>NC_133430.1:32403832-33108832 GCF_011762505.2 Arvicanthis niloticus | reverse complement strand
GGAGGCTGGAGAGATGGCTCAGAGGTTAAGGGCAGTGGCTGCTCTTCTGGGGACCTGGGTTCAGTTCCCAGCACCCACATGGCAGCTCAAAATGATTTCAGGGTGTGTGACAGGTGCGTGACACCCTCACACAGACACACGTGCAGACAAAAGACCAATGCACATAAAAATAATAAATAAAAATGTAAAAAAGACCAATCTGGTGGCTCTGTGAAGAATAGACTATACAAGGCAAGAAGAGGCCTGGAGGACAGGGGAATAGAGCTTTGTAGTGACACATGCACAAGCCGGTGGTGGCCAGGAGATAGAAAGGAGGAGACGGGCATGTATATATTTTTCAGGATCATCTGATATGGGGGTTAATAAAAATAACAGCCAAAGATGCAATCTAAAATTTTCACCATGGGCATAAAAAAAAAAAGTAAGTTATAAAAGGGCTTAAAAATGGTGAGAGAAAGGCTCAGGAAAATCACTAGTGCGATATTGGAGCTTTGTTTTGTTTTTACTATACTAATGCTTGTAGATTACAGACTCATTGAGACTTTGTAAGATGAAGGGTGAGGTCCGCCCATATGACCATCACAAATAGCAACAAGTCATCCAAGAATTCTAAGAACTAAATGTATCTGGGGTGGATCCAGGTGTGTCCACATGACCCCCCCCCCCCCCAGAGCTTATGGTAAAGCCCTATGCCTAGTGTGATGTCATTTGGAACCAGGGTCTTTAGAAGGTAAATAGATTTGGTGAGACTGTGAGGATGGGGCCATCGTGATGGGTTTGGGGATAAGAGACCAAAGAGATGTCTTTCTCTGTGTCTGTACACACAGAGGAAAGGCTGTGTGAGAGCAGCAAGACAGTGGCTCATCTACACCAAGGATGACATCCTAACAGGACACCACCAACTCTGCTGTCATCTCCATCCTGGACTTCTATCTCTAGCATTGTGAAAAGTTGACTTCTGTTGTTTAAGCCACTCAGTCTAGAATTCTGTTATGGCAGTCTTCAATGGTTGGTTAATCTTGGTTATCACTTTGACACACCTGAAAAGAAGAACCCTTAGCTGAGGAATTATCTCCATGAGATTGACCTGTGGGCATTACCTGTAAAGTATTTTCTTGACTGGCAGTTCATATAAGAGGGTCCACTGTGGGCAGTACCATCCCTAGACAGGAATGTGTGGATTGCATAAGAAAGGTAGCCAAGCAAGTCAGAGGGTACAGCCAGTAAGCAGCATTCCTCCACAGTCTCTGCTCTGATTTCTGCTTCAAGTGTTTCCTTGAGTGTCTGCCTTGGCATCATCCTAGAGGATGTTCTCAAACTTGCAAACTAAAATAAACTCTTTCTTCCCCAAGTTGGTTTTAATCAGCATCAACAGAAAGCAAACTGTGCTGGCTAGTTCTTGTGTCTTATTGACACATGTTTGAGTCATTCTGGAAGAGAGGATCTAAATTGAGAAAAATGCTCCCACCAGATTGGCCTGTGGGTGAGCCTTTGGTGCGTTTTCTTAATCGCTGATTGATATGGGAGGGCCTAGATCACTGTGGGCAGTGCCACCCCTGGGCTGTTGGTTCTGGGCATTATAGAAAGAAGATGAGCAAACCACTAGGAGCAAGCCACTAGGAACAAGCCACTCTTTCATGGTCTCTGCTTCAGTTCCTGCCTCCAGATTCCTGTCCTGCTTGAGTTCTTGCACTAATTTCCCTCATCAGTGGACTGTTAACTAAATATGCAAGGTTAAATAAACTATCTCCTCCCTAAGTTCTTTTTGGCATGGTATTTTATCACTACAATAGGAACCTAACTAAGACATAAACTAAGAGGCAGACTAAGCTAACAAAGGCATGGTCTGTTAATGCATTTGTCTGTCCTGTAAAACCACTGTGTAGTAAGATGCAGTTGACAGCAAACTAACCAGTTAAGAGGGACATCATCAGTAGGTCCATGAAAAAGGCCCAGAAGCCTGGGCCTGGGCTCCATCCCTTGGGATTCCAGTGCCCTGACAGAGCCCAGCACAGCTCAGCTTTCCAGCTTACTGAGTGCATTGAGACAAGTCACTCAGACCTCTCTGAGCCTCCATTTTCTCCCCTGTAAAATGAGAATTCTCACACGTGCCACTTGGACTTGTGAGCATTACATGAGATGATGTGTGAAAACTGCCAGGCACCTAATAGATTTTTCCCTCACTCCCTTCCCTCTCTCCTGCCTGCATGCAACGCCGCCTCACTTCTAATGAAACGGGAGGAAAACCAAAGCCCTACATAAATAAGCTTTCCCAAAAAACAGAGATAAACTCACAAAGCCACGTTCATGCCACATCCACGGGAACATCCCCTGGTCCTTGTGTGCTTCTGGGCAAGACAGCACCTGCCTTATAGGGTTATTGTAACCAATGGATGAACTGAGCATAGCAGTCTGAACGCTACCTGCGACACTCGAGATATGCTAGAGCAAGTGCTATTGCTGTCACTGGTGCTGGTCAGCCTGTAGAAGTCCTCATTCCTGAGCATCCTATGTAATCATGGCATAAGTGTGAGAGAAGTCAGAGAGGCTCAGCCACAGTCAGCGTGTGGACAGTCGGCCCCAGGAAAATGGATCCGTGAATAGGAGAGGGCACCCTTGGCTGGGGTCCAGGCCTCCTCTTTCTCTCCCTGGGTTTCATGCATCTATCTTATTTTTATTTTGATACCCTAAAAGTTCTCCAAGGACAACGACCATATGTTGTCCCAAAGGGAGGCCTGATGTACATATCACCACAACTGGGTACGTGTAAAGCGAAGATACTTGGGCTCTGCTTGGACAGAAGAATTGGTGCCACTTCTAAGATTTAGCAAAGGATATGTTGGGGCCAGGTCAGGCTCTGTTCATTTCCACGGATGCCAATGAGTCCTCAGGGGCACTTAGCATCAGTGTCAGAAAAGGCCCCTCACGCTGCCTCAACTGGACTCCCTGACCCAGATTAACCATCTGTGGTCACAGACACGCTCTGCTGGTCCAAATAGGACAGGGATGAGACATGACTACTCACAATGAGCAGGCTTAGTGCCAATCCCACACCCCTTTGTCTCATTGAAAACGCACACAAAGTCCACGAGGCCGGAGTGGGTACTTCCCTGTTACAGATGAGGCAACTAAGGAGAGGGAGGTGTCAGTAGCTGACCCACATCCACAGAGCAGTGGGGAGCAAGGTGAGAAGGTCATAGATCACACCCTGGACCAATCACTTCCGATGCATCACTATCCACTCAGCCACAAGGCTGAGAAATGCCTCCAGGTACCTACATCTCCACAAATCCCAGCAACTCCTGCAACCCCTCAGGCTTCTTGCTTTGTGACCAGCAAACGATTTAGATCCTAACTCATCAGAAGAACATCTGTTGCTGGTTTTCAAACGTGCTGTTTGGGGAAGCAGGAGGGGAGATGACCTCCTCAGAAAGAGCTGCACATCTTGCCCTGTCTCGCCTCCCCTGTAGCCAAGGCTCCCATACCATTACCACACTCACTAGGTAGTGGGCCAAACAGGTTTTTTTCTAGCTTTTTCACACACCTTTCAGAGATACCCAAGATTTTCAAGCACGTTTTTAAGATGTTCTTCATCCTCTGAAGCCTGTGCTAGCTGCCCCTGGGCCTACGGCAGAGGATGAGCATGTCAGAAGACAAACATCTGCTCGACTTTTCCCAGCAGTGTGGCAATGACATCATGTACTGCTCTTAGATAATTTGCACATTATCAGACTAATTTCCAGATTATCTAATCAGCAGACATTACCCTTAATCAATTCAGCTCTCCCCTTACAGTTCTACAAAGTGCACCCTGCCCTCAACAGCACACTGGCTCTGGGCATTTTC
Organism: Arvicanthis niloticus; assembly: GCF_011762505.2. Lineage (NCBI taxonomy): Eukaryota > Metazoa > Chordata > Mammalia > Rodentia > Muridae > Arvicanthis > Arvicanthis niloticus. The sequence continues at coordinate 33,104,986 of NC_133430.1, read as the reverse complement.
CTCTTAAGAATGACACAAAGGGAAGCTTAACTCTGAACCAACATGTGACCACTGCACAGGAGTCTGACCTCCACGGACCTAGGACATCCCAACTTCAATTACATGGGCCTGAAAAACAAACGAGATAAATTTTATAGAACAGTACTAAAAAACAATTCCCTCTTAAGAACTCCAAGTTTAGTTTAAAAGCATATATTTATCTATGCTATTAAATAAATTTAAAAAAATAAATCCTCTCTTTCCTCAGAAGAATGGCTCTGATAGTTCCCATAGAATAAAACTTCTGCAGTGAAAATGCCTCCAATTGTGGTGTCCCATTCAGCCCTGGCTTCAACACTACCCTGAGACCTGGCTGCTATCGACTGTATGAATATGCCATGCTACCACAGGCCCCTTTCCCTTCACCCGTATATGCATTCATTTTGAAACCTCACAGGGCAGTGGCCCTAAGCTCTAGCATACACCAGACTACCCTTCACACTGGTTCCTACCCTTGGACTATCTGCTGGTGGAACCTGAGAATGTCCATGTCCAGTGAGTCAACAAGCAAGGCCAGCATCCCACCAAGAGCACCCCTGCCTCATGACATGGAGTGCACACAGTAACTCTGAGCCTTAGGCAAGTGCATCCTTCATTCATGACCCACTGCCCACTCCCATCTGAAACCCAGCTTCTCAAAGATGAGGCCGACTCTTGCATACCTCTGCCTCTCAGTGACAGTACTTAGTCAATTCACTGCATGGGCACCACGCTCAGGGATGGATAGATGCAGGAGGAGTGGGTGGGTGGGTGGGTGGGTGGGTGGGTGGGTAGATGCATGAGTGGGTGGGTAGGTGGGTGGATGTATGAGTGGGTGGGTGGGTAGGTAAATGCATGAGTGGGTGGGTGGGTGGATGCAGGAGTGGGTGGGTGGTTGGATGCATGAGTGGATGGGTGGTTGGATGCATGAGTGGCTGGGTGGTTGGATGCAGGAGTGGGTGGGTGGATGCATGAGTGGGTGGGTAGATGCATGAGTGGGTGGGTAGGTAGTTGGATGCATGAGTGGGTGGGTGGATGCATGAGTGGGTGGATGCAGGAGTGAGTGGGTGGGTAGATGCATGAGTGGGTGGGTAGGTAGTTGGATGCAGGAGTGGGTGGGTGGGTGGTTGGATGCATGAGTGGTTGGGTGGGTAGATGCATGAGTGGTTGGATGCAGGAGTGGGTGGGTGGGTGGTTGGATGCATGAGTGGGTGGGTGGGTAGATGCATGAGTGGGTGGGTAGATACATGAGTGGGTAGATGGGTGGGTGGATGGATGGATTGGTGGATGGTTGCATGCTACTGATGGATGGAGTGAATGAATAAATGAATGAATGAACACTAATTTATTTACACTGTTTTTATGCTTAAATCCCAGACTTTGATCTCATTCTTACCCCCAAAAAGTATCCTAAAAATAGTTATCTATAGTAGATTCCAATCGTGCAGAAAAAACTAAAGGGATTTTTAAAAGACTTTTGAAATTGTGGGCCTGGGTTGTTGAGATTTTGAGCCCTAATCCTGCTAACTAAAGTTGCCCTGCAAGAGGCGCAGCGGAGAGCCTGAGTGGTACACTTGCAGTCCTGACTCCTCCCCTTCTAGTCATCTGTAACCATAGCTATAAGTAGAGATGAAGGTGGCAAGAGAAACTGGGGGAAAAAGAAAGCCCTAGCCTCATCTGGGGAGAAGGGCAGCAGCCCAAAGGAAGAACCCCCATCAGAAATGTCATCTCTCCTCAGGGGGAAGGGCTCTGAGATCCAAGCATTTCCAGTTCCACATCTGCCATTGAGGCAGAGAGCCTCAAGCACAGAACAAAGAAACATGGAAATGGACACTCAGGAGGGAAATGAGAGAGTGGGGGAGGAATGATGGCAAGACCACACCCTCTGGGGTGGAGGTGGGAGGCAGAAGGACCACGGAGGTGACAGCTAACTGCTGAGCTGGCATGTCAGGGCAGCAAGGGCTGAGAAAAAGGATGGTCAGTGCTCACACTAGCTGGCCACTCTACCCTTTCAGTTAAGGGGTGGCAGGTGTGGGGATGAGCCATGGGCTCTGCTAGGGATACAGGTGAAGGGGGATGGAGCAAGAGACAGCAGGGGGACAGGGGAGTACCAAAGTCAAAAGGTCACTATGGCCTATGTCCATGGGTGGTGTGAACCAGTTGCCTGTGGCCTGCATACTCCTGCATCTGTGGGGCTCTTTTTTGATGGCACCAGCTTGGCTCACCCTGAAGCTCCACTAATACATTTGCCAGCATCCAGACCTTCTCACGGGGAGCATTAGCCTCCAGGATTAAGCTCTCTGCCTCCCTCTCTCCCTCCCTCCCTCCCCCGGTCTGGAAGCCTGGCTAGGGGCCTGAGCAGAGCCCTCAGAATGCTGCTGAGCTGTCACATCCAGTTCACCACACAGCCCAGTGGCATTTAGGGGCAGTATGGATGGGAACCCACTCCAAGCCCCAAACAGTGAGAGCGGCTAATAACTGGGTGTTAATGATGCCAGCAATTAGTGCTCACAGGAAAATGGCGGGGGGCCTGCTCACCAGGGGCATGTGGGAGGAAACAGAGCGCACATTCGGAGCAGCAAGCAAATCAGTGGTATGTGCGTGCGGCCCTCCGAAGCCAGGGTGAGCAGCTGCCACAGGGTTTGTTCAGAGAAACTGAGCCTAAGGGAAGATGGCGTCTCCAGACACTAAGAGCTTGTCTGCTGCATCCACTTCCCTGTGCATGAAATTAGGGCTGGTCATGGAGTTCTCAGGGGTGAAGTTGTGAGAAAACAACAACAACAAAAAAAATCAAGCAAAATCAAGGGTGTTTCTGGGGATTCTGGAACCATCTTTGTATGAGGAGGACCTAGGTGAGCCCAGATATGGCTATTTTTCTTTGGTTAGTCATATGATGCTGTGTGAGAGGCTGGTGTCTCATCAACAAGGTGAGAAAGGCAAGCAGACAAAGATGAACTGGAGCGTGTTGCTTACCCATAAGCCCACAGATGGATAGCGACAAGCATGGGACATGTCTCCATATTGGAAAAGAAAAGGCAGTTTCCTTACTAAGCAAGCCCATGGACTCTGCCAGGAACACCTAAGGAGGACACAGACATCTACTGATAATTTTGCATTCAAGATCCTGACTGAAAGAACAAAGAACGTCGGTGCTGACCACAGAAGCCTAGCCAGAGGGGACCTCAGGAACAGCCAGGAAGTGGGCCGCCTCCTTCCACTTACTGCCACCGCCAAGGCTTTGCACATGTACATACATATATGCATGTGTGTGCACAAACACTGCTGGCTATGGGACTCTACAGGAGAACTGCGGCAAATACAACACAAAGGAAAAGCCATCTGAACACCACTAAACGGGATGCCTGCACACAGGAACAAGCGGCCAGACATTGAAAAGACGCAAGAGATAGGCTAGCACTGCAGCACTGAGGGAAAAGGCGAAGAGACACTTTGGAGAGAAGACGAGTCACTAATCTCCGCTTTCCAGATAACACCTAAAACCAAAAATCATTTCCAGCCTCTTCCTGGTAGGAGGCAACAGCTCCTCATTGACTCCCTGGACACTTAGACCAGAGGCGGGAAAGGAGAGAACAGGTATTGCCAGCCACCTCAGTACAGATAGGCTTTCTTCCCTGATAGAAAAGGAAAGCTCTCCCAAAGGACAGGCTGGGTGTCATAGAGACCCAGATCTGGTGCAGAAAGAGCGGAGCCATCCTCCTCCTCCAGCCCTGCTTCCCAGATTCTGCCCAGATGGCAACAGGAGGTGAGAAGACAAGGGTCTGTCACATTAAAAGCTTGAACCCTCAAAGTTGGAAACAAATTAATGTCACAAGATGTGGTTTCCCCAACTCCAAATTCCTATATTGCAGCTTAACCTCTAGTACTTTGGCATTTAGTTCTAATAGAGCTAGAGACAGATAAAGAAAGTAATTAAAGTGCTGGAGGGGTGGCTCAGTGGTTAAGGGAGTGCACTGTTCTTATTCAGCGTCCAGAGCTTACATAGAGTGACTCAAAACCACCTGTAACTCCAGTCAGGGATCTGATGCCCTCTTCTGGTCTCCACATGCACTCCACTCATGTGCGTATACACCCACACACACACACATACACACATACACATTATTTAAAGTGAAAATAAATCTTCTTTTAAAAATAAACAAAGTAAAGGTAAAAATGAGACCATTGGAGCTGGGGAGACAACTCAGCTGGTAAAGTGGACATGACAACCTGAGTATAGACACCTCTAGAATCTATGCAAAAAGATGGAAATAGCTAGACACACCTATAATCCCAGCGCTCAGGAGGCAGAGACAGGTGACCTCTGTCGCTCTCTCCACAGCCAGGCTCACCAAATCAGTGAATTTTACATTCAGTGAAAGATTCAGACTCAAAAAGTAAGGTGAAGACCAACTGAGAGCACATGCAAGTGTGACAGACAGACAGAGGCACACATACACACAGACAGAGAGACAAACAGAGAGGCAGCATTAGAGTGAGTCCTGTCCAGTCTGCCTGGTGACCTTATAAGAAGAGGTTACATGGACAAAAAACAAACAAGCAAACAAACAACCAAGACCCCAGAACATATGTGCACAGAGAGAGGACAGCCATCTGCAAGCCAAGGAGAGGAGTTAAGGAAACCAACACTGATAGTACCTTGACCTTGGGTTTTCAAGCCCCCAGAACTATGAAAAACTAATTTCTGTACTTTAAGACTCTGGGTCTGAGCTATTTGGCTGTGTTAGCCATAGCACACTAATAACGAAGTCAGCAGTACCAGAGAGCATGGGATGTGGAACAAGAAGCACACACAAATCCAAACAAAAGTCTTGGACAAAGGTGTATCCATTATTTCAAATACCTGGTGACAGTGCCCATCTGGCATCAGTCAGTTAAACTGACTCAACCACACAGGAGTCAACTTTAAATTTAGAGTCTGGGTACTTTTAAAAGTCAGATTATTGGTTCACTTTAATATATCAAGGTTTGGAGAGGTAGATCAGTGGTTGAGAGCACTTAATGCTCTTCCAGAGGACCCAGGTTCAATTCCCAGCACTCACATGGTGGCTCTCAACCATCATCTGTCACTTCGGTCCCAGGAGATTCGACACACTCTTCTGACATCAGTAGGCACTGTACATGCACGTAGAGCAAGCACACATATGTATGCAGACAAAATGCTCATATACATGAAATAATAAACTATATCTAAAAAAAAAGAATATGTACCAACAAATTGCATAAAGAAAGCAAAGCCCACACCCACACCGTATGTCCACGAATACCCTTCCCTCCAGTGATCTCCGTAAGACCCAAGTCTTGAAGCAAGCTTAACAGATTCCATGACCGCATCCTGCTTTGAGGTTTCTGTCAGCCCAGAAACCATAAAAATGGTAGAGAGCTAGTCAAGCAGGAAATGCTAAGTTCTGCTTTGATTCCTAATTCATATCTAGAAGTTGAGGGAGAAGTGAAAGAATCTGCAGGATCATTTTAAGTCTTCAGAGCCAAGTGTCATCCCAAGTGACATAGCCATCAATAGCTGGTGGGCTCTGTACCCTAAGTAGTAACCCATACAGGAAAACCATAGAAATCCACCAACAAATATCGGTCAGTCTCAATGGCTGTGAACAGACCTTTTGAAGCTGAGGGAAAAGGTGGACAGGTCTAACCTTTGACAATGGCCAGGTGAGGACACGCCCCCTTCTGCTGGACACTCATGCATCCATCACCTGCCTCTCTCTGGAGACAAGGCTGACCACGTGCATTCTGACCTGCTTACTCTTAGCTGATGGCTCAGCTCAGCCATAGATGTGGTGTCTGGCTGAGCTTAGGAGTCAACTTATTGCAGACCACCGAGACCCATCATGGGTTTTTACTGCCAGATAAGATCGCTCCCCACACTTCCCGCCCCATCCCACACGCCCTAACCTTACAAGCGGAAACTCACGTCTATGGTTCTCATTTCTGTGGTTGGGTGGGGATCGGGTCTCCTGGTCTTGGGCTTCATCTCCCTCCTCGCTGGCCAGGTGAGTATGAGCATAGTGGTAGCTGAGTCCCGGCCGGTTCTTGTAGCGCTTGCCACAGACTAGAGAAGCAAAGAGAAGACATGGTGAAGGACAATGTCAACAACTTCTTTGGTCACCCTCTCATGCTCCAGGGCAACGGGTCCCCAGTTGTCTACACCAGAGCCAGGTTTCCCCTTAAAATACTTTCCTACCCTCAGACCCATACCACTATAGCCATTTGGCTCATGGACACAAAAGAGGTGTGAGAACGCAGAGACTAAGTAAGGGCTGTGTAAGTACCATTCTGCCTGCAGAAACCCTGGGCAAGTCAGTGAACTGCTTGGTGCCTCTGTTGCTTTAGAAACGAAATGGGAATAACAGTACTTACCTCATTGACAATACACAGCACCAAGTACTTAGGCAAGCACTGTCTGACTATGTGTTTGCTGTGGAGCTATGGGTGCTAGGCAAGTACTGCCAGCCCTGCACAGAGCCCTGCAAATGGCACTGAGCACACAGAAGTGGGGATTATCATCATAACTTTGAATCCAATTATCACTGGAAGCCTATCCAGTCCAACATTTCAGGTCATCAACTAGGCAAAGGAGGCCCAGTAACACGAACTGATGTGCAGGGATGCACATCAGCGGACAAGCCACCGGAACCCAGGTCTTCTGCATTCCTTGGCAGTGACCCATCTGCTGCCCTGTCGTTGAGTCTGTATGAAGCAGGAAAGTGTCCATTGGTAAGACTCACCATGTATCACCCTGTGATTTATGCCAGGAAAATGTACTCTATCCCTACCACAAGAACAATGAGACTGAGGCATCCTGGTGGCGGTAGTAGCCAAGAGCTTGTGACCTCAATGCTCCAATTAGCCCCTGGCACCCCAGGCCTCTCTCAAAATGAGACAACTTGAGACAAAAGACAACTGATAACACTAAAATGACATCTTACAGGCAAGAAGAAAGGGGGTAGCTCTGTATTCCAACTACTTAGGACCTAGACAGCAAAAGGCAGGCAAAGTGACCTGGGACGGTCCATACCTCCCACACACTCAGCCTAGACCTCAGGCTTTGGGGGTGGAACTGTCAAGAACAGGAGCTTTGGGGTCTTCAAAGTGAAACTGTGGTCCCAAATGTTCGTCGCACTGGCCCTCCCAGCAGACCAACCCAGGAGGACTCTGCTGGAGCACCGGGGGATGAGCTGGCTCTGAGGGACTGTTTCCCAGATCACTGTCACCAGAGACCATAAATGCTTCATGGGGATCAGACCTGTGCTCAAGCCCCAGTTCTAGATTTGTTTTATTTGTATGAGTACACTGTCACTGTCTTCAGACACACCAGAAGAGGGCATCAGATCCCATTACAGACGGTTGTGAGCCACCATGTGGTTGCTGGGAATTGAACTCAGGACCTCTGGAAGAGCAGTCAGTGCTCTTAACCACTGAGCCATCTCTCCAGCCCCAAGTCCCAGTTCTAGGTGTCCAAATTCAGTGGCCATGGCCATCACTATAAGGAGAAGTACCATTGAGCATTACCATAAGGACTTCTCAGAGCTTGTCTTTTCCTCAGACTCTCCTGGGGTTGGCAAAATTAGATAGAGCACCATCTCTTCTCTCTCTTATTTAAGTAAACTACTTCTAATTAGCATAATTCGTTTTGAGTAATAGCCAGGACAATGGTTCCAAATGGCAGAATTGGGTATCTCCTACTTTATGAAGCTGGATCTAGTGTCTCACTGCTTTGAATGACTTTGTCGCTAATTTTTAGCCTTTATTAAATTTAAGAAGTTCCTAGTACTCTTGACTTAGAATCTTATTATAGGGAACTTTTTATCAACTGCCCTTTAAGCATCTGCTAATGCTTGGCCTTTCTTTCGTTTACAGAGATGGTGAATTAGGTTGGTTTCCTAGTATTTCCTATTATCGAACCATTGCTGCGCTCCTAGAACACGCTCCATTTGGTCAGACTGTACTATTCAATGGACACACTGCTGGATTCAACTTGATAAGACTGCATCTGAACTCAGACGCATGGAGCTTTAATTTTTGAATTATCTTTATCAGGGCTCAATTTTATAGTTATATCAACTTCCAAAACTGAGTAAAAAAGTTTTGCTACGTGAAACTGGACAAGATACGTACTCTCTCTGGGGGCCTTTTCTCTGGAAATGAAGACAATAATACTTATTTTAAAGGTAATTAAAAGATCATAAATAGCATTTGTAAAGAATCTTAGAGTCTAACATAATAGCTGTTCAATAAATGGTAACCAATGGGCAAGAGACATCGGCCTCGTTTGTTACATTTTATAAAAATAAAAACTTTGCTCCCTCAACCTGTTCTGTAGAATCTGGCATTGGTTGGACAACCTTGATGAGTGTTTAAAATTCAAGCTGGGGGCCTAGCAGCTACAAATTCAAGGTCTCTCTCTCTCTCTCTCTCTCTCTCTCTCTCTCTCTCTCTCTCTCTCTCTCTCTCTCCAAACTAAGATGGTGCCTTACATCTCAGTTCCATGTGACTTAGAAAGCGGGACCTAAAGAGGCCCTTGAGACATACTCTCTGCCCACTTGTGGCTTTTTCCACTTAGCCTTTTAAATGATCTGAAGGCAATAAGCAACAAATCACAGGGTCATTGGATGTGAATCCACTTAGTCACCAAACACACGGTGGATGAGGATGCGTGACGATTCAAACTAGAGATGCTTTCAGTGTTTGCACAAGGCAGCCTGGGCCCTCTGCAGATCCACCCACAATGCTAAGTGAGCTGTTTGTGCTCACTTTACAAGGGAGTCTGGCTTCCAGGACACTTCCCTGAGCTGCCTGAATCTGGATCTTCTAGTGACCAATCACATACCTTAAGGGAGGCTCCACACTACACCCACACACTAGGAAGGTAGGTAGACCAGGTTGGTTAGAGGCAGGCCTAAGTCTTCTCAAGCTTTAGAACTAAGAGCTTCCAGGATAATGTGGGTTCCCAGGTTTGTTCCCTGGTTTGCTGGGCCAACCACTGTTTTTTATTCTTTTCTAAGAATTTCAAGATCTTAACTGTCACTCAGACTAGCCATCCACTAAGATTATCCCACTAATACTCCAGAAGCCTGTCCTGGGACTCCAGGGATGAAGACTCCCTACCCTTCAGAGCAGGTACTCCTCCCTGGGACTTGAGTAATGAGTCCATCTATGCCTGCAGTCTTCCCTTCACGATGCTTTCCTACTGACTTATTTGATATCCACAGCTCCACCTAATCTGCTGCCATGCACATTCTACAAAATATGTTTGTTGATTGGCTGGTGAAAGGACATAGAAATACTGGTGGAAGAGATAAGAGGCGGGAGTGGAGGCAAGCCTGTGGTATCTTATCCATCTATCTACACTGTGGTGGTTTGAATACAGGTGGCTCACGTAGACTCATGTGTTTGAATGTTTAGCCTATAGGGAGGGACACTAATAGGAGATGTGGCCTTGCTGGAGTAGGTGTGGCATTGTTGGAGGTAATGTGTTACGGTGGAGGTGAGCTTTGAGGTCCCTATGCTTAAGCTACACCTAAGTGTGGCACACAGTCCCCTTCCACTGCCTGCAGATCAAGATGTAGAACTCTCAGCTCCTTCTCCAGTACCATGTCTGTCTGCATAATGCCCTGCTTCCTGCCATGATGATAATGGACTGAACCTCTGAAATTGTAAGCCAGCCTCAATTAAATGTTTTCCTTCGTAAGAGTTGCCATGGTCATGGTGTCTCTTCACAGCAATGGAAACCCTAAACTAAGACAAACACTAATCTCACACTAATGGCCCTTAAAACCTACAAAGCCAAAACCCAGTTGAAGGCATTCGTCTCCTAACGCTGTAGAGGGTGGTACTCTGGAGAATGAATGTTTTGCTAGAGCACAGATTCTCAACATGAGATTCCCAGACAAGGGCTACCAGCCTCACCTGGGAGCTTGCTACAGAAGCAAATTCTCGGGAACTCCCCCACCAGCCCCTGAGTCCAAAGCAATGGGGATAGTGGGGGATACTCAACCATCTGTTCGACAAACCAGGGAACCCACATTATCCTGGAAGCTCTTAGTTCTAAAGCTTGAGAAGACTTAGGCCTGCCTCTAACCAACCTGGTCTACCTACCTTCCTAGTGTGTGGGTGTAGGGTGGAGCCTCCCTTAAGGTATGTGATTGGTCACTAGAAGATCCAGATTCAGGCAGCTCAGGGAAGTGTCCTGGAAGCCAGACTCCCTTGTAAAGTGCCTCAGGAGGGAGCCTTTTGTGTCTCATTTGAATGGTGTTTGTCCTTCATCACTAAACCTTCAACAGTGTAATGCTAATACATGCTAGCTCAGTGGCATGAAGACAATGGGCCCAGATCCCTCTCTTCCAAGTAGCTCTCAGTCTAGCCAAAGAGATGTGCCTATAAAGGAGAGATAGGAATGGCTGAGTGAGCAGGCATGGCTGAGAGGGGTACCTGAGACAGGCAGCAGCAGACGGTGCAAGCTAGGGGAGAATGGATTCCTAGAGTAAGAACCCCTTGCAGGAGAGCATGAGGTGAGCCAGATTCACCTGTGGCTCCAGAGCATAGCCATTTGGTACTGGGAACCATTTGAGAAAGCTGGAGCAAAGAAGAGGGGTGAGTTGGAGGGAGCTAACCGGGCTTGACTCCATCCTGACAATGAGGGACAAAGGGAGGCAGTTAACCTAGAGCATAAACTTAATCTGGTCCATATGTTAGTACATTGCTGACAGGATGAATTCGAAGATGGCAGGACACAATTTGCCTTGTTGATGGGTGGAAATGAATTATGGGGAGAGGGGTTCAAGACAGAATCTGGTAGAAAGCAGACTAAGAATGTAATGCGGTACCAATTACCATGGCTGTCTCTGAGGTGCACTGCCCAGACACGGCTTCATCTGGCACCAGGTCCTGCCTCCTTCTTGCCTTCCTGTGTGTTCCTTAAGCACTTTTCTCCTTACTACAGAGCCTTCGAGCATGCTCGTCCCTCTACTCCCCACCTCCAGTCTGCCTGATGGGTATCTAATTATCCTTCCACTCTTAGTTCTAATGCCCTTCCCCAGGGAGGTCCTGCCAATCACCAGGACCCTGGCGTTCACCTTCCAAGGACTAATCTGCATCACTCCTACAGGCAGGCAGCCAGTGAGACAGACCCTGTACATTCTCACACACTAACACAGTAAGTCCACAGTGGCCAGCATGGGGTCTGACTGCCACAGGCACTTGGATGTCAGCTAAAGGAAGTGAGTAAGTTTCCTGATTTGGGTGAGCAGTTAGAATATAGGAGAAAAATCAAATTTAAAGAAGAAAGAAAATGGGTTCAGCCTGTGATACTTTTATTCTTAGGGAGAGAGATGCAAGGTTGGGCTGTAGGCACCTTGGCACTGGAAGTTACGGGTGTTGGGATACAGCACCCAACCGTGCAGAGGACGGTGGAAACTTTCGATTCCTTTTTTAAATTAGTTAACAAAGACTCAGGTGAGAGCTAGAAGCATATTCCACAGGAGGAGGGTTTCAGGACAGAAGTAGTATGGAAGCCCCAGCTCATGGCAGCTCACGGTCCCCACTGTGGTGGCTTGAATGAGAAATGGTCCCCACTTGGTCCCCAGCTGGCAGGGTTGTTTGGGAGGCTTAGCAGGTGTGGACTTAGGAAGGACATCACTGGGGGTGGGAGGTAGACTTTGAAGTTTAAAAGCTTCAAGCCATTTCAAGTTCACTCTCTCTGCTTCCTGCTTGTGGTTCTCACCTGTTCCTGCCAGGATAAGCTCTTAACCCTCTGAAACTAAAAGACAAATCAATTCTTGCTTCTATTGATAGTGAGAGTTTGGAATTTTGGTTTCTGTAAGAAAAAAAAAAATTATAAGCTTGTTTTTGTTTTTATCCCCGGTGTGGGATTTGGGGCTGCTTCAGTTTGTCCACAACAGCTCCTTATGGTTTGCCTCGTGCTCCAGCAGGGGCAGGATTTTGCCAGCTGAGGACAGTTTCAGTGATTGTGTGATATTTGAAATTCTGGGGACTTTTCAGAGGGCATGTAAATGCTAGGGACCTGAGAGGCAGGGTGGGGTGTTGGTTGGTTGTTGGTCACAGTTTTTTTTTTAAGTATCATGCACAAAGAAGAAACAAGACAGAGAAGAAATTAGATATCCTGACAGCAAAATCAAACTTGCTCCAGGGAACTCGACACACTAATCAGTAGGAGGTTGTCAAACAATGTTGCCCCCTTTCCAACCCTCTACCCCATGACTTTAGTCAAGGATCTCTTTCCTTTCCTTTCTCTCTCTCTCTCTCTCTCTCTCTCTCTCTCTCTCTCTCTCTCTCTCTCCTCATCTAGTGTTAAGGGATTGAAAGGGTGGAAGAAAAAGGGTGGAAAAAAGGAGAACCCACAAAGTAGTAAAAGACAAGCTACATCTATCGGTGTCCTTGGTCATGATGTTGTATCACAGCAACAGGAAAGTAACAAATGCACTGATCTCAAAGGTGAGCAGACTCAGGCTTACAGGCAGAGAGGCAGCGGCACTAAGTAAGGCCAAGAGATGGAGACTAAGAGGGGACCGCTGCACATGGTCCTTGGAAAGCCACCCCAACAAGAAGATAATCCACGACCTTCTAGAAGCTGAGACGAGGCTGCCGATGATTGGCATGCTCCAAGAAATAAGGATGCAGCAAAGGCTGGTAAACTACTCCTTCCAGCAGGAGACAGGGCAGCTGGTGAGGAAGGGGAGTATAGTTATGAAGGAGGGGGATGTGATGAGTTACCAGGGTGGTCTGTGAGCGGGTCACAGGCTGCAGGGAAGCAGCCAGGGAGGACAGCTTGAAAGGTGAGTTAGAAGGAATTAAAGTTAATGGAGAAGACACTGAGCTCCAAACAAAGCTACTGATGCTAAGACCTAGTCTTCCAAGTGACATCATCACAAGGTGAGAGAGGCGAATAAATCACGGTCTGATTTATCCTGATGGAACTGCAATGGAATCAGAGTGCGACATTTTGATGGGACGACTTTAGAAATCCTGTGTTGACGGCCATAGGCAAGCTAGAGAGGACACGGACCTCCTGTGTTTAATCCTACATTCCAGTCACTCCAAACACTAAGGGCCAGCTTCACAGGCAATTGATCTGGACAATCAGATAGAGCTTCAAACTGGGTTTCGAGTTCTGTGGCTACCAACTTGAAATACTTCATGTGCGTGCATGCAAGCGTGCGTGCATGCATGTGTGCATGCTTAGTGAATGTTCTCTATGTCCTGGAGCTCACTATAAGGTAGAGTAGCTGGCCAATGAGCCCCAAGAACACCTGTCTATATATCCTATATATCTCCAGTACTCAGATTTTAAGCACACACTATCACACTATCACACCTAGCTTTTTACATGGGTTCCAAGAACCAAACTCAGGTCCTTATATTTGCAGAGGCAACAGTTTATCAACTGACCTCTCTCTCCTCTCCTCTCTCCCCTCTCTCCCCTCTCTCCCCTCTCTCCCCTCTTCTTTTTCCTCTTCCTCTCTCTCTCTCTCTCTCTCTCTCTCTCTCTCTCTCTCTCTCTCTCTCTCTCTCCAGTCCCTCTGGATCTTATCCTGCCCTGGAAATCTTGGAGTGGAGATGTGGGAATATGTTACTCCAGTTGAAAGCTTTAAATCCACCAGGATGAACCTAAGCCCCAAGCGGCTGAGTGGATTCCTGGAAGTCTGCCTAGGGCGGTTCACTGGTCATCGCGCCAGTGTGATCAGCTGTGCTGGCCTTGGGTAGTTTTGTCATTGGAGAAGGGGGAATGGCACCGGCATCTGAATAGTCCGCATCTGAACTGGGTGGGTTCAAACTCTGCCTGAAAATGCTGACTGCATGATCTCAGTAAGCTGCTAAGCCTCTCTGCACCTGCATACCCTCTCTGGAATGGGCTCACTGCGACAGCACACCCACCTCACCACAAGGAGAAACATGTAAAAGTGGATCCATGGTAAGTCTCAGTCACCATCAGCTGTCATCATCCCCCACTGCCATCAGAGGGGTTCAGCAAAGACAATAAACCCCAACAGGGAGGGAGCTGGCTGTTTCTCTTCTGAAGTGTGGGGTAATGGTGTAGGGTGGGAAAGAAGGTAAGGAGAAAAATAACATTCTGAAAATAAAGTATTGTCGCCATCTGCTCCCCTCTCATCAAGTCGGCAATCCTGCTCTGGAAGGAGCTGTCGCAGGGAATCAGACTAAGCCCCAAGACTGCTGAAGCATGCAGAGAGGGCTGAACCCCCAGCTTCCCTCTATAGTCTCCTTCCCCGGGGCCCACTCCTCTACGTCATGTACCTCTGCAGCCATCACCCCTGGGACCAGTCAGCCCCATCTGCGCACAGCCTAAGGTCCTTCTTTTCACCTTGGCAAGCAAGCACCTGGATTTTGTGTCCCTGGCGCAGCACATGTGAAGAGCAATGACTGTGACAAGGGAAGTCCAGCTTGCCTCCCTCTCTCTCCTTCCCCCTGGGGCAGATCCATCTGTCAAGCTGCAGAAATAGCTTTGCCCACATTCCTGGTCCAGAGCTGGGTTCTCCACATGGGACCTCCAGGCTAGAGTTACAAATGCCATCAGTGTTGTCCCAGAGCAGGGACAGCATGTCCCCTATCCCCCTACCCTATTCCAATCATCATCTGGGGCTGGGTGGAGGGGGTTGGGGGGGGGTGGCTGGCAGTTTCTATGAACAAAGCCAGCTACAGCAGACAGCAGAATCCTTCCTGCCGGGGAGAAGCGGCTGCCTTCCCTACTGATAACTTAATGACTCTGGCACATTTTCATCAGCCCAACTTGGAGCACGCAGTGGGTATCTGAGCCAGTAGTTCCCAGAGACTGAAAGCAACGACTGAAAGCAATTACAGGATGAGTGTCCAAGAGACAAAGCCGAGGCCTTGGGAGCCACAAGGCGCATCGCATTCCCAGCGTCTGCCCATGGCACAGACACACAGCCCCCTTCCCTCTACAGCTCACCTCCTTCAGCTAGGACACAAATCACAGCACCCAGCATCTGCTGCTGGCTGGAGGGCATCATAACTACAGTCAGACAGGCAGCCTCCAATCCTTCCAGTGACAAGACGTGGATCCTGTTTTGCAGGTGAGGAACCCAAGGATGGGAACGGATAAATGACTCCCCAAATTGGCAAAGCCAGGATTCAAACCCAGGTCTGTCTGTCTGCCTTTGCAGAATACAGCTGCCATGTGTTTTCTGCTTGTCACTCCTGTCTCCAGCTCTCCCAGTGCCTGGGGCTGACCTCCATAGCTTGCTTTTCCCAGGGGCCTTCATTCCGCATCTGGCAATTTGCCAGGAAGAAGCAGATGCAGGAGGATGCAGAGTTAAGAAGGGCAGTTGAGGTCCGTGCCCTGCCCTACTTTTCTCCTGTGGGGACCTTCATAAGCATGATGTCATCGTGTTCTCGCCTGTTCACTTCTTCAGAGCGGAACCCAGTCTGCAGGGCCTCATGAACACCATTTTGTCAGAAGAACCGTGCACTACCAGGCTGGCTGATAGATGTTTGGAGCTCTACACACCTGGCCAGTGTCCCTCTTTGTCCTCTCTGCAGTACCATCTAGGAGTGGAGGAAAGCCCCTGCCCAGTTGCCCAAGTGGGAAGCAAAGTGAGAACATTCCTGTGGGTTTCCTGTCACGAGGCCTGCCTTGTTTGCCCAGTTCATTAGTTCCTGCTCTCAGTACTGTCCAGGCTTCTCATTTCCTATGTGACTGGAAAAGCCGCTCTGTGCCTGGGCTCCAGGCACCTCATCAGAATCATCCTATAGATTAACTTTTCTAAACATGTCCCCAGTTTGACAGTGCAGTCACCCTTCAGACGAGCCCAGCCTGGTTCCCGTCAGCCCTCCTGCCATAGACACCTGCCACACACTCTGCTCTGCACAAGGTGAGCTGCCTCCTGTCCTGGCATGCTCCCTTCTCCAGCCAGTCATCAGGGTTTGGGCTAGCCCTGGGCTAAAGATTTGGTACTGATGACCTAGGACATGGTCCTTGCCAGAGATGGTATACTGTGTAGCCTGAGAAGACAGACAGATAGCAGACTGTGACCACACAGTATGAGGGGGAGCTCTGTGGAGCACGCTCAAGGTCCACATGGAGTGCATCGCATCTGACTGGGGATGGAACGGGTGGGAGGAGATTCATAGCTGCAATCAACTTCTACCTCTCGCTTACTCCCTGCATGACCCTGGGAGAGTTATTAACCCCTCTTCTCCCCAGCCCTCATCTAGAAGATGGAGATGACCGTAGTTTCTATCTCATGACCCTTCTGTGAGATTGAAATAGCTCACATAGAGAAAACTCATAGAACATTCCAGACCCATAACCAGGAACCATTGCTATTCTGACTTCTCTACACGCCTCTACAGAAACTCTTCTATAACCCTGGAGACAGGAATCTATTTGTTCTGTGCTCATTTAAATCTGACTGGCCTTGAGGTGTAACCTCTGATCACCCCCTAAAACACACACACACACACACACACACACACAGAGAGAGAGAGAGAGAGAGAGAGAGAGAGAGAGAGAGAGAGAGAGAGAGAGATATATCTTCTTCCTCATATGATAAGCCTGATCTCTCCAGGCACACTTAGAAGAAGGGAATAGCTAAGGTAGAAGAATGTTTCTTCAACCATATCATATGCAAACCTTTTATCTAAGTCATCACAGTTGGCCTGCCCAGTCAGGTGCCCTTCCTGCTGCGCACAGAGGACACGATGCCCAGAACAAGTCATCTCCTCCGAGTCCCAGACAGCAAATGGCAGAGCCACAGCTTGGCTCTCAGGGCAGTATCCTTCCCCAGCTCACTCACCTGGCACAGGCCATGTCCCTACTGTGACTAGCACCAGGCTCTATGACCTCACAGTTCTGCTTCCAGGAAATAATAAAACATTGTACAAAAAAAAAAAAAGGGCTCATTAACATTTCGTCCTGGGTAGAAGAGGGGCTCATGGGAGTGCACCCCTCCTAAGGAGCAGCTAACGGGAAAGGAGGAGACAGGTTCTTCAGGGGTATAGCCACTGGAAGATGCCTATGTTCCTGTAAGTGATCCCCTTACCAAGAGGTCATATAGGCAACCCTAATTAAACTCTTCATCGGGTTACCAAATATAAATAAAAATGAATAATAGAAGGAGACGGGGGCTAGTTGGAAAGAGAAAATGGATCAGTGGGAGTTAGAAGGGGGGCGAGAAAGGGCGATGGGAGATGAGGACAGTGCAAATGCATTATATTCACTTACAAAGGTGCCATAATGAAAACATTGTGTATATTTAATATATGCTAAGAAAGAAGACAAAACCGTGTGAAGAAATAGCTCCAGTGTTGTTAATGGTAGAAATCTTAAACTGAGCTTCTAACAAGCTGATCTGACTGCACACCCAGACCAACCATCAAGCTGTGGCATGCCCACATTATGGAATAGTATGCAGCCCTGAAATTGGCTGAAATCCCAGCCAAGCCTACACAAACTGAGCTCCCTCTGAGGACTAAGATAACAGACGATTTACTTCCCCCCTTCTGACTTTCCCACAGCTCTGCTTTCCCAGATTAAATACTAGTTCCATGGAGGAAAAAATACATTCAAAAATGAAAAGGACCCCTTAGCATCGTGGCTGGAAAGGTTCCTGTGAGGGAGAAAGTCATCTTGGAGGGCACAGGTGGCTATGGTGGCATGCCTGGAGGACAGAATGGGTACAGCGAGGACCTCTGAGGACAGGGAGAACAGGGGAAGGCAGCAGGGATAGGAAACAGAGGCAAGCAGGTCGAGGATGTGCATCAGAGAGGCTTCCCAACACCCCTCCTGCCAGCCCTGAAGGGACTGTTGGTCAGCCCTGCAGGGACACTGCCACCTGAGTCTGTGATACACTGACATTTACATATTTAAACAGGCCCAGCTCTGTGAGGACAAATGCAGGCTATCTCCAGTGATCAATCCCGCCCACAGGCCCTGCTCCACAAATCAAGTTTCTGGGGCACTGAGCCTCCTCTGCCACTCCCTCACAAACACAGAGCCAAGGATCTGCAAGATAACAGCCAGAGACAACTGAGTGATGGGCCAGCCACTGCACAAGGCAGCAAGCCCGAAGGCCAAGTTATTGGCTTTTTTTTTTTTCTTCCCTGCCACGGTTTGAAGCACAAAACACATGAGCCTCAGAGAATGCCGGCCTCTGTGCCCTCCAAAGAAAATTTTCCTAAGATAGAAATAGTTATCTAAATCTACCTGCCACACTCGGGTTTGAGTGAAGGCAGGTTGATCTGAAGGGGGCTGAGGAGAAAGCAGATTTCCCAGGACCTCCATGGCTATCCACCCCACAGTCATCCACCCACAGCTCCTCCAACTCATGGTATAATCCCCTGATCTCCCACAATGCACTCCTCCTTTCTGTTCTGAGACATCTGGTCTGGGCAGATAGCCTCACTCTGAAGCTTCTGTATGGGAAGAAGAAAGCCCACAGTGCAGGGCTGGGTACTGATGAGGGAGGCCTGGAGCTCTGAGAGACCACAAAGAGGACATGTCAGAGCCACTAGCAAGCAGATCTAACCTGAGACCCACTTCACCCTCTCTCCCCTTCTCACTCTGGAATAAACATGGCAGAAAGCAGATTTTCAGAACAGGAAGAGGGCCCAGACTTTACTCTGACATGGCCCCTATTGGACACGGTTGCACCCCATTATGGTTTGAATGAGAAAAGCTCACTCCACCCAACCCTGGGTTCACTGAACGCTTGGCCCCCAAGCTAGTGGCACCGCTGGGGGAAAATGTAGACCCTTTACAATAAAGTGGGTCAGTGGGGCAGCAGATGGGATAAATTATAGCTCAGTCCTGTTTCCACCCACGCCCTCTGTTCCCTGAACTGCTAAAATGTCCTACAAGCAAGCAGGCTCCTGTGCACAGTGCCATATTAGCAAGACAACGTGAACCTGACAAGATGGCCTCGCTGCACATTTTCAAATCAGGAGCCAAAATAGGCTGAAGCCCCCTGAGAAGCTTCAGTTCCGTATTTTTCTCACAGTAAGGAGGAAAAACTAGGTAATAGATCCCTCCAGCTAGAGTTCCAAGAGAGAACTCACCCTGTAGCATGGTCATTAAAAAGTCACAGCCATTATCTGCAGGGCAAGGATACTGGGGAACAGAGATCCTACTGACAGAATTGGGGCTGACTGGAACTTCTTGATGTGTCAACACCACGCGTGACTCAGAGGCGGGTCACACTCAGATGTGTCACTAGCCTACGCTAATGCCCTAGTGGGCTGTGATTTTAATAGATTGAAATGTAAAAGCCTAGAAATCATGTAATCCATTCAATTACAGTTACTACCTGACTCCAGCTTGCCAATCTGATACTAGAAGCAACCCATTAGTGTAGCACACAGGGTACCGCCTCATAAATAAAGAATGCACGTTTATTAACTGATTTGGAAAACAATTTTTCCCTCAGCTCTTAGGAGAGCTACACAGTAGGAGAATGTGCTGAAGCAGACCTAGGCTGTACCATTTCTAGAGTCATGGGGTTCATATCTTGGTGTTATGATCAACCAGCTGTGGGACCTGGGGAAGTCCCTTCACCTCTCTGAGCCCTGTTTTTTTCACAGAAAAGTGAGCCCAGCTGTCCTGTGGCTCAAGCTTACTGTGGGGGTTTGTGTAGACAGTCTGTACAAAGTGCCAGACACACCACTCTGCGCACAGTAGATACACACTAATAGGATTGCTACTATAACTCAGAAGAAAACTTCCCTGTGTCCAGCAAAAAATGGGAGCTCTCTTGTTCTCCCGGAATGCCTACTACATAGAGTCTGAGTTTCTCAATCACCACCCCAGTGTCACCATCTTCTTCTCTATCATGTTCCTTCAGCAAAGAAAACATGGAAGTAGGTCTCTCCTTGGGAGTCTGCCCTGATGACAAGGGTGCTTCTGAGCAACTCAGAGCTGGAGGCACTTAGGACAAGGTTGGGCAGCTCTGGTAATGACACTGAACACATCCCAGGAGCCAACACCCAAGGATTCCTTTCATGTCTGTCCCCACTTAACACCCCAGCTAGAACATGGGTAATGGTACCATTAGGGCTTCATGCTCCTGAGTAAATTAAAACCGGGTGCAGGGCTGTCATGTTTAGACTGGATGGCTAAGCTTTATCATTACTGAAAGAACTACCAAGGAAAGATTTGAAGGAAGCCATGTAAAACAGTGAGGCAAGCCAGCGGTGGACCGCCTACAGAATCCTGGGGTCATGTGACTTCTAGCCATGGCTGGAGAGATGGCTTAGTAGGTAAGCACTGCACAACCATAAGGAGCCGAGTCCTGATCCCAAAACCCATGTAAAATACTGTGGCAGGATGAGCAGCTGAGACCCCAGCACTGTACAGGGTTGAAAACAAGAATGTAGAGAGAGTCGCTTGTAAGCATCATCTGTCAATAAAAAAATTAAAATTAAAAAAAAAAAACACTTATGGCCAATGAGCTGAGGCAGAAAAGAGGAGGTGGGACATCTAGCAGGGATAGAGAGAATTCTGAAAAATAGAGGACAAGAGATTCAAGCAAGTCACTAAGGAAGACGCAGAGGAAGAAAGAGACCAGGACTGAAGGAGAGGTAACCAACCAGGAGGTAGATGAAGTCAGAATAGAATAAAAGGGATAATAAACTAAGAGTAAGTCAGAGAACAAGCTGAAGCTTATGGCCTAGGCATTTATTAATAAATAATTAGTCTCAGAGTCATCATTTCCAGGAGCAAGAGCTGGAAGGAAATTTTAAAAATATTTTTTAGACAAGAAGGTTGCCAGCCGCCAGCCTAGCTCTAGATTCAGTGGGAGGTAGACCCTGCCAGAAAAAAAAAAATATTGGATATCCTCCTCTGGCATGAGTGTACACCCATGATCACACAAAACACATACATATATATCTGAGAGAGAGAGAGAGAGAGAGAGAGACAGAGACAGAGACAGAGACAGACAGAGAGACACAGACACTGTGAGGTTTGTGTAGACAGTCTATACAAAATGCCAGACACACTACTCTGTGCATAGTAGGCACACACTAACACAGACACACAAAGAGACAGGGATATCCAGGCAGGGAACATTAGAAGGGCTGGATGGTCAAGGTAATAGCCCTCAGGTTGGAATGAGGAGAACCTGACACCCTCAAACATCATCATACTTATGAATGCCCCTGGAAGTGGTAGGAACATACAGGCTCCAGGCTTGGCCCTTGAGGTTCTGATGGAGGAAGTCTGGGAAAAGACCCTGGAATTTGCAGGAGTGCATTTTCATGAGTGCCTAGGTTCTTTTTGCACCAATGGTGAAGATCCAAAAACACTAACAGGCTCCCCGACAAAGTCCATTTCTGTTGCTTTGTTTTAAGGTAATGACCACTTTCCTGAGACAAAAGACAGTGAAGAAACAGAACTTTAGGCCTTCAACTCAGTCAAATTTCAAGATAATTAAGAGAGATCAGTTACTTGGTAGAAAAATGAAGTATTCATGTGCAAAGCCTAGATGGGGTGGGAAAATAAATTACATTTAGATGATTTAATATTTCTGAGATGAAATAAATTCAATAGCTGAGCAAAAGGCAAAAAGTAAACCTCTGTCACCTGAAGCTATCCACTAAAATAATATCTCAGCCACCTGTTGTGAAAAGGACACCTGGACCACCACAAGATGTAACTATATTCAGAAACACATACCAGGAAGGGTTAAATACAACTGCACCTGAAAAAAAAAAATGGCTATTACCAACCCCATAAACCTGGAGAGAGGTTTTTGGGGTCCAAGGTGACCTAATATTTTCATAAATAACTCCAAAGACAGAGTAGGAATTATGCAAATCAAACCTCAGACACAAAAATGGCAGAGGTTGCAAGTCTGTGGAGAATGGGATTTAACTACTGGGCAATGTCTTTAAATTTGCCTTTATTGAATCTTGTATATTGAAGTCACACATTATTGTATCTGTTTATTGAGACTCAATGGGGCCAAATGCAGAGTGATTTATGGAAAGGAAGATAATCAAATGCCTCGGGAGGACAGATTCTACACCTGGAGAGACCCTGGCACTGGGCAGACAGGAACCGGCTGGGCAGTGGTTAGTGCCCAGAGCGGTTGTGTGTGCTCAGAAAATGGGACTTGTGCCAAAAGCTGATGTACGAATCAAACAAGCAGGTGCCTGCTGTTCTTTGAGCTACTTGGTCTTGATGATACTTCCAGTAGACGTGCTTAAATGTAGACCCAGAGGGAATTTGGGAACAGGATAACGCCAAGATTATGGGGTAAGACCCTAATTCACCCAAGAATACAGGGGATGCTAGGCCAAAATGCTGAGTGTGCATTTTATTGGGGGAGGAGACAGAAAAGACAGGGATGTGGAGGCGAGAGCAGTTCCAGCTCCCACCAAGGAAAAATAATCATGGGGAGCACAGCTGGAATCATAGAGAAAGGGAAGCACAGCTGGAATCGTGGAGAAAGGGCAGCTGTGGTAAGGACATCCCTCGGGATGCTGAGGAAGGGCGACAGGACACCTCTCTAGTTAGGATGCATTAGAGATTATTAAAAGCATTCCTTGTCCACCTCAGGGGTGGGGGGGTGGGCTTCATGACCTCTCCAAAGGTCACTTCTACCCCTAGGGATCCCATGTCTGAAGGGCACCAGATAAAAATAAAGTCTATTAATCACCAAGCTGTCATGCAATGTCCTGAGAGAGCCAGAATGAAGAAGGGCAAACTGCGGTGGACCTTGCTTTTCAGAGGGAGGAAGAGGGAGGCAGTACATGTATGAGCAGGGTCAAGGGAATCGCTGCTGGGACTTCGGGGAAAGCCTGCATTGCCCTGTGATGAGTCCCCCCCAAACTCTGCAGGGGAAATGGGGGTGGGAGGAGTCACCCTATGGGGAGGGGAGCAGAAAGCAGCAAAGGACACCTAGAGCCCATAAACAAAGCTGGGAGGTTTGGAGGACAGGGTCTGCTGGAGGCTCAGAACAGGAGCTAGGAGGAAGGGCTTGGCTTACAAAGGCTCTGTGCAGGAGGAGGACCAGGAGCCAGGCAAGAGGGCACGCAGAAAGGACACTTCATAGAGATAATCCTGCTAGACTTAGCTGTCACAGAAAGAGGAAAGAAGGAAGAAACAGGAAGTTGAAACAAGAAAAAGGAACATCAAGAGTATGTCTGGAAATCTAGACTATTACACCTCAGAATTCCAAGAAAGTTCTAGAAATAGGACCAGTGAGATGGCTCAGCACACTTGCTATCAAGCCCGATGACCTGAGTTCAATCCCCGGAACCCATAGGCGGAAGGAGAGAACCAGCTCCTACAAGTTGTCCTCCACCCTCCACACAAGCCACTGCATGCAGCAACCCCGCTCACAGACATGCACTTAGTCATCAATCAGTATAACGCTTTTGAAGTTACAGAAATAGAGTGAAAAGCTAAGCCCACTGTCTAGAACAGCAGAAAGTCACATAACAGGGAACCACAGCTTTCAAAAGAGGAATGGAATTGTTATGTCTCAGCTCCGAAGCAGCTGTTGGCTCTCTTAATGGGGTGTCACACACAGCTGGAAATCCTACCCACTGCCCAGAACCAGTATCCCAAGGACAAGCACACTTGGACTGTTTACGTATCAGGACACAACTAAGTGGCATCCGGGAAGTAAGGCCCAGACTAAAAGCAGGTACGTCCTGTCAAGACGCAGGAAGTGCGCCCGACCCCCACGCCCTGCTTCCTTCTCTTCCTGGAACATAGTTCCCTGAGGATGATGAGACCTGCAGAAGACTCAGGAATGTCGTCTACATGGCATATGAAGCATGAGGGTCAGGGAGTTTGAGCTCCAGCAAATGTCCCACCAGACATCACCCCACAGGGCTCAGGACACCATTTTGAACTCAAGAGGCCAGTGAAAAAGTAGGGAAAGGTACCGCCCACGGTGTCCCTTATGTCCTATCCCCTGGCTCTCTTTGCCTCCGCAGAGGCTGCAGGACCTAACAGGATAGATGAGCACCCAGAGGGACCACCACGCCAGATCCTGCCTTGTCTAGCTTTCTGCCATTCTCAGAGCAACCTGGACCCTGTGGCTGATCTCTAGGTTTTGAGAGCAGATGAGAAGGGAAAGGAAGACCCCCTGCCTCAGCCCCGGGCATGTGATATAGATGGGTAGCCCTGCCATGGAGTGAGCAGGAAGTGCCCAGGAGATTAACGGATAACATGGCAAGGCTATGGGGCCCACCACTCCACACCTTGGCATATGAGAGAAAAGAAAACTACTGTCCTTCAGTGAGCACAGTTCTTCCCCCTGCCCCTCCCTTGGCCTCCGCCCTTGGTCCATCCTCGGCCTCCAACCCAGGAGCCAGGCAACCATTCTTCCAAAAGTTGTTTCTGAGTCAGGGAAGGAATGGTGGAGATGGCTTAAGGGCCATTTGTTCAAAGCAAGCCACCATTGTAGAAAGATTTATAACCAGCCCTGCCTAAGACAGGAGAGAGAGAGAGAGAGAGAGAGAGAGAGACAGAGAGAGACAGAGAGACAGAGAGACAGAGAGAGACAGAGACAGAGAGAGAAGGAGAGAGAGAGAGAAAGAGAGAGAGAGAGAGAGAGAGAGAGAGAGAGAGAGAGAGAGAGAGAGAACTAGAAAGCCAGGGGGAGAGCTGACACCCAGGAGTGCAGTCTGAGAGGTGGGCTCCCCTACCAGACTACTCCACGGCAGGAAGGAATATAACCACACTGAGCTGGAGGTGGGAAAGCCCGGTGAGGCCCAGAGCTGGTGGGTGACTGTCAAAGTGGCACAGAAAGCCTGGGCTAAGACAGTACAGGAGATACTTACTGTCACAGACGTAGGGTTTGTCATGGTCTTCCTGAGAGGCAGCATCATGCCTCCTCCTGCCGCCTGCAGAGCCACGAGCCTGAGGAGACATTGAGTAAGGAGACACTCGTTACTATGGCGGCCACTCCACGTGGCTCAGGGGCACACACTTTCGGGCCTGAGTGAATCACCTGTATCTTCGTTCCTAAGCCAGCCCTGCTTTACAAGCAGGGAAACCAAGATGGAGAGAATCAGATAACGGTGTCCTGACATCACGTGACTACACCTGGCTCATCTCATTGTTTCCAAGGAGGAAGTATAACGGCGGTCTGTTTATATACGGGAGGGGACAGAGGCGGCAGAGAGGTGAAACAACCTTCCCAATGTCGTTCATCTACCAACTGCAGAACCAGGATATAAACAGGAAGCATGGCCGAAAGGTGGTGCCGCTGCTTGAATATGAAAATCCCTGGCTAGTGGTATCATTTGGGGGGTAGGGTTAGGGTGATGGGAACTTTAAGAAATGAGTCCAACTGGAGTACATAGGGACAGTGGGGGGTGGGGGGAGATTATGTCTTTAAAGGCTATAACTGTCCTGGGTAAGTCTTCTTTCTGTCCCTCAGTTTTTCCTGGTTGCAGTGAAGTAAACTACTGTGTGCAGCTGTATAGTCTTCACCAGTGTGACGTTCTGCCTCCCCACAGACCCACAGCCGTGGAGAAAACCAACTACGGCTGACCCTTCTGAAGCTGTGAGACAAAATAAATCCTTACTCCCTTAAGAGGCTTTCTCAAGTGCCTTGCCACACAGAGCAACAGAAGTCTAGCCCAACCCCCGTATCTATCAAATGTGGGGCCTCTCTACCATACAGCGTCTCTGCCTCACTGACAGTGAACTCTACTGACAGACACTCTACTACAACATGACACAAGATGTCAGGTGACTCTGCATGCTGATCAGTTGATGAGCACACTGGGGATGGAGGAACAGGAAGTATAATGGCTGTATCACCCCAGGTTCCTGAGCCCTCACTGCCTACCTACCTAAAGGCCTCAGGGGCCCAGTCTCCTCCTCCATGTTTGGTCTTCACAATAAGGCGGGGCTTCAGGCAGGGCTCCTGTATGTAGTCTACCTCAGGCTTCTCCTCAGGGACTAAGACCCCGACCTTTAAGGTCACCTGGAGCTGGCTTCCTGATACCTACACCAGAACCCTGGTTGTCTCCCTGGGTGGGTCACATGACTGGAGAAGGGGCAGGGCAGAAGGAGCTAGACTTCAGTAGTGACTGGGACTAGCCTGAAAGGACAGTAGCAGCTCTGCACCCCACAGCAGCTACCAGAAAGCAGCAAGACTTATGTATAAGCCATTGCAAGCCCCCTGCTGGCCTTCCTGGGGGCCCCTTAGCCTTCTCCTGGTTATTCATTGCTAATGAGGAGTGGTAAACTCCCAGCCATGGAAAGAGACAGAGAGAAAGGTCAGTGGGAGAGGAACATGGCAGGTCAGAAGTCTAGGGTACAGGCCCAGAACCTGCTCTAGAGAAGTGGTCCCAAGGATCCGTGATGGGGAAGCCTGGGATGTATTTCCCACGTGCACACACTCACAAATACAAGCACATATATATCACTGGGGACTTCGCTATAGATGGGCCTACTCTCCCGGCCTGTGGCACTCACTCCTCACTCTCAAAATACGCACTCCTTTACAAGCAACTCTACCTTGCCAGACGGTCACTTTTGTCATCTCCTCAGCTTGACTTTTTCAAAATGATGATGAGGAAGATGAGGAAGAAGAGGAGGAGGAGCAGGAAGAGGAAGAGGAGGAGGAGAAATCCCACCTCCTCCTTGTCACTACCACCCTGCCCCCATCCCTGCCAGGGATAATCAGTAAAAGCCACTCTCTTCCTTCTCTTCTTTCTCTTTTCCCCTCTCCCCCTCCCCCTTCATCTCTCTCTTCCTCTTCTTCCTCCTCTTCCTCCTCCCCCTCTCCTCCTCTTCCTCCAAACACACTCAATACTCAGTGAGCACTGGCCATCACCCTGAGGCATTGACAGATATTGGGCCCAGGATGCTAAGGGTGGTCACCTTATGGCCCTGGCCCTCCCCACACCTCCTCAGTGAGGCAGGAGACTGCTTGACATGCACAGCCGGCAGGCAGCAGGCAGCCGGTCACAGCCCCTTGGAGCAGGTAAAAGCAAGTCAGGCAGAATGATGAGGCCACAGCAAATGCTGGAGGGGGGCTCTGGAAGGCTGGCCACTTGTCAAGGCAGGAGATGAGGGGGCAGGCAGAAGAGAAGCACAGGGGTTTCTGAGGGAGTCAGCAGAGAGAAAGAACAACCTTGCCAGCTCCCTCCCCTTGCTGTTGGGCTGCCCAGCAGGGAGGCTGTATGCTCCCACACTCCCCAAGGCCTTGATTTGGCAAACAAAGATAAAGACTATGGGGGCATCTGAGGTGATGTGTATGGAATTCTTCAGAGGCAATGGAACTCTTGATCTCCTGGAAGCGTAGGTTTGACAACCAGAATCCCATGTGTCCTGTTCAAATGCCACTTCCTCCAAGAAGCCCTTCCCAACCCACCAATGTCCACTTTCATCCTTTCTTTCTTTTTTCTTTTTTCCTTTTTCTCTGATTTATGTTTAGCTGGGGAACTTGCGGTTATGTGACACCACACTGTACATGTGTGAGTTTACTTGTTGATTTTCTATCGGTCCCACAGGAGGTGGAGTCCTGTATGGGCCACCACTATTCTTGGAACCAGGTACCTTCCTTCAGCAGTTGCATGATCATGACATCTGTCCACCAGGCAGAGCTGACCATAGCTGTTCTTCTCTATCTGAATCCCAATGCTATTTTTCCTCCCTCACAGGCCATCAGCTAATCCTAAACTCCCCAGGAAAGCCCCCGGCTGGGGCTCTACACAGCCCAGGCTAACCCATCCTGCATGAGTACCTGGCCACATGGACAACAGAGATGAGAGTGGGACCTTGAGGTCATGCACTCCCTCACAGGCTTCCATGGCAACCCGTGACACACTTCTATAGTCAATGGCAGCCTACTGCCAACCCAACCAGCTCACCCAGGCTCAGGCTGTGTCTACATCTTTGTTGTTATGGTTTCTTTTAGGATTGCCTCTCCGCTGCCATCCACAGGCAATCTATATTTTAGTCCTGCCAGTGTTCACCCTCCAAAAATCTTCCTCTTGCAGAGTAAAAATAGTGTTACCTTAAAGTCTGACGGGCTTACATTGAAATTCCAGCTCTGTCAGTCAGATATTCGTTACTATAACAAAACGCCTGAGGTTGGTACTTTCATAAGGAAAGGGGGTGTGTTTTGGCTCATGGATCTAGAGGTGCAACATGTAGGGGACTCATCTGGTGATGTTCTTCTTGCTACCAAAATCCATAGACAACAACAGAGCATTCACATGACAAGAAACAGTGAGCCCTCATGTGTGTCTCTCAGTCCTTCTGTCTCTTTTCATTGGCCCTCAGGAGAAGCTACCCTGATCTTACCTAATAATCCTAGTCACTTTCCAAAGGCCCATTCTGAATACAATGGTCATCAGGTTTCTGACCTCTCTGCATCTCAACTGACCTTTAAATTTCATCACATGAAGTCTCAGAGACACTCAAGCCATATCCAAACCACCGATAGCACCAGCTGGGTGCCACAGAACAAGATATCCCTTTGAGCCTTAACTTATTCATTTATAAAATGGGCAGCAGCAGGCCAGATGTGGTGCTGTACATCTGTCACCCCAGCATTCAGGAGACAGAGGTAACCTGGGCTACACAGAAAGCCCACAGGAAGTACAGTAAGTTATTAACCCCTCCATGCCCATGTGGGTCCTCTAGGCTCTCCTTGTGTTTGGTAATCACACAATGAGAAGCCAGCAGACCTCTCACTGTATCATGAATCTCACTTAACACCTCCTCAATTTGAGTCTTGGGTCCTGAGGGGGAAGATTGCATTTTATACTTTATTACAAACCCCTGTGTTCTCCTGGGCACACAGCACAAACCTCTTCCACATACATTAGCTCAGATGATTCCTGTCATAAGCCTGTGAGTTGGACCAGTCTTGTTGCTATCCCTGTCTGTCAGTTGGTGCCAGTTCTGGGTGGGTCCATGCCTTGCCCACAGTCCCAAAGCCCATGGAAACAGAAGGGCAGGTTTCTAGACTCTGGCACAGAACCCTTTGGGCCTTACTCTCCTAAAGAGACCCATCCTCCCTCCTGGAGGATGTTCATGTCACATTCACACACTGATGCTATACCGTGTGTGTGTGTGTGTGTGTGTGTGTGTGTGTGTGTGTGTGTGTGTATGTATGTATGTATGTATGCATGTGTGTATGTATGTGGAATATGACTGTATACCACAGGGCCCTGCCTTACTGGCCGTACAAAGTGGGTAGGCTCAGGAGGATTCAACTAATTACTAGGCCAAGCCTATTTTAACTCCAACCTGGGCCACTCCCATTCTACATTCAAGGGACTTGGAACTTGAAAACAGTGCCCCCTGTTGGTAACCTGCTGCAGGGACCCATAAATTCAGGAGCTCTAGGGTCCTGTGCCCAAAGGACCAGGAAACCCAGGCACCTGAGAGAGAGGAAGCAGAGGCCATGGGTGAGGTCCTTATTCTCCTCAGTTCTGATTCCCTGTCACTTTCCCGCCCTTCTTGTGCTCTGTTTCTTCAAAGATCACTCATATTTGGGACAATGGCCCTGAGGTTTCAAATTCTTCTTGGCTTTTTTGCTTAAAGCCATTGCGTTTCCTCCAATAAAAAAAACCAGAACAAAGAAACTCCAGTCAAGGGCAGTTCTCCTACAAAAGCTGTTCTCTCGAGTAGTGTGTCCAGGGCTGAGCATAAGACCTCTCCTACGGGCTAGAGATATGGCTCAGCAGTTAAGAGCACTCGCTGCTGTTCCAGAGGACCCAGGTTCAGTTCCCAGCACCTACAAGTGGGCTTTCAACCAGGGGATCTGGCGCCCTCTTCTGGCTGCTGAGGACACCTGTACTCATCTGCACATAACCACATACACATAATTTAAGATGAGTGGTTTTTAACGAAAGCCATCTCCTGGCATCATTAAAGGATCATCTGCCTTTTTCATTCTCACTTCCTC
Organism: Arvicanthis niloticus; assembly: GCF_011762505.2. Lineage (NCBI taxonomy): Eukaryota > Metazoa > Chordata > Mammalia > Rodentia > Muridae > Arvicanthis > Arvicanthis niloticus. The sequence continues at coordinate 33,075,053 of NC_133430.1, read as the reverse complement.
CTGAGTATACAGTGGGGTCTTCCAGAGGCTGCATGGCATTCGACCAGGCTTCCCATGTGCACCTGTATATTCATGAGCTACATTCACAAGCTGAATTCTGCCTTAATTTCTAATATAACAAATCATTAGTGAAATTACTGTCACCTGCTATACCCGGAAGAATAGCTTTGAAGGGCTGTCAGTATTTGCTAGTGGTGTAAAGAAGTCTAGAAGCAGAGAGAAAAGGGGAGGGGGCTTTACTAGCTTGCCATTGAAAGCATGGTCTTCGGACCAGCAACACCCAGGAGCTTACTACCATCAAGTTAAGAGCTCAGCCCCCATATCCCAGAACTAGCCCACCAGAATTTGCTCTTTAGCAAGATCCCTGGGGGGTCTTCCTGTGCACACACAACTTTTAAAAAACACTAGTCTAAACCACGAGTGTAACAGTAATCCCTAATTTGATTGATTGGTTATTGATGGTTGATTGATTGGTCAATAATACAAATTCACAGAAATTTCATTAATTTCTTATGTTAAAGTTACCAAAGGCCCACTTATTAACTGTTGGGTATGAACTGTCCTCACCCCCTCCCAGATAATATATAGTATTAAAACTCAGAAAGTCATCTACTTTGCTTGCAATATCCTTCTTTATCTATCTTTTATTAGGCACTCAAATTTGGCTGTGTGTTATTATTCCCAACTTATTGATGAACAAACTGAGGCCCAAATCACAGAAGTTACATGAGTCGCCCAAGGAATCATGCAGGAGGTGGTAGAACTAAGATCAGCATTCCTAGGGTAGAACTTAAAATAAGAGAAACCCAAAGGAGACTCACTGCCAAAGCCCTGGACCCCTTCATGTTTATGGAGTAGCTGGGATCTTATCAGTGGTCTGTGGGATAGAGATTGGGCTCCTCCTGCATTCCCAACAAGCTCCCAGATGAGACTGAGGCTGTAGTCCAGACCATACAGGGAGACGTCAGACCCCATGTGGTTGCTGTCCAGTGGCCAGAAAGTTTCAGCAGCAGCTGGAAAGCCCTGTAAAAGCTTAGAGCTGTGAACGAGGCAGCTTCCCACACTTGTTCAGCCCAGAGACTAACTCATATACTCTCTGCTTCCTCCATGGCTTTCAGCATGGTGACATGGCCACAGCGTCACTGTACAGCCTGGAGTCATTAGCTGTCGGTCGCCCAGTCATGAAGTTCAAATATGACTTTCTTTTGGCTTGCCTCGTTCAATTTATTCATTCGGTCTAGGCCGGCAGAGTCCTGGGCCAGGCAGGACTCAGTGGGAAAAAAAAGCACAGACCTGTGTTCAAATCCTTCTTTCTTTCTGACCAGATTGAGCAAGTTTGCACAAGTTACTTAACCTTTCTGGAATACCAAGCCATTCTTGTATGGCCACTTTTTCCAGTAGCTGATTTTAAAAAAAAAAAAAAAAAAAAAAAAAAAAAAAAAAAAAAAAAGAATGAGATAGGCTAGCTGGGAGTGTAGCTCAATGCTTAGCAACCAGCTAGCATGTTTAAACTGGGGTTCCGCCCCAGCACTCCAAAAATGATAAAAAATAAAATGAGACAAGTACATTTTAATTTCAGTAACATTTTAACCAGGCATAACAAAAACATGTTACTGTTAAAACTAACAGTGAGATATTCTACATTCTTTTTACTCTAAGCTATGAGAATGTGGTGTATCTGTTATATTTACAGCGCCTACAGTCTGGACTAGCAGGTGCCGTGTGTTACTAGCGGCGGCTGCAATGGACTGTTGGAAACGAAGAATATTGAACGTAAAGCTCCAAGCACAGCATTGTAGCTCTCTATAATGGGCTCACGCGGGAGCCCTTCACTCTGCCTGGTTTTGAGTGAGTATAAGGGCCAGTGGGCACTGTCACTCCTGACACCTCAACAGAAAAGACACCCAATCCCTACTCACTAATGGAGTCCACCTTCCACATTGATGCCAGGAGTACCTGGACCATTCTCTTCAATGTACTCTACAAAGTCTGGCAGGGGCAGGGGAGAGGTGGAAGCAGGTTGAGAGATACACAGCTCTTGGCATTGACAACAGGTACAGAAACTCCATGCCCCTGTGATCCTTCAGTGATGGAATAGGTATGTCTCACACACACACACACACACACACACACACACACACACACACCACAGTGAACTAATATGGCCAAGAAAGTTCATCTAGAACCGCAGAGGACCATCAGTGAAACCATGACAAGAGACACTGTAAGAGAGAGACCGGGCTAGCAGCAGCAAATCCTAATTAGTATGAACACCACTAAAGGCAGAGCAGCCCTGCAATATATACCCCTGAAGTGACAAGAAGCACACATCACCACCCTGGAAGGATGCACACACAGAGATCCTGAATTTATTCAAATCTCCAAGCAACTCCTTGACCCACAGAGAATGTGATCCAAGACCCCCAGTAGATGCCTGAACCCCAGAGAATACTGAGCACTACAATTCAATGCCTTGTCCATTTTAATTAAGAGCTTATCATGAGCCATGGCCATAACCTTTGACCCTCTGGGATGAAGCAGCAAAAATAGCACAAATACCTCTTCGCTTCACAGTGTCCCAGAGAGAATCTTCTTTCTTACTATAGAGTTTACCAACCTTAACATATAATGTTCTCCTTAAAACTTAAAAGGAGAATGTCTGCTTTTTGACTTCAAGGAAACTATTAATGGGTTCTTTTGGATATATCTGAACTTTTGATATCATTACTATTGTACTTCTATGCGAATAAGTATAATAAGGGTTATTTGAACATAAGTGTAGCAGTACTACCAGCCTATCTGATATGAAAACTAATAGATAATTAACAGGCAGGTAGCAAATACAGAGTGGATACACTGGGCAAGGGTAGTAGGTATTAGAACAAGGCATATTTGTGCTGCATATAAAGATGCCTAGTAGAGATATACTGGAATATATAATAAAATGTATAGACTCTGCTTTCAAATACTCCAGTGGGGAACAAACACAGAAGCCAATAATAAGTAGGAGAAAAGAGTGCATGAGACAAAACTGTGGAAATATTGGTCATTGATAAAGACGGTAGCAGCCCAACATAACTGCACCATCAGGCAGCTGCCCTGCCCACACTGACAACTCTGGCTCTTATCAGCGGCGGGGGCATCTTGGATCACAGTGTGGCCAGCACTAGAGTTCATGCATTCGCCTGGGAAGTTGCTTATAATATAGTGCAATGGTGTGATTCCAAACCTAATAACTGAGCACAAGTCCTGGGCATCTAATTTTAGTAGCTACTCTCTGCGGTATTACTGTGTGCAAAACACAGGCTTGCGATAATTACCAGTGGGCCCAAACCCACAGGGCTCACAGGACTGACTTCTCTCCCACAGCAAGGAGAGGGTCCTATCTAGAGCTGATAGGAGCTAGACCCTCAAGCCCTCAAAACTGGGATTTTTCTGTGACGAGGCAAAGTCCTCTCCCTGGAGGTCCCTCTCCACCTAGTTATCCTGATGCCCTCACTGAAAGTGACCACAGAACACTTTGCCAAACAAGAAGACCCTAGAGAACCAAATAGAATATCCAAAAGCATGGTCCTGGTCAGCTCCTTTCCCACTTAGGAACAAACCAGTGTCTTCTTTCTTCCCATCAGGGTCTCTCTGCCATTCCCACCTCTGACCCCTTTTTAGTTCATCTCAGGGCCACGTGCCTCTAAAGTTCATGCAAAATCCATTCAGGGAACCGTCAGCTACAGCCTGTCTGCTTCTGGCAGGCTCCCACTCACTCTGCCTGCCCATGGAAGCATGTCCCAAAGCAGGTGTCCCCATCTTGTCATTCCAGGAAAACCCCAGGAACAACAAGGCAAGCACTTTCATGACGGAGTCTCAAAAAATTCTCCTTGCCCTCCACTCTCCCAGCCCCAAACCCCTCAGAGCATCCTCTGCTTCCTCTCCCTCCTCTCACCAGCTCTGGACTTTGCAGGCATGCCCAGCCTGGGGCTCCCTGAGCATCTTCCTCAGAGCTCCTCGTAAGCCCACAGGGTGTGTCTATTCAGGTATGGAGGGGATTAGACTCAACTTGAACTCCTCTCTCATGACCTCACCCCACTCACCCGTCCTCTGGTCCTGTTCTTGCGCTTGGGAATATCTTCTTCCAAATCCTCCTCTTCGTTCCCTTCTTCTACATTTTCATCATTTTCCAAAACCCTCTGAAACGACAAGAGAGTCCAATACAAGAGTTGAGAGATGAAAGGCAACTGTGAGGACCATCAAAGGGCAGGTTGTGAATATTCTGGGGTTTTTGTTCTTCAGCAAAGCAAGGGTGTGGCCGCTGCCTGAGAGTTTGAAGTCTCGGTGGAACCAGCACTCTTTCAAGCCCTCAGGCCCCTTCCAACCAAATTGTCCCAGCACATTGACCTTTCTCAACTCTTTTCACTGTCCCCAGCCTCCCCAAAAAAGAGGTTTTTGGTAAGAGTAAAAGGATGCTTTTCTACATGGGGCCAGGTTACTTACTCAAAACTTACTGTCTTTAATACAATGTGTTCCTTTGTTTCTAAAGAGCTACCTCAGAACAGGAAAAGACATTTCTCCCTTCTTTGCCATTGTGGAGCTCTGCCTTGCTTGATGAATGCAAGGAACTCCTTGCTCAGCTGGTGGGAATACAACCTTAATATGCTACCCATAATAACCCACTGTGGGGTTGTTTATAAGAAAAATAAATGTCCAGCAAGGTGTTAGTGGCACACACCTTACTCCCAGAATAGGGAGAGCAGGAGTTCAAAGCCACTCTCAGTTATATAGTAAATCTAAGGCCTGCCAGGGTTATGGGCGAGAAAAAGAGACAGACAGACAGACAGACAAACAGACAGACAGACAGACGCATGCACACACACACATGGATATATGGAGGCACAGATAGATGGGTAGACAGCAGAATAAAATTATTTCACCATAGCCCATGACTTTAAGTTTTGGACTTTAAGAACTAACCAAGCTTTAAGTTCATAAATTCAAATGAGCCCCCTCTAATATCCCTCAGAACATGGCAATACAAGAGCCAATTTCCATTTTAAAGGTACATAAACTGAGGCTGAGAACAGTTTGACCAGTCACAGTCATCCAGCAAAGCCATGAGCACAGCAAGGTCGGGTTGGTGAGCTTGTTAGCTCCACACTCATTCGCCCTCCCTTGCTGCCAAGACTTGGGTGCACTGCAACAGATGCTTTGGGCAGGACTGAGGACAGAGGTGGGGGATGCATCCCCAGGTCTATGATAGGGTAAAAGGCTATAGAAACCCAGTTGCTACCAGGGAGCAAGATATAAAGGAAAAGACTTGGAGCCCGGGTGAGCCCAGGGACCAACATGGTAGAAGAAGCTTTTCGTGGGCTCACTGGTGTTACTTTGAATGATACAATGTTTTATGCCTCTTCTTATCCAATTGAAAACTAGCAATTCTTTGGCTCTATAACTATTTGTCCAATGCTGATTACATGTAGGCACTAAGCTAAGCTTTATAGCTTATACAAATGGCTACAGTCCTGGCCTCAAGTAGACCTTAAGGTGGGCTAAAAAGAAGACCGCTTTAAATAACATATAAAACTGTATAACACACGTTGTTGTCATGATTGTGAGAGGTAAGTTCAAGGTTCTATAAAAGGGTGCTCCAAGGGACCTTGGCCTGATCCAAAGGTCAAAGGAGGTTTTCCTGAGGCTGGGACAGGAGAACAAGGAGATGTGGACGGTGAGCAAAGGATGGATGAGAGCAACTTAGACACTTCCGGCTTCACAGGAGAAGGGTTGTGTATGTGAATGGATGGTCTTAGGTGGTTCTGGGTCACCAAGAGCTGGTGAAGCAGTTAGAGCACTGCAGCTTATTCAGTGGGGAGAAAGACTGGTGTGACCAGCGCTTGGTGGCTTGGGGAAAGATGATAAAGGCAGGGAGGTGGCATTATTATATGACACAGGGCTGCAGCTTGGGTTAGCGGTGAGGAACTCACACCAACTATGCTTAGAAAGGCTTAGAAAGTGATATGCACTGCCCATGCAGTCTGACATCACCATTACCACTCAATGGTCTCCAAGACAACAACGCCTCTGTAATTTTGTCTTCAAAGTGGGAAGCCCAAGAGGGAGTTACCAGAATATCCCACTCCAGATACATCTTCTAAGTTGCTGCTGGTCACCTGATGCTTCCAAAGGACACAAAACATCCCCCAGGACTTCTCTATCTTCTCCTCTGGTTGTCTTTGGGAAGCCACGAGAACTCCTCCCATCAGCTCATAGACCTGGCTCCAGTTCATTAGACTACTTAAAAGGGTTTAGGGGGCGTGACCTTGTTGGAGGAAGTGTGTCATTGGGGTTGGGCCTTGAGGTTTCAAAAGTGCATGCCAGGCCCGGTCCCTCCGTATCTGCTCGTGATCAGGATGTAAGCTCTCGGCTACTCCTCCATCGCCATTCCTGCCTGCCTGCTTGCCCCCATGCTCCCCCCCCCCATCATTATCATCATGGACTAACTCTCTGAAACTGTAAGTATATGCTCAGTTAAATGCTTTTGTCTATACATAGCTTTGGTCATGGCGTGTCATCACAGAATTAATAGCCCTTACTAAGACACAGCACTTACAGATAACTCAGCCAACCGTCAACATCAAAGAGAAACGTCCTTGTCTGCTGAACACGGCCTCTGGCCCATCGCTAGGAAATGTTGGCTAGGGTCTAGAGCACGCTCCTTGGCTTCCTGACCTTAACACGGGGTTACTAGTCAAGCCGGGCAAGGCTAGATCGGATGTTCCACTACCTTGGGTTAAGAAAATCACAGAATGAATATGAGGTAGCACCATGGCTACTGCTGGTGATTGTATCCTGCATACTTTCCAGGGCTTGAAGTCATTTAATCATAGCAAGTTCCAAGTGCTACTATCTGAAGGTCATTGCCTCTGGCTTCTCAGTACAGTTCTGATGCCCCTGTCATATTTCATGATAAGGAATTTGTTACACACAACATGAATTCTAGGCTGGAATAAAAAAAAAAAAAAAAAAAAAAAAAAAAAAAAAAAAAAAAGGTGACTGCCACTGCCATTGGGCTGGTCCCCTAAGTGTCTTACAGTCCTGGCCCAGGAGCAAGCTGATTTCTCCCTTGAGTTTCCATCCCACTCGACATCAGCATGTAACCCTAGAAGCCTGAGTCTAAAGCACTGGCCTCAGATACACTGTCCACTTGTCTTCATTTCCTGCCACGCAGCTCTGACCCCGGAGCCTGTCTACCTAACTCACTCCAGGAGAGCAGCCAGGAGCTCCTAACAAACAAAGCCTGAGTCAGGCCTCAGGAGGCTGGGGGTTGGGGGGGGAGAGCATTGGGAGGGAGGAGTGAAGGACTGGGGCATCCAACATAACTGACACCCTCCCCACCACCCTGTTACACACGGCAGCCCCTGCCCTCAGACATCTGAAGAATAAACACATTTGAAAATAACATTCCCTACTGTTACTCTAAATAGCCTTTAGTGTACTGGTAACAATGATTTGTGTTTTCAATAGTAAAAGGGGGGGGGGAGAAAGGAAGAAAAGACACGGGTGGGGGTGAAGGGAGGGAGGGAGGGAGGGAGGGAGGGAGGAAAGAAGAGAGGGAGGGAGGGGAGGAAAGGAGAGGGAGAGAGGGAAGGATCTCTTAACTTATCCTCTCCACTGCTGCCCTGCACTGTCTGCTCTCCATGCAGAGCAGGAAGGGGAGGAATCTTTATGAAATCTAAATTCTACTTCCCTGATCAAAACCCTCCAAAGGGCTTCCTTCCCATCTCACACAAGGCCAAAAGCCAAGACAACTAGATCTCCAGCAGCCTGAAGGGTCTGGCTCCTGCCCACCTGTTCCTCCTCCCCACCCCCACCCCCAGTACTATACTTAGACCACAGGGCCTTCTATCGACTCTCTAGACAAGATGGGCACTGACCTGTCTCAGAGCTGTCACTCCAGGGATCTCACATCACTGGCTCCTGTCATCCCCCGGGACTGCAGTAAAACCCATATCCCATAGGACACTGCCTAAGCTCTGCCCCTCCTTCAACGCTGCTTCCTCCTACTGGCTTTCACTTATCCAAAACTCCAATCCTCTTATTTGTTCGCTTGCTTTTCTAACGGCGTGTCACACTAGAATTAGAGTAGTCCTCAGAACCCACCATGCCTATCAGTCGAGAGCACACACGAATTAATGAGCTAAAAGCTAAGGAAAAGGCACACCGTTGACTTATTATACATGTACCTCTGGGATGAAAAGTCAGTGAGAACTTAAACTCAAGTGGCTCGTGGTCTAGTTTCAGCATCCCAAGTCCAGACAGCACAGTCGCATGCTGTGCATGGGCAGGCACACTGCTAACACCAGGGCTGATGCAATAATGGCGATACAATGACAGCATGTATCCTGGCCCAGGGCCACGTGAAGGCGACTCAGATTCGCTCCCAGCTTTACAGAAGAGCGGCTGTATGTCCGTGTGTATCCAGGCTCCTGGGCACTGGCTTTGTATCAACCATTGAGGATCAACCAATGAGGTAAAAACACTAACAGGGCCGTGGGTATTACAGAGATGGAGCAACCAAATGCTACAGGTCTAAGCACAGAGGCTAATGCATGACCAGCTAAACACACGGCACAAGAAAGAAAGCGAGAAGTGTTTCAAACGCCCGAGTTCAAAAGAGGCTGCTACAGCTGTCGGGGACCAAGAAAGATTTGATGGGGAAGGTGGTACTGGGACCTGGCCTACCCACTAAATGCAATCAGTGTAAGTGGAAGAAAACACACACCAGCAGACCCGAGGCACAGAGGAAGAAGGCTGGGAAAGAGAGGCTGTGAATAAACACTAGCCCAAAGCAGAGAGGAGGGGCCTAAGGAGGCCATGTCTACCACGCTGGACCTATTCAGTGGAGACGAAAGATAGATTAGGAAGGAGCTAGCACAAGCAAAGCTGTGCTTAGGACTAATGTAGAAAAGCAGGGCATGGGAGACAGGGGGAGGGGGTCAGAAACAAGGGCCCCAGTCCCCTCAAGCAGGCATTTACTGTGCACCTACTATGTGTCAATCTGGGTTTGTGTGCTTAAGATGTACGAGTGAGCAAGGTAGTCAAGGGGGTGGGAGGATGGTTACATTCACACCAGGGGAATAAACTATCATAAGAACTGAAGTTCAAAGAATACTAGATGGTGCTAAATGCAATATGAAAAAAAGAAAGAAAGAAAGAAAGAAAGAAAGAAAGAAAGAAAGAAAGAAAGAAAGAAAGAAAGAACAGAAAGAAGGAAGGAAGGAAGGAAGGAAGGAAGGAAGGAAGGAAGGAAACGGAAAGGAAAAAAGTACAGGGATGAGTACAGGGATGAGATGGGTGTAGGGAATGATATTAATCACAGTGGTCGGGGCACCCAAAGGTGAGATGAGAGCCCCACCCCCCATATGTCTGGGGAAGGACTTCCCAAGTAGACCAAACAGCCAGGGCCCCGCCCGTCTGAGAGAGGCAAGAGCCCTTGCTTTTACTCAGGCATGAGCAGCCATACAAAGAATTCCTTCCCCTCCGCCCATCTATCCTCTCAAAGGAACAGTGCTCAGTACTGGAAGGAAATGAGCTATGACATCACGAAAAGTCATGGAGGAAGAGTCTGTGGGTGTCCTGTGACAAAAGCCAATCTGAAAAGGCTACCTGTGTAGCTAAGACTATGGGGGTGGGAGGAGAGACTGAAGGCTGTAGCCAGGGACGGGAGCAGTCAGTGTGGGGCAGTGAAATCTTCTTGTCTTACACTATGCAGCGTGGACTCGGATCATTATCCATTTGCCCAAGCACAAAGCACAGAGCACGCCCAAAGTGAACCCTAACATAAACTGTGGATTCTGGGGGAGAAAGGCCTGTCGAGGGCAGCTCACTGGTGGATACAAATGTGGGGTGTTACTGATGGGAGAGGCTAAGCTGGGGGGGGGGGGTGGTGTGGTGTTAGGGGAGGTGAGAAATCTCTCTACTTTCCTCTCCATTTTGCTATGAGCCTAAAATCACCTAAAGGTTTTTAAAAGTGATCTTTGTCTTTCTGGGCATGAGCAGGGAAACCGTTGAGAAGGCAACTAAGTAACTCAAGCCAGGGAAAGGGGCAGGGTGATCAGAGCAGCAGGAGAGGTATGGGACAAGGGGCTACTCCAATCCCTGCTGAAGACACTTCAGACAGGATCACTGGTGCAGGGGATGCTGGGGGAGACAGACAAGTGTGCCTCAGAAGATACAGCAGTGGCTAAATTCAAATTAGCAGCAATCTCCATGAGGGCTCTAGCTTGTGGGAAGAGAGGAGGGGCAAATACATCCAGCAGTGGCAAGTAAATGAAAAGGATTTGACTACTCATCTTAACACTGGAAGGGCAGAAGCCGCCAGACTGCCAGACTTGGGTCTGCCCGGCATCTCTAAGAAAAGCTTCGTGTAAGACAGAATGTGTCGCAGTGAACATACCACAGTCCCTGACGCACTGATATTTATAAAGCACCACAACAGTTGTGATTATTAATGAAGATTTTAATGAATTAGTGAACCAATTAAACCAAATGTTGAATTGGATATAAAAATGCGATATGAGATATACGACAAAATATAAAAATTTAATATACAAAATATAATATAACCAAAATATAATTTAATTATGCTTAATTATTAATATTATATCAGAATTAACTGACATTACTATAACAGGCTGTGGCCCCCTGTAGTTTTAAATAGGAGGGGTCTGAGACACACTGAGGGTGATAAATGACAGGTGTACGTCCTCACAGCGACGTCTGAGAGATTTACAGGTGGTGGACACAGAGGGAAGTGGATACATGAGGATCAAAGCAACTGTCCATGCCTGGGAGAGGGGTGACCTGGGGGAGGAGTACCTAGGGGAGGGCTGACCTGGGGGAGGGGTGACCTGGGGGAGGGATGACCCAGAGGAGGGGTGACCTGGGGAAGGTGTGACCTAGGGGAGGGGTGACCTGGGGAAGGGCTGACCTGGGGGAGGGCTGACCTGGGGGAGGGGTAACCAGGCTGGCTTTGGAGGATGGGTAGGAAGTGCTGGGAAAGGCTTTGAGATAATATGGTGAGATAGAGCTCAGACTAGGGTGTAAGGAAAGGGCAGAGGTGAGGCAGGGGCCCCAGTGACCACAAAAGCAAGGACTCAGTCAGTCTATCCTGTTCTCATTATGTCTTTAGGACTCAGCACAAGCTGGTGCTTAGCAGATGTGTTCTGAGTACAGACACCAGGAAACCAGGGAGAGGAACAGATGTGAGGAGACGATGATTGCTCCTGAGGTAGAGGGATGCTTTTAATTCAGAAGCTCTAAGCGTCCAAGAACAGTGTCACAAAGACCCCACGGCACACAGGCCGCAGGTGCTCAGGGCTCCCTCAGCAGGTGAGACTACCTGTATCTCCTGGATGCTTTCCTCTTCTCTGACATCCACCTTCTTCTCTACTCCCTCACCACGAAGCAAGGCCTCCAGCGTGGTACTCTCAGAGGTAAATCCATCTTTCTTCAGGGGCAGTTCTACTTCTGGAAAACAAACACAAACAGGCAGGTCAGGCACCCAGAAGCAGGTAAACAGGAAGGACAACCCTTGGGAACCAGGATGAGGGGCCCAGAGTGCTTGGGCAGAACTGAAACAGCCTATGCTATCGCCTCCTGACCAGCAGGATCGTGGAACACCGGAGTTGGGTTTAGCTTCTCCACCGCCACGCAGTCCCAGAGGCAGATCTCAATCCTGCTGTCTCCCTGGGGCAAGCTGAGGCAGAACAGAGAGGGTGCCCTCTAGATGTAGGAGAGGACTGCCTGAGACTCAGAGTTGCTTCTGCCAGTTTTGGGGTTTGATTTTGGACATGACGCTCAAGAAGCCTGGAGCCCATCTCTCCATCTATAAAGAGGAGCAGCAGTGCCCAGGACCACAGTTTTTAAAAACATTCACGCATACCAACAATGTCTGATTGCTATTGTCTTCAAAGTCTCCCCTTGGGTATGCCAGCTACCCCGCTCCGCTTTGTTCCATAAAAAGCTATCAGCCTCAGAGAGGCTGCTCTCTCCTCAACTCACAGAGGAAGTAGATGCCCCAAACCAATGCAGAAAGAGTGGCAGGAATGCCGACAGGTGCCAGAGCCGCAGAGCAGGAAGCCATTGATTTCAGTGTTCTTAAACCTGGAGAAATCCCGTGAAGCAGGCATTTTTCCTCAGACATTAGGAGTCTGTGAGTCAATGGGCGCCATAGTTTGGACACTGAAGTTCCCATTTCCCCTCAAAGCTTGTGTGTTTAAGGCTTGGTTCCGGAGTGGCACTATCGAGAGATGGGGGGACCTTTAGGAGATAGGTACTAGTGGAAAATGTCCTTAGATTATTAGGGTACATCCATGAGAGAGGTTTATAACCCTGGTCTCCTCCTCCCCTCTCTCTTTCCAGTCAGGAGTCAGGCAGTTTGCTCCAGCCACACCCTTTCTACCACTGGCATCCAGAGAAGCCCCAAAATGGGTCTGCCTACCCATCGACTAGAATCTTGAAAGCAGTAAGCCAAAATAAACCGTTCTCTTTAAAGTCGCAGAAGGTGGCTAGAGTCTACTATATTCTACTATAGTCACAGAAGGCTATTATAGTCAGATAGGTCAAGGAACCCTGCCCCCAAGAGAGACCAAGAGAGTTTCTGACTCTTCACCAAGGTATCTGTGATTGGCAAGGAATTTTAATCTAAGATCAGAAAACAAAGGTATAAGGGATCGAATCTTGATTTTCTATATAATTTTCCTTCAACCTCTCCTTGATCCTGGACCTCTACACACACACACATACACACACATACATATACACATACACACACACATACACCCACATATACACACACACATACACACACACATACACACACACTGACACACATATATACACACACTGACACACACTGACATACACATACACACAGACACACACATACACACACATTGACACACACATACACACACATACATATACACACACATACACACATATATACACACATACATACACACATACATACACACATACACACACACGCATTAGATACATGATCCATGCCAGCTAAATGACCCTAAGAACAACTAAGTGAAACCTATCTGTCATTTAAAGCAGAGATCATTGACAGAAGTGTGGATAGGCCAAAGGGAGTCAGGGAGGGATGGTGACAGAGGCACTGCCATTCCCAGAGGGACAAAGAGAGAGTCCCTCTGAAATCCCACACAGGACTGGGGCTAGATCCAACCAAGATCCAGCCACACAAGTGCTGTCTCCTCTCACATTGGCCAGCTCCAAGCCAAAGCCTGTGGGCAAGGGCTGGGCTGCTGTGGCCTACCTCAGTCAGCTTTTCCAGGACACGGATCCCAGTAAGGGCAATGAAAGCATCTAGAAGGGAGAATGGAAACAGGTGGCACCAATCACAGCCGCTCACTGGACTCACCAGGCTCATCAGACCCCATTAGAATGCCACCTGCCATGTCCTCCACCAAAGCACACAGGAGACAGAAGGCCATCCCAGCATCCTTACAGCTGAAGAAATATGCCTGGGGATGGCTAGCCACAGAAAAAGTTGAGAAAGAAGTATCTGAAGTCTCTTTTGAGAACTTTCAGAGGGTGGGGGTAGAGGGGAGGATCTATACCTAACATGAACTACAACCAGGGCCAGCAAGATGGCTCCATGGGTAAATGTCCTCACTGCCAGGCATGATGACTTGAGTTCAATCCCCAGAGCCCACATGGTGGAAGAAAAAAAAAACTGACTCTCACAGGTTATCTTCTGACATCCACATGTATGTCACATCTCACATATACTCATATGCACATAGACACACACTAAAAAACAAACAAACATAACCAGTGGATCAACCACCAGTGAAACTTTACCTATCATCTATTTGACCAATAAATACCTATTGAGCGCCTGTCATGTGGCAACCACTGTGCTGGAACCAGACACACAGTAGGTGGCCAAATAATAAAGAACTCCATCTTTGGATGATTTAAAGATACAGATATAAATGTTAAGTGTAAGACAGAGGTGCAGTTATGAACCATCTCAGGTGTTACAAGGAAAACAGCAAGAGGGCAGCTACTTCACCTCAAAGCCAGAGAAGGCATGTGTGATGACGTTGCAACTAAGTTGAGAGTCAGTCAGAATCAACTGTGTGTTCTAATGAGCCCTCTCTAATGATACATTCTCTCTCTCTCTCTCTCTCTCTCTCTCTCTCTCTCTCTCTCTCTCTCTCTCTCTCTCTCTCTCACACACACACACACACACACACCAGAAAAGTCCTCCAAATGTCTAATCTCAAATAATTAAGATGTGTCGCCTCATGCCCGGTCCTCAGACAGCTGCCTACCATCCCTCAAACTTCTAATAATCTTATGTGTATATTTGAAGGTTATCCCTTAGCCTTCGACAGTAAGCACGTCCAGTTTCCAGAATGGCACAGTGTTTTAGAGCAGGAAAGTTTCAGTCATCAAATCCAATGAGAAGGGAGCCACTTAGCTCAGAAAAGTTGAGCAACTTCAGAAAGAGCTGCCCAGCAGGCAAGAAAGCAATCATGACCTTTCAAGACACTGTTAAAGATCAGGACAAGAGTCCTGACTCCATATAATCTTATCAGTGAATAGCAAGCCCGGATGAATCCTGGACAGTGCTTTGGTGGCACCATGCACACACAAAGGACGTGGTACAGTAAAGTAAGAGCGTCAAACATGCGGAAGCTATTACTGCCAGATGCCCCCTAATCCCTATCATGCCACAGAACGGAGATTTATCCCATTTTACAGATGAACCAGCTCTGCTGAGGCTGAGGGCAGTTTGCAGTACTGTGTTGAGCTCTGCTCAGTGAGAGCATCTCAGGAGCTCCCCACCCTCAGGAAACCAAACCCGGAAACATCCTCCTACCTGCCGCTCTTCTCTCACTCCTCCCACCCCCAGCTAAATATGCCTCCATCTTGTCTTCCAGCACTCAGTCCATACTTGATCCTCTTTAACTGGACGGGCTGGTGAAGTGGTGAAGATACAGTGGGCTCCCTGGCACACGGAGGGCTCCAAGGGATAGCCAGTGACATCGGAGTCCAGTCCCTTCAGGAGAAAAGCAAAGCACGGGAGAGGGGAGGAGAGGGGACTTTATATCACAGAGACCGAGTGGAATCGTTTTCCTCTAATTGCCAAAATATTTTATTGGCTCATATAGTTTCATTTCAAACTGGCCTAGTCAGGCTTGCCTTGGGGCAGTTTCTTAATATAAGTCTCTGTTGGTAAGTTACATGAGGTGATACAGGCATGTATCTGATAGCATTGGTATAAGGCTCAAAGAAGGTAGTATGTCGTATAAAGAAACTTCAAAAGAACCCACCCCAAAACTTAGTGTGTGAAACATCACGGGCAAGGAGGCATGTTGATTTTTATGTTTCATTCTCTTTAAAACTTGGGTTCAAAATTGGGTGATACACGCAAAGAACCTGAGACAGCTTGAGTGTCTCATGAATGCTGCTAAGTTATTATTACCCAAATTTTAATCACTGATGGTAATGTTCCAATAGAAATCCAATAAAAGCTGCCAGAATCATCCTAAATTTTCTAGTTACTGTTTGAAAAAGGGGAGGAAAGGTACAATTAAGTTTTATATTTTCTCTATCCTAAACGCTACCATTTTAATATGAAATTGATATCTGAAAACTGATGTGATATTTTACATTCTTATAGACCTCACTGGTATGTATGTTCCCCCTATAACACATCTAAATTCAGAGGAGGGCTCCAAAGCCACAAAGGGCCAGTGGCTACCCCACTGGACAGAGCAGCTTTACAGCATTAAAAGAAATGCTTAGAAAGATTTTGCTTTCAGTAAGTGGATGGAATTTAAACATGGTTCTTAATGTTGCCTGCTTAATGCCCAATGGAGTACCATTCCAGGAGCAGCATTCAGACTGACCTCTGGCAAACCCTGTTTGCAAAGCATTGTGGGTAAAGCTTGGCTAGTCAGAATGAAAGGCTAACCCCACCCCCAAATCAACCCAGCAGAGGGTACAATCTCTCTGCCTTTTAACCCCAGGGGGTCCCAGCACACATCAAGGAGAAAGGTGAGAGGTCCAAGCTCTCCCACAATGTACATAGGACATGCTCTCCTGGAAGCCCCTGGGGATGTCACTGATTTAATTTTATTCTAATATGGCTCATCTAGATATAGAATCCAGTGACTCTTTCAAAGGCTTCTCTTGTTTAACCTCACACAAAGTTGGAGACCACATAACCCGACAGGAGCCATCAAACATTTAACATCAAAAGAAAATGGACCAAAACACACACACATAATTCATCTTTAAATTAGTCCAATTTTATACACATGGATATGAACCTATGGATCGTTACTCTTTCCAGAGTGGCAGCAGCTGTCACCCAAAGCCAGCCACCTCCTTGGGACCCGGAGGCAGCTCTGCCTCCACTTCTAATTGGGAACAGAGATACTCCTTGGGTGACTTCCAGCACGATCCATCACACCAGAGACAGCTTCTGTGCAAACCGAAGCAAATCGGTTTCCAAATAAGAGAGAGAGAAGAAGAAAAAAAAAACCTCTTAGACAAATAAGGATTGAAGCATAGGAAGAAAAAAAAAAAAAACACCACAAATAAAAGCAGAGGAAGAAAAAAAAAATTGCCAGGGAAGCACAGTGGCTTCTCCCCAGGCTCTGGACAGGGCAGCCTTCCTCTCCTGTGCAGATCAAAGCCATAAGCTTTTGACACAGGTGCCCTAAGCCTGCCACCCAATGCACCAAAAGAAAAGCTTCCAGTGGGTTGTTGGAGCCTCTGAGCTCATTAACAGGATGCAGGCACGATGAGTCTGAGAGTGCGACATGGGAGCAGAGTGAGTAATTAAATCCCAGGTCATTTAAAAATGCAAACGCCTTGGATGTCACAGGCTCCCTGAGCCTCTGACTCCTTTTCCCTCTTCATTATTAAGCTAAGGATAGAGGGCTGGGAACCTGCAAGTCATATATGGATTATAATAAAATATGCTGTATAAAAAAAAACAGATTAAGACAGGTCTTCTTTGGGGAAATATACAAAGAGAGAAGCTGTCTGTTAGCTGTCGAGTTTGCAAGAGATACCATCTTTCGGGAGGCTGGGCTCTGCCAACAGACAGGCTGCCCCAAGGGAAATTGTGGTGAAACACCCCGACAAGGCGCATCCATCCGTCCATCCATCATGGGCTCCCTCTGACGCAGGGGCCTAGAGATACAGTCATGGTACAGAGGGAGGGGGAGAGCCCACAGACAATGGCAAAAAAAAAAAAAAAAAAAAAATCTCCTGCTAGCCCGTGAGTGCCCAGGGGTTTTGTTGTTATCGTGGTTGTTTTTAAAATAACTGTCTCTAGGTTTTCTTTTAAAATACAAATGTGCCATTCTCTCTTCTGTGTGCTTATTATTTTTGATGAGTTAAACTCATCATATGTCCTTGGATTTGTATATTAACTTACACCAAGGAGCAAGAAGCTTAAGAATCAGGATTTCATTTATCCCGGCAGACTCTCAGGCTCATGGAGAGAAGAGGGAAAGGATACCAGATTTCCTACAATGGTGGCCAGGGAGCCATCTCCGTGTTCCCTAGGAAGGCCTTTTCGTGGCTGCATTTGACTCCCTGGTTTGGGACTCATAAAGCTCAAAAGAAACAAAGTTCATGTTAAGGACCTGTCACCCAGGCTTCAGTTCTCAGTCCCTGTTACAGCTTGTGTTAGAATCCCAGGCTATCCACACAACAGGAGAGCCATCATTCCTGCTGGTGGCCCCTGCTGAACCTGCCCACATTCCTCTAAATAGACACATTAAGGTAAGTTCTAGAGTTTGAGGTCAGTACTACAAAGAAGCATTTCCACAGATTCACAGACTTTAGGCCCAAAGAAACATCTATGATATCAAAGGAAAATTACCACTAGGCCAGCCTGCAGGACCAGCACAGTCTCCCAAGAAGGACAGAGAGAAGCATTATGGTAGAAATAGGCTAAGTGGAGGAGACATCTCCAAGGTGCGTGAGACCCATTGGAGGAGGTTATAAGGTTTCAGGTAGGGAGGATGAATGCATCCTGGAGATCCATGACGCAGAATGGTGACTGGTTATTAACAATATATTATGGTACTTAAAATTGCTGAAGGAGTACATCTGAGTGTTTGTAACACACACACACACACACACACACACACAGAAATGACCAACTATGTGAGGTGTTAGACACATTCCTTAGTCTTATCTAATCAGTTTACAGTGTCCACATATATCAAACATCAGGTTGTGTGGAAATGTGGCTCACTGCTGGGGCACTTGCCTACCATGCCCAAGATCCTACATTCAACCTCCAGGATCACACACACTCTCATAGTAGAATAAATATATACACAAGCATATACATCTGCATATGTGTATGAAACATACGGATTCACAGATACATCTATATGTATTTGTGAGTACACACACATACACACACACACACACACACTCAAGTATACCTTTATAAAGCTTGAAAACATTAAAGTAGTTAAGGACTCGAGTTATAGCTCAGCTGGCAGAGCACTTGCCTGGCATGCATGCAGCCCTGGGTTCCATACCCAGCAGTGTATAAAATGGTGTGGTGGCACACTCTAACAAAGATCAGGATTTCAAGACCGTTCCTGGGCACACGGCAAGTTCGAGACCAGCTTGTGCCACATGAAATCCTGTCTGTAAATAAATAAGTAAAAAGTAGTTTAAAGGGGCTGAGGCAACCGGATGTTTGGGGAATAAAATCTCAGTTCTACTACCCTAAATCATACACTTGGCTTTGACTGCCTCATCTGTAAAACTGAGAGGACAAAGCCCACCTCCCCACTGTTGTTAAAGAGCAAATGAGAGAGCAGTTATACAGGACCTGAGCCCAGTAGACGGTCCAGATCCAGGCTCCCTTCTTTCCTCCTCCTCCATCCTCCCTGTTCTTGTGCACCTCAACCCAAACGCCTTGCCTTCCAACACTCTCAGGCTACTAAACACGGTGAGACTCAACTCTCCCAAGAAAGGGTATGACTCAGGAAAAAGAGAAGCAACCAGGCAGAATCTGGAGCAGTCAAAGGGACAGAAGAGTTGGAGCATGAGAACAACTCCAAGCAGAGAGACAGGCCATGCCCCACTGCGAAGGGTGGGTAGCTCCCCCTGCAGCTTTGGAGGAGAAACAGCAGACAGCAGCACAGTGGAAAACACCCTGCTTTATTTATTTGACAGATAGTGACTGAGTACTTACTATGGAGTAGGCTGTTCCAGGTGCTGGGAGCACAGCTGTGGGTGACAAAAATCCCTACCTGCATAGAACTTACATTCAAGTTCATAAGAAATGATACAGTTGGAGAGGAATATAAGAAGTGAGTGCGTGAAGTCTATGATCTGGCATTTGGTAATTGGTGCTTTGGAAAAACTAGCATAGAGGATGACAGGAGAGTGATAGATACTTTTAAATATGGCCAGGGACCCCTGAACCTGGAAGAGAACTGAGAAGGGGCCTGTTCTGATAGCCATGCAAAAATGTCACAGACACCGGGGAGCTTTAAGTGCATCTGCCCTGAAGCTGCCATTTGCCAGAACATACACAGGGGGTGGGGGTGGGGCTCCCAGGAGGTCAGCTCACTGAGTTACAGGAACTTTGAACTGCTGTGTAGGTGGCAGCGAGAATATCAGCTTCCAACCTGGGTGCGATGGTAAGCCACAGGAGGTTTTGAGCAGAGCAAGGCAGGATGATGCGTATATAGTAAGAGGATCAGTCTGAAGGCAGGTAAAGACAGGAATGGGAAGACCACGTCAGAGGTTCTACACTGCCTACAGAGCCCAGGACACACCTGTACTGGGAGGGAGCAGAACAGGGGCAAAGCTCTGTCCTCAGGGAGCTTAGATTCTCCTTGTCAGACCCCAGAGTACATTGGGCAGGAGTGAGTGCCCTGGTCCCCAAGCAGGCTTCTACATGTACAAATCTGTGTCAAGGACAGATGCCCGATACCAGGGAGACCAAGGTATAGATCCTTTATCTGGGCAAGGCCACAGAGGAATGGTTCTCCAAAAGAAAGAAGAGCATCTTCCACCCAGGGCAGAAGATGAGCTTCAGGCATATGGGCCTGCCTGGCATATCACATCGCAGCTATATGCCCCTGTGGAGCACAGGACAACAGCTATAGCAAAAGCAGACAGTGGGTCCCACACCAGGTTCCAAGAACTCTCCTCAACATAGGAGATGCTAGAATGGGGCTTTGGGGAAAAACTTTCGGAGATATAATGTGTTCCTGGCTCCAGACCAGACAGCACACAATTTCCCTGCAGTGCTGCAAGCTGTCTGTAATAATCTCTTTGCTGATACTGAGGAGTGTTGCAGCCTTGGTGGAGGTCCCCTGAGCTCACTCCACAGTGTCTGGGGAGGCAACATCTCTGTACCTCTTCATACTGCCTCCACACCTCGTGGCCTTTAGAACGACCCTAAAAATCTACCATTAACCACATTTTATATGTGAAGAATCAGGTAACCACCCAAACTGATCTCCCAGGTAACCACCCAAACTCCCAAAGCTAGTGATTGAGGGATCTGAACTTGGATCTAGGCCTGGTGATATCTATTCAGCATTTTCTTTCTCCAGTGGATTATGAGACTATGAAAGGGGTCTATAACCTATGACTAAACATAGGCCCAGGACAATGACAGAGCTGGACAGGAAGCCCGGCTCTGGGTCAAGGCTTTTCCCTCTCTCAACTTCCCTCATCTGTGAAAGGACATATGAGAACTCAGTATGTTCCCCGAGCTTCATTTAACAAATTTTCATCATTCATGTGCCATGTGCCAGGCCTTGTGCTGCCTTCTAGGGATGCAGGAGAAGAGGAAGATGGGTCCCTGCCCTGTACCTCTCAGTGAGAAAATAGAGGTGGGAAGAGACTTAGATGTAAGAGCAGACTTAAATGATTCTCAGGTTTAGAGCCCTCTGCTCTAAACATGGGACCCTCTGACCATCTACAAAATGAAGCTTTGGAAACTGAGGCAGTCATATGGCTACTCTGCCCACCTCTAGCTCTAGGCCTTTATCCCTTGCCAGGAACATAAGCAGTGCCAAAACAGTGCCTAAATTCTATTGACCCCAGTTCTGTCACCTGAGACTTCAGGGAAGCCAGGGAGCAGGTGCTGGGGGCACAGGCAGTTGCAGCATGAAGTAGACTGGAGGTCTGCTCAGATACCTTACTCACGGGGCCACCAGCAGCAGAAGAGGCGGCCAATGCAGGCATCTAGGATGGATGGCTGCAGGCTCTGACAATGCAGGAGAGAGATAAATGACAGGTCATTTCCCCTGATGCACTTGAAGGCATCCATTCTCCTGGCCATACCAAGCCCAGAAACCCCCACACAGAGGCAGATAAACACTGACAGATGGGGGGTGGGAGCCAGTGTCCTTCTCCTTGGAAGGACACAGCAGCATCCGTGGCAGGCCTGGCAGAAGGTCACACTGGCCACTGGCTCACACCTAGCTCAGGGCTTTACTTGTCTCTTCTCCACTGCCCTCCCTTGTGTCCACCCCCACCCGACTCATCCATCTAAGGAATGCCTGGCAGAGGGGGAGGGCTGGGGGGCACAGAAGCCCGCCGACAGTCCCATCAATCTCAACCTACATGCTTGGCACATCAGCGTTCCTTAAGCTGTTCCTGGACGGGAGGGTGTCAGAGGAGCCGGGGGAACTGTCTTGGGGAGAAGAGAAATCACATCAAGCATCAGAGAGCAAATGGTGGAAGAAGCCTAGAGACTATTAAAATGTGGGCCATGTACAAAAACAGTAGGGAACTAATTAAGATGCAGGATTTGCAAGAGCTGGGGAAGTTGGCCACAGCCTGCTCCCATCTGTAGAGCTCTGGCAGTTCAGCGCAGCAGCAGGGACAGCACCCTGGGCAGGCTCAGCCCTCCTCCTGAACCTTTCCCTTGGGGGCACCCCTCTGAGGGTCTTTGTCCCTGGTTTGTTGGCCGCTTATGACTTTCTCTGCTTTGGGGCATCCTGAGCTATAGTCTCCTTCAGGCCTCCCACCCTCCTGTCAGTTCCCCCCTAGCAGCCAGAGGAAGGAAGTATATCCTGGTCATTCATCCCCAGTCATTGAAAGGCTGCCCAAAACAAGAAAATGAGAAGGAACCAGAGCCCATTTCTGGCAGCCTTCCCTCCTGTTATCCTTGAGATTCAGCAAGGAGGGCAAAGAGCCTGAGGGTTTCAGGCCAGGGGGCGAGGCTGACAAGGCCTCAGGTTCGCAAGAGCAGGAAAGATTCAGATTTTTTAAACCCTCCATTTTCAAGCACCTGGATGAGTGTGTGTGTCAGGTCCTAGAGAGAACAGTGCCAGTCCTAACCTGTTCCCTTTAGTGTCCCTTGGCTTCACCACCAACACCCTTGAGAAATTAACTTCCTAATATGCACCATGGTTTCCCATTGTCTAACATGAAGATATCTCTGTATCTTCCCAGGACCACAGGGACCAAAGGTCTAGAGTTGAAAGATGCTCAACTAGCCAAGCATTTAATCCAGAGAGATATTAAGGAATAATTCTCCCCCTCCCAAAAAAAGTTTAGTGTTGTACACCTTTAGTCCCAGTACTTTGGAGGCTGAGGCAGGTGGGTCTGTGTTAGATTGAGTTCAGCCTGGTCTACAGAGTGAGTTCCAGGACAGCCAGGCCTTTCATAGTGAGACCCTGGAGAGAGAGAGAGAGAGAGAGAGAGAGAGAGAGAGAGAGAGAGAGAGAGAGAGAGAGAGAGGAAGAAGAAGAAGAAGAAGAAGAAGAAGAAGAAGAAGAAGAAGAAGAAGAAGAAGAAGAAGAAGAAGAAGAAGGAAGAAGAAGAAGAAGAAGAAGAAGAAGAAGAAGAAGAAGAAGAAGAAGAAGAAGAAGAAGAAGAAGAAGAAGAAGAAGAAGAAGAGAGGAGGAGGAGGAGGAGGAGGAGGAGGAAGAGGAGGGGGGAGGAGGGGGAGGAGGGGGAGGAAGAAGAAGAAGGAGGAGGAGGAGGAGGAGGAAGAAGAAGAAGGAGAAGGAAGGGGAGGGGGAGGGGGAGGGAAGGGGGAGGAGAAAAGGGAAAGGAAGGAAGAAAGGAAGGAAGGAAGGAAGGAAGGAAGGAAGGAAGGAAGGAAGGAAGGGAGGGAGGGAGAATTAAAGGCTCCTTTTTGAATGAAGTAGCTTTTTTGCCCACTACCTGCCCCTGCTTTCTCATCTGCTGACACTCTCCCTCTCAAGGAGAGAGCTGTCCTTTGAGAAGTGACAAGGAGGCCCCTCACTAGCCCCAGATTTCCTATTGAAGGAATTGTGACATCTCTGAGGCAAAATGCTTTGTGCTACCTCTGTGACCAAGTGCAAGCTACAGAGAATACTGTCCTCAATTGTAAGTCGACTGAGAGAAATCATGTTGTGTGGGTTGTCCTTCAGACACCAGGCAGGTGGGAGGCTGTGGGACATTTACTCATGATAAATTGGAGGTAAGGGTGAGGGCTTGAGAGACACAGAGGTCCAGGGACAATATGGATACTCTGAGACTCCAAAGAGTTCTTCCCACACCACACATCTGTCTTCCCAACAAAAAATAAATATAAAAGGGAGATATAGTGACAGTGACAGAGGTGGAATGAGAGCAACCAGACCAAGGAGCCCCTCCATCCAGCTATAACTCTGGCCAGGAACAAAGGATTTAATGGCAGCCAGATGAGGACGAGGCTCTTTTTGTCCCCTCTCTGGGGGTCTCCTCATTGAGGATGAGCTCTGTCCTTCCAGAAGTGCAGGGGAGCCATGCCAGAACCTTCTTCAGGGGATCTCTGGACTGCCAAATACAGCCTCCCTCCCTGTGCCTGGATCTAGTTCCTTGACAACCCACCGACTCAGTTCACACACAGGAAGAGCTATCATGCTAGCCCACGAGGATCTGCAGGAGCTCAAGGAGGAGAGGAAGACAAACTGCAGGTGGGCGTGATGCTCACTGAGGCCTGTCTCTGGAAGATCTGACATGGAGGATACTCATGACATGGGGCAATCAAGCCCCAGGCAAAAACCCTGAGTTCACACAGACCAGGGTCCCTTCTCCCACAGCAGATGAGGCGCTCCAGGATGGGGTCAACAGTGAGCCCAAGAATCTCGAACATTGCCAAATTCTTAGGACATATCCGGGAATGCACACCCCAGAAGTGTGAAAAGGTGGGCTGGTTGTCTCCAACGTAAATTCTCTGTTCTAGCTTCTGTGCATTTAAAGAGATTCAGTCAAGGGTGGAAAAAATTATTGATTTTTAAGAAAGTTTTGTCCAAAGATTATATATGGTGTTACACAATTTATCTTCCCAGTCATCCATATATTTTAGACATCTTTGATTTTCTTGAGTCACTTTTTGAAAATTGTATTATCAGTGTGTACTTGCATGTATGTGTGTGTGTGTGTGTGTGTGTGTGTGCACGTGCATATATGTGAGAGGGGGAAGAGCATACGTGCCATAGCACACACATGAAAGTCAGAGAGCAACCTTGTGGAGTTGACTGACTCCTTACACTTTACATAGGTTCTAAGGATCAAACTCGTCACTTGGCCTATCTGGTGAGTGCCGTGACCTGCTAAGCCTACTCACTGGCCTATGATTATAATGTTTAAATAATAAATAAAATACTATTCCATTTTATGAATGCAATGTGCATCTAACTGTGCCCCATCAAAGGGCTCTCGAATAGTTTCTGATCTCTGCTTATTGCGATTATGAGCAATGCCACAATAACTAAATATGCTTATAATTTAGATAATATGTAGCTAAAAATTAAATTACACATACTATGTGTGATATTTGAATGAGAATGGCCCTCATAAGCCAGGCGGTGGTGGCACATGCCTTTAATCCCAGCACTTGGGAGGCAGAGGCAGGCGGATCTCTGAGTTCGAGGCCAGCCTGGTCTACCGAGTGAGTTCCAGGACAGCCAAGGCTATACAGAGAAACCCTGTCTCGAAAAACCAAAAAAAAAAAAAAAACGAGAGAGAGAGAGAGAGAGAGAGAGAGAGAGAGAGAGAGAATGGCCCTCATAGTCTTCTATGTTTGAATTCTTGGTCTCCAGTTAGTGGAACGTTTTGGAAAGGATGAGGAGGTACAGCCTTATTAGAGGGATACCACTGGCCCCATGCCAGGCCCAGTCTCTTTCTCTCTCTCTGCCTGTTGCCTATGGATCAGGAGGTAAAGTTCTCAGCTACTGCTCTAGTGCTGTGCCTGGCCATCTCACACCATAATGATCATGGACTAACCCTCTAAAACTGTAAGCAAGCCCCCAGTTAAATGCCTTCTTTTGTAAGAATTGCCGTGCTCACAGTATCTCTTCACAATGGTAAAAACAGTAACTCAGACACTATTCATGATATAGCACTAGCAAAAGAATGACTAGTTCAATAGGCCTGTGCTTGGTGTATGTGTGTGTTCATGTATGTATGTACATGTTTGTGAAGGCCAGGGGTCAAAGTCGGGTTTCTTCCTCAATCACTCCCCTTCTTATTTTTTCTTTGTTATATTGTGTGGATTTGTGTATGTGTGCATGCATGCACACACACACACAAACATCAGAAGACAACCTATGAGAGTCTGGGCTCTCCCACTATGTAGGTTTGTGGAGTCAAACTCAGGTCCATCAGGCTTGGCAGCACTGTCACCTGCTGAGCCATCTCACTGGCCCTCCACCTCCACCTCACCTGCTCTTTCTAAGACAGGAAAAGCTCACTTAACATGGAGCATCAGGACCAATGAAGCCTCCTGCCTCTGCCTCCCTGGCACTGAGGTCAGAGGTGCTTGCCTGGCAAGCTCCTTATTGAGTTATCTTCCAAGTTCTGAGCCAGTACTTTTTAAATACTAACGGGGCTACTAAGACTGCTCTCCACTGTCATAGACAGAAGGAACCATATTCTTACTTGTCCCTCTCTTTTTCCCTCACTGTGGCAGGCTCATGCACGTACACACATACACACACATGTGGACACACATACATGTACACATATACACAGACTTACACACATACACACATTTATACATACACATGCTCACACATATATATACACACAATAACTGTTACATATACATACACACATGCACACACATGTACCCCATAAATATGCACGCACACACATGCACATACACATACATGTACACATATATGCATGCACACACATACATGCATACACATGCATGCACACATACACATGCATGCACACATAAACACATACATGTATACATACACACACTTATACACATACATACACACATGTACACACACACACATATACACACATACATACACACACAGAGCTGACCTAATAGGAATTTATAGCGAGTCCTCCAAAGACTCGATCAGTGATTCTCCTCTGAGTCACACCCTGTGGTATCAATCAAAACTCTGAGCTCTCTTAGAGCCCAAATCAAATGGAATAAGATTAAGAAATTACCATTTAAAAATATTGTCCAAATCTGTTTAGAGAGGACATACTCCCAGAAAAGAAAGAGTTCCCTTAAGTAGAAACTGCATCTTATAAATGATGAAGGCAGAGACATTAAGAAGCAAGCAGGCTGCACCACCCCCACGAGGGCACTGGAGAGCGGCTGCATTCCCCTACCCACCAGAAATGACATTCTTTTGTAGAAATCCAGCCAGAGACAGTCACCTACTACTTTTGCCCAAAGGTGCTTGTGTGCTCACTGAGGTTGAAGGTATATTCTTGAAACTTTGGCCTATGTGTTAGAATGGGGAAATAGTTCCATCAATAAGGTGTCTGCATGCAAGCATGAGGACCTGAGTTCAATCGCCAGAATCTATACTTAAAAATAAATAAAATTGAAAAGCTAGGTACCATTTCATGTCCGTGTTATCCCAACACTGACAAGGCAGAGAAAGAATTCTTGGGGCTCAGTGGGCAGCTAGGCCAGCTGAGTCAGTAAGCTCAAGGCCAAGGGAGACCACGTCTTATAAAACAAGGGAGATGGGTCCTGAGGATGGGCCCTCAAGATTGACCTCTGGCTTCTGTATGGATGAACAACCACACAAACACAGACTCAAGTGTACATTCATACACATACACATACAACACACACACACACACACACACACACATCCAAAGGCCATCCTGTATCATCTCCAGGAAGACCATGGCATGCTGCTTTGATGGTATTTCATCCTGGCTGCTTCCGGGTACCAGGGTAAGGCTATTGCCTAGGCATCTTTTCTTGCCACTTGCAGAGGGATTCTGAGCACCAGGCAGTACAGACCCAGAAAAGCCTGGCAAATAACTGGCACTTGGCCAAAGGCTTGAAGGTTTGGGTGTCTGGTTTCATGGGTTTCATAGTAGGTCTAATTTTCCAAAGCAGGACCAAGTGTCTCTGAGAAGCATGTATGGCTCTAAAGTTCCTGATTCCCAACCTCGGCTGTTTACTGTGTCTCAGCACCTGAGCCCTGACTGGTAGAACAGGCCTCCCAAGACACCGCAGCTGCAGCCACTGGGGGATAACGACATCTTAAGAGTCCACACAGAGCTGTGACTGCTCTCTCCTTAACAGATCCTGCTCTAGAGCCCTGGGCATCTTTGGTCCTTTCTCTCTGAAGTTGATACAGCCACTCATGATTGAAGCAGAGACTCTAGAAGTCTTTCCAAGAGTCTCAGATGCAGCCACTGTATGCTGGAGGGAACTGCTACCAAAGCCCACCAGCCCTGCCTTCTCCCTCAGCCATTATGACGAGCCAAGGATGGAGGTGGGTCTCCAGCACCTATAAACACAGCTGCTCCCACTCAGCCGCGGACAGGAAGCAGATGCTGGGAGGCCAGGATACCTAATGTGAATATCCACAGACAGATCAAACCCTCAAAAATCACTTTTGCCTCAGTCCCACAAACAGTGGTCCAGGGCTCCTTAAACACATGATCTACACAGTAAACACCCTTGACTCTGTCCACAGGCTGACTGCTCTCACCTATGAAATAAGCTTAAAACATTGTTCTCCTCCATACCCTCCCTAAGCTCCATCCAGCTCCGGGTAGGAGCAGGTGTCTGCTGAGCAGAGGAAAGTTTTGGAAAGGGCTATGCCAAGCACTATGCTAATCAGAAGCCACTGCTGAGGAAGGTGGTGACTCAGGCCCCTGGATGACAAGAATTTGTGGGGCACACATGAACCCAGCCAGCTATTCAGTCCTCTCTAGGGATTCTCTACCACAGCTGGGGAAAGGGACTCTCCTGCTAGGTGCTGAGTCTGGGACCTCTCCATTAAAAGAGCATGCTGCACACGCCACAAGACATCCAACCCCCCATGACAGTTTTGGGCACCCAGGATTTACTGTTCTGTGTATCTATTTTCCATTTTTGGTATAGGTTAATTAGGTTTGAGTTGTAACACTTACAACTGAAGGAACTGAAACCATCTCTTGGTGTACTTGAATATTCAATACATACATTAATTTTATACTCATCAAATAAATGTCTAAAGAGACCTATCTGCAGCATGTAGCAGCAGAAAAAGTTCCTGAATAGGAACTCAATACATTTGGATTCCAGGCTGGGCCCATAGGAATTCCTGTGTGATTTTGAACGAGTTTCTTAACTTGGCTGTAGTGCGATAAAGTAAGGAACTGGGGTTAGTGATGCCTTCTGTTCTTTTATGCTAGATGTATTTGATTTTATGACAGCAACAGACTTGCCGTGTGGATCAGGTTGGCCTCGAACTCACAGAGATCCACCTGACTGCCTCCAAAGTGCTGAAATTAAAGGTGTGTGCCAGGCACCCAATGCAGTCTTTCATTCTTGTGGTTGGTTTGAGGTTGTTTGTTTGTTTGTTTGTTTGTTTGTTTAGATGGAATCCCATATATAGCCCTGCCTGACCTAGAATTCACTACATTACCTAGGCTGGCCTCAAGTTCATGTTGACTCCAGATGCTACCACTACTGTTGCTACTTGGGGGTCAAATCTTCTGTGTGGTGTTAGAACCACACTGACCGATACACCTCCATGAGCCACACGTGTCTATTAGGTACCTGAACCGTGGGGCTAGAACAAAACAAGACATGAAAAAGTGTCACACACACACACACACACACACACACACTGCAATTCAGTCAGAAAATACAAGCATGGAACAAAAAACACCAGAGAGCTCCCATCAACCCTGGAGTGGTGCATGCTGGGATGACAGTACTTGTGCTGGCCTCCAGCCCTGATCACACTGAGGACAGTCTGTGACTAAAAAGCCAGTCACTCATTTGACATTTCACTTGTCACTTTTACCCATGCACTGGGTGGAGTCCAAAGCAGAAGAAATCATCCGAACATTAAGGGGTTCCATGAGAACTGAGGACCCCACATACTGAGCAGGGGTCTGCAGTGAGATGACATCTGCCTTGGCTGTGTCATGCTCTGTAGCCCAGACATGGATGTGAAGACAGATGGCCGAGTGTCTGAAGTTACAGACGAGTCAGGTAAAGATGCCTGCACCCCAGGGATACATTTTACAACCTGACTCACACAACCCCAAATCAAGGTCTAATTTAACGAGCTAGCCGTTTCATTCCAAAAA
This sequence comes from Arvicanthis niloticus, assembly GCF_011762505.2. NCBI lineage: Eukaryota > Metazoa > Chordata > Mammalia > Rodentia > Muridae > Arvicanthis > Arvicanthis niloticus. The sequence continues at coordinate 33,045,473 of NC_133430.1, read as the reverse complement.
GTGGTATGGGGGTATGTGAGGTAGCCCCCAGAGGACTCCTGCTTCTCTGAGAAAGCATACCTGGGTCAAAGTGTCTTTGTTAATGTTACAAGGAAGGGAAGACCTGAAACTTTGTATTGGGCTCTGGTAAGAGAGGGAGACCGCTGAGGCCTGGCCCCTGCTACTGCCAGCTTTGTTTCTCAAGGGTGACAATGGAGAGGAGGGGACACAAGATCCCAAAGCCCAGAGAAGTTTGGAAGTCAGCAGGAAATATTTACACACAGAGTGAGCACACGCACATTTCTGTGTAGCATGTGAGCACCGTTCTCCTGCCAGAACCTTACCCTGTTGAGCATTTTTGGTTCATTTTATTACTTCATCTTACTTTTTCTTATAGTATAGGGGTTGGACTCGAGACTTTGCACATATGTGACAAGCATTCTTCTAGCGATGGAGCTGCGGCTGCCTCAGCCCAAGAAGAAACTCACCACGTGGACACAGGACACTCACCAGGTTTTATTTCCAGGAGTCGCAGCTTTGGATCCTCTGGTGGGTGCAATCGTCGCTTCTTACGCCAGCAGCGGGCAGGGTACGTGTACAGCTGGCCCGGAGCAAGGCCTGTAGACAGACACAATGTAAAGATAAAAGGCTACAGACCAGAATGGACATTACCGCTTCCTCTGCCCAACTTTGTCATTCACAGTGAGAGACAACTAAAGCCCAGAGAGGGGAAGGGCTTGTTAGTGTCACCTGCTGAGCCACAGGAGAGCCGAGGCATATCTATTGTGACCTCTAGTACATCACAGGACATCGAACTTTTCAGCAGACCCATTGCTAGGCAGAGCCACCACCTATAGAGAGAGAATCTCTTGTGTACTGTATGGATACATCACCTGTCAATAAAAAAAGAAAAAAAACAAACCTATGACCTATATGAAAAGATAAGAATAGAAGGTGGGGCGTCCAGTAGGCAGAAAGGATTCTGGGATAGAGCCAAGCCCAGGAGACTTGTGCCCTGGCACAAGAAGGAGGCCAGCCACATGAAAGCTGAGCAGAGGTAACCAGCCACACGGCAGAACTTAAATTAGAATAAATGGGATATTAAGATATGAACTAGTTGGAGAACGAGCCAAAGTTATTTGCCTCCAAATTTATTTATATAATAAAGCTTCAGGGTCGTTATTTCTGGGAACGGGGGTGCAGCTTGCAGTAAACACCCCTACAACAACCAATCTGAGAAAAACCATACTATCTGGCCTCAGAGAATAGCTGAGGACCTTCAGACCCAAAATGAGCTTGTCAAGAGTCCACCTTACTACCAGGTTTGTAAGTGACTGTCCCTCTGTCCAGGGCTAGATTAGGCAGTCTCCCTTCAAAGAGGAACAGCAGAAGTCAGTGAGCCCACCTGAGAGATAGCCTCAGCTAAAAGCATTTCAGAGACACAGCATCAAAAGAGCCAGATCTTCTTATAGTGTTCTCCCACCAATAGCCATTTGCAGAGACCAGAAGACGACCTGGGCAACTCACGGAGGCATGGCCTGTCCTGGACACCCACTTGCATGCTCTGTGTTCCTACATGCCAGGCCTCATAAAGAGAAATCCAGAAGTCCATAGGATGAACTTCTGTCTAGGAGTCCATGAGATGGGTAAGCATGCACTGTCTCCCAAAAGCAGTTCCTATCCACATTTGACTTCTAAATACCACCAGTTCCAGGGAGCAGGGGGGTAAGGGGGGGAAGGCAGGTAGGTTGCTCAGTGGTTAGAACACTTGCTACACTAGCGTGAGGACCTAAGCTCAATTCCCAGCACTAGAAGGCTCGTGTCTCTAACCCCAAGTGCTAGGGAGGAGAAGTGAAGACAGATGGATCCCAGGGGCTTGCTGGCAGCCAGTGGAGCCAAAACATCAAGTTCTGGGTTCACTGAGCAATTCTGTCTCAAAAACTAAGGTGAAGAGGGATGAGAAAGATCCTCTAAGTCAATCTCTGGCTTCCACATGCATGCATGAGTAATCACACTTGCACACATATACATGCATGCATACATACATACATATATACATATGTGTGTGCATGCATACACACACACACACACACTACCACCACCACAACATAAAAGTTAAGTGGGGGCCGGACGGTGGTGGCGCATGCCTTTAATCCCAGCACTTGGGAGGCAGAGGCAGGCGGATTTCTGAGTTCGAGGCTAGCCTGGTCTACAGAGTGAGTTCCAGGACAGCCAGGGCTACACAGAGAAACCCTGTCTCGAAAAACCAAAAAAAAAAAAAAAAAAAAAAGTTAAGTGGGGGAACAGTTTCCATAAGCTCACTTGTCATCTTACTCAGTTGTCGGGTTGGATCCAAAGCAGAGGCAGCTATACGGGTAGTAAAGGGTCTCAACTTCTCGGGTAACCGTGAGAAGTATGCCTTAGTGATACAGCTGTTCCCGTGGTTTGCAGGATGGTGATATATTGGAAATGTGTATCTCCACCCCATTGATTCTCAGGAGCTGGAAGGCCTAAGGATCCACCCACGCCAAGTGGCTACAAGGCTAAATGAATCAAATAAGTAACCTTGAGCTCCCTGGCCGTGGAGAACGGGGGCAGCCATGACCTCTCTCTGAGAGAAATTGTCCCCAGAAATAGCTCCACGTTCCTGTTGTGACCCACTTGAGGAAGATGCTATCTCTGGTCCTGTCATTCCTGAATAGATGCACTCACTGTGGATCCCATCCAGGTGCTCAAGCTACCCCTGGGGAAGGCCCCCCCTGGGATCTTAGCAAGGACCCAGACACTGGCTCACTCCTCTGTATCACAGAACAAGCCCCAGTGGTTACAACTCATTATGGGCTAGTGACTCTGTAATCAGCGGAAACAGTGAATACCTGAAGAACTCTGAAATTCCAGAGCCCAAAATTCATACCAGACCTCTGCTCTGAAGGGAGTAATAGGCCTTTAAGAAAAGGAAACAACTGTTTTTAAGGAACTTTATAGATTGTTTTAATGCCTGTTGAGACCCTCTGGAGGCCTGAATAGCATCTACTAGCTGCTTGTCTATGTTCTCTGATGCACCAAGACTGGTTTAATGGCCCTTCCTGTAGGGTCCCAATTTCTTGTATTTCCCCCAAGGTAATATAATCAATTGCCTGCATACTAGTGTCTCCCCTACTGGTTTTGAAAGAGCCAAGGTGGCAGGAAGTACACCCCCACTAGTGTCCGTGCACTTGGCACACCATATTTGGCAAAGCACATCTAGGAATCCTCATATAAACTCAACCAGAACTAAACAAGACTCAGAAATACAAGAAGGAAATAACCACTGGCCCTCATGGTTCTGGCTCCAGGGTACTCAGTCACCCAGACACAAGCCATTCGAGAAAGGCTAAGAGATGGCTCAGTGGTAGGTACCTTACCTAGCACACACAAGACCCTGGGTTCAGTTCCCAGAGCCACAAAGAAAGAAAGGTCTTGCTTGGTAAGCCATCCAGAAAACTCTGGAAAGTGGGCTCTGGACTAAGGGTTTAGACTACCAGCATCTGTGTGGCCATCTCTGTGCCACGAGGGTCTCTTCTTGCTCTGTCCCCTGTTGATCTCTGGAATTTCCAACCTGAACCAAGGCTGGTAACTGAGAAGAAGCTGATCCTAACCAGCACTCTCAAAGGGTTTAAGGAGCCAAAATTTGAAAATGTCCACACATGTCTGGGTACTACATGCTTCTTACACTCTAGCCACTGCCCTACGGGTTAATGTCACCGAGGTCATTAGCTATACATCCACTCTCCTGGGGAGTGAAGGTTGGTGATTTTAGGGATGTCCAGAAGACAGACTGGGTTTGCTTTCTAGCTTGGAGAAGCCCTGAAGCGCGCAGAAGAACCTCACATGCATGAGTGTTAGAAAACACCACAACCGGTGTCAGAGCCTGCCTCCCTCCTGTAAGAGCAGGTCACCAGAGATGCCTGCCTCAGGGGAATATGGGGGAAATTAACTGATGTTCGAGAAGATTCTGCAACTACGAAGACTGGACATGCGGAAGCTGCTGACCATCACAAGCCAGTTGATACAGATGAGTCTTGGACCCTGTGCCCATGTGACAACCTTGCCCATCATTGCTGCACAATTCAGCCACCAGGGTGGAAATGTGCTCCCCTTTTAATTTTGCTTTGAATCTGCCTTGTCTCAACAAGTAGATGGGCCCCACAGAACTCCCCTAGGGCTCTTTACCCCTGGTTCCTCGTGCTGCCTGACAAGCTGACAGGCTCCAGGTCCCCTTTCTAGGACCAACGCATCCCTCCCTGCAAGTTGCAGTTATGGAGAAAAGAGCAGAGTCCCGTGAGACTGGTGTTGTTTATCTCATTAGAACAGGAGGCATATAACTCAAAGGCCTGTGTGTGGGAAAGGCAGAGGGAAGAGGAGGAAGAAAAGGATGGAGCCTCAGCCACTGTCAGGGAAGCCAACCTTGAGGACTGATCCTAGGGTTAGGGGTGGGTTAAAGAAGAAGAAGTAGGAAGCAGGAGACAAGATGGGGACCAATCATCCCTGGCAACCAAGGCCACAGCTACCCCTTCCCCCAGTCACAGACCCCCTGTGAAAACTGCAGCAGTGTTGCTTAGAGCTGCAGCCCCGGTTCCCACACTCTGCATGTGTGAAAGTACAGGGCAACTGGCACAATCATACAGAAATCTGCATGCTTGCTGGGTGAACTGGTTCCATGGAAAACTGCCACGATGAGCCTGCTGCCTAAGTGGCCAGCAGATTGCACACAAACACCTCACTTTGACTAGGGTCCTGGTTTGAAGGTAAGTCTGAATACCTCTGACAATGCCTGAGCCAGGAAGAATTGGGAAGACAAAGTGACATAGAAACGGTACAGAAGGAAACAGAAGAAAGTGCAGCAGAAAAAGGGCTGAGAGGTCTCTTGCTCCAGCCAGATTCAAGCAGTGGAAGTTCAAGTCCAGTGAGGGAAGGTTCCTCCGCAGCATGGTGAAGGTGGAAAGTAAAGACCTTGTCACCACAATGGGTCATTAATGGCCTTCACATTGATAGGCAGATAATGACAAGAGATAGGAATTCTTCACCAAGACTGGGCATTAAGTAGCCATAACCTAGTCCTTCCTGTGCTGGAAAGAAAATTCGTACATTCACAGGATGGTATATTAGCCAATACCAGTGCTAACCTGCTTTTATTCTGAATCCAATTTTACCTTCCAGAACCTGGGCCAGTTTGTCCACCTTCTCTCCCAAGAGTCACCAGGAATCATCTCCATCCCGACCCTCCATCCCATATACCCACTCATGTTGAATCATCTAAGAAGCTGAGAGAACCAGAGAGGAGTGGGAGGGAGCATAGGAAAGAGACAGGAACCTCTGCTTGGATCCAGATAACAGGATCAGAGACCACAGATGAAGGACTCAGATGCTTCTGGCCATTCATCACCTGTCCACAGCCCACCAAGCCAGACAAAACAGGACGGGCATTCGTGAGCCTCCACTCAGAGCTATTTACCCATCTAAAGAGCTTCTCTGCGTCTCACTCCTATTGGACGTCACCACAATGGGTCATTAATGGCCCTCACATTGACAGACAGATAATGACAAGCATTGGAAATTCTGCACCAAATCTGGGCATTGAGTAGTTCTTGAACTATTAAATCTGAACTAGAACCAGAGACATGCCAAGTCACTTATAAGTGAGGAAAATGTCTGCATAAGGAATTTTGCACAGATAACTCTTCCTAGTATCGCCTGGGATCTGTCCACACCTCTGCTTGAAAAGCATCCATTTTAGACCATCCTCACAGGGCCAGAGTGAGGAGCACAAGCCCCAGGCAGGCTTGAAGAGTGGACAAGAGTATTTCCTAAGCACACCAGGGGTGTGTCCCTGAAGCTCCACCCACCCGCTCAGCTTAGCTCAAATCTGCCCTGTTTCCAGAGCCATGCATGAAGCATTCCTGACCCTTCCCTAAACAATGAGCGTCTGAGCAACTGGCACTGCACTTCAGGTCTTAGTTCATATCACCGTGAACATCACTCCTGCCTGCCCACTCTAAGATTCTATCCTGGTATCTCTCATGCCATGACTACCCTGGCTTTCTCAACATGGACATGTGGTGGGCTTCTTCTGATCCAGGGGTTTCCAAGCCTCACCCCTATCAGCCTTAAAGCAGGCACAGCAATAGATGCTGACATTCACCAAGCTTTCCCCTTGGGGCAGAAACTCCAGGAGACATTTAAAGGCTGAATCAGGAGGCTAAGGGTAACTTTGTAACCAGCTCTAATTGACTCAGCTCCTAATGAAGTCTGCTCATAGCAGAGGCATAACATCTTTCCACTCCACCCTACACAAGTCTCAATGGGTCACCCATTACCCAGAAACAGGACTGAAGCAAGTTCTACCCTATAGGAAAACAGCATCCAACACCAAGACCATGAGGAAAAGCGCCCCAGTCCTTCTGCCTGTGCCCACCGATCCACTTCCTGTGGAACCCATTTGTCTGTCACATCACATCCATCAGCACTGCCAACGCTAACTGCTCAGAGAAAACATGCCTCCCAATGACATAAACACATTGTAACAAGGCATCTGAGATATATGAAGAAGCAGAAACCCACCAGGACCCACTATGAACACTCATCAGAAGAATTTGTTTAAAATAATGAGTGCAAGGAGATGGGGCTAGAGCATGCCTTTAGTTCCAGCATTCAGGAAGCAGAGGTAGGTAGTAGATTTCTATGGGTTCAAACCAGGCCAGACTGTTCTACATAGTGAGTTCTAGGCCAGCCAAGGCTACATAGTGAGACAAGAAGAAGAAGGAAGAGGAGGAGGAGGAGGAAGAAGAGGAAGAGGAAGAGGAGGAGGAAGAAGAGGATGAAGAAGAAGATGAGGAAGAGGAGGAAGAAGATGAGGAAGAGGAGGAGGAAGAAGATGAGGAAGAGGAGGAAGAAGATGAGGAAGAGGAGGAGGAAGAAGATGAGGAAGAGGAGGAGGAAGAGGGGGAGGAGGAGGAAGAGGAGGAAGAGAGAAAGAAGAGGAAAAAGAAAAAGAGAGTAAGGGAAAGGAAAAATGAAAAGATAACCATGTAACCTTAAAAATCAAAGGTCTGACCACTGTCTGGAAGAAGAATCACCTCTACAATGTCCCTGACAAGTGTGCTCAAAACCACAGCCTTTGCTTCAGTGTCCCTTGTCCTCTCTCTGTCATGACTCAGTCTTCTACACTGCTGAGACAGGATGAGGGATGTACAACATCATGAAGAAGTTGGTATCTCTAGCAAAACCCCCTAACTATCCCCCCTTTGACCTACCAATCCCATTTCCAGGAATCCCAAAATGTAAAAATGCATATCCACTGTAGTTTAGCAATTGTCCTTCTACGAGGACCTTTGTAAACAAACAACAAAATACACATGCAAAGGATGTGTTAAAATGGGTGTGGTGGGCCTTCTATAACCCCAGCACTAATTCCACCACAGGGAGGGAGAGGCCCAGAGGCTTTGGAGTTCAGGGCCAGACTCGATTACAGAATAAATAAAACCCTATCTTCAACATGGAGAGTAGGGGGCACCAGGGATGTGGTTCATTTGGTAGAGTGCTTGCTTGGTGTACATGAAACCCTGGATTCAGCTCTCAGTAAAGCATACATCCAGGCATGGGAGAGCATGCCTATAATCTTAGCCCTTGGGAAGTAAAGGCAGGAGGATTCAAAATACAAGATTATCCTTGGCTAGAAAATGAGTTCAAAGCCATCCTGGGTTACATGAGGTTGTGAAGTTAAAAAAAAAAAAAAAAAAATTAGAGAGAAAAGAAGGAAGAGAGAGTTAATTCTACCAAAAGCTATATTTTTTAAATAAATTAAAATGAAAGCCTCTAGTCAGAAGTAAAAAGGAAAATAAAATTACCCATAAAATACTGCTACAACTTCTACATGTATTAAAAATCCAATAATATTCTGAGCAACTCTTTCTGGTTGTTCGTTTCTAGACAATGCATGTGTGCACATACAAGTGGGTGTGCATATTTGTGGCATGGATCATGCATGAAAATCAGAGGACAACTTGCAGGAGTTATTTCTTTCCTTCCACGGTGTGGTTCCAGGCTAGAACTCCAGGATAGCTTGTTTGACTCAGCAGCACATGCCCTGATATGCTGAGCCATCCCTCAGGACCCGATGAGCAATGATGTACAACTAATTTAAGTAGCTTATTCAAATAGACAAACTACAAAGCTTACTCAAGACAAAACTGACAACATAAATAGCTCTATGTCAGCTTATGGAATTAAATTTATAGTTCAAAAACATGCCCAAGAAATTACCAGATCCAAATGGGTTCACTGGTAAATGCTATAAAACATTTATGGGAAACAATTCCAATTCTATAGATAAAGTCTTAGAGAAATTTGAAAAGGAATAAAAAGAACTTCCTCAACTCCTTACATGAAGGATCCTTTGGTACTCAAACAAGACGCCATCACACAATGGCTATAGACTAGTATCTCTTCAAATAGAGAGGAAATACAAATAAAACCTTAGTGGCATGAAGCCAGTCATATAGCCAGAAAATACGTCATGACAAGTAATGCTGATCCCAGGAATATGCAGCGCTAGTGGGACGTTCAAAACCAACCAGCACAGCTTACCATATTAACAAGCCATAGGTGAGGAAAAACATGATCTCAATAGACATTTAAAAAAAAAAACAGAATCCACTGACATTTTTTAAAACTCTCAGGGGCTGCAGAGATTGCTCCTCAGTCTGCCCAGAAAGTTTCTATGAACTACAATCGCCAGTAGTAAATAAATAATAAGTCTGAAGCTATGCTTAGAAAACTCGGCAGTGAAAACCATCCATTTCCCCAGCTGCAACTATAGATTTGTAGACATTAATAGACAGTAAAATCTACACAATAGTGCAAAGGGCCTAAGATAATAAAAACATAAAAAATAGAGAAATATAACATCTTTTTTTTTTTTTTTTAAGACAGAATCTCACTATGTAGCCCTGTCTGGCTCAGAACTAGATACTTTGACCAGGCTGACTTCAAACTCATAGAGATGTGCCTGCATCTGCCTCTAAGTCCTGGGATTATAAAGTGTGCAACACTACACTCAGCTTAACACCACCTCATTTTAAGGTGTACTATGAAACTACATAAACAAGTAAAGACAGACAAAGAGCAACAGAACTTTAGGGTCCACAGGGAGACCCACAGATGTGTGGGCCTCTAATCTTGAATAAAAATACAAAGAAAATTCAAGAAAGAATAGTCTTTTCAACAAATTATACTGAAGGAAATATCTGCAAAAAAAAATAAACTAGTTCATACTGTGCACTGTATACAAATTATGGCACCAAAATAAAATCTAAAAATATAAATTCTAGGGAAAACCTGTACCATTTAGTAGGCGGTAATTTCTCAGTTTTTACACTGCCAAAAGCCCAATTCATAAGAGAACAGGACAAAGTGATAAATTGGATTTCACAAAAAAATAAAAAATAAAAAAAAAATAACCCTTCTGCTTGTTGAAAGAGGCAGTTAAGGCAACAAAAATACAAATCAGAGATTGAAAACATTTGCTCTGTGTGTGTGTGTGTGTGTGTGTGTGTGTGTGTGTGTGTGTGTGTACACACCTTAGCAGTGAGCAGATGAGTAGACTGACCATGTGATCCTGGGAATATAGTAAGAAATCCTGTATCTTTAGTTCCTCTTCTCTGATTCCCTAAGGATCCTTCTGTGCACTAATAAGATCACCACTGACTGGAGGCTTCAGACTGGGAGTGTCGCCAGGGATACCAAACACACAATTATCAGGCTGGAGCTTCCAGTCTCCTCCAGACCCTCAGCCTCTGACCTCTGACCTCTGACCTCTGATCTCCATGGCAAGGAAAGGCACTGGGATCTGAACAGATCACTAGCAATCAGTGTCCTAATTATCCATGTACACCTACTGACGAGACCACAGAAACCCAGAGGGATGAAGATCACTCTGCTGGTGAGCACTCAGGTACTAGGACTGTCACATCTGGAGATGGCAAGCCCCCTCCTCGCCCCTTGCCCTTGGCACCTCTCCCACATAGCTCATTTTTTAAATAACTGTTTTCCCTTTTATTTTTAATTATTCTTTGAGAATGTTATACAGTGTGCTTTATAATATTTCCCATCCCCTGATTCTTCCCAGATCCTCCTCCACCTTCTCTACCCACTCAACTTCATGTTCTTTCTCGAGAAAAGAAGAAGAAGAAGAGGAAGAAGAGGAGGAAGAAGAAGAAGAGAAAGAAGAAGAACAAGGAGGAGGAGGAAGAAGAAGAAAGAAGAAGAAGAAGATAGGCAATGAAGGTGCACACCTTTAATCCCCACATTCAGAAGGCAGAGGCAGGTACAGCTCTGAGTTTGAGGCCAGCCTGGTCTACAGGACAGCCAGGGCTACACAGAGAAACATTATCTCAAAAAGAAAAAGAAGAGCAAAGAAAGAAAGAGGAAAAGAAAAAGAAATAAGGCTCTGAAAACCCATAAAGTCTAATTTGTTCTGGTCATCTTTCCCCTTGAGTGTGGGGCCTGCCCCGGGGTGTTGCCGATAGATCCAGTCAGTCCATTGCAGAAGACTGATGTTCTTTCTCGCTGCATCTATCATTTTCAAATAACTTCTTGGCTGTAGGTGAAACTTTATGCCCACTCTCCCTCCCTCATGTCTGGCTTGATCCTGTGCAGGTCTCATGCACGCTATCACAGCCTCTGTGGGTTCATATGTGCGTCTTCCCTGTTACGTCTGGAAAAAACACTCTTTCCTTAATCTACCACTTCTGGCTCTCCAGTGAGGGTTAAGCTGTGCACTGATCTGGGTCTGCACCAACTATGTCTCTATGAAATCTTTAGTGTCAGACAGTTACAAGGAGGATATGTATGGTGGGGGATCCCAAGAGGATGGAGATGGCTGAGGTGGCTTCTCATACAAAGGATACGCCATGTGACAGGCAGATTTCTCATCGCTAACCATCTAAAGACATGGCAATGTCTAATGCTACTCAGAAAAGACTATCGATTTGTAATTTTATACCTAGCACAAGTATTTCTTGGGAATGAAGGGAAAAATCAACGTGTTCTCCCATGAAGGAAATCTAACCCTTACCACAGATCTTTAAGTAAATGGGATAAGCATTCTTCAAGTACTAGAAATTGTATTTGATGATTTGATGGGCTCTTCAGTAGAGAGGAAACGTTTAACCTAGCTATTTTATTAGTACCACCATCTAACCAACTGAGTTAACTGGTCAGTAGGACAACTAGCTTACAAATGAACTTGGTGAGGGGATTTGATCAGATGAAAGGTTGGGTGTGGCTATGAAGGAGTTGTATGAAAGAGATCTTTGCACTGAGGAAATAGTTTCCTGTCTTGATTGTAGTGCTAGCTACCTGTGATAAAATGACAGGATATCCAGGAAACCCCATGGAAGAGGAGGTGGGGTGTAGGAGCCAGGGAGAATGGAGGACACAAAGAAAGACAAAGGCCCTCTAAATCAGTGAGAAAAGTTCATATGAACCCACAGAGACTGAAGCAGCATGCATAGGGCCTGCTCGGGTCTACACCAGGTCTTCTGCACTTATATTAAGGTTTCCAGCTTAGTGTTTTTATCGGAGTCCTGTGTGTGTGAATGAGTGGGTCTCTGACTCCTGTGCCTTCTCTTGGGCTCTTTTCCTTCTGTTGGTTTGTCCTGTCCAACTTCAGTGTGATAGTTTTTGTCTTTTCTTATATTATTTTGTTGTATTTTTTGAATGAATGAATGAATGAATGAATGAAAACCTATACACTAGGGTTATGTAGAAGACTTATTGTCACAACCAACACAGAAGACTATCTGAAGTGACTTTGAAGCACAGTGGCTTGACACCACAACCTAAGGAGGACAAAAGATATAAAATGCAAAAAGAAAAATGTTAAACCCTGTCCAGTAATCTTATTATGAATAGCCTTGCTCTTACTGTACTCCTGGTGTGTCTATTGTGAGCTCTGTATGAGATAAAGCAAGGGTGTCTACATCAATTAAATCAGGTTGGGGGTATATGCACATGTGTTGTATTTATGCATGCATTCGTGTACAAGTGTGTGTACGTGTATGTGGTACATGTGTACATGTGTGCACTCGTGTGTGTGTGTGTGTGTGTGTGTGTGTGTTGAATGTCTGAGAAAAGAGATATAGAATAAAGACAGTTAAATAAAAACTATTAAAAACTGAATTGGCTAGGAAATAGTATAATTCAACAGTATATTTCACTTTTAAAAAAATCATACTTTATAGAATGCTGACTGCAAAGCCGGAGAAATCATGATAAACCTGGAAGCATATGTGGTAGTTTCTGAGCATCTACAAAAACAAGAAACCAGGGCTTCTAGGAGAGGCAGTTCCATCTAGGTCGCAGGCAAGAAGTACACAAGGTGAGCTAACATCGATTTGTCCCAATATCAGGAGGGCAAGGAAGCCATCAGAAGGAACTGAGGTCATTTCCAAAGCCCTTCTGGTCGAAGATGGGACAACATAAACATCAATCAGAATAACGGCTATAGTGAGTTAAAGTGCATCAAACGGGCTTAAGTCTGAGCTCACGATAGCACTTAAAATAACCACATTGGTCAACTTCAGACAAGACCAAGGAACCAACTTGTTACTCTGAAAACTGGTAAACAAATACAGGGGAAATGTCATTTATCTCCTGACAGCTGAACCTCATAATAACCAAAGTTTTAATGATGGGATGCTTTTCTTTACAGAAGCTGTAGAGCTAATAAATGAAAAACAACCATGGCCTCTAATCAAACACCACATTGGGTTTTTGTTTGTTTGGTTGGTTGGTAGGTTGGTTGGTTTTGGGTTTTTGTTTTGGTTTGGTTTTTTTGGCAACTCTTTAATGGGAATAAAAATTTGGATGGTTATCACAAAGGGCTGATAACATGAGTGAAGGGAGATAACCAGACTTCATGAGCCTTCTGGTGAAAAACCAAACTACCACCTAAACTGTTCTTGCCAGAGAGAGAGAGAGAGAGAGAGAGAGAGAGAGAGAGAGAGAGAGAGCACCAGCCCCTGAATAAGTCTCCAGACCTAATTACCAATTCACAGCAATAACACCATGGGGATGCAATCAGCAAATCTAAGCTCTGGGAAACCCTACAGTGCAAACAACCCAGTTTCTTCAACAAATAACATACAAGGGAGAGTCTCAGCAAAGCCTGCAGTTTCTAAGGGCCGTGTCACAGTTGCAAGGCAGGAATCCTATCTGGACCCTGACTTATACTAGAAGTAACAGGAGAAATGAATGTTGACCATTTGATTGGATAGTGATCCCAGGCTGGCTTGGTCTTCTCCTTTGTCTTCTCAGGCAAAAGTTCATCCTGTATCCCAGGCCAGCCTCAAACTTGCAGTCCTCTTGTCTCCACTACCTAACTATTATGATTACAGGCAAGTCCCACGGCACACAACAGGTTTGACGTTTTACGTCCAGAGTATTTATATGCAACATGATGCACTGCCCCACATCTACTTCAAAGTCATCCAGAGTGGAGGAGAAAGGTAAACGCTAAGTGTGGATGAGACAGTTGGCCGGGAGTTGCCTACTGTGGAGCTTGGCCTTGAGAATTCTGATTTTTCTTTGCCATTATCTGAATTTTACATAAATATAAAACTTTTCCAAATGACAGAAAAGGTTTGTTTACTCTACTCACACAGAGACAGGAGTGGCAGCCTACAAAGCCCGCCCCCTCCCCAGAGGTAGAGGTGAGAGGATCAGGAGTTCAAGGTCACCATTGGCTCCATAGAAAGTTAGATCAGCCTAGGCTATGTAAGACCCTACCAAAAATAAAGGAGGGGGTTTACAAAGACGGCTTGGTCAGCAATGTGCTTACCATGAAAGTGTGGAACCTAGTTCAATCCCTAGAAGCCATGCAAATGCACGTACTTTTAATCCCAATGCTGGGGAGGGAAAAACAGGCTGATCCTGGCTCACTGGCCAGACAGCCAAGCTGAATCAACAAGCTCCTGGTAAAGGTGGAAACCGTGTCTCAAAAAAACAAGATAAAGAACAACTAATTAAGGAAGATACTTGCATGCACACATGTACCACATACACACACACACACAGAAACAGAAACAGATATATACACATACATTTGCAGGGACACACACACACATATACATGCATGCACCTTATGCACACATGGAAACAGGTATATACACATACATGTACATGCGACACGCTCACGCACACACACACACACACACACACACAAAATCTTAACATAAATAAATATGACCACAGAAAAGTGCATCCCTAGAGCTGGCTGTCTCCCTAATCTACACCAGTGGGGTTTATTCTAGTCTTAGAAGCCTAGAAGATTAGAATTATGTTCATGTCAACAATAATATCTAGCATTTTAGAGCATATAGGATGTTGTTTATAGATATTTTCATTTAATCCTGATAAACTCCGTGTAGTAAATACTGAGATTATCCACACTTCACAGATGACAAGCCTCAGGGACAGAGTTCTGATGACAAAACTAAGCCTCACCCACAGCTAAACACATTTACAGATTTTAGCCAACACCCAAGGGTGGAAAATGAAGACTGCTTTCTTTAGACTTCTGTGAGATAAATACCTCACATCATCTTTGCCTGGTCCCTGGGAGAAACTGTATATACAGCTAAATTTCTTCACTGTGAGTATAGCTTATCTAACTCCCAACCCAGCCCAGCTGTGTGGACTCCCAGACCCAGCAGTACTCCTTCCTCCAAGCTGGACGCCCTGTGCATGCTGGGAGTGGCATGACCTACCTGGGCCTCTGTGCCTCTTCTCCATCCAGATGTAGCAGTTGTTCTGGGCCACCCCAGTCTGCGAGTCCAAGAAGGGGAGTCGCACACTCCGCTCCGCACACAGCCTCGAGTTGTAGCTCCGACAGTGCTCGATGGCTTCCTTGTAGAACTGGTCCCCAAGCCTACAGGAAACAAGAGAGCAACAGGATGAGACCAGAGGAAGTCGAAACAACCAGAGGGAAGCAGTGCCCTCCCGTCTCTCCAGAAAAAGCTGCATTTGTGGCAATCAACCAATGAGCACCAAGAGCCCCATTAAGGGACAAAATACAAATTGTCATCAAATCTCTATCAGATTCCATTTCCTGTCCCAAATCTACCAGATCACTTAGAGACTCCTTTAAAATGGGCCTCAAAGACCAATCCACCAGTAGAGGTGACCAGTCCTGTCCTAGGATGCTAAGATGTCCCTGGAGGTGGCACATTCTACAGCAATGTTCAGGTTAGGACTTAGAGAGACATCCAGCTGACAGATTCCCCCTCCCCCCCACTTTCAGCATCTCCCACACTTTGTTCTCAGAAGCTGTGAAACACACCCAGACTCCCATTATGACTGAGAATTTAGAATAAAGCATTTAGAATAAAGACTACACCAGCAGAGGAGGGACAACCATTCATTGTAAGAAGCGTGTGAGGAAGGACACATATAGATCTTCTAAACCCACAGATTAAGGTAAATAACTTTCTCTGGTCAAAAACAAACAAACAAGAGAGACATTTAAAATAATGTGTGATCCCCCCCACTTGGAAATTAATGAGGAATGCTGTGGAAAAGGAGTCACTGCCTTTAATTGTGTGCCTACCAAAGTGATTCCACGAGGTTCCAGTGCAGAGCCCCACACCCATGGTCACACAGCCCTGGTTAAACACAGTAGGTCACAAAACAAAGAGACATGATTGTGAGAAGCTGATATGGGTAAGCATGCTAAAAGACAGGTAGTGGGTAAGAGATGAGAATGTGCCATGTGCATAAAACTGTCAATGAGTAGCAGTGAGTCCAGAAAGAAGGCTCCGATGTGAGGAGCACTCACTGCTCTTCCAGGAGACCCGAGTTTGGTTCCTAGCATCCAGGTCAGGCAGCTCAAAACCACCTGTAACTCCAGCTCCAGGGGACTTAATGCCCTCTGCTGGTCTCTACAGGCATGTGCATGCCTGTGACATAAACACACTGATGCACACACACACATACACATTTTAACTAAAAAAATTAACATAGTAATAATAATAATTGAACTCAAAGCAAGTCAATGCTCAAAGTTGAACCCGCAAATAAAACACTATCCTGATTTTCAGGGTGGTGATCTGATTTAAACAGTCAATTTTATGTCTGTAAATCTTTGGTATTCTTGGACACGCGATGATGGTATTAAACATAATGTCAAGGAAAAAAAAATAAGAGTGATGTAATTGAGCGTATAAGAAACGAGAGCAAACACCTAACATATAAATCACAGGCCCATCTAGAGCAAGAGCTAATAAACCCAATACAACAGCATAACCTCTGGCAGGTGAACTGGAGCCTTGTGGATGGAGCGGCCTGGAGGCAGGAAGAGGAGGGACATGGACGTGGAGGCAGGAAGGGGAGGGACATGGACGTGGAGGCAGGAAGGAGAGGGGCCACAGAGATTCTGAGGGCTAATTGGAAACTGAGTAAGTCATTTGAAGCAACGTTATAAATATCTGCCCCCAACAGAAATCTATTTCCTCTGCCCAGTCCCTTCCTCCCAGAGGTTGTGCAGCTACCAAAATACACACCACCACCTGGGGACCAAGTGCAGGGGCCCGTGGGGAATATCTACATTCAAACCGTAACAGGTATCAAGGGTTCTTACACTGTACAACTGACACCACCAACCATTTCCAGAACTCTTCATTCCTAAAAGCGGAGCTAATCAAGCATTATACATTAATTCTCCCTTCCTCCTTCCCCCAGCCCCGCCCACCACCACTCAGTCCGCCTCTGTCTCCCTTCCTCCTTCCCCCAGCCCCGCCCACCACCGCTCTGTCTGCCTCTGTCATTTCAACTATCCAAGTACCCCATAGGATTTAGATCTTTTGAGGACAGCATACTGCACTTAGCATATTGCGGCATTCTAGGTGCATCCATGCTATAATATACATTGGAATACCCATCTGTTTTAGACAATTTCTATAGCCCATGCTCTGCTTATCTGCTCATTGGTCAATGAGCATGAGACCTGGACCGCTTTCATGCTTTCATCACTATGAATATATCTATACTCTCTATAGAAATACATTTCAATACCCTGCGGACATACAGGGACAAACATCGAGCCTCGACTTTCAATTACTTTGCATTTAGGCCCAAGAGTAGATTTGATGGATCATATAAAAATTCTGCTTTTCTTTTCTTTTCTTTTTTTTAAAAACTATCTCACTGGTTTTTACAGTGGCTGGGCCATTTCATAATCCCAGCAGCAGCGCACAGGTTTCTAATCTCAGCACATTCCATACTGTTTATTAGAAACCAAGGTTTTAAGCAAACCTTTCTGTTCTTTTTTAAACCAATGAGTCAGATTCTTCTAAAGATTTATCATTACCATTATTGGCAGGGGGGGAACCACGAGGAGGTCAGAGGTCAACTTTGTAGAAGCAGTCCCTCCAACAAGGATGGAATTGAGGTGGGCAGGCTTGCTCAGCAATAGCCTTTATCCACTGAGTCGTCTTGCCAGCCCCCAACCAAAGGATTTAAAACAAACATCTTACATTTGGGGGATACAGCCCTGGGAGGTTTCACTTGTTATCATTTAATTGTTGGCAAGCCTCTGGAAACAAACAAGGCTCCTCTCGCTCTTCACCTCTGAAGAGCCCAGTACTCACGCAGAAGGGCTAGCATGCACAGAAGGTGTCCTGGCAGTTACAAAACCAAACTACCATCAAATCCTAATAACCACACAGCTGGAAATGAACTGGGGAGGGGAGATGAGAGCCCATTAAAATGCTATAAAATGGAATAGCACATAATCCGATGTAATCAAAGATACTAACAAGGATCATGAGATTGATCAAAAATGAAGAACATTTTCGACAAAGGGTTTGCCTGTGTCACACCAGCCTGAATGGCTCCCCCAGCTAAGGCAAAGCATCTCAGAGGAATGGGAGCTTTTACAGGCAGTTCGACCCATGCAAGATGATACAGCCTAGCCAGGGTCTCGAGCTGCAACCACCCACACCATATTGATGGGAGCTGATCAGAATATAAGAGGTCGAGGTTTCCCATAGTCCATTGTTTGTTTTAAACAGGTTCTCACCATGTAGCCCATGTTCCTGCCTCAGCCTCCCAAGGACTAAGACTATAGGTGTGCACTACCACCAATCCAGGCTCATCCCATGATCTTTAGCTACTTCAATCCAAGAGATTCTGGTGGGGTTGAGGGGGGGACATAAAATCAAGTCCAAAAGTACAGCAAAATTCATCTCCTGGAGGAAACAGGCTTTTCCTTCTTCCAGATGAACTTCAGGAAGCCAGTACCAAAGAAACCCACAGTAAGTCTTCAAGGTAAACTTCACTGCCATGTTCCTCACTTCAAACAGCTTTGGTCCACACAAGAGGAACAAAAAAGCAAACTTACTAAGAACAAATAGTGAAGTTGGCTGACGTCTGTGCCTCACATCGAGACGTGGATGTGGAGGAGACGGGAAGAAAGCCGTGACCCAGGGCAAACGGACTAGATCTTAAGTCCTTTCCACCCTGTGAGCACGCAGGTCGGTACTAACAGGCATGCTGGGGAAAATGTGTATTTTCAAAAGTGAAATCTTTGTATGAATGAAACTTCTGATATATATCAGATACTGAGTGGGGTCAGGGTTCTGCCTTCCACCTTTACATGGGTTCCAGGGATTGAACTCAGGTCGCTGGGCTTGCACAGCAGGAGCCTCTAACCCATTGTGCTAAAGACTGGAGCCTCAAAAAGTGGCATCCCACAGTCTCTGGACTACTTCCAGAGAAATCACTTTTAAACAAACTGGGCACTGGCAGCGATTTGAAAACAAAAGTTAAAAGCCATTTTTGAAGATATGGGAGGAGAAACAAAGACTTCAACCTCCTGTATAAATTTAAGTGGCACTTCTCCGAAAGTTAATTAGCCAAAATCTTCACAGGGCTTTGTGCATGCTCTAAGGGAAAATCAATGACCAGGTCTCCCAAACCTGTGGAAAGCAATTTAAATAGAACAGAGGACAAATGTCCTTTCCAATATGGCATAAATAAATAAATAAATATCCCACAAGGAAACAATCCCACCCCATCAGTGACATTTGCATTAAAGCCACGGGGAGCTGGGGTATACAGAAGGAACAGGGGTAGACTGGCAGCAAATGACTCATTTTGTGGAGTTGTGACCAGCGTGCCCCAGGCTGGAACAGGCATGGACCAGCCTCAGCCATCACCTGTCTTTACCAGACCACAGGGGCTAGATTACCAAGGCATGATTGATGTCTTGGGCCAGAGGAAGCTGGCACAGGCAGGTTAGAGTGATGTCCTCATCAAGAACTGACCCCAGGCCACTAAAGGCTGCAATCAGAAATGGAAAGGCAAAAAGTCGCTGGGTTCTGAAATGCCTTCTAGTTTGGAATACCAGCTGCTGCCGGGCTCTAGAGGACTTTGTGAGGGATGGGAGGTCCCTTTCTGGTCCCAAATGGACAGAGGGGTCCAGTCTAGCTCTGAAAACTGGATGCTCCCCTCAAGATGTGTCCAGGGACCTTTCTTGAGCATATCTGTGGAGAGATGAATTCCAGGACATAAAGGGCCCACTGCTCCTCATCCAACCTCCTGTTCCAGAGAACTTGGTCACTGGCTCAACTTCCTGTCACTGCCTTGAGATTATGCTCAGGTGCAACCCTCCAAGCAGACACTCGTTCCGACTGTCCCACAGGTTCTGTGCTCATAACTAAGGACATGTCGCATCATACTTCAAATACATGCCCATCCAGGTATGATGGAGCATGCCTACAATCCCAGTATCTATGCAATGGAAGCAAAAGGGTCACAAGTTCAAGGCCACCCTAGGCTACATAGCCCATCTCTGTCTCCAGTAGGGGGAGGGATGGTGTTCAAAAAGCAAATTCCTCATCTTCTGCCAGGAGCCTCTTTCCTCCCGAGCTCTCATTCCTCTGGGGGCAGGGGAAGGGGGTCACTGCTCCCCACCCACGTAGCTGCTGGCCCAAGGCCCGTCCCCTGCCCTTACCCTATCTGGCACAGAGTTGTGTCACTTTCCGGAGTTCTTGTCTATTCTCTCCTGTCATGTGACCTCAGGTCCCCTCTTGCTGTTACAGGACAACCTTGGCCTACTGTTGGTGCCTGTAAACAGAGATAAGCAGGGCTTGAGCAGCCCTGACCACAGATACTTTGGACCCCTTCTTCCCTCCAGCTTCCGCCCTCTGAGGTGCCTCTGCCCCGCCCCCTGCCTACCCCACAGTCTCACCCACCTGCCTTTCCCAGCCACCAACGCACACGCAGGATACTCGCCTCCAGAGCGCTAACCCCCTGCTCTTTGCATGTTAGCCTGTGTAACTGTGACATGGAAAGCTGTGTTCTCACTCAGCTTTTGGATAAAACTACGGACAGTTTTCGGCAAGGAAAGGGAGCCGTTTTACGTCCCCGGAAGTTGTACTGCTCTTAGAACTCGGCCCTTGAAAGAAAAGCTAACCACTAGGTCAGACTGCCTTGTGTCACTCCGCATGTAAGAAAAGCTGATGTCCTGCCCCCCAGATTGAGAGCATCTGGATATAGAGCCATGAGGCCTCTAGAAGTAACTGGGGTCGTGAGGGTGGTGCCTGAAGAATCAGATGAGGATTAAGGAAAGAATAAACATAAAAGGGTCTGACTTGATAGTTCAGCCTTGGTAAATGCTTGTCTTATAAGCACAAGGACCTGAGTTTGGTCCCCAGAACCTGCATTTTAAAAAAATGCTGGGCACAGTAGCCCATGTTTCCTTCCAATCCCAAGTAAAGGCAGGAGGAGCAGAAGTTCAAGGTCATCCTTGGTCACAGGGCAAGTCTGAGGCCAACTTGGGATGCAGGAGATCCCACCTCAAAAAATAAAAAATTAAATATTTGTCTTCATACACACACACTTGAGGACACATACAAGGAGGCCGCCACACTTAATAAGCCAGGAAAAGACTGGACCTGGCTGGCACCCTGATCTTCAACTTGAAACCTACAGAACTGAAAAGAAATGTTGCTTGAGCTACTCAGTCTGCATTATTTCGTTACGACAGGCAGAACAGCCAGTGAAGGATGCTTCAGATAGAAAAAACTACTGGAGAGGGAGAGAGAGATTCCAAAACCCTTTTTCCCCAGTCATTTTCTTACATCCAAAACATCGATACCATCACTGTATCAACTGAAACCTAACTCAGTGTTTAGCATGTCTTCCCTGGAGTGTTGAGACGGTATCAATGGGGCCACAGCACACAGCTGCTCACATTGAGCAGTGACCAGCTCCCAGGGACCATCAGCTCCAGAGTGAAGGAGGTGACCTGAGTCGGGGAGGCCGGCATCCCCTAAATCCTGGACTTGACCCTGAGGCATTTCCAGCATTCAGCACAGAACCTGGCACATGGTTGGTATCCAGGAAGTTGTGCTGTGTTGTCTGACCACTCCATTCCCACTGGCCTGGGGGAGGAGGCATTTCCACTTGGGCCGTAACCCATATACCCCATACGTATGCTTAAGTTCTCAGCATTAGATGCACAAGAAAGCCTGCAGGTTAGACACCTGGGCACTTGCAGCTTTAGCAGGGAAAGTAGGAATGCCTACAATCTCTCCGTTAGTGTTCGTCACTCAGCGCCTGGCTTATTGCAGCCATCTCTGACTGAAATCATCGTAACTCCCCTCTCACCCATCCTGGCAAAAAGAAATCTTCCTCAACCCTTCTTTTAGCCTTTTACCCCTTGGCACAGAACTCAGAGTGGCTTCCAGAACTAAGAGTGATGCTCTGCTCCTGGCTGCCAAGACTCTGAGGGTGCAGGTGTATAAAAGGCTGGGTATCGGGCAAGCCTGTCCAGCCCCACACCATTCACAGGCTCCCCGGTCCTGTGCCTTCCCTGTGGATCACACAGTGTTCTATAGGCCTGCAGAAGGACTTAAGATGCTAGAATCCTGGACACAGAGGCAGGGATACCTACAATCCAGTCTCTCCTGCCTCCTCCCCTTGAAGCACAATCTGTGTTCTGCCACTTTGTGGCAGTAACTCTGCCTGAGCAGGCTGGCTGGCCATGTGACATCCCACATGGGCCCTTCACTACGGCAGTGAATTTGACGTGGTCAGAAACCCACTCAAATTTCTGACCCAAGCTGAACCTCTGACACTACAGAGCAAGGCGGCTGGGCCATGATACAGTAGCTCCCCTCCCTCCCGGAGCCTACTCTAAGTACTGAAGACCACACCTGACGTGTCTGTTGGTCTGTCCCGAAGCCCTGGACTGAGACTCTGCCACGAGTTAACAGATGAGTAAACTCGAAAACAGAAGAAGCAATCAATTGACGTTAATCTTCATCTGACGATTTTTCTGCACACAAGCAGCAGAGAGCCTTGTCCACGTGTCCAACAAAAATACTCATGTCCTTCCACACAGTTTAGCTAATTTGAACGAGTTCAAGGCTAGCAGAAATCCTCCCTCTTCTAGGAAGGGTCCCAGGTTATCCTGCCAGAAACACTTAGGTTCTGCCTCCATGAGTCTACTTATTTACCCTGCTGTTTGCTGCCTTCCTTACTTCATTCCCACCCAGTTAGACTAGGGATGCCTTGAAGATGGGGCCAGAGGGTTGTATTCTTGCCTGTTCCCAAACCACACACATTAAACCCGTGTCTGGTTGGAATGTCTATCAAAAGTCTATCAAAGATGACTAGACCAGCAGGGTGGTAATGGTGCACACCTTTGATACCAGCACTCGGTGGGGAGAGGGGAACAGGCAGATCTCTGAGTTCAAGGACAGCCAGGTCTACAGAGTGAGTTCCAGGACAGCCAAGGTTACATAGAAAAAAAAGAAAAGAAAGGAGGAATGGGAAGGAGGGAAAGGAGGAGGGAGGAAGGAAAAGAAACCAACCAACCAAACAAACAAAACCAAAAAATAAAAAGCTAACCCACCAAGACCAGTATTCTAGCCCCCTCTTCCTCATCTTGTGAAACCCGTGTACACGCCTCATCTGCTCAGCCCTAGGTACCAAACTTAAAACTTGACTACAACACCCTGTCCCAATTGTACACTAGCCAACAGCAGTAGACCGTGAGGTTGAGCACCCACCACTGGAATGAGACTTGCTTGCATGCTGTGTTAGGGTAAAAGTTAAGTGGAATCTGCACCCTCGCATGCCTGCTCGTCCAGCCTGGGCCATTGCATGCTCCTTTGCCAAAGCAAATTACCTCACCACGCTCCTTTTGTTTTTGTCCATGTGTCTCTGTGCTGTACCACCTATAGTCTAATGTCATCCAACACGGACCATCCCTAGATGGAAGTGTCACAGAAGTGAGGGGACCAGAGGACACAGCAGCAGACATCTGAGGACAAACATCCTACAAGATTGCAGCCTGCTATGTTTTTTTTTTTTTTTTCCTTTTCCTAAAAGGAAGGCGGAGTGGAGGGGTGGGGGGAGTCACCTTAGCTCTGCAAGTTCATTTCTTCAGCAGAATTCAAGCTGCCATGCAGGAGGTCGCAGAACTACTGATATCCTCATGTGTCTCATTGAAAAAAAAAAAAAAAACCCAAAGCAGTAAAGGAAGGGGACAAATGGACAGGTGCATCTTGCTCGGGCTTACAGTTTGAGAAGTCCCTCCATGACAGGGAAGGCCCAGAGGCAGGTGTGTATGGCTGCTCATATTGAACACAGAGTGAGGAAGCAGAGAGGGATGAATGGCCCAGCTCAGCTGCCTCATCCTTTTGATGTCTGGATCCTTGCCCACGGAATGGTACTACCCATATAGAAAAAAAAATTTCTCTATTAACCTAACCAGTAAAATCCCTCACAGACACACCTAGAAGCTTGATTCCTAGGTGATTCTAGATCCGGTCACGTTGACAGTTGGGAGTTCCTCATTAGAGCTCCCCTTTCTTTCTCCAAGCCTCAGAAGCTGACTGGACGTTATGGAGACATCAGACCCGCCCAGAAGACATAGATCACCCTCACCTGACAGGAAATGTCCCTTTCACAGGGGTCCCCTAGAGCACTGGGAAACACAGATATTTGCATTATGATTCATTAACAGTGGCAAAATTATGAAGTTATGAAGTTATGAAGGAGCAATGAAAATAATTTTATGGTTGGGGGGTCACCACAACGTGAGGAACTGTGTCAAAAGGTCGCAGCACTAGGAAGGCTGGGAACCACTGCTCTAAGCAGTGGCTCTCAAACTAGGGTTTGTAAAAGAGGCCAATAGGTAGTTCAAGGCTGGGAGACTGGTTCTGCTTCTGACTGGAGGTTCGGAATGTGGTGCACCCAGGTCAGTCCAGTCTTCACCCCCAGGCATTCAGTGCTGAAAAGCGCACCCCTATATCTCTAAGAAAAGGGCAAGAACTCTTTGGACACTGTATTTTAAAGGCAGGGCTGAAAGGCTCCACTGGCTGAGTCTCTAACTCGGCTGCTTGATTCCCATTGGAAAACCTCAGGAAGCTACATCAATTAAAATGACAGCCCTGACCTGTCACAGGCCAGAAGTCCTTGTCCCTTGCAAATGTCCAAGAGGCCTACCCAAGGCCTATGTATGGTATAAACACTGACATTCTCATTCATTCAGCCTGTGGCTCTGACCTTCATAGTGGTCCAGAACAGTCATAGTTGGGGACAAGGGTGACCCTTGTTGAAAGCCCCATTAGATGAAGAATTTGAACCCTAAAACTCATTGTGATTTCAACGCCATTCAGCGGATGTTCAGGCCCACTAGACCTAATAAATCCCTCCTCCTGTGGTGGAGACTTTCCAGGGAGTTATTATGCAAAGCTGCCTAAGCAAGACGGAATTTATATTGAACCTGGCCATGATTTCTGAGCTGCCACTGGATGTTCTGATGACATACGCATCTCAGGGTTGAAGTCAAGGGGCTGCCAAGGACAGGAGACTGGAGGCAGTCTGATTCCTTCCAGTAAATAATGGGGGGGGGGGGGGGGAGAGGTACTCTGGGAAGGAAGTAAAGCAGCTTCACTTGTACCCAAGGTCTACCTAGATGTGACAGAGTGCATCTCTCCTCGGAGGGTTAAGGAATGTACAGAAGGCCACCAACTTTCAACAGACACACAGAAGCAGCAATACCTACTTTAGGTAAGGTGACTCATACCTGGAAAGAAAGCACACCACAGAAGAAACTTCGTGAAGTTCCTTAACTGGGCATGGTCATGCACCTGCAATCCTAGAATTCAGGAGGTGGAGCAGGAGCAGTCACAGTCTGTGAAGGCAGCCAAAAGGAAAGGAGGGAAGGAAGGAGAGGGGAAAGAGGGGAGGAAGGGGGAGGGCAGGATAGGAAATATACAGAGAAGGAAAGGAAAAGGAGAAGAGACAAGAAGAGAGGAAAGAGGAAAAGGAAAGGTGTCTTGACTCTCTGCTTCTCTGCTGAAACCCCAGCAGGGCGTGGAGAGGTTGGCCCGAGTGTGACTGCCACAGGAGGAGACCATCAGTTAGACCATCCCCATTGCAGACTAACTGCTCAGCCTCATCATGCTGCTGGGGACCCTGAGCGTCAGCGCTGCCATCCCCAGCAGAGGGAATACGGTCTGGCATTTAACACAGCCACGTAGGGACACGTTCCTCCACAGTCAATCCTCTACATGGCTGCCCAAGTGACCTTTTCAAAACAGAAATGGGACCATGACATTCTCTCCTCTCTAAATCCCTCCGGTATCTTCCCACTTCACGCAGAATAAATTCGAACTCCCTCCCACGGCTATCGAGCCCCAGACTTGTTGTCTGTCTACTCACCTTTCCTGGTTTCTCTCATCCCCACCCTCCTCGCGCACTGGGTTCCAGCATCTCAGTACCTTTTTCAAGGTGACCTCGGACCTCAGGACCTTTGCATATGCCATGGCCACCAGCCGCAGACTCCTCCCAGACCTTCTGGCTGGGTGATCCTCAAGAAGCCTTTAAATCAATTTATCTAGAGTAACCAACCCACCCACTCCTTCCTAATCTCTCGCTACTTCATATCCCCTTTTAGTTTTTATAACACTTTCCAGGATCAAAATTCTCTTTGCTTAGCCAGACATGTTGGTGCATGCCTTCAATCCCTGTCCTCAAGAGGCAGAGGCAGGTAGATCTCTGAGTTCAAACCTACCCTGGTCTACATAGAAAGTCCCAGGACAGTCAGAAGTACACAGTGAGACCCTCTACCCACCCACCCCAAAAAAAAATTTTTAAATTAATAAGATAAAACCATCTTAGTCTCCTGATTGACTCTGTGCAACTAAACATTATCCTCTGCGAACAGGGACCAGTCTCTTCAGATCCCCTGCACCCAGTATAAGATTTGGACCCTAGGACATGTTCAGGTCATGCCACTGAACAAATAATGAAAAGATTTGGGTACACTGAGTCAGAACAGAGCCCCCCCCCGCAAGACTACAAATGAGAACTGATGAGATGCCTCCTCACTTCTGACCTTCCCCATCCCCACCCCCACCCCCAAACACCCAGGAGAGCAGGCCTGACTCCAACTCTACCATCTCCACGTGCATTTCGCTTGTGGTCCTACGATGCCACTTTGCACCCCAAACTTGGAGCAAGTGCTGATAAATAGTGCCCATCTGTGGTATGGTCATTGCTTTATATGCTCAGAGAGACAGCCCATGCTCAAAACCAGTGCTGCACACCAGCAAATTCAGAAGACAGTGTCCACTGTGCCCATTCTGTCTCTCCTCAAGGGCCTTCCTCCAAACTAACCTCCCCTAGGGTCCAGTGCTAGTTTACTGATCCATGTCTGTGTTCTGAGCCCCTAGCCCACGGGTAGTACCAGGAGCACTGCAGGCCAGGGGTTGTGGAAAGCTTGACAGGAAATCAATTGGGAACTTGAAGGTTATCTGGAGGGCACACTTGCCCCACCAGGCACCTGCTGGGATGGGATTTGTGGTCCTGACCTCGCTTGGGGGCCTCTGCCCTCCTGTCAGAGCTGGTTAAGATCAGCTGCAGAAGCAAGGCCCTGTACACCAAGTCATCTTCAGGATGCCCTTCTAAGAGACACCCAGACAAAGAGGTCCAGCATCTGCCGCCTGCCTCCAGGTTCAGCAATATCCCACGATCTCTTCATAGGTGCCTAAGAAGATCTTCATCTCCAGCCATCTTTACAAGTGCATACTTACGATTTTCAGAATCTATTCTGAAGCTTGGCTGGATGTAAAGGTGGGCTATCCCTTCTTCGTGGGCCTAGTTTCCCCATTCCCTGCATCCCCCGTATCCCCTGCACCTCCTGCACCTCCTGCACCTCCTGCACCTCCTGCACCTCCTGCACCTCCTGCACCTCCTGCACCTCCTGCACCTCCTGCACCCCCTGCATCCCTATCCTCATCTGTCTTTTCATGACACCATCTTCTCTCTCAATCCTTCGATCTCATACAAGAGTCAGTTAACACACAGGGTAGGGACAGAGTCCTCAGCCCATGTCTCCAAAAACTGAACATGAGTCTAGGGTAAAAATAAGAAGCAAGGGCCAAGGAAATAGTTCTCTGTAGAGTGTCCAGTGCATACCCTTGGTTTTAAAGCCAGTATGATAGCACACACACACTGTAATCCCAGTGCTGGGGACGCAGAAACAGGGTTTCCCTGGAGCTCGCCAGCCTACCGGTTTAGCCAAAACCCAAACCCCAGGATCTTTGAGAGATTCATCTTAACAAATAAGGTGGAGCTGCTCAAGAAAAACAATCAACATCAACCTATGGCCCCCACGTGCACATGTATACACATCCACGCACAACTGCACACACAAACATAAGACACACACACTCAGCACAGTTTTAGGATGGATGGATGGATGGTGGCAATAATAACACTGGTGTAGCTGATGCTGACTGAGTACATAGTATGTGTGGCTGGCAGTGTTCTATATGACATATATTTACCATTTCATTTAATCTCATTCAACCACTGCCACCATCATCATCATCCCACTATATAGATTTGCAAACTGAGGTCCACAGACTCCTAAGCAATTTGCCAAGGGGTGCAGTTGGCTCTAGGAAGATGCAAATCCCAGAGACAGAACCATAAGAACCTACTCTTTCTTGGAAGTGCTACGTTTTTCTTTATGATCATCGCAGATTTGTTGAGTAATTTTAGCTTTTTTAATTCCTTTGTGCCTCAGTTTCCCACACCACCCAAGATCCCAGAGCTACCTCTTGGTAACTCAAGTGGATGGTTGATAGACCATCAGAGAACTACCTACCTACAGAGGTATTTGTCCCAAGGGTGAGCATGGACTATAAATGGCCTGTGGTCCTCACATCTCATACAAATCAAATGAATCCCAGCCTGAGCTAAAGAGGTGACTCAAACATGCCAGAGTTCTAAAGAGTACATATTTGTACCCTGGTTATGTTTTATTTTTAATTGTGTGTGTATGTGCTTGTGTGCCTGTGTGTGTGAATATGCGTGTGTATGTCTGTGTGTGTGTTTCTGTGTGTCTGTGTGTGCATACACAAGAACATTTGCACATGTGAGTGTGCATGTGTGTCTGTGTGTATATGTGTCTGTGTATCCCTGGCACACGGAGGTGGAATTAACATTAGATCATCAGTCTGGACTCTTGATTCAGAGCTTCTCACACCATTAATAGCAGGTGTCTGGAAACTGTAGACTCTAAACCAAAGTCCGACCCACTACATTGCAATATGTTTTAGAATTTGTATTTTAAATAAAGTTTTATTGACAGAGTTACCTGATCCCTGGTTTTGTTTTTCACAACCCAAAAATATTTAATACAAACTCTAAAAGTAGGCAATAGGTTTTCATTTGTGGGCCATTCTGAGGTGTGTGATGGAATTTCAGCCAATCCAGGACTTGGATCACCCCTTTCTCTAGCACCCCTCACTGACCTGCTACCAGCTTGCCAACTGGTTGCTGTCACACCACCATTGATTGTCATCCCAATGATCATACCGGCCATCACAGGGTCCATACCTAGTTATTGTTCTAACTGACTAGTGCTTGTGGTTCCTCCTTGTCCTAACATGTAAATTAAATTTTATCATGACTTTTAATCACTTCCTCTCTCAATATTATCAAATATTCAACCAGAAGAACGTTAAAAGGAGGAGGATGTATTTGCATGTGCAGTTGGAAGGGATATAGCCTAGCTGTGGGGAAGACCTGGTGGCAGGGGCAGGAGGGGACTGGCCACACCCCTTCACAGTCGAGAAGCGGGGACAATGGATGCTGGAGCTCTGTTCATTTTCCTCTATTTATTCAGTCACAGAACCCAGCACATGGAACGGTGCCACCCACATCACGGTGCCACTTCCCACCTGGAAGCACTGCACAGGTAAGCTCAGAGCTTTGCCTCCTGGGGGAACCTAGAAGCTCTCAACGTCATACCCAATATTAACCATAATAGGTGCACGTGTGTTAAAAGCGGACCACAGCACGTATACCCTCTATCTAAGGTTTCAGGCATTCACGAGGGAGTCTATAGCACTTATAGCCGACAGAGACCACAAGGCATAAAAACTTCAAAATATTTCCCATCTGGACCTTTACAAGCAGAGTTCACTGGCTCCTGACTTCCAGCATAAACCTTGAATAAGGCAGACTCTTCATCTTCACAATGAAAAGGGGGAAAAAAAAAGAGGTCTAAGAGTCATACAGCTTAACCAGATAGTTTTACAATTATCTCAGCTTGGTACAACTTAATAAAAACCCATAAACATAGCTAATAACAAGGAAAACACCCAGTAGCTCACCCTGCCTATTTAATCATCATTGTTAACTACAGCAAGCAAAACATCACTGAAAATTAATTCCCCCCCACCCCCAGGCTCCTCAGAAAGCCTTTTGTCACTTAGGCAGTGCTGCCGGCCAGTGGGTGAGAGGATGCTGGTCACAGCTTCAAGGCCCTCATTTTCTCCTAGTGAGTGGAGGACTGGCTCTGAGGTAGCTGGAAAGTGAGTGTTACCCTTCCCTTCCCCTGGGGTTTCCTCCTAGAGCTCAGGAATGTCTGAGAGATCTGAGAGATATTGCCTAAAGCCCCCTTGTCCCTCATAAGCTATAAAAAGTGTCTAGGAAGCTCCTAGGCAAGGTGGGAAGGAGCCAGTACCAGAAACCGCCCCCAACCCATCCTCAAGCTCCTTCCCACCTTGCCTAGCTATGCCCTCCTCTCCAGAAGTGAGGTATGCATGGCTCCCGGCAAGCTGCTGCTCCCTCCCTTCCTTCACTCTACTCTGTGGAAAGGGATCTGTTCCTGAAGGGCACAGATGGGTGACAGGGAGAAGGCTCTCAACCTCTGGGCCCCTGTCAGTGGAAGGATTTAGCTACACATATTCAAATGAAAGGATGTTTGCCTTTCACATACATATATACACATACAAGGCGAGCTGGTGAGGTGGGTGATGGGAGGCAAGTGGGGTAATGCCTGGAAAGGTCTGTAAGCCACCCGTATATTCCATCACTAAGAATGCTAGAGAGTCTGGTGCTTCTCAGAATCACAGCGGCTGGACAACTCCATGGTGTAACAGCTAATCTTGGTTGTCAACCCAGCTACATCTGGAGCCACACAAAGCACACAGTGAGGGCACTCCTGTGAGGGGTCTTCCTCATTTCAGATTATTTGAAACAGGAAGACCCACCCTGAATCTGGGTGTCACCTTCTGGTGACCAAGATCAGAGATCACAGAAGAAGGAAGCCTTGGTTTTGCCTGCTTACCCTCACTGTCACTGGTAAGTTCAACCAAGTCGTTGCTGAGGTAATTGCTTCACGATATCAGGACCAACGCTTTCGGGATCCCAATATAGACTGAAGACCAGCAGCCCTACATGAGTCCTCCAGGGCTCCAGAGACAGGTTAGGACTACTGAGACATCCAGCCTCACAGACTGAGTAAATGCAGAATTCTCAGCCTGCCCGAATACATATGCACATGCATATACACATATACATACTTATACATATGCATATACATATACATATATAATATGTATTTGTATGTACACATGCATACATGTGTGTATGTATATATGTATATGTGTGTATATATGTATGTGTATGTATATGAATATACATATGAATATATATATTCATTCTCTCATTCCTGTTCCTTCAAAGGACCCCGACTAATAGGCATGTAAAGAAAATGGCTTGCACAGAAGAGTTCCAGTTCACAGCAAAGTCCCAGCACAGTAATTATTCTTTCCTTCTCAAAAGTGCTCTTCCTTGGCTGATCGATAATTAGGTCCCTCCAAATGGCAGATCTGTCACCCCAACATCCAGGAGACAAGTAAAAGCAAAAACATCCAGGAGAAAAGTAAAGAAGGTCCCAGAAGAACTGATATGAGTGGGAAACTATGCTGGCAATGGAGTGGGGAGGGGGAGGAGGAAGGGGAAAGAGGAGGGGGCAGGACACTAAAGGAAGAACCAGAGGAGGAGGCTTGAGGATCACAGAGTGTGGCCTCCAGCACTGCCCCACCGCCATCAATATCTCCCAGGACAGGTTATCTCTGGAATTTACGCTCTCTGATAATTACCTTGCAGAGGTTCCACTTATCTTATCCAAAGAATCTGCCAGTTGCCAGACACACAAGGTTCTAGTTAATTCCATCTCCACTGCCCTCCACCCCTGTCTGCCGCCAGCTCCTGGCTCCCTTCCTCTTAGCTGCCTCTCACTTCTAACCTTCCACATCCTCTGACCTCCAATCTACATTTGCATCTCTGGCTCAGGAGGACATTAAGGGTATAAGAGTCTCAATAACCCCTAGCAGGTTTTAAGGGCTTCGAGTGTGCTGACAAAGGAATGTGATAGGAAGAGGAAGTCACTGATACAAATGAGAAGCTCAGGGAAGGCCTAGAAAATACAGATGGTCCCTAGGGCTCTATAGGACAGGCAGAAGCAAAGCTTTGGGTCCAGGGATCTGCTGTTGCTCTTGTTTCTTTACCTGTCTAATGGCATTAGGTCTGGTTGACTTTGTTTTTTCTTTCTTTTTTTTTCTTGACAGGATACAATGTAGCCCTGTCACATAACCATGGATGACCTTGCCTCTACCTTCCAAGTGTTGAGATCACAGGTATGCACCTCCACACCCAGTTTTATGTGGTGCTAGGGACAGAATCCAGGCCTTCTCAAGTGTCAGATGAGCACTCTGCCACCGCAATTACGTCCCAACCCCAAACAGTATTTATTTCTCTCATCTCATTTATTCCTCAAAGTCTTCCTCCCTTAAACACCCTAAGGATGCCTCTCACGACTCCTCTTATAAATGGGTTACACATATGACTGATACCTCTTTAGATGTGTGTCTCACAGCTAACCAGGAACCACTGGAACCAGAGTCCTTGCATACAGAAGCTCGACCCTTGATAGTGAGGAAGACATTCAGCTCACTGTGGCCCGGGTTCTGTCCTATGTCTCAGAAACAGGACAAGTCATCTTTATAGCAACTGCAGGAGAGATTCTGCCACTGTACCCCACACACAGAGAAGACACCGGAATCCAGAGGGCTGGAGCCATGGGCAAAGATCATTTAGTGCACGGCCAGGTCAGGATTTGAACCAACTCATCTTATTTCAAAGTCTGGAGTCTTCACCACCATGCACCAGGCGACCTCTACAGTTGGATTTTGTTGGCTGATGGGAAGAGCTCGTGCTGTTTCTATCCACATATGTACGCCATCATAATGATTGCCAATAGCTATTGGTCACTAGACTTGTAAAGATGCTCTGATCTTTCCACATAGGAATTACATCCTGGGGGGCAAGCATAGTCAGCCCCACCGCGCATCCCTTGGTCCCATAAACATGAGCCTAGCCCTCTCTCAGGACCTCTGAACCTGCACCAACTCAGCCCAGGTGGGCTTTTCTCTCGTCTTTACCAAGCTAGCTGCTGCTTCCTCAGGGCTGAATCTCCATCTCAGGACCTTTCCCATTCTTTCCCATCACTCAGGGTGGAGGTCTATGGAGCACTGTGCCAATTGTCAAGCTCGGTTTTGTTTATATGTTTACTTACCATCCTTCTTCCCCTGTAAATACATAAGCTCTCTGGGAGAAAGATTGGCCTAATTTATTCACTCCTGTGCTCCCAGTAGCTTAAGACTGGTTCCCAGCCTGCAGTGAGCAATCAATAAGTATTCGCTGGATAAATTGTTTAACGTCTCCTCCGAGTCTTCCACAAGCCATGCTGGCTACTCTCACACTCGCCCCTTTATCTGCTCCTAATTTATCCATGGGCCTTTGCACATTTACTTTCTGCTAAGGACTAGGGGAGGGGGTTCCAGTGCTCCTCACTGTGAGGTACAGAACATTGTCTCTCTCGTGCCCTTTCTACAGATGAGGAAACTGGAGCTCAGAGAACAGATGCTTCTAGTTCATGATCAGTCTCCCACTCTGCCTCCAGATCCTTGGGATCCATATGTGACCCATGCTGCCTCCAGCGGAATCTCTTAATACCTCAACACTTCTCAAAAATGCATCCCCAAGCTGTCTGCAGCCTGGGACTCCCCTCTGAGCCCATCACCTCTCCTGTCCTCTCTGCCCTGGCTCTGTCCCCTAAACCCCTCTGGATTCTCCGTGACTCCTTCTCCCACTAGAGACTGGTCACTTGCCCCCTTCCCCCTGTGTCAGTGACCTGACCCAACAGTAGGTCCCAGGAGTACACAGAGTGAGAAGTAACAGGGTGTTTATTCCCAGTCCCCTCCCTTCCTGGTCACTGTGGGGTGGGTGCATCTGTTCCCTGAAGGCCACAGCTCTGCATCTACAAGCTGCTGTTCCCGTCGGCTTCCCATTCCCTCTGCCCCAGCCCTTGGGCTCTGCACCATTCCCTACGTTGGTTCCTTGCCCGTGTTTTATAACGGTTCTGCTATTAAATACGCCCTGGTTTGCTCCGTCTGAACCTTCTACTTTCTGCTGGCACCATGACTCTCCAACACACTGATGTCACCCAGGCTCCTGAGCTCCTACAGTGCCCCCAGCACTTCTATGGCTTCCTTCCCTCCCACTGCTCACTGCAGCCACCTCTGCTGAGCTCTTCTTCACTGCTTAGGATTGGCATGTCCTCCAACACCTACACATAAATGTTCATTTGCTGGTTCAAAGGTTTGCCCAGCAGCCTCAGCTCTTTGCCTGGACTCTAACCACCCCCTTGTTAAGACGTCAGGAGCCGGGCAGTGGTGGCCCATGTCTTTAATCCCAGCACTTGAGAGGCAGAGGCAGGCAGATTTCTGAGTTCGAGGCCAGCCTGGTCTACAGAGTGAGTTCCAGGACAGCCATGGCTACACAGAGAAATCCTGTCTCGAAAAACAAAAAAAAAAACAAAAAAAAAACAAAAAAAAAACAAAAAAAACAAAAAAAAAAAAAAAGAAAGAAAGAAAGAAAGAAAGAAAGAAAGAAAGAAAGAAAGACTTCAGTATGAGGTAGGAAGAGTAGAACTTCATATAGCCTTGTGGAGACTGCATCAACCTGTCTGTCATTTCCTGAAATGAAAGCAGAGACTTTGGGATCCAGCACGAGGATTCCCCCTACACCAGGATCAGGCATCTTCCATGTAAGGTGCTAGGGGACCCTTCAGATGCTGTGCTGGTCACTCAAAGCAAACAACTTTTCAACAATCACAGTACCTTAATTTACTGAGCAGCTACCACATGGGAAGTTGGGCCTTGGCCTGTCTCTCTCTCCCATCCACCCTACTTTAATAGCTAAGAACACCAAGGCTCAGAGAGGTAAAGAAATTGAACCAAAGCAGAATTAGGAGAACACCCATCAGTCAAGCCAACAGACCTCAGACTCTACCAGTTCCACCTCCATCTGAGGGAGCCACAGGCTTGAGGCCTGTGCATGCATGCTCCTCCTAGGTCATCACCCATGAGCACGAGGCTGGCTGAAGCAGGATGAAAGTCAGGAAGATGGCATAGTAGGTCCATGCTGGCCAAGTCACACTGTCCACACACTGTCTGACCCTAGTAAGTCCTGATCAGCTGACATGTCCCCACCACTCCTCCCTCTAGAGATTTCCAGGAGTCATGTGCTCATCCCAGACACACCAGCCCCACAGCACAGTGCCACGTAGACACAAAGCCTTCTACCTCATGTCCAGGACAATCACAAGGAAACTGCCAAGAGTAAGAGACACAGTGGCCCAGAAACAGGAGGAGGCTTCATGCAGCAGGCACTGAGGACCAACTGACCTGACCCAAGTCTAAGTGTCTCTCCCACGCCCCTCCTACTTCACCCCTATCCTACCCCCAAGCCACAGTTGACTCCAGTCAAGAACCAATGACTTCAGTCTTTATCTTCTGGAGCAATAGTAAAAATACAACATTTCCAGCAGTGGGGGCCATCATTGGAGGCATTTATGAGCATATGTTGACAACACACAGAGAGAATGTGCTGCCACCCCATAGACCAAAATAGACCCTATCTCAGCCTTGGCTCTCTCATTGGCTCCTGGAGTACCAGCACAGCATAGCCATCTGACTTTGGTCCACATGACGGCTGGTTGGCTCATTCCCCTGGGAATCCCGGCTCTCCCAGGACCCAGCAGCCTGCTCCAGTAGACTACCCCACCCTCCCACTATGTCCCTATCTGTGAGTCTGACAGAACAAAGCCAAGAGGGACTAACTGTTTACAGTGACACCTGGCAAGATGGTATCATAGCCCCACAGCTATGATGGGGAATATGAGGTATGAAGGGGCACCTTCCTTCTCTCTCTTCTGCCTAAACCCTTCAGAATATTGCTTGGCCTTTAGAATAAAAAATGATTGCTGAAACACAGAACCAGGTGTCAGGGCTAGGAATGTAAATGAGTTTATAGCATGCTTGCCCAGCATACACAAAGCCGTGGATCCAATCCCCAGTACTGTATAAAACCAAGAGCGGGGATGTGCACCTAGAATTCCAGCATTGGGAGGTAGAGGCAAGTTCATCAGAAGTTCAAGGTCCTTCTCAGCTGCATGAGAGCTCAAGGCCAGCTTAGATCACAACAGACACTGTCTCCAAAAAAAAAGAAGTTTCTGGGCTACTAGAATTCAAACACACTCACTGAGATCAAAAACACTCTCGGCCCTGTTTAAACACTCCAAGTGTAATCCCCTCTGAAGATAGGATGGCAAACATGATTAGACCCAATTAATTTATAGAGAAACCAAGAAAAGAAGGAAAATCAATAGAATTGCCCTGCTCTGACCACTGCTGCAAATGAAGTCATAACTTGATGGTGATTTTGGGAGAAAAGCAGCCGAAAGTGTCACCCGGCAGCTGTAAGGCAATTTAATAAGGCAGCATCGGCCCATATGGACTGGCTGGGTGAAGATCACTGAAGCTGACAAGGCACTCTTGGGGACAGAGGGACAGAGGAAGGGAAGAGTCGGCCGAGGTCACTTGCTTTCTATTCATCATCTGCCATGAGGCTCACTGGCGGTAAATTCTCATCCCGCGCAGAAGTGAGACATGCAGGAAAGTGAAATACAGGAAACAGGCGGACTCACAGCCAGTGCATTAAGGACACTGGCAATTTCCACATAGGCAAAGGCCATATGGGCTGCTGCTGCAGCTTCACACTAATTTTATCTCCATCCTCACTCTCAACACGTACATCTCTCTTCCATACCCAGGAAGGAAGGAGGGAAATAAACAAGCATCAGCCCTAGATCCCCGGCTGGGCCCTTCAAAGCATCCAGAGAGAAGCCCCAGGGAAAAGAACACATTAAGAGAACACTAGCCCCACCACCCACACTTGTTGTCTGCAGATAGATATACAGCAAGGAGGATGCTGGTAAACTCAACAAGAATATACTTGGACTTAGCCAGGAATGTCAACACACAACTATAATCCCCGGGGCCAGAGGTGGGTGGAGGAGATCCAGAGTTCAAAGTCCTCTTCAACCATACAGTGAGTTCAAGGCCAGCTGGGGCTACATGAGAACTTATCTAATATATATGACAAGGTGTGAATGTATGTGTGTGTAATATATGTATGTGTGCATGTGTGTGTATATATACACACACATATATATGTATATACATATATATACATGTATATAATGTATGTGTGTATATACTCATGAATATATGTGTGAATATATGTACATACATATATATTATACATAATGTATATGTATATGCATGTGTATATGTGTATGTTCATATGTACATATGATGTGTGAGTGCATGTGTATGTATATTGTATATATATATATATATATATATATATATATATAGGTTGTATGTACATGTACATCTGTGTATATATGTGTATGGATACATAATGTTTATGTGCATGTGTACATGTATATACATATGTATATATGCATATATAATGTGGGGGGACATGTGTGTATATGTGTACATATACGTGTGCATGTGTGTATATATGTATATACACTATATTGTATGCATGCACATATGTATATATTTATGCATATATATGTATATATAATGGTTGTATTGCATGCATGTATATGTGTGTATATGCATATATAATGTATGTGTATGCATGTACGTGTGTGTGTGTGTGTGTGTGTGTGTGTGTGTGTGTACATATATATTGTTGGAAATGCCTTTCAGTACAGATTGGGTAGAAAGGATGAAATGAAGGCAGCACCGGAGGATGCTCAAGCCCATAAGAGTAAGCGCTCCATTGTCTGACTAAAGTCCCTTGTGCCTTGATGTCTCTGAACTGAGTTCACGGAAAAGTCTAGTCTCTACGTCATTCATCCATTCAGGCAGCCAGGGAATGGGTGAACAGTTACTAACAGTACTCAGCTGCGTGAGCCTCTCTAGAAGAAGCTCTTCAGTCATGTAGCAGTCATGAGTCCTAGCCCCTGTGTACTTGTCTGAGGACCTCCTGAGCCTCACTTCTCGTCTATAATCAAATGAGAGTAATCACAGAATTCCGATGGTACAGCTTTCTTAGTTATCACCTGTCAGGGCTAGCTTTGCTTATACACTGAAGGCCTAAAATCAGCCATAGGCCTAAGTCAGCCTGCTAACACAAAGTCTCGGGTCTCTGTGGAAAAACACTGAAACAGATGGCTATAAGATATTGTAAACAAGCAGCTTTGGTGGATAGTTGCCAGGCTTTAGTCATAGACCTTATAGATAGGTGACCTTGGTGGATAGTACCAACTTTGATAAGGACAAGTGAATCATAGGCAGAGTCATAGTGTCCTGTCCCCTGAACCTTCACCCAGCTGACACTCTGTTCTAGAAGATATCTGTACTCCCCCTGAACACCTATACTCCTGCGTCATCCCCTTCCCAACATCCTGCCTTTTTGTGTATATAACCCCTGTGTGAAAAAAGTAAAAATTGCAATTTGATCAGACTGTAGACAGATCGCCATTCTTTGCGTCTTTGCCTGTTTCCCCTGCTCTCTTTCAGGTGACCTCCCTGGACCCCTGTTCAATGCCCTGCTGGGCAGGACAATCACCCATGCTGGGGTGCCTTCTCAATGATGCAGCTATTCAAACCCTCTCTGTAAGTTGCCTCCGTAAATACCTCTCACTGGCTCTCCAGCACAGTCTTGGATGGGATCATTTGTCCTGCCTGTCATTGCCCTTTCTATATGCAGTAAACAGAAAGACATCCCCCATCTAGGGAAAGCAATGTAACACCCTAAGTTCACATGACCAGCAAATATTAGCTCTTGATACTGTGATGTGGGGGCTCTGTCTTCCGCTTACTGTCAACACCCATGACAGAAAATAGTAGGTCATGAGTCAATTATAAGATAACACTGTCTGCTCCAGGGGACTCTGCCCACTGGATAAACAAAGCAGAATATTTTTTAAAATGGAGGAAACTTTTAAAAAGAGCAACACCATTAGTTCCAGTGACCAGTCAGCTGTCTAGCTGGTAGGGCCAGGAGTCAGAAGTACAGTTAGGTGTATGGATGATTCAGGACAAAACCTTCCAGCAGCAGAAGCCTAAGCCCCAACACAGATCTGCCCAGAATCTGCTGATTGTCCGCCATTGTTTAAAAGGCACTGGGTCACAGAAGAGGAGGAGCTTCCACAAGTTGATGGTGGGATATCCCCTAAAGGAATTGTGGAGAGGTGGATGGAAGACAGGGCTCTTCATATAGGCAAGGGCTATGAGGCTGAGCTGCCTTCCCAAACCCAACCAGACCTTCCATGGGCTGATGGTTTGGAGCACTGAATAGTACGTGGGAAAGTGCTGTGTCTGCTTCTTACTACCGTGGAAGTAAATGACCACAGTCTAAGTAATCAGCACAACACTAGCTTCCTAGCATAACATTCTGGATATCAGCAGTCCAGAACAAGTGTTCAGGGCTAGCATCAGGATATCTGTGTTGCTTCCAGAAGCCTTAAGGGAGAACATGCTTCTTTGCCTTTTCCAGCTTGGGAATCCTTCACTGCATAGTGAAGTCTCTGTTACCTGCCAGGCCATCAGCTCATCCCTCTTACCAAGACCCTCTGGTGATGTTGGGCCACCTCCAAGTCCAGGCTTTCTGCCCCATGTCAAAACCCTCCATCCCACCTTCAAAGTCCCTTTTGCCATGTAGATAAGGCATTTATGGGTTGTGGATTAGAATTTGGGTTTATGGGTTGTGGATTAGAATTTGGGTGTGGGCATCTTTGAAGAGGTGTGGCTTCTTCAGTCTTCCAAGGTGGGGTCTGCTGCATGTACAGGTGGACACTATTAAAGCCATGGTGAAGAAATTGGAGTGAGCATTGTTCAGCCCTGAGTTCCAGAATACTGAAGCTGGGGCCGGAGAGATGGCTCAGTGGTTAAGGTGCACATGGCACTTCTGGAAATCAAGAGCCTCCTCCTACCTTCAAAGCTACGCTATATTCACATGTATAAACCCACACATAGATGCACACATGGACACGTGATTTTTAAAAAAAAAATGAAGAGAATGCAGAAATAGTCTTACTTTTTGAGAAATATTCAAGTACAAAGCATATTTGTTATGGGCTGGAAATTAATCCAGGTTGACTGTCGTCTAACAAACACAAGGCATGAGGTTCAATCCCCAGCAGTGTAGACAGCAGATGTAGCATACGGCACTCAGCAAGTCCATGTAGACAGGTGGATCAGAAGTTCAAGTTCATCTCTGACTACACAGTGAGTTCAAGACTCGCCTGTGAGACCGTCCCTCAAACAACAACAAAGGCAATTGCTGTCTGGGAGCACAGGTTTCATAGACAGAGAACCCTGGTCCAAGCCTCAGCTCCTCCTCTGACACAGGTTTTCTGTTGTGATATTCAGCATGACCAAAAGTGAGCTAGGAAGGAGCGGGTGTATTGGCTCACAGGGAAGTCAAGACAGGAACTCAAGGCAGGAACCTAGAAGCCCAAATTGAATCGGAGGCCATGGAGGAAGGCTGCTTACTGGCTTGCTCTCTGTTTTGCTTTCATATACAACCCAGGACCACATGCCCAGAAGTGGTACTACCAACAGTATGCCTTGACTTGTAGAGTATGCCTTTAATTCCAGCACTCTGGAGGTAAAGGCAGTCAG
The DNA here is from genome assembly GCF_011762505.2 of Arvicanthis niloticus. Classification (NCBI taxonomy): domain Eukaryota; kingdom Metazoa; phylum Chordata; class Mammalia; order Rodentia; family Muridae; genus Arvicanthis; species Arvicanthis niloticus. The sequence continues at coordinate 33,005,028 of NC_133430.1, read as the reverse complement.
ATCTCTGCGAGTTGGAGGTCAGCCTGGTCTACAAAACAAGTTCTAGGCCAGCCAAAGTAACAAAGACCCTGTCTTAAGAAATTATATATATATATATATATATATATATATATATATATATATATATATATATATATTCATATTCCCCACAGATTTGACTGCAGGAAAATCTAATCTAGGCTTTTTTTTGTTGAGATTCCCTCTCCCTAGATGGTCATAATTGCATCAATTTGACAAAAGTTAGTCAATACAATCACTTAATGAAGTCTGAGCTTCCATTTGCTCAACTGGAAATACTAACCACAAGAATAAAGAACAAAATGGACCCGAATCCTTCACTCAGTAAATGCTTACAAAGGGCAGCTCATGAACTGGGCATGCTCCTGTTAGTCTACTACTTTGGTTCTGTCAGGCCCAGTCACTAAATCAATCTGCTTGACATGAGCCATTTGGCTGTCAGCAAACACACCAGATCCTGTCAAGCCCCAGGAACCAGAAAGCCTGCTTCACCCAATGCAGATGAACTTTTTCATACTGAGTTCTGAGGGTCCCGGGAGAGACACCCAAAGATTTACCAACAGGATCAGAGTCATGTCACCTTAATTCAGACACGGTCCAGAACCAGAGATCTCTTTACTTTGTAGAAAAAAAGACCCAGAGTTTTCTCTTTTGCAGATTTAGACTCCATTGTTCTGGATGTCATTCTCTTACAAACCACCCCTTATTTTATTTATTTATTTATTTATTTATTTATTTATTTTGGTTTTTTAAGACAGGGTTTCTCTGTAGTCCTGGCTGTCCTGGAACTCACTCTATAGACCAGGCTGGCCTTGAACTCAGAAATCTGCCTGCCTCTGCCTCCTGTGAGTGCTGGGATTAAAGGCGTGTGCCACCACTGCCCTGGCCTTTTTTTTTTTTTTTTTTTTTTTTTAATTATACTGCAATAAATTTGGGCCATAGATTATAGTCAACAATTTCCAGCACAAATATTTCTGCCCCCCCATTTTGTAAATGGAAAAACTGAGGCAAAGAGCAAAGGAACAAGGCCTTTATCTCAATGGCCTTTGGATTGATTCTACTGCTGAAGTATCTCAGATGATGTTCAAAATATCAGAGCTAGGCATAGTGGAATGTGCCTGTAATCCAAGCACACAAGGACTGGAGCAGGAGGAGCAGGAGTTCAGGGTTCAGGGCCAGTCTAGGCTACATAGTGAGAGTCTGTCTCAAATGCCCAACAAAATGGGATTGGAGCAGACACAGACAGATAGATCCTAGGAGCCAGTCTATCCAAGCCATCCTCCTGAGGCCTCCACATGCACACAAGTGCACACACATATATATACCTGCACTCACTTGTGCTGTACCCACATGAATACAAAAGAGAGAGAGAGAGAGAGAGAGAGAGAGAGAGAGAGAGAGAGAGAGACTGTAGTATGAGTCACACATCATCTCAAATTTTAGGCATCATGGTGAACTTACAGAGTTGTTGGATACCATACTAAGTATTCTATGCATTCATTTAACTAATCTTAACAATCCCATGAGGCAGAGAACTTTTATTATTCCCATTTTCCAAAAAGCTGCACTGTTGAGATCAGGCAGTTCTGCACCATCATTCCCAGTGAATGGCAACCTAAACATGGCATTCCTGTTGGAAAGCACAGTTAAGTCTGAAATCACGCCCGGAGGTTAACGAAGGTAAGCCTAAGAAAGCATTAGATACCGGAAGACAAGTGTTCCCAGGAGGGTAAAGCAAGATGCAACAAAGTAACAAAAGGAAGGAGGCCCCAAGGAAAAGGACTACCTCTTCCTGGACACCCTCACCAACAGTGAGAACTATCCATAGAAATCCCTGTACTGAGCCCAAGATGAAGATGCCCTGCACCTCCTCACACTCTGACTCTCCTGGAACCCCGTGTAGCTAGTGGCTTAGCATGGGAACATGTGGGGCCAAGGCAGGTTGTCCAGATTAAAACTGCCCTAGACCAAGCAGCCCACAACCTGCCCAAGACCAGCTGCCTGCAGACCTAAGTGAGCCTAGACTAGACCGGAAGAACCACCCAGCTGAGTCCAGTCCAAATACTAGCCCACAGAACAGTAAGCAAGGTAAATGGTTGATTATCCTCCAACTGAAGCCACTATTCTTAGGGCATTTTGGTAACTAGCAAAACTAACAGATACAGGCAGGAATCGCTTTCCCTTCATCTTTATATACTTAACTGCCAAGAAAAGGCTTCCCATGTGATGGTTACATAAATATCTCATGAATCTTCATGGAATCAATAACAATGTAAATTAATGAATAGTGTGTACCTTAGAAGGCAGGAATAAGGCTACATTGCAAAATTCTATTGAGACACTTTGGTTGTTTATATTCTTTTTACTTTTTTTTTTATGTTTATGCACATAGAAGTCACAAGACAACTTGCCTAAGTGGCTTCTTTTCATCCACCATGAGTCCCAGGTTGGAGCCAACTCAGGTTGGCAGCAACCACCTTTACCCACTGTGCGATCTTGCCAGCCCTGAGATACTTTGGTAACACTAAGGAATGCTTTCAGATTAGGTTACTAATACCTAATGTTAACCTTTCTGGTTAACACTTTCTGGTCTGGTGGTATAGGTCAGTGGGTTGAGTCCATGCCTGGCATACATCCAACCCTGGGCTCCATCTCCAGTATACATAAACTGGGTGTGGTAATACATGACTATCGCCCCCAACAGGACAACCATCCTCAGCCACACGTTACCATCTTGACCCTGACTCAAAATAGGAGAGAGAGAAAGAGAGAGAGAGAGAGAGAGAGAGAGAATAGAGAAGATGATAGATAGATAGATAGATAGATAGATAGATAGATAGATAGATAGATAGATATGATGGATAGATAGATAGATAGATAGATAGATAGATAGATAGATAGATACACAGATAGATCCATAGATAGATACATAGATAGATACATAGATAGATATGACAAAAACAAAAAAGAAAAAATGACTTATTCTTCCCAATGGACATCCTTTCCCACTGAGTTTCATCTAACAAAAAAGGAAGTTTCACACATACCTATAATGTTAGTGGTAGTAATTAAGTGATTAAGTGTGTGCAGAGTTGGGTTCTAAATTCAGCAACAACAGGAACCTTGCTGCTCTCTTAATTAGCGTCTTTACTTCTGTGAGATAGTAATTTATGCTGCCCTCTCTCGACCTCGCTGGGTGGCTATGGTAAATAAGACAAACCGAGAAGGCTCTTGGACACCGTCCATCATCAATAAACCTACTTCCTCCGTAAACAACTTTACCTGCTGATGGTTTTTTATGACGGGCTCACGAGCTCCATTTATCCCTTTGGCTAGGTTCCTTTTAATATTCTGCATCTGGTATCCATATTTTCAACAAATAAAATGATGCAAGCAAACACATTAAGAAACTGTGAGTTTAAATGATCCTGAAAAGTGGAGGAGACCATTGTTCAATCCGAAGAAAATAGGTTTCTGGCAAAGGATCATACATGACCAAGGTCAACATGGATATCTGCAGGATATCTCTCTTGGACCAGAATTCCCATGAAAAACTGCATATATAGCTTAGCTTGATCCTCTTCCCCTTTTAGCAACTTCTGCCTCAGCTTGGGAAGTTGCAGGCTTCAAGTCATAGGAGCCACAGGAAGTATGGCTCTTCCTGGCCTACGTCCCGCCTTGACAAATCACAGGTTCAGCAGAGCCTGAGTACTTATCCCACGTCTGACATTGCTAGAGAGAGCCTTTCACACGGGCCCTTCTGCTACTGAACATCCTCCATGTGCTCTGAATATACCAGGTCTCTTGCCTTACCACTTCTCCGGAAGCTCCCAAGATTTGTGTAAGCCACAATTCTTGAGTGGCTATGGGTATCACACCCAAGAATCTCAAGAGCATGCAGGAAGCAGGACAAGGTAACCAGACCCACAAGACGTGTTGTGTTAGCTTCATCCTGGGGGTGATGAGGCTAAACAGATGTTAGGATAGCCTCTACTCATGCTGGGATGTAGAATGGGCTGAAAGCATAGGCAACACTGTCCCTGCTCAGAATCCTGGGTCATCGAGTCCCCATCACCCTGTCATCTTTTGTAAGCCCATTTTCCTCATTTGCTTTATCTGCATAGTCCCTTTACTGTATGCACAAATGGAAGAATAAATAAATAAATTCATAGATGAATGGATAAGCTAACTCACAGATGGATGGATGGATGGATGGATGGATGGATGGCAAAACGGACAAGTGATTCTGCATTTGCAAACTGAACCAACACACAAATAGAAATGACACACTCAGAAGTGAAAACCTTGATCCACTACCATGGGACACTTGATCACATGGGAAAACAGTTAACCAGAGACCTGTGAGTTGGCTCTCTTGGTTGAACTGGCCTGGGAGCTTCTCTCCCCCACCCCACCCCCTAAACCAAAGTAGCTAACACAATCTAAACACACTGTAGCCCAAGAAGACCATACAGCCATTTCCCAGGCAGCTGCACTGGAGTGGAGCTGACACTACACGCAAATTCTCTTTCCTCCATCCCTGATAGCTACTTGAATCTTGGTAACAGTCCCAGAAATCAAAAGATCCATGCACTGTGTAGGTATCTAGACTTGGACTAGTCTAGACTTGGAGATATCCACAAATATATCAGAGATGTTCAGACTGCAAAACAAAACATGGAGAACCCAGGGTGGTCAACAGGAATACACAGTACCTGAAAAACATAGAAGCAAAAGAGACCAATCCAAGATGAAGGCCTGCCCCTCAGCCACCTGGCCAAAGGCATCATCATGACCTCAAAAGAAACTGGTAATTTACATAGAAGCACCTGTGAACTTTTACTCAGAGAGGATCTATCAGCCCAGAGTCTAGGAAATTGCTTAGAAGACTATGTATCATCCACTCAACCAATAATCATACTCCCTTTGCTCTCTCTACAAAGCATCCCTGGGTCTATCCGGGGACTGACAAGGAGAAATGCTCACAGTTTGGCCACTCCAACTGCATCTGCTCAGAATATGGTTTTCAGTAGTGACAAATCAGAAAAGCCAGCCTTGGGGTGAGCAAAACCCAGCCATATCCCTTCAGGCTTGCACACAGCACTCTGGAAACCAGACACAAAAAGGGGAGTTCGTCTCATGGCTCCTCATAACCAGGGACTGAAGGTTTATGACCGTGAGAGCAAACGAACTCCTGTGCTCATGTTTTCCAAGGACATCAAAGAAGAGTGGCTGCCAAGGCCTTCTAGGAAGTACACTCACCCTAAGTACCCACAGGGGACTGCTCCCAGGAGCCCCTCCCAGATACCAAATTCTGCAGACAATCTAGTTCCACACAAACAATACAGTAGAACCTGTGTACAACCTCCCGTGTGCTTAAGTCATCTCTTGGGCTATAACACCTAATGCAGCAGAGATGCTATGGAAACAGATATTATACTGTGCTTTTTAGGAATCAATAAGAAAAAACCTCTCGCTGGGCGGTGGTGGCGCACGCCTTTAATCCCAGCACTTGGGAGGCAGAGGCAGGCGGATTTCTGAGTTCGAGGCCAGCCTGGTCTACAGAGTGAGTTCCAGGACAGCCAGGGCTACACAGAGAAACCCTGTCTCGAAAAACCAAAAAAAAGAAAAAAAAAAGAAAAAACCTCTCGGTGTTCAATACAAAAGCAGGGTTTTTTTTCTTCTCAGTGTTTTCAATCCCCGGTTCAACTGCACAGCTGAGGAACTCACAGATGGCAACAGTTCATGGTAATGTCACTCCTGCAAGCCATCCACCTTTGGGGAGGCTCAGTCTCAGAGCCAAAAAAACCACTGCACAGGGGGAGCCATAAAATGATCTCTAACTGAATAGTGAAGAGAATGATTCTAACAAACGCCAGCTTGACAGCACCAAAGTCCAAATGCCAGTGAAGGGAGAGCGGGGCGTGCAGGCTGGTGACACCACAGAGAACATAGCTCTTAAGGTTCTGCCCTCAGCACACTTCTGTTGGAGAGACGGTAAGATGCACGGGTAAGAAGTCACAGCACATACCACGTGAGAACAAGGGCACAGGCTGAGAGGTTCTCATCCTGCTCTGCCGCTCTGGGGCATGGCGGTTCACCACTGCATGCTCTAGGCTTCAGTGTCTTCAGCCATAATGTGAAACCTCCAGTAGCTCACAGTCCTGGGAGTGTAGTCCTCAGATTAGCTGATTCCTAACTCAGAATCCTTGCCCTGTGGTAGGTGCCGCTGCCATCGACGCAGCCACTGATAATGACGCCACTCGCCACCGCTGATGCTGCTACTGCTGTTACTGCGTTGTTTGTGGGATTGGGTTTTTGTTTTGTTTTGCTTCTGTTTGTTTGTTTGTTTGTTTGTGAGACAGGGCCCTGTGTAGACCAAGCTGACTCTCAAATTTGCTGTGAAGTCAAGGATACCCTTGAACTTCTGATCCTTCCACCTCTTCCCCCGTAGTTTATGCCGTGCTAGGGACTGAACCCAGTGTGTTAGGCAAACACTCTAGCAACTGAGCTACATCATCAGATCCCCAGGCTGTATCCTGTGCTTTTGGCAAGCATGTCTGATCAGAGTTAGAAAGGGGAAGAACCCAACCTGTCATATCAGCACATACCTTGGACACCACAGAGAGAGAGAGAAACACAGACACACATGGACACACACACAGAAACACACATACAAACACACACACACACACACACACACTGTCCCCCAGGAGCCAAGACACACTCTGGTCATCCCTAAGCATGTGGATTTTCTGTTCTGGGGATTCATTTTAACTTAACAGGGAGAAAGAATTTGAATTCCTCTTAAAATATATACAAAGGGAATGCCCTCGTTTACTTTATGATATGTTCTCAAATGCAATCGGAATGAGATGCAAGGCGAAGACTAAAAACCACTCTTGGGGCTGGGGAGATTGTTCAGTGGGTAAAGCTTGGTACACAAGAGAGGACCAGAGTTCAGATCTGCAGCACTCATGTGAATGTCAGGCTAAGTGATGTGAGAGGCAGAAACAAAAGAGCACCAGGACAATCTGGTAGAGACCCTGCCTCGACACAGAAGGTAGAGAATAATAGAGGGAGACACTCAATACCAAACACACACACACACACACAAAGCAAACACCAGTCTTTCCCTTGCTCCTGTGAACTGCATTACACCACAGCAAGTTCTTCAAAGACCACAAGTGATCGAGAACTTTCACCTGCTGGCTTCCAGCCAGCCGGCCTCAGTTTGTTACCCTGGCCATGAGGAGTTCTCAAATTGCACCCCAGGACCTCCGCACCCCAGGAACCTCGTCTTGTCTCATCACCCCATAGGATTGATGAGTACCTAGCCCACCATCCACCTCTCTCCACCCACCCCACCCAGTAAGGCTGACTTAAGCTTAGGACTCCCAGCTAAAGGAGCAAACCAGCTTTTAGCAGAGCCTTTTCTGAGGCAGACTTCTCCCAGACAGAAGTGTCCCTTTCCTCCCAGAGTAGGCTCATAGAGTCTCAACTGAGCAGTCTTTCTGTCCCTTGTGTCCTGTCAGTGAAGCCTGCCACCACGTCTCAGGACAAGACATGAGGGCTACAGCTTCAGAGGCTAATGGTCACAAAAGGTCACTGCATTCGGATGGCAATGGTTCTGATCAGAAAGGCCACTACAGCTAAGTCATAAACATTGCTAAATGGGACAGCCAGCGATGGTGCAGGAAGGTCTAGGGACAGGAGAAAATGAGGGACAAATATAACCATAGAGACTTCTTATAGGTATCCCAGTCTAAGATGTCTTGTACAAAAAACAAAACATAAAATAACAAAATAAATGTGTTGCCTGGTGATGGTTGGCCCATGGGCATAAAGGTCCACTTCTAATTTCTAGCTGTTAGAGTTAAGCTCTGTACACCTCCCAACCTTGCAGTCCAGAGGGACAAAGCTGAATTAACACCTATGCATCTTTGACCTGCCAGAGTGGGCAACCGAAGAGCCACGCAGGCAGGAACACTGTTGGTCTCTCTTGCTCTCCTCAAAACTGTAGACTCACCAAATAGCACAGACCACCTTGCCCCTGGGGGACTCTAAATGGCATGTGGCAGAGAGGGGTGGAGAGGGAAGGAAGGATGGGTGGATGGGTGGGTGGATGGATGGATGGATATATGGAAGGCTAGGTTGCTCAACATTTCCCAGAAACCATCACAAGAAAAACTCAAATGAGAAACAACACACCCAGTGAAAGGGGTTGACAAATTCACTGGAAGACTTTTAAACACTTCTTGCAACACCTTAACCTAGCATTTAAGATCAAAGTTGCCATGGCCTGCCATTGGTGGTGACCCTAGAAGGGAAGGGTGCAGGGAGGGACAAACAACTAATAGGAGGTGGGTGAAAGGAAGCAACATAATTCAGGATGCAGTGTGAATGCCCAGGATACACACACCACAATGACTCCCTTCCTGAACCTCTCTGCAGCCCCCTCTAGCCCAGCTCATCAATCTACACAGTGCGTCACTGTAGAACAGGACAGCAGGTCCATTGTGCCCTCCTGTAGCTGCCCTAGAAGAACAGATAGCAAAGTCAAGGCATTAGTGAACATCTGCATACTGGAGGCCACCCCACAAGACACAAATAGCACAGGATGCCTGCGACAGCAAGCTGCTGAAGCCAGTCCGCTCTCCTGTCAACTGGAGAGTCCATACTTCTTTACACACAAGGCTTTCTTTCAGTGAAACTGGTTGAAAATTGGAGGAAGGGGTCAGAAGGGTTGTGTCCATTTTTTCAATAGGAAGATAGAGACCAGGGGGAAGTATAGCGGGCAAGAAGTGACAAGGCTGAGCCAGGGCACATAGATAGCCTTCAAATGCAGCAGAACTTGATTCTACTGGGCAACCCTATTCTGTGACTATTCCCTTTGAGGGCTGGAGAGATGGCTCAGTGGTTAAGAGAACTTACTGTTCCCAGTACCCATATGGCAGCTCACAACCACCCATAACCCCAGTACTTGGGGATTATGGTGGCACCCTTTTCTGACCTTGGTAGCATCAGGCACACGTGTGATGCACATACATCTGTACAGTTAAAACACTCAGACACATAAAGACAAATGAATTTTTTTTAAAAGATGGAGGGGAAGATTCTCTTTAGGTGCTCTAAAGGAGGCTCTGGGGACCTTGTAATAAAATACATACAACTCTGGGTGGTGTCGTTGAGTGACAAAAAACCAGAATATCTGAATTCTCAGATACTACCTAGCTATCTCCTGGCCTGACTCAATGCATGTGTGTCCTGTATCTGCCACAGGAAAGGCAACCAGCTGGCCACATAAAGCAAGACACATTTTCTTCTCAGAACCTTAGCTGTCTCACAGCAAAATGAAGGCTTGCTACCAGCCCTGGAGACATGTGTGCACTGACATTTCTTCCGGACTCCACGTACAGCTCCAATCTCACCTAGGACCTGTCTCCCCGGGCATGGTGGGGGCCAGGGGAAAACTCCTAATGCTATACCAGCACTCCAAAGAGGAAGACAGGCAGGGCAGCCAGCCAGCCCCATGTGGGGCCATTTCACCTGACCAGACAATGGCAAAAATCTGAAAACAGGACTGTGTTTTCCAGTACACTTCTGTTTTGGGGGTTTGTTTGTTTGTTTGTTTAAGAAAATAGTTCTCATCTCTCCACAGGGACTGTCCCCTTCCCTTCCTTCTGGGAGTCTTCTGTCTCCTTTCTCCCATCCCCACACACTCAGGAGACTTCATGACAGAAGACAGTCCCGTAAGTCACAGAGGTCCTATGTAGAGACAGTCAACCTCCCTCATCACATCAACGACTAAAGCCTCCTCAAGTGAAAGGTCTTCGGTTGCCAGAGTAGCCTGCCTAGCATGCGTGAACCTCTGGGTTCAATCCCGGCACTGAGTAAAGCAGACCTTGTGGGACATGCCTGTAATCCTACAATTGTGGGAGCAGCAGAAACAGAAGGATTGGGATCTCAGAGGTTCAAGGTCATCCTCAGCTACACTGAGGCCAGTATGGGTTAGTGAGACCTCGTCTCACATGTACACATGCATGCGTGCGCGTGCACACACACACACAAGTGCACACACTCTTGCTTGTCCTCCATCTGCCCATCCCCCTCGGTTTAACCATTCTTCCCTTGTCACCTCCTCATGGTTACTCATTTCCTTCTCCTTGCCACACCCAGCAGCCACTTCCAGGCCCTGATGTTGCCCTACCGACCTTCAACAGTCTTTACTGCACATGACTGGATCCTCCAAGGGCCAGAACTCTACTCATATGCTAAGCCCCCTCAAGGATGTTTCCTGAGCCCATGTAGGAAATAAACAAGGTCTAGTCCCTGCCCCTCTTCCCTCCCTGCATACCCACCCCAGTGGCTCCAAATCATAACAGAAAGGGGCTCTCAACAACTCAAAGCCCCTCTGTGCTCGCTACCTCTGTATTCTGTATGTAGATTGTGTGGATGTGTTTTGCATGTATTGAATGCTTTGCCCAGCTTGAGTGCGGAGGTTAGAGGACAGGTTACCAGAATTGGAGCTATCTATCCTTATACCATGCGAATCGCAGATATTAAATTTAGGTCATCAGGATTGGCAACAAGCACTTTACCCTCTGAGTCATCTCCCCAGCCCCTTCGCTACCCCTTATAATAAAACCGTTCAGCCCTGCAAACCTTGAGGAAATGCTGCCTGGTGATAATTTTCTTCACTGGGCACAAAGCCTATTCGTGAAACCAGCACTGTTGCAGAAGTATGGGAGGTATCTGATAAAAGTACAAGCAAACAACAAGTAACAGCTGATGAGCTTGGGCACCTGCAGACCCCCCCCCCCCTCGCTGCCCCACTCACCTTTGGCATTTGCTGAGCCACATAAAGCCACAGTTTTTCTGGTCCACCTGAGAGCTTACAATAGGCCATGCTGCCCAACGTGTAAATATTTGTTGAGATGCAGAAAAACTGGGGAGTCCTCCAGCACAGTTGTTGACCTGCTCCTGGGATCTCGCCTCCACCCCTCTGCTCCTCAGGACAGTCTCACCTCTGTCTCTCACGAAGCCCAGGGCAGGACTTAGTTACCCACAAGGCCAAGGAAATGAGCTTTCTCCCATCTAGTGCATCTCAGGGGTCACCAGTGGACCACACTAAAACCTCAGGAGACCCACAAGGTAAATAACAAATGACCTATAAACAAACCCTTCTCCACCTATTCAGGACACAATCTAAATGGAATTTGTGTCATTTGGTCATTCTGTAATTGTCCTAATTCACTAACTGAACACCTTAGGCAAACTCCTTGGCGGATTTGTTCCTGTTTTCCCATCCATAAAATAGAGACTAAAATCAGAGTTTATTAGGGCTTCTGTGAGGATCTCATGGACGGACATGACAGAATGTGCCAAGGGCAGTGCACGGCAGGACATGGAGCTCAGAAGATGCACTTTTGTTATTGTTACTATATTGCTATAATTATTTTTACTATTATAACTGTTGTTCACAGGATTGAAAAGGAAGGGAGACGGGGAGACAGTGAGACAGATCAGTAGGTAAGGGCAGTTGCCGCCAAGTCTGACAACCTGAGTTTGATCCATGGAAGGAGAGAAAACACTTCACACACACACACACGCACACGCACACGCACACGCACACGCACACGCACACGCGCACACACAGAAAATGATGACGATGATTATGAACATCCTTTCTAAAGGTGCCATGTGATATTGCACACAGTCAACACTGCCCTTTTGACTTGCTAGTACTGGCAGAGGAGCCTTTCAGTAGCACATAGAAGTCACTAAATTTAACAGTTTCTAGAACCTTCCAAGAAAAGTGAGAAGCAAGTGGTTTGGGTCACTGGCTAAAGGCCACCCGAATCCTGATCTCATGGGGGAAAGAGATAAGTAAAGAGATGGGCTAAGGGTTAGGAACAGGACAAAGGTCAGGGACGGGCTGATCCTCAGGAATGAGGAGGGCCAAAGCGGGACTGGAGGCCTGGAGGAGGGGCTCAGAAGTGGGGGAAGACTCAGGGTTAAGAGCAACAAAACTGAGATACATTTCGGGAGTATCTGATTGTGAGTCACCCTGAGAATTTTTTCCACCACCCCGCAACATCAAAATGTCCTACTCTGTGAAGGAGCTTGGGAAGAGATGGAAAGGGAGAGAAAGCAAGCTGCTTCACTGGGTATTGTAAAACAAGGCATTCTGAACACCAACAGGAAAGGCAGGATGCTGAGAAAGTCCCAGCAGGCCTTGCAAGCAGCTCTGCAGGCTAGTGGCTCACCACAGGGCTGCCTCTCCACTCTGGACACAGGGTATACTCCAAGGACATTTTTCCAAGTTAAAATTTTAGTAATGTGTGAGAATAGCCACCGTTTACTTTTTGGACAAGGTAGTATTTAGATGTTGGCCTAGAATCCCAAGCCAACATCTTCAGTGATGCCAATTTTAATAATATTAATAATAATGATAAATAATAATATTTTTTAAACTTGCTGTTATCTATCTAGATATCTTCCTGCCAGGGTACCAGCCAGGGGTCTCTTAGCTTTGTAAAGATATAAATTGTAAAGATGGTAACTTTCAGAAGCCATAGCTTAAGCAGGCATTGTGGTCCATGCCTGTTTCCCCTCCCTCTAGAGGCTGAGTCGGGAGGATCATGAGTTGGAGGTTAGTCTTCATAATAAGACTCTTGTTGTGTCAAAACGAAACAAAACACAACAAAAACAAAAGAAGACAGAGCTCAGATTTTGGTTAAATTAAGAAGCCAAGAACATTTTGTTGGTTTGGGTTCTAGTCCCAACCACTGCCTGTTATATGATCAGCATTATGAATGAATGCTCCTCTGGAATAGCAGAAGTTAACCACTATTGGGAGGTGTTAAAATGGTAGAAACTTAATCCAGCTTTGGTGTTTAGAGGCAGTACCCTCAGGAAGAATAGAAACGGGGATAAGAACTGAGCACTCCTGAGGGAGCTTTGGTGTTCTTATAGGAAAGGGGATGAGAGAGAAGGGGGGGACAACTCTCTCACTATGCAATGTCTGGCTTCATCTTGTGCTTCTCCCTGCAAGAAAGTCACCATACATACAACCCTTAACTGTGGACCAGAACCATGAGCTAACTACATTCTTGTTAGTTATAATTCACCCAGTATCAGTATTACCTAGGATTCAGTATCATCTTATTAGCAAGAGCAATAAATTAAATTGCTCAGGTAAGTCAGTCCATGGCTTTGCACCTCTGCGGGCTCCTCTGCTCCTTCTACCCAAGGTTAACTTGACGGTGCCTTTCAGTTCAGTCAAGAATCATCTAGTGAGCATCTATTCCAGGCCTGATGTGTTCTCCACACGGGATACAGAAGGCTCCTACCTTCACTGGCTTGACAAATTAGCTTCAGGATTCTGTGACTGCTAAGAGACTGTGCCAACTAAGCCCTTCATGATGTTTATGTATCTCATAAAAAGACAGGGCAGGGCTTCCATAGGAGAGAACTTGAGCCTTTGGGTGAGCAAGTCACCACTGACCATTCCGTGCACAGGTCCTATGGTGGTGGTAGTGGTGGTGGTGGTGGTGATGGCTGTTGTCCTTGTTTGTTAAATTGCTGGAAGGTACTGGATTGTTAGAAGGCTTATTGGTTTAGGCCTGTGCTTAGATTCCAAATGGAATCTGGGGGGCATGGGGGGGAGGGAAGAGTGCCAGTGAGGAAGGTCAAAGGGCAGAGGTTGGCACAGCAGAGAAGAGGGGGGAGGGTTCTCAGCAGAGCCCTGATTCACCCACGGTCTCACCCTGGAACACTCACTCTTGGCTGGAAGTACAGCCAGTGCTCTTAACCTCTGACCCATCTCTCTAGCCCCCACTTTTAGTATTGTAATTTAAAAATGATTTGTTAGTTTGTTTTGTTTTGCAAACTCCAACATTAAGGTATATTAACACATTATGGAAATATGGGAACAATTTATCATCATCACCATCACCCAGGGTGCAGGCCTATCACCCGCTACCATATCTGCCTTGCACACTGTCCGCAGCTCCAGGCTAGGTGCCTGCCAAGGGACCACAGGATAAGCACAGGCTCTGGGGAGCAGTGAAAAGTAAGGATGCCAACACAAACACACATGACACTCCCTCACCTCAGGCCAGATCTAAGCACTTGACCCCCACCAGACCCCCAGGACTACTCCACAGAAGAGAAGAGGCCTGGAGAAGGTGAAAGGCAAGTCACATGTGCCATTCCACCCAGTCATGTGTGACAGACTGCAGGTTCCCCAGGCTGAATGGAACAGAGAGTAGGAGGAACCCAACAGGACATGAGTGGGCCTCACCCCGTGTGTATAACCTAAGTCTCCAGGGGCTGGCCTGAAACACAGATCCTTGATCTTATCCAACTCTTTGGTGGTTCAGCAGATTGGAGGAACCCTGAAATATAACTTCTTAAAAAGCTCTGCAGGCAACTAACAGGAATGGCCACTGTCTGCATTCCTCAAGCACAGGAGAAAATGGAGGTGTTAGAAATGACTGTTTGAGTCCCTCCCTCATGGTGTAGCTTAGGAAAGCTCACCTTTCCATTCTAAACCCAAAATGACCTTCTGTAAGACAGAGCTAGTGAGAATATCCAGTTCTTGGGATTATTAAGAAAGAGAACTGAAGAAACAATGAGAATCCCTGTGGCTCACAGGAAGGATTCTCCTCTTCTTCCAGGGTAGTCCTCCATCTCTATCCAGCTTCCTAAACTGGAAAGGTCTTGGGAAGATGCATGTAGAGAGATGAATAGCCATGGAGCCTTGAAAGCAAAGGACCGGCAGACAAGATGGCACCAGGTCCTGCAGAGATCATCAACCAGCATGATGGTCCAGCAGCACACTAGTGCTGGAGGGCTCCAGCCCCGAACATTCCACTGATAGGCTGGTACCTAGGTCAACTGGGGACACACACAGATTGGGGGCAGGGGGGACTCTCCTGCCAGCGATATGCACTGAAGTGACACCAGGGAACAGGACAACATGTATTGCCCAAGAAGGGGAAGAGGATATGAACCCGACATCAGCTGGCATCATCCATGATTCAGAGATGCACAGGAGGAGGAGAGCTCAGAAAAGAAGTAGGAAACAGGGCATGCTGGGAGATGCCTATAACTCCAGTACTCGGGAAGCTGAGGACTGATATAAAGTCTCCTGGGATACAGGGTGGATTCAAGGCCAACCTGAGATAGTCAAAAACCCTGTCTTAAAAATAAACAAACAAACAGGGATCAGGGAGGGAAGAAGTAGGTGAAAATTATAAACTGGTACTACATTTGATTCTAAGAGACAAATGGAATAACTACATTTTATTATAGCCATTTGGGAAATCAAACTATTTCTAGGACACAAAAACTCCAAAAATTCAGGAACAATTGGTGTCTTCCTTTAAAACTAAAATGGTGTTTGGACACCCTTTTTGAACTGCCCTGTGAGGGTGATCTAGGATACTGAAAAAAAGCAGAAGAAGCTGGGAGAGGCCAGAGAACAGGCAGTCTTCAGAGCCCCCAGGGGGGCCACACAGCTGACATCTTGCTTTCCAGCCTCCTCTGTGTCCATTCCTGGTGTTTACGCTATCCAGTCAGTGCTGTCTGTTACAGCAGCCCTTGCACACTAAAACATCCAGAACTTCCTGTTCTTCGCCACACCAATCAATGGAGTCCGCTGGCAACTTCTAGAAAGCCCGCGTATTTTCCTTTATATCCACTAAACTAGACATCGTGGAGAATTCACAGTAAACAAGACGTGACATGTTCTCTTCGGGAGTTCACAGGATCCAAGTGTGCCTCACCTGACGCCTCTGCATAGATCTGTCTCTTGCAGATGACAGGCCTTACGTGGAGGTAGGGAGAGCCGGCCATGTTAGCCCGGCTTACGTATGAGAAGACGGGGTTTTAGAGAGTTGGGAGACATGCTTCAGAGCCTGCAGCATGAAATGGCAGAGAAAAAGCAGAGGCTCCAGGGAGTGAGGCTGTTCCCTGAGACTGCCGCTCTCAGCCTGCCTGGCTGCTTCCTTGGCAGGACTAGGAGCCTCTTGTCTCCCGTGCAAGAGAAGCCACTGAGCTGAAGCAACTATGGGGGGGGGGGCAGTTGTTAGGATCCAAAACCTGCTCCAAGCAAGCTCCAGAAGGCCAAAGGGAGGTCCGCCAGACAGGCCTGCTAAAGACAGATGCAGTCGCAGCAGAATGAGAGGCAGGTGCAGTCGCAGGCCCTTCAGGATTCCTTACTCCTCTTGCTCCCCACACTCCCACCCCCACCTTTCTACCACCCAGGTTCCTAGTAATGACACTGCCTTGTGTTGTCAAAATAGTGAGGTGCCGGAAGGAATTCACGATGAAATCTGTGTGCCTCTGCAGCCTCCTAAGTGTCTGTCACTGTGGTTGCAGCTAAACCCGCTAATGTGCTAAGCATTTTCTGGCAGTGCTGGGAGGTAGGGCTGGTATTTTGGGAGCTGGGAGGAGCTTGGAGGTGACACCCCTGGTAACCCTGTGAAGGAGGAACAGGCATGGAAAGCCAACCTCAAGCACAGCCCCTGAAGTCACTGGGCCACCAGGCCGTATTTCGAGATCCCTGAGGCACCCGGTAATGTAGGCAGAGCGAGACCAAGCAGGGCAAGCAGGGACGCAGCACAGAGAAGCCTCTCAGGCTAGGGCTGCGAGGGACAGTGTGCTCTAGAATGTGACTGGCAGGGGACACTTTTTCTGCTGACGCAAAGCAGCATGCAATGCTGTCCAGGAGACCAGGCAGCCAGGCTTGGCCCTGGCTCAGCTTTTCTAAGTTGGCAGGAGCAGGGCCATGATGACCAAACAAAGCATAAGATGACATATTTAGAGGCAGACAAGGAAGTGCATTTACCCTTCAAAGGGCCTAGGGATATGAGTCCTGTAGAGGATAGGAACTCCCACCATTCAGGGTACTGGTTTCCACAGACACACTGCACTCTGTTTTGCAGGGATCCTTTGAGAATGGCTCAAACCATAACACAGAGAGGAGAGTAGCGCCCTCACCCATGAGTCTGAATCCATACAAGATCCTGGTACACCTTCATCCCTGGTGAACTCACACCTCTCACTCAGGGGAGTGAGGAAGCAGAGAACAGGGCCAAGTGGTTGCACTGCTGAGAAGAGTCCTTCCCAGGGCCACTGTGTGACAGGAAGTATAGTGAGTGACAGGAAGCTGCACAGGTAAAGAAGGAGGAGGGTCATCCTGGGAACTGATAAGCCAATAAAACCCTGCCAGGATTCAATCTGGAGGAGAAAGAAAAAAAAAATCCCAGCTGATAGTTGCTGCTGAGAGCTGCAACTTTTAAAGCCCCTCTGGCAAAAGGATCTTCAGACTCTTTTGCAAACCCCAACCACACAGCCAGCTCCCAGTCAGCAGCACAGAGTGCTTCTGCTGAGTCGGAACAAACCCACAAACATCCAGCCAGACCTAACCCTCCTCTGCCTGCAATCCGCCCCTGCCTCTGTGCCAGTCTCCCTAAATAAAGTGTCCTCACTGCAGCTGGAGATGGTATAGTTTATCCACCCAGAGCCAGGAGCAGAGACCTCAGCCTCAACATGGCAACGGGTGCCCAGCCTTCTGAGTCTTGGGTTTTAATCTGCAAACACGGAAAAGATGAAGCTGTTCTTGGGAAGCTGGGGAGATCTGGATGAGGTGATAAAGGCTGGATTCTGGGCACAAAGCATGGGGGTGTGGGGTCTAGGCAAGCTGGTCCCTCTTTTCCCTTCCTTCCTTCCTTCCTTCCTTCCTTCCTTCCTTCCTCCCTCTAAACACCACATTCATTACAGGGACAATATAATTCAGTGACAGTTTATAGGTTTGGGAAGACAAAGGTATATGCATGTACAACCAACCATCAGTAGTGAGTTCATGGAATCTCCTCTAACCTAATACACCCATTGCTGCCCACCCAACTCATCCCCCCTCCTCCACCTGCTTGAAATTACTTACCTGGAAGTCTCTTTTTAATAAGACCACTCTGTTTTTCAATCCCATGAGGACACAAACAGTGTGTTCTCCCCAGGAGAGAACAACATTCTAGAGCCTACTATTTAAATGGTGACCCAGTGCTGTGTTTTTGCAGCCCCACAAAGGCCTTTTTTCAGTGTCTCCTCTTTCATGTAGACTTCACATGCCTTATGCCTTTTTCAAAAGCCCAAAGCTGGGAGTCTGTATTTGTCATATAAGCTCATCAATCTGTCTTTGTCACACGTGGAGGGGCCAGGGATGTAACACACACCTAGAATCCCAGCACTTGGGAGACAGAGGCAGGAGTAGTGAGTTCAAGACCAGCCTGGGCTACATGAGAGCCTGTCTCAAAGAAAGAAGAAAAAAGAAAAAAGGAAAGGAAACGCATTCCCAGCGCTGATATGATTTTCCCTTTATATCCCCACAAGACGAAGCACCTGCTGTGAGGCCAGTATTACCCGGATTCCAAACCAGCTAGACATCTCAATATTTTTAATTTCATAAACCTTAACCTTTACCTCATCCTCTGCAGAAAAATTAACTCAAACTCAGTCAGAGAGCTAAATGTAAGAGCTAAAACTATAAAAGTTATAGAAGAAAAAATTGGAAGAAAATCTTGTTCATCGTAAGTTAGACATAAATTCCTTAAGAAAGGCACCCCTGCAATGTTGGATTTCATCGAAATTTAAAACATCTGCTCTCTGGAAGGCACTAGTATCAAAATAAAACACAAGCCACAGACTGCAAGGAAATATTTGCAGAAAGCATATCCAATAATGGATGTCTAGTCAGAATATATAAAGAACTCCTAAAATTTAATAAGACAAATGACCCAATTTTTTAATAGACAAAAGAACTGAACAGACATTGCATAAAGAATGAGCTACAGATGGCCAAAAAGCATGGGAAAAAAATGTTCAACATCATTAGTCATTAGGGAAAATGCAATTAAAATCACAGTGAGATAGCATTAAACGTCTATTATAAAAAGACTGACAACGCGGAACACTGGCTCGGATACAGTGTAACTAACTCTCGGGGCCTGCTGATGGAAACACTAGATGGGGTTGCCACTTTGGAAAGCAATCTGGCGATGCCTTATAAAGTTAAATGAGCACTTTGAGGCCAGCAATCACATGCCTAGGCATTTGGGCAAGCTCTCAAGAAGCATGAAAACACGTCTACACAAAGACCTGTATGCGAATGTTTGCAACAGCATCATTCTTAACAGCTCAGACTTGGAAACACTCCAAATGTTCATCAGCTGATGAATGGATACACATGCTATGGTACAGCCATGCCAAAGATGGCATCCATTCACGTGATAAGCTTAGTGAATTCTAAGGCTGCTCTCTTAGGTTTCTTCTTTTTGCTACTAGAACAAATACCCACAAATTTATGGCTTAAAACAAGACCAAGGTTTTATCTGTAAAGCCACATGGTCAATGTCAGCCTCATTTGACCAGAATCAAGGTGTCAGAGAGACTAGCTCCATGAGAGGGTTGAGAAAAATCTGTCTCCTTACCTTGTACAACTCCTAGAGGTTCGTGGCCCCTCTTCTCCTAACAGCGATACTTCCCATCCTCCTCTCTCTTAACTTAGGCTGTGTACAGGAGCACAGCAAGTTGTGGAAACTCACAAGTCATTCCATATTTCCAAGATGAGTAGACTGAAGGCTGGGGACACAGCCCAGTGGCAGGGTGCTTGTCTAGCATGTCCGAGGGCCTGGGTTTGAATCCCGGCACTATTGAAAACAAAAGCAAGCCTACAGAGGTGGCTGGGTGGTTAAGGAACCCGCTGAACAAACATTTGCATGGGAGTTTGCCTCCCTAGCAGCTACATAAAAGGCCAAGCATGGTGCAGCATGTCTATAAACCGTATGCTAGGGAGGCAGGGGCAGGGGACTCTGGCTAAGCAGTCTAGCCAAAGTGGTGAGCTCTAGCTTCAAGGAGAGATCGTGTCTCACCAACAACAAAAGCAATAATAAGTGGAAAAGCAAATCACTGGACATCAACTGCTAGTTTCCATTCACAGGTTTGCTGCACACGTGTGCACACATGCACACACACACGCACACACACACACACACTCACACACACACACACACAAAACACAAACAACAACCAAAAAGGAAGAGTGAAATAAAATTCAAGGAAATCAAGTATTGCACAGTATGTCCAAGGATGTAATAAATCATAGACAACCCCAAGGTTTCTGAATCCAAACACAGAGGTTTTCTGGTCCATGTGAGTTCTTACTCTTCCCTGCCTTAACTAGGAAGCCTCAGGCTGCGTGGGCAACACCATGAAGTCCCGGAGGCCAGCACTCCACCCCACTCCCACATGCCTTTGTTCTTGTGTACCGCACCAGCACCAACATAAATCTGGATCAGCATGACCCTGGACTTCTCCATCTTCCCACCCTGCAGCCATCTGATCCCCGGCCACAGTACAAAGAAAGTACAGCCTCTAAAAGGCTGGGGTCTGTTCCCCGCTTTGTGTTTCCTGGCATTCATTCACTTAGGTTGTTTTATATGGCCTTCCCCCAACATTAAGACTAATGGTGCAGATATTATCAACCCTGTCAAAAAGATGATCAGGTAGAAGCCTAGGTGAGAATCTTACCCCACCCCACTGATACCACAAGTGCCTGTTATCTTAGAGAACAGACGCTAGGCCACCTCCTAGCCATGGCAGAGCCTCTCATCTGCGAGATGAAAAACATCGGACCCTGCCCTGCCTACCACACGACATATAAATGAAAAAGCAAGAAAAAGAAAACTGGGGCTGGAAAGGTGGTTCAGTGGTTCAGAACACTCAGTGTAGCGGCATACACGTTAATCCCAGCACTCAGGAGGCAGAGGTGGACACATCTCTGAGTTCGAGGCCAGCCATAGTGAGTTTCAGGACAGCCAGAGCTACACAGAGAGACCCTGTATCAAAACAACAAAGAACACTTGTTACTCTTCCGGAGGACCCAAGTTCAGATCCCAGCACCCACCCACATCATCAGCTCACAGCCACCTGTAATCCCAGTTCCAAGCCAGCCTGATGTCCTCTTCAACTCCATGAGATCCTACATTTATGAGACATATGCATAAACAAAACCAATAAACGCAAATTTAAAAAGAAAAAAAAAAAAGGGTAGCACATACAAGCACTTTGCAGACTTTAAAATGCTTTAACCAAAAAGGAGAGACGCTTCTGATTATCTTCTCAAGCAGTGTTGCTAATATTCTCTAAAAGTGAATGATCGTCATTTACCTTACGTTTCATCTCTGAAGTTTCTCCTCCTGCTATCTTTAGCTCTAGTTAAAGCAGAGATAGCCTCTGCAACATCCCGACATGAATCGCAAGGTCAAATCGTCAATGCCTCCCCTCAGCTTTACCTATTCAGAAATCAGGCAATTGCTCACATCACCCCTGCCCCAATTTCATCCTCAATCTTTCAGCAATCAGTCCCTCTTCAAGGTGACAGAGTGCTAGCACCACCCGTCAGCCCTCATCCATTTGGTGTCTCTCCAATCAGACCAACCATGATGCTAACATGGGATAGTATGGGACATTCCAGCCTCCTCTCAAGCCTCACAACACCCGCTGGATAGAAGCAGGGACCTTCCCAGCTGCACAGCTGGACCTCTTAACACCCGCTGGACAGATGCAAGGACCCTCAGAGCTCTTCAGCTCCTCCACAGGATGGCTCCATCCCACACAAGCTAAGTGCACCTCGTTTATTTTTTAAGGGGTATGGGTGCCCACGCTCCTGTGTGTATAGGAGTGCCTACATGTATGTACATGTAGATGTGGGGGCTGTAAGTCAACCTCCAGTGTTCCCTGAAAGACATCCACCTTGCTTTCTGAGACAAGTTCTGTCACTGAGACCCGGGGCCCACCATTTAAGCCAGGCTGAGTGGCCAACGAGTCCCCAGTCTTCAGCTTCCGAGGAGCTTGGATCACAAACACATGACACCTTTTTACTTAGGTGCTGGGCATTGAACTCAGGTCCTCTTGCTTGAGCATGTCACTAACTGATCTATGCACCTAGCTCCAGCCCCTTTTCACACCTCATGCACTGACCACACTTGCACACTTCCTCCCATCCGGTTATATGAAGTATCAAGAGCAACTATTATGTAAGCCCAAACAGATTCTAGGTGAATCAAAAAATCACACTGCTTCTTTATCAATTTCTAAAAGTCTAGTAGACAGAGGTAAGGGCGTAGCTTGGTAGTAGGTGCTTACCCTAGTCTAGGTTCTATACCCAACCCCCAGGGGAAAATATCCAATGGATTGTACAAATAAATATCTACCTGATTACTGACAAGGGTTATAATTTCTATGCCATAAGAGAATTTATCAGAAGTTAATAAGGATGACTAATAGCTAATGTATAGCTATTTTACTTATTTTTTTATTTAACATTGTCCATTGTTTGTTTTGGGAAGTGGGGGTTCATACATTCCAGGGACTCATGCGGGTAGAGGTCAGAGGACAACTTTCAGGAGTAAGTTCTCTCCTTGCCCTGGGATCAAACTCAGTTTATCAGACTTAGCAGCAAGCTTAATATCCAATGAGTCTTATTTATTTTAACCAGCTCTCCATTTAAAATATAAACCTTAGGACTGGCAAGACAGCGCAGTGAGTAAAGGCCCTTTCCCCAAAGCCTGACCCGAGTTCCGTCCTCCGGATCCACTCGGTGGAAGAAGACACTAAGATTATAAGATTCCCAGAAGAAAGTATTGTAGGAAGTCTTCAGGATATCTATGTTGTCAAGAGTCTTGGGACACACACACACACATACACACATATATACACAAAACTAGAAATGAAAAAGTCTAATTTGGAATTCATCAAAATTTTAGAATTCTGCTTTTTCAAAGACATAGTTACAGATAGGGTGTGGTTACACAACAGTGCAAATATAATTGATTATAATAAATTATGTAATTAGCAAGATTAAAATACCTTTACTCTGTTTTTCATTTGTAAGGAGCTTGGGATGGAAACCAGGGCAAATGCGCCACCATTGAAACACACCTCCAATGTTATATTTTACTATAACTTTTAAAAGACACTGTAAAAAAGAGGTTTTTTTTTTTTTTTTAAATCAGGCCAACTAATAGAAAGTAGTCTATGTATGTATTATATACAGAATACATATATACATAGGAAGTTCATTCATAAACACACATATAGACTGAAGACCTATGTATCCACAATACATAAAGAACTGTGAGCTCATGCCTTTAGTTCCAGCACTCAGGAGATAGTGGCAGGTGGATTTCTGAGTTTGAGGTCAGTCTGATCTCCAGAGCAAGTCCCAGGGCAGCCAGGGCTACACAGAAAGACACTGTCTCATGGAGGGTAGGAGGGGGGTGAGAACTGTGACAACTCAACCAGATAAATGGGCCAATAAAAAGAATGGGCAAATATTTTAACAGACCTTTTGCAAAAGAAGACAGCGATGAATAAGCAAATGAATATGCTTAGCATGCATTGCTGGGGCAGTGTGAAATGGTGCAACCACTTTGGGAAACTCTACGGTAGTTGGAGAAAAACCAGCAGCAGAAGTGGTATTCAAAGTGCTCACTGTCTTTCTACAGAGAGAGAGGTAGGTTTCCCAGCACCCACATTAGAAAGTTCACAACTGCATGTCACTCCAGCTTCGGGGGATCCCCTGCTCTCTGCTGGCCTCCAGGGACACCCATAACTCATACAGACTTACACACACACACACACACACACACACACACACACACACACACACGAAAATATAAAATGAATACTTTAAATAAAGAAATATGCCCTAGTCACATGCCTTGGGAAGTTCCATGCCTAAGTATTCACTCCCATAGGAAGAGGGCAAGAATTCATTCTGAGGAAAGGCTCACGTATAGGTGATGTCCCAACTTAAACCGTACTGTTCCAAAGCTGGAAACAGATCACCTATCTGTTAGCTGTAGAACTTATAAAAATTGTGGTGAGTGGATTAAAAAGTGTTAGTGCATTCCACTAATGAGATGCTCCCAGCAATGAAAATACGTTACCAACATACAACAAGAAATGCAGGTCTTAGAGAAGAGGAGGCTGGGTGAAATGAACTAGATACAAAAGGATACATATTATATGATTCTGTGTATGTATAACTTTAGATCCAGAAAGTCTCATCTCGGGTGACATAAGGAAATTAATGGTTGACTGAAGCTAGAAGTAGGGCTGACGGCAAAGAGGCACAAGAGAACTTTTCAGATCCTGTTATGGTTACATAGGAAACGGACAAATACGTCTTCCAAACTCCTAGAAGATGTAGGTTAAAGTACATCCCGCTGGATGTAAACTCTAACAGTATAATATTGGTTTAAAACCTTTTGTGAGGCTGGGCACAGCAATGCACATATGGAATCCCAGAACTTGACTATTCTTGTAGTGGTAACGATTAGCCTACACTTTGTGAGACCTTTCCTTGGGGGCGGGGGGGGGGGTGGGGGGGAGAAAGCCCTCACTTTGGCAACACATAAACTAAAACTGGAACAATACAGAAATTAGAATGGCCTTGAACAAGGTAAAACTGTTTGTCATGTGTCTGACAAGACGTCCATCTCCTCAATATATAAAGATCTCCAGAAGTTGCTCTACAGAACATGAAGAGATTAGTAAATAAATAGACTAAACAATGCAGAACTAAATAACTAAACCACAAGAACTAAATAAGGACAAACAAGAGAGAGAGAACCAGTGAGATGCTCAGTAGGTAAAGGCATTGGCCACTAAGCCTGGCAACCTGAGTTTGAGCTTTGGAGCCCACACTGTTACAGCCAAACAGACTCCTGCGAGTTGTCCCTTGACTTTAATACATGTGCATACACACTCATACACAGAGAAGATGAATGAATAAAAGAAGAAAACCTTTTCAGAGTGTGGGCCCTTCACCTTGCCTGGGCTAACCCTGGTGGTGGAAGAGGGCAGCTGACCCTGTCACTCATCTCCCCTGAGGTAGCACAAGGTTCAGGAGGTGTGACCTTGCTGCCTCACCTTATTTCCAGCTTGCTCCGCTTCATGCTTGCTGTTGAGCTGAGATTCCTCAGCTTCCTGCTTCTGTGGCCATCCAGGCCACTCGCTGCCGCTGCCTCTCTGTGGTGATGGGCGGGCTCATCACTCTGGAACCGTAATCCCAAATAACAAAGTCTCTCTTCTACAAGTTACCTTGGTCACGGCTCTTTATCACATTAACAGAAAATTAATAATACAACAGTTTTCAGAATAGCTACGCCAATTCTAGGAAACTACACAAAGGAATGATAAGAAATGAGCCAATCAAAAGAGGATATTTAGGAGCCAGCAGAATGTCTCAGTGAATATTTCCTGTCCATACATGACAGCATGTGTGTTCCTTTCTCCAGCACCCCTGCAAAAGCCAGGTATGATTGGGGACACTTGTAATCCCAGAGCTGGGGAAGAGGAGACGAGCAGATCCCTGGGGCTCACTGGTCAGCTACTCTAGCCAAATCAGCCAGCTCCAGTTTCAGTGAGAGACTCTTTCTCAAAGTAGAGAAAGACTGAAGACGACACCTAATGTTGACTTCTGGCCTCCATGTGCAGAGACATGCAGCAGAAGTATACATACATCTTTTGTTACTGACTCATTTATACCAACAGGGAATTAGAGGACTGGAGAAATGGCTATGCATTTAAGAGTCCTGACTACTCTTTGAGAGTACCCAGGTTCAATTCCCAGCACCCACATAGAGGCTCACAACCTCCTGTCCCAGGGGATCAGATGCCCTCTTTGGGCCTCCATGGTCACCAGACACCCATGTGGTATACAGACATACATGAAGACAAAATACCTATACACTTAATTTTTTTCAATTAAAAAAATAAATAATCTAAAACAGGAAAACAGTCAGAGATCAATGTTTGTCCAGAAACATAACAAATACCCAAGAAAACAACAAATAAGAACATAACAGATACCTTTCAACTCATCCAACTCATATTACATACAAACTTAAGAAATAAGTGAGAAGTCCAGATGACTTTACATGTATGAACTAAACATGGACACATGACTTAACATGTATGGGGAAAGCATATTCAATTTTTTCCATTGAGGTAAGAATTGAAAATCATTTAACTGCCTATCAAGAGATGTGAAATTAAATAAGTTACATATCCACACTTGAAATACCTTTTTAAAGTAAGATGTGCAGGTTGGTATTATAGCTCTTAGAGCCCTTATCTACTCAGCATATTCAAAGCCTTGGATTCAAACTGCTGGTACTGTAAATAAAGAGAGGTGGGGCTGTGGGTATACTACCAAATAAAAAGAAAACAAGGTGCATTATGGGAGGGGAAGAGAGGGAAGGAGGCAGCATAAGGGTGGCAGTAGCCTCAAAGTATACTGTGTGCTTCGGTGAAAATGGCTTTATATCATCCTTTATAATAAAACTAAAATATGAAAGATATAATCTAGGATACTTGGAAAAGCAACTTTTGAGTAGAGAAAAGAAATAAATAAAAATTTATAACCCTAGGACATTACCAGAAAAAAAATGGAAAAGAAGTCATACAACTCTGGACACGGAAACAAGGGGAAGAGGGAGTTGGGCAGGGAGGTGGGGTGCCATAAAGAAATCTGGTATTTGAAATACTAATAAAAAAGCTTGTTGTGTTGCTTTTTGTTTTAACATATTTTAATGAAGTGCCCCAGGGCTGGTGAGATGGCTCAGTGGTTAAGAGCATTGACTGCTCTTCCAGAGGTCATGAGTTCAAATCCCAGCAACCACATGGTGGCTCACAACCATCTGCAATGAAATCTGATGCCCTCATATGGGTGTCTGAAGACAGCTACAGTGTACTTACATATAATAAATAAATTTTTTTTTAAAAGTGCCCTATATGGGTGGATAAAGATGCTACCAGGAGTCACAGGTTATTAAATATCCCAGTGCCAGAGGTGGGACGCTTCCTTATCACTTACTTGGTCAGGGAGGTCCCCGAGGCCCCAAAACAATGCAGGAAGTTGTCGTTGCTATTAGCTCCGCACCAGAACTAGTGGGAAAGACCCTATTACCTAATTACCTATTACCAAAGACACCACAGACCTTGATTACAGGACATGAAGAATTCAGGTTGGACCTGGGCTGGAAGCTTTCTCCTTACTGACTAGCCTTCAGAGGTATGCAGGCTCCTGGGGGAGAATTCCCAAGAAGAAGAGACTTACCCAGCTATGGTCTTTCTGTGTAATAATTCTGACTGGCCAAGCATGACAAGTCAATGGTACATCCATGGCAAGCCTATTATGGGGTTGACTAACTGCTTCCTGCCTGGTTAAATCTGATACCTAATTTACAGGACAAAATTCATATCTAGTATCACAAATCCAGTCGAAAGCCTGAAGCTGGGGAGATCATAGGCTGTAGTGGAGAAGCTACTTCTGTTATTTGGCTAAATTGACATGATGCGCCCATCAAATCACCCTCTAAATAACCATGTATGCCCACAGAAGAGTGCTGTTGTCCCTGTTGATCAGAGAAGCTCGGTTTTTGTAATAATGGCCACAGATGGCTATAGAGATGAGTAACTGGTCAAACATACTGAGAATAAGTACCTGTTGAGTGACCAGTCATAAATGGTCTCTCTGTCACTTCCTCCTGGGTCAGGGAACATCGCAGAATGTAAGAGGAAGAGGGAAGGGAGTTAATGCTAGGTACAACTCAGCTTTTTGTCTGCAGAATGGAAACTATTCTATCAGTACCACCTATCTTCAAAAGCAAGCTGTGACCTTTACAGCTGTTCTGAAGGGGAAACCTTGGGGGCAGGGGAGGGCAGATCATAGCTGTAAAGCCAACCCAGAGAAAAGGTGAAATAGGAGAATAATGGAGGCGCCACCTGCCTGCCCACACATCCAGTACAAGCTCCAGATCCCAAGATGGCCTCGCTCAGCTTCCCAGAATCCTTTGCTCCCATGAGGCTAGAAGCTTCACTCCAGAGGCCTCCCCGTTCCTCATAAAATCCAAGTTAGCTAGGAAAAGAGAAATCAGGAAAAGTTTTAAAGTCACAGGACTGCAGCTGGGATTTCAAAGTGACACCTAAACCAGGTTTGTTGGCGTAAGCCTGAAATCTCAGGATTTGGAACTGAGCCCTAAAGTTGCAGCAGGAGGGCTGCCAAGCTGAAGTCCAGCCCAAGCTACATAAAGAGTTCAAGGCCAGCCTGAATTAGGTATTGTGAAACCCTGTCTCCAAACAAAAGAGAAAGTACAACTGCTATCATTCGGTCTCTGTCTGCTCACCTCGGATCACCTGCATCACTGACACGGCCTCCTGCAGACCTGAGATCAAGGCCTCCCTTCTTCAAAGATTAGAGCTGTGAAGCCAGAAAGACTACTTCCCAATGCCGGGAGGAAAATCTAAAGGACAGGAAAGTGGGAGGCCTCATTCCAACGTGCAAGGACGTGAGTCCCTGTCCCTATCTCAGCTCTTCACCATCCCCAGGTGGCCTGGCCAACATCCAGAGAGACTCCAGGCTGGTGAGCCCATGACTGTGAGGCTGAGATAAGCCGGGCAGCAAGGAGGAAGCTTGCCCAGGGTTGTATATGGGCTGCTGTGCGCTGACATGAGCCAGGGGAATCTTAGGTTCCCAGGGCATTTTCTGCACTCCTTCCTGCTCCCAGGATTAAGAATCCTCTCTTGCTTCCTCCCTCCCCCTGGACTCTCACTAAGCAGTTGCCTTGTGAACACAGGGAAAGTGAGGCGTGTGTGTTTGGTTTTGGTTTGGGTTTTGGTTTTAACATACATGATAAAATCCTGTGGACCTTGTGTACTAGTTTATAGTAAAACAGATTAAGAAGCATCTTACTTTTTTTTGGGACAGCCACCTAGTGGTACATATTTCAAAAGCTAGAAAAGAGCCAATGTCTAGTCCAGGCCCCCAGCTGGAAACACGCTTTGGGAGCCCAGAAAATGTTCTGCTTCCTTCCAGCAAGGGGGAAACTGAGCCCTTAGGGAAGCCGCAATGTGATGCAACTGGACAGAAAGAAGGAGCGGTAATTCCTGTACATCAAAGAAGGCTAAAGAAAGGACCAGTGAAATGCCTTATGGGAGCCCAGGTATCTAACGGCCAATGCTTATCTCCTCTGACCAATTTCAGGCATCCCTAAGTTTGTCCTGTGAACCTTCCAAGGACAGTAAACTCCAGCACAAGTGGCTCTCACAAGGTCTGCAAGAAAGGAATGTCTTCCCCCTCAGCCTTGCCTGAGGCTCGACGCCTGGAAAAATTCCTGGGATGATTTGGTGTTGTCTGGGATGGTTCTGGAGCCATCCTGACTGGAAGAGAAATGTGGTTTTGAACAAAGGCTGCTAGGAGTGGTCTTGGCGACTTAGGGACACTTTCAGGTCTCAGTATGTCTGCCCTCACCCGCCACCTGCTAGCCTAGCCTGGATTTCCGTGTTTGCTTCATCCCCTCCATGAAACAGTCCTGATGGCCTCATTCTGAACAGACGCCATGTTCCTGAGGCTCCTCATTGAGTTCTCATGCATGCATGCCCTCCTGCCTCGCCACCACATCATTAGTGTCCTTCCCCTGGAGATGTAAACTCCCGGTGATGGAGAACCGGGTCATACGCACTTTGCTTTTCTCCTTTTCAATTTTTGCTGGAGGGTGGGGTACACATGTATTTGTACTCACCTTTGCTTATGGGTTGGGGCACATGTATGTGCTTAACACACACACACACACACACACACACACACACACACACACACACGGAAGCCCGAGATTAACTTCAGGGTGATGGCCCTCAATAGCTCGTCTCCTTTACTCATTGAGGCCGATTAAATCAAAACCAAAGCTCGCCACTATCAGTAGTCTCCGTAGCCAGCTTGCTCGTAGGATCCCATCTCCGTGCTGGGATTGTGGCATTTCGCAAAGGTTCTGAGGATCCAAACGGAGCTCCTCATGCTTGCTCAGAAAGCACTTTAACCCCAGGCCCCATACCTAATTTTTTGACGAACCCCCTTCCAGCATCAACCTTTCCTCAAATAAAACACCTGTTGAACTGAATACACAGATCCAGGAGCAGCAGCCCGGCGTTGG
This sequence comes from Arvicanthis niloticus, assembly GCF_011762505.2. Classification (NCBI taxonomy): domain Eukaryota; kingdom Metazoa; phylum Chordata; class Mammalia; order Rodentia; family Muridae; genus Arvicanthis; species Arvicanthis niloticus. The sequence goes on along the minus strand of NC_133430.1, from coordinate 32,974,942 downwards.
CAGGCACTCCCTCATGAGGTCAACTTCCACTCAGTGGTTTGCTCCTCCAGCTTGGGAGTACCTGATATCGGCCAAGCTGGGGCATCCTCTCTCACACTGCTTTATGGGATTGGTTAAAGTCAACAGCATCTCTCCAGCACTTCTCTTCACATCTAAGAAACAGAAAACCTCACAGACTCTATAGGTAAGAAGCAGACCACTACAGAGTAGATTAGCCTCCATCCCCTCAAGAAGGCATGTGGGGGACAGGGCTGAGGAGATGGTCCAGTGGTCAGGATCACTGATGCTCCTCCAGAGGGTACAAGTTCAGTTCCTGGCACTCACATGGGGCGACTCACAAGTACCTGCAACTTCCAGCTCCATGGAATCTGGTGCTTTACTTCTGGCCTCCTCGGCATAGCACATAGCAGACACACACACACGCACGCACACGCACACATGCACACACACGCACAAGCATGCACACACAAAAATAGAAATAATTCTTTAAAAAAAAAAAAAAAGGTACATGGAAGAGACAGATTGGTTGGAATGTACAATGGTTTCCAGGCCCAACCCACCCAAGAGAACCTGTGCATGGTACCCAAGGGACACTAAGGAACTGATAACTGTGTGTGTGTGTGTGTGTGTGTTCCAAGAAATCATGTCTTCTAGGCAGAAGACGTGGTCATGGCAGTGGGAGGATTAGCCGGAGGTCGTGAGAAATGTCTGCTCTGCCTGGAGATCAATACGTGCAAATTACTTGAGAATCTGGGGGTGTCCAGGAACAGCTCCACTATGAAAGACAAATACAGATGGTGGTGGGAGTGAGAGGGAGGGGGCAAGCTAGGGACAGTCATTTGTCTCAGAGGTCTCTTCCCACACCAAAATTGTAGGTTTCTAATCTGAACCTCCCCTGCCAACAACTTGAAAAAGTTGCCGGAGCTCAGGGACATTGTGAGAGAAAGTTGAATCACACTGTCAGATAATAAACCAAGAAGAAATTCTGAAGTCAAAACAAGGGATAAATTTTCCTTATCTCTCTAAGACATGCATCAAAGCGGCTCAGAGCTGTCTGCCCAGCCTGGGAAGATGATAATGGTTTTTAATGGCCTGTAAACAACAGCCCCGGCCTATGTAATAAAATTTAACCAATTAATCCTTTAGGCTTCCTTTCTGCCTTCTGCTGGCCTGCACACTTTATAAAGGCAGTGGGTTAGCCTCTGGGGAGGGGGCAAGGGGGTTGCAGGGAGGACAAGGTCTAAACAAGAAGGGAGTTAGTTCAAAGACTCCAAAGTCTCTGAGTCGGAATCCAGAGAATGTGGGGTGGCTGTGAAGCTGTCCAGAGAAAAGGTCCAGGAAAACAAAAAAACATGGTGCCCCAAGGAACCAGAGGCAGATGTCACTCTTACTCAATGAGCTCATTCATTCTGTCAGCACATGTGCAAGACACCTGCAAGGGCAAAAGTAGACAAGGAAAACACCTGTCCTCCATGGAATCACAGCCTGGGGGTGCACAGGGAGTGCGCCTCCATTCTTACTGGGAGCTATGTGGCCCAGCGGTGGAGCACGTGCTTAGCGTATGTGTGGAGACACATTCCATGACCAGTCACACACACACACACACACACACACACACACACACACACACACACACACACAAAAGAGGCCTGAAGAAACAGATCGGACTGTATCAGACTGTAAAATCTTTGCCTCGTTCAATCCCCTGAACTTAAGGAAAATGCCAGGCATGACAGCACGCTTGTAATCTCAGAGCTGGGGAAGCAGAAACAGGCAGGTGCCCAGGGTATGCTAGCCAGGATTCCTAGCATTATCTGGGTCCCCTAGGCCAAATGAGAGCCTGTTTCACAAAAGAGAAGGTAGCTGCTTCTGAAAGAGACCACCACCTAAGGTTGTCTGACCTATACACACATGCACATAAAAACATGTACGTATACACATGTACACAGACACACACACACATACACACACACACACACACGGAAACATAGTCACACTTCTGCTCATGAAAGTTGGGTACAGATAGGACCAGAGTCCTAGATCTTTATCTGTTTGCTTCCTCTTTCTCAAGTGTACTCTGTACCATTTGGGATGACTGGGGCCGATAGGAATCAGAAAACAAAGAAATCAGAAAAGGAGCCAGAAGATGTTACACAGCAGAGAGGAAAGCCAAGCCCTTCAGTCCCACCACCGCTCTCTCTCTATATCTGCACCCCTATGTCTGGAAAACAAATGGACCTGTTATCGCCACGCCCTCTAGTGGGTCGGCCACGCCCACAAGTCAAGTCACGTTGCTTCCTGCATGTGTTGAGGCAAAGTTTTCTGCTTGTTTGTAAGTCTTTTTTGAGTGTCCAAAATAGTACAAAACAACATTGCACTGAGGTAATCTTGAGTCACATGCTTTAATTTCTGTGATTTTTATTTAAGTATGTGCATATGTGTGTGTCTGTGTGTGAGGATGCGCGCCTAAGCACAGGTGACTGTGGACTCCAGAAGAAATCGTTGGATCCTCTGAGGCTGGAGTTACAGACAATCGGGAGCTTTTAGATGTGGCTGCTGGGAACTAAATTCCAGTTTTCTGCAAGAGCAGCACACACAGCCCCCATATGTTTTATTTTTTGAGGTAGAGTCTCATATAACCCAGGCTGGTCCCAGACTCTATGTGTAGCTAAGACTGGCCTTGGACTTCCGCTTTCTGCTTCTGCTTCCAGAGTTCTGGGATTATAGGTCTACAACCTACAATTTTTTTTTTTTGAAGAAATTTTGACAGTGGTGGTGGTCGTGGTGGTCGTGGTGGTGGTGGTGGTGGTGTGTGTGTGTGTGTGTGTGTGTGTGTGTGTGTGTGAAAGAGAAAGACAGAGACAGACAGAGAGACACATACAGAGACAGAGAGAGATGTAGAAGTCAGAAAACAACTTTTAAAGATTCAATTCTCAGCCATGTATGGCGGCACACACTTTTTATCACAGGACTCAAGAGGCAGAGGCAAGTGAATCTCCATGAGTTCTAGGCAAGCTTGGTCTACCTAGCAAGTTCCAGGACAGCCAGACCTACATAAGAGAGTCCCTGTCTCAAAAAAAAAAAAAAAAAAAAAAAAAAATTAATTGAACCCAAGTCATCAGACTTCATAGCAGGAATCTCTGCCCACTGAGCTACAGTGCCAGCCCCACCCTAGTTTTCCATGGTACTGGGGATGAGAGCCAGGCTTAGGAGAACCAGGTAGGCATTCTCCTCTCAGCTCTTCCATCTTGAAATCTTCCTTTGCCCATTTGTTTTCTACACAGCAAACCACAGCTGAGCATCTGCCACTCAGTACCCAGCTGAGTACAGAGTCTCCAAGGCAGAACCAGATCAGTGTAGCCTCTGCCTCCCCACCAGTCTCCCAGACACGCTGGGGAGAAAAGAGGAAAAGGGACCCTGTCTCCAGAGCCTGGGGCAACTCCCAAGGTAATTCACAAAAGTATGAATAAATTAATTTGATTTTGCCAGGTGGGGGAAAAAAATGGAGACGCCAGGTCAGTCCACAGTTCATGCTCTGAAAGGGGTGAGCCCTCTATGTGTGCAGACCTTGGGGTAAATGCCACTGAAGCACCAAAGCGGGGAAGCGACTGAGAGACAGGCGGGCCAAACCACAGGAAAAGGCCTTGATGCAGAATGTGGACTTCACTCGCTGTGCAATGAGGAAGCCACGAGAGCCTATAAGCAGAGGTAGGCTGTGCTCAGATTTGTGTGTTAACAAGAGTGTCCCTGCTGCTGGGTGGAGCCTGCTTTGGAATGAGGAGAAACTAGGCCAACTCCACAAAGATTTCCAAATCAACAGGGCTGGGGCCCGCCAGAGGGAAGAAGGAAAGGAGGTATCAGAGATGGCAGCCACACTCCAGCCTGAGGACCCTCATCCAAGATAGAAACCAGTGAGAAAGTAAGAGGCAAAAACCGTGTATGTCAGGCTCAGGATCATATAAGCTACTAGGGAAATGGAACACCAGGAGTTCAAGACCAGCCTGAACTGCATAAATTCAAGACCAGCCTGGCCTGAAGTAGGAAGGGAAGAAAAGAGAAAGAGAAGAAAGAAAGGAGGAAGGAAGGAGAAAAGCAGAAAGCTCTGTTTGTTGGTAGAGCATTTGCCTAGCATACGGACAGCCTGTGTCATACACTACAGAAACCTAGTACAGTGATACACATCTATTAAAAAAAAAACAAAAAACAAAAACAAAAAATCACTGGGGAGATGGAGTCAGAAGAATCAGAAATTCAAGGTCATCCTCAACTATATAATAAGTTCACAAGTCAGTCTGGGCTACATAAGACTGTTTGCAAAAGAAGAAAAGAAGAAGGAAGAAGATGAAGAGGAGGAGGAGGAAGAGGAAAAGGAGGAGGAAGAAAAGGAAGGAAAAGGAAGGAAGAAACAAAGAAAGAGTAGAGAGAGGGAGGGAAAGGGGGGGGGAGAAAGAAACAAAGAAAGAAGGAAGGGAAGATACCCTTTGATCTGATTTGACCTGACCTGCATTCTTCAAGCAATAACTAAACCTAGCCTTCCTTTGCCCAGCTTTTCCTGTCACCTCCTCGACACTGGTTCAATGATTATATTGTTGAAGATTGTCAAAATCCCCCTTTAGTCTCTCCTAAGTCTTGGCCAGTCCTAGGCAATAAGTAGCCAGTAAACGCTTGTTATTAACTCGGACTCCAGAGGCCTGGAGAACCTGTCACCTTAGTCATCGTCTCATTTGCGGTATGAGGCACTCCCCTCCTTTAATCCTCACTAAGCAGTTTTTACAGAATTTCTAGGACAAATAATTCCTAGATGTTTGGATTGCACAATCCAAGAAGATTTTAACAGCAGGAAACAGTGAAAAGATCAAGAATAAAACAAGAGTCTTGCCAGCGTTTCTTTTTAACACCATTGTTCCTTAAACAAGAGGTCCTCTGCATCTGCAGCAAGCAGTAGATTTGAGGGATATATCGCTAAGTGAAATAAGCCAGGCACGGAAAGGCACATGCCACGTATTCTCGCTCATATGTGTCAGCCAGAAAAGTTGAAATCACCACTGAATAAAACAGTGGTCCCTGGAAGCTAAGACAGGAAGTGACGGGAAAGCATAGGCAAGCTGGAGGCTAGGAACCAACATACAGTTAGGTAAAAGACCCCCTAAAACTAGATACTGTGAGCTATCACATGGGTGCTGGAAATACAACCTGAATCCTCTGCGTGATCGGTGAGTGCTTTTAACTGATTGGTCATCTCTCCAGCTCAAACTTTCTATAATTTTCTAAAGAACTAGAAGAGTTCAAGTGTTGCAGAAATTTTTAATCCCAAACCAGGGTTTCTACCCTGCCATTGATCATTCGGTTGCCACAACCTTTATATTCACAATAAGCCTTAAACAGCACAAGGACTGGGCAGATGTCTACCCTCTATGGTATTAGAATCTTCTTTTCTATTGATAGCCCCCAGTTATTACTTACTGTGTTTTATCTGAGCTGCTCTTAACTCCAACTGGCCAGCCTTCAGGGCCATGTTTTCATGACTCACCTAACCTATGGCATCTCTCCTTCCTCCTTCACCTTCTTCTTACCCCGTCATGGTTCTCCTCTTGACACCCCCCCCCCACTTCAGGCCCAGGAACCCTAAAACCTGCCTATGTGTCTTCTGCCCAACTACTGGCTGTCAGCATCTTTATTTACCAATCAGAAATAACTTAGGGGCAAGGTCACATAGCATCACTTGTGTCTGTTTATCAATGCAAAGAAATAATAATGTTCGTTAAGGAGGTAGAGGCGCTAATTACCAACATTTGATATACACTATATACATATATTGAATTATCACACAGAACTTTATCTAATATATATAAGCATCAGGTCAACAAAAATATCTGTTGACCTCAAAGCCCACCCCCAGGAACACACCCCCTCTAACAAGAAGACATCTCCTGATCTTTTCACACAGTTCACCAAGTGGGAACTCTTAAGTATGCAAATATATGAGCCTATGAGGGCCATTCTCATTCAAACCTCCACGTGCAGAGAGCAACTGAGGAAGATGTCTGATATCAACCTCTGCCATACATGCATGTAGGAACCCATGCACACTCATGTAAACATGTACACACACATAGGAAAGAACACACGCTGCTACATTTCTCTCAAATCAGAATAATGCAATTTTTAAGATTAATGATAATTAATCATTTAATTAATTTAAATCAGCTCCCGGCTGGGGGAAAGAGGCAGCTTGCTCTGTGCACGGGAAGATGATGAGCAGCATCTCTGGCCCCTGCCACTTATCCACCAATGTCACTTCCTGGCTGTAACAACCAAAACACTACCTGAGGTGTTCCCAAATATCCGTGCAAGGAAAGGTGGTCCAGCTGGGGCTAACAACACAACATAGCACTTATTAGAAAGCACCATTGAGTGGGTTCGGCCTACCACCTCTGGGGACAGACCCAGAAGCTAGGAATGTAAGATGTGAACTCACACTTGTCATTAGCTGACAGGGTCTGTCAGTCACCCTCCCATGTCAGGTGACTGGGGAGCGTGTTGTACCTTCTAGGAAGAATTAAATGCTATAGATAGAGGAGGAGGCACAACTGTCCCACTTCCACGACTGCCATCCCACAGAGCCCAGTGTGGGCTACCTAGATAATAGCTTTCCAAATCAAGACTTGCCAAAGCTAGAAGTGGCGATGCACAGTTATAATCCCAGCAGCTCTAGAGGCTGAGACAGAAAGATCACCCAAGTCTGAGGCTAGCCTGAACAACACAGTGAGTTCAAGGCCAGCCATAGCTACACAGTGAAAACCTGTCTGAAAAAAGACCAAGGCAGGAAAGTAAGACAAGGCTGTTGGATAGAAGGACCTTCCACATAATATAGAATGGAATGAATAAATGAATATCCAATCGGCCTGCTCTCACTGGTCCCTTTCCTCAAGCCTGATACACCTAAGTTCTCCTCACTTTTACCAGAACATCCTCCACTTCTACTTCTGGGAATTAACCCCATAAAAAGTCTGATCAGTCTAGGTAGGAGCCCTGTCGGAAGCTTCTTGCAAACAGTACTAATACCCAACTCCCTATGAATAATTCTCATCCCCATCCATGATGGCAAAGCCCTTTGGAACGTCTAAGTGAGGCAGTCACTTGTACCATCACCATCTTCTGGTTACTGTTGTCCTGAGATAGGAAACCTGGAGGTCAGCCAGGGACAGCATGTGAAGGTGGCAAGATCCTTGAACAAAGTAGCTATAAAAGGGTGTGGGGGAAAGCAAGACAAACAACAAATGGAAAAAAAAAAAAACAGTGACCTCAAAGAACCGTGTGGGGAGGGGTTAAGGCGCCCTCTGAGCTCTTAGTGGAATGCAACACGAAGAGGTCAGAGTTCCTGCTGCACGACCTGTCCCCCTCAAGCCCCCAGGCTCCACCTCAGCTCTATAAGGAAGAAAAATTCATCTTGTTACTAACCAGATGTGGTTCTGGCCACAGCCCAGCCAGCAATAAATTTCCCAGGTTCATCTCACAAGCACATTAAGTATCCTCTGACACTTTCCCAAAGGAGTGAGGTATTTTTTTGGCCACCATGGGGCTGGCCACAGGACGTTGAGTACAGGGAGAAGCCTTCAAGAGCAGGTGATTTAAGCCCTTACTATTTAAATGGCAAAACTGAGGTTTTGCCAAGTGTGCTGCAGTTGGGCAGTATTGAGCCAGGATGTCAAGCCTTAGGGTTTTGTGTGAGGCTTGAAAATGTGCCCAGAACAGGACTGGTGCTGTGTGCTAATCTCACACTTCCGGCAAAGGGGTGTGATCACATCTAAAGCCTCCCAGGAGGGGAGCATTAACCCCACTCAGAAGGGCCTTATCCCCTACAGAGCAGGAGAGGGCCACAGCTACTTCTCTCTGCATCCCAGGTCATCTGTCTTGTGTGTCCTGTGTCATTTTGTGTGTCCTGTGTCATTCCGGCCATCTTCTACAGGCTGTGTGGTACAATGAGCAAAACACAAAAAGAACAACAAAGACCATTCTGGGAGCCTTTCGTGTGTCTGCGTGCATGCATGTGTGCATGTGTCTGCATGTGTGCATGTGTCTGCATGTGTGCATGTGTCTGCATGTGTGCATGTGTCTGCGTGTGTGCATGTGTCTGTGTGTGTGCATGTGTCTGCGTGTGTGCATGTGTCTGCCTGTTTCCCTCTGTGTGCACTCACTCATGTATTCCTAAGCAGGAGATAGGAGAGAGAAAATGTGACCATGAGCTAAGAGATAGTAAGTCTGAGTAAGGAGGGGAAGGGCATTGTTATAGTAGTCTCACGACTTCTCAAAAGGTCTGAAAGTTTCTAAGTAAAAATAAGAGAAAGGGAGGAGGGAAGGACTAAACGACAGTTTAAGATAAATTAATCTAAAAAAAAAAAACAAAAAAACTATACAGAACATGGCTAGGATTCCCTCCTCAAATGTTTACCTCTCTCTAAAGCACTGCTTCTCAACCTTCCTAATGCTGAGACCCTTTAATACAGTTTCCTCATGTTGTGGTGTCATTGTTTCATTGAAACTTCATAACTATAATTTTGCTAATCCTATGAATCATGTAGGACATTTAATATGCGAGCCCTGTGAAAGGGCTGTTTGATCCCCAAAGGGGTAGCGACCCACTGGTTGAGAACCGCTGATCTAGGGCCTTAGATACTCTGAAAAGCTTAAAAGACATTCCAAAGGTCGGGGGATCCGAAACAAGTAAGTGATGTTGGTGTTGACACAAGTCAGTAGCTGTGGCAACCTTGAAGTTTAAATCTAATTTCAAGTATGTTTTACTCATCAGCCTCCCAGACTACACATATGCTTCATGAGTCATAGAACATCAATAAAATGCAGTTTGACTTTGATTCCATGCGGAAATTTTTTTCACATAAGGAAATTGTTGAAACAAACCCAAACCCAATCCACAGTCACCAGGCTCTCTATCCAAAGTAGCACTTAGCTTGGGCCACAGTGGGTCTACAAGCCAACCTTGAAAATCTAACCCCAGTCACATCCACGAAACTCACGCCCGCTCACGGCAGTTCATGTACATCCTCTGAGGGACAACTATTCAAGAGCCCCTGGGGCCTCAGTAGGGACAAAGAGAAAAACCTTTGGAGAACTATGTTTTCAGAAAGAGATTATAGTCACTTTGACAGTGTGGTTACCAAAGAGACCACAAGGTCACCCTCGGGCAACGGAATCATGGAATCATTAAGCAGAGGTTGACGATGGCGGCTGGGTAGGAGAAGCTCAAAGTTAGGGACTCTAGTTAGAACGACAAAGAGCTGGCCAAGTTAGTCAGAGAATGAGGAACTGCAGACAAGAAACAAGAGCACACAGCCAGGACTTGGCGGGTAGATGTGGCTCAGAGGAAGCGGCTGGCTGATCAGGTAGATCAGTGGCTCTCAACCTGTGGGTGGAGATCCCTTTAGGGGGACCAACCACACTTTCACAGGGGTCACCTAAGACCATCAGAAAACATATATTTACATTACAACTCATGACAGTTAGCAAAATTACAGTTATCAAGTAACAGCCAACATATTTTATGGTTGGGAGTCACCAGGACATGAAGAACTGTATTAAAGGGTCGTGGCATTAGGATGGTTGAGAACCACTGAGGTAGATAGATGGTGAGGAATCCAAGAGGTGGTGAAGACTTGGCAGAGGAATGTGCTAAGTCGTTAACATGCTGAGGGTCCAGCGGTGTGTGTGTGTGTGTGTGTGTGTGTGTGTGTGTGTGTGTGTGTGTATACATAGAGAGAGAACTTCAAAGAGAGTTAGATATATACATGTAGGAATGAGCCATATACCTAGAGTGAACACAGGAACACAGAGCAGGTTAGCTGGGGACCAACTGCAAGAAACTCAGGTGAGGAAAGAGGAGGTTGCAGGTATATCCTGAGCAATCAAAAAGGCAAAGTCTAAAGTCCGCTTTCAAATAACCCATTCGAAATCCTCCTCCTCCCCAGGTTGGTGACGCCATGTTGGAGTGTAGGTGGGTAGGAAGAACAATGATATGTTTTAATAAACTCACTTTTCAACAACCAAAAAAGGCGAATAACCCAGTTCAAAAATGGGCAAAAGATTTGAATGGACATTTATTTAAAGAAGATGGACAAATGGCCAACGGGTACATGAGAAGATACTCAGCATCCCTGGTCATTAGGGGAAAATGCTAATCAAAACCATAATAAAGGGGCTGAAGGGATGGCTCAGCAGTTAAGAACGCTGGCTGCTCTTCCCGAGGACACAGGTTCAATTCCCAGCACTGACACAGCAGCTCAAAACTGTTTGGAACTCTAGTCCTGGAGAATCTAATCCCCTGTCTTCTGGCCTCCGTGAACACTACATCAGGCATAGTACACAGACATACATACAGGCAAAACACTCATATACATATAAATAAAGATTAAATGTATATATACATATATATATATATACATGTATATATACATATATACACATATGATATATACATATATATACGTATATGTATATACATATATATACCATAGTGAGCTACTTCTTCATATGCACTAAGGTGGATATATTCAGAAGGGCAGACCGGGGCTGGACAGACAGCTCAGCCAGTAAGCGCTCTGGTTGTGCAAGCCTAAGGACCTGAGTTCAAATCTCTAGCACCCACAAAAAAAAAAAAAAAAAAAAAAAACCCTGGGTGTGGTATAGACACCATGTACATCAGACACAGGGTCCACAGACCCTGAGCCGGGACTGACCTGAATTCGGACTCTCTGCAGACTTTCATGGTAGCAAAAGGCACCATACAAGCTTTCAAAGGAGGCAGGAAACCAACAGTCCTACCCAGCTATGATGCCTGGGAGCCACATCAACACCCAGCATCGAACACTGGTCATAAGGAGACAGTGGTGATACACATACCCTGGCACATCAACAGTTCTCTATTGGACTTAAGCCATGCTCAGCAAGAGGGAGACTCAGGCCTGGTGCTGGAAACCTAGATGACTTCTCAGTGCTTAAAGTCATAGAGATGGGAGGAGAATCTACAACCACTAATTTACCAAGTGAGCATAATCCCTAAGATTAATCTATAAACATTGTCCTTATGCTCACACATAAGTGTGGTCCTCACCCCTCATCAAGAAAACTTCTCTTTGCAACAAGTGAAGACCACTACCAAAAAAAAAAATCACAACCAAAATGTAGAGTTGTGGAACTCAGTTGCAATGGATACATCTTTAAAACACTTCCCCCGCTAAGGCTCAGCCAACATTTTGGAAGAAGAGGCAGAAAGATTGTATGTAAGAGCCAGAGGATCCAGTCTGAGACTGTATTTCCTAGAATGTCAGAAGCTACACCCACAAAGTCTCACCCACATGGCCGTCCAAACGTGAGCTGAACAAGGAGGACACCAATGGACATGGCAGCGGATGGGGAGAAACCCACTTGGCCTCAACCCTACACATAAAATACTATAGGCAACAGAGGAATGCTGGGACTGGGAGAGATGGTCTTCCACAACGAAGGGTGAACAGCTCGGTTGTCCAATGCCAAGTGGCCATCTCTGAAGACACGTATACAAATAATGTTATACAAACCAAGCAGGTTATATTTAGAAATACACTTTTGTATATGCATATATGCATACAATATCAATTAATGGAAAAAGAGGCCATGAATTTGAAGGAGAAGAGGGAAGAGTTTATGAGAGGCTTTCTTTAGAGGGAGGAAAAGGAGAGAAATGTAATTATATTATAATCTCAAGAGTAAAAAAGCTGGGCATGGCCACAAGCCCCTGTAACACCAGCCCTGGAGGTAGAGCCAGGAGGGTCTGTAGGCCTTCATGGTTACCAGTTTATCTGAGAGAAGGATGGTAAGATCTGGATACGGTAAAAGTAAAAGAAAGACCCTGACTGAAAGGAACAAGGTAGAGAGGAAAGCAATGGAAACAAGACACCAGTATCCTCCTCTGGCCTTTGCATATGCATGAGTATACACACCTATACACACAACACACACACACATGCACACATACATGTGTGTGTGTATATATATATATATATATATATATATATATTATATTATATATACATATATATCACATATATGAATATGTATACATACAACACACATGCATACACATATACACACACAAATATATATATCACACACAAGAAAGGACAGACAATCACAAGTGCAGAAAGGGCTTAGGGGAACTAGACTTTCATATATAATGAGAAGTGGAACAGATACTATAGGAAACAAGCAGTCCCTCAAAAAGTTATATGGGGCCAGGCAGTGGTGGCACACACCTTTAATCCCAGCACTTGGGAGGCAGAGGCAGGCAAATTTCTGAGTTCAAAGCCAGCCTGGTCTACAGAGTGAGTTCCAGGACAGCCAGGGCTATACAGAGAAACCCTGTCTCAGAAAAAAAAAAAAAAAAAAGTTATACATGGAGTTATTGTGTGACTCAACGTTTCTTCACCTAGATGTTAATCAGTAGAACTGACAGCGTATGTTCTCAGCCACATGTGATATCACAAGCCTATAATCCTAGCACTCAGGGGATTGAGTTCGAGACCAGCCTGGACTCTATATTGAATTCTAGACCAATCAAAGATGACCTCAACCCAAAAGAAAATAAGAGGGTGGAGGGATGACACAGAGGAAAGGCCCAGCACCCACATGGTGGCTCACAACTGCCTGGAACTCCAGCTCCAGGGGACTCAATGGCCCCTTCTGGCCTCCACAGGCTCTTGTATGTACATGACACACACACACACACACACACACACACACACACGGAAGGGCAAGAGGGAGGGAGCATGCCCACAGAAAAGATGTATCCACAAATGTTCATTTTAGCATCATTCATAATAGCCAACAGGTAGAAGCATTCCAAATCTCCACCAATCAATGAATAGATATGAAAAAATGTGATTGCACACAGTAGACTATCATTCCACCATAAAAAAATGGATTGTTTCCACAAGCCACAATACGGTTGAGCACTGAAAACATCATGCTAAGGGGAAGAAGACAGGCATAAAAGGTCACATGTGGAAGATTCTGTTTATATGGAATATCCAGAATAGAGGAACTCACAGTGACAGTAAATTAGAGGTCACTGGGGGTCCAGGGGCTGGAGAATGAGGAAGTGAATGGGGGCTCCACAATACCATGATCATTCTAGAACCATGGGCTCGATTGTGAATTTTAAAATCAATCAAACAATTACATAGTAAGTTCACTTTACAAAATTACCCATAGGCAAAGGGAACTGGGGCAGGGAAGCAGGGAGAGAGGCCCTGAGACACCAGTGCACTGTGTAAAAACTAGAGCCAGCTCATAGAGAGTCCCTGAAATGAAGCCTGAAATGGCTTCCCAAGCCCAAAGTCAAGGCGAAAGGCTCTGCAGAAGAACAGGAACATCTAGACTCATGACCGTCCCCACTTCCAAAACCCCAAAATGCCAGAATTCAGAAACCTACACAAGCAGGTTTGATTGCCACCAACAGGCCTGACCTGGGCACAGTCATGCCACAGAGATGAGAACAACCATAGGATTACTAACTCCATGGTCCACGCCCCTTAGTCAACTCAACACCTACATCTTTGCTCTGTGCTGAGATGGCATTCTGAGACGGCTTTCACCATGGCATCATCATGACTAAGGAGTCGCTTGAACTTTTGTGTCTCTTGGTGTGGGAAACGGGTGGCTTTGAAATTAGTACAACTTACGTGGTTTGGACCCAGGTCAACACCACCTTTTTGGCAGAACTCCAGAGAGAACAGGTAAGGAGCAGGCTAGTGGCACGTTTATCAGAGGAGGCTGGAGCCCCTAGGAAGGAGGAGCTGAAGACTCAGCTAAGAAACTCTTACAGAATCCCATATAGCTATCTTGTATGCCGCTCTCCAGCCACGGATCCCGGCTCTCTTGCTCCGCCCCATCTCTCTAGCCACGCCTCCAATGCCATGCAGGATAGGAGATGGACAGAATACAAATGCTTGCAGGTAGCAGTCACCACCCCTGGGAAGTTGCCAGAGCAGGGAGGCAGATCTGGAGACAAAGTCCAGGTCCCAGGCCTGTCGTGGCCGTTGGGTAAGCAGCCCATCCTCCATCCCACGCCACTCCTGCCTGTCCAAAGTGAGAAGGTAAACAGAGAAACTCAGCCCTCCCTTGGGTTCTGACCACCTTGTGGGGAGATTATGATGGCCCTGCCGTTGCCATGCCAACTGTGATATCATTTCTTTCATCATTCCATGTGGGTGGATTTTTTTCCTTTTCCTTTTCCTTAAAGGACATCCGTTTACCAGTGTCTGTCTTGAGACCTACCAAGAAGTCAGCCCTCATCATCCCTGACTCCAGGTAAACCATGCTGTCTAGACTGCATAGTCCTCATGGGAGCAACTCCTGGGATACAGGCAAGCTCTGCTCCCAGGCTGGCTTATCCACCAAATGGAGATAGAACCAAGAAAATGCTTTCAGCTCCTCCTATCAGATAGCAAGGAGAGGAGGGATGTGGTCAGGGCCTCGGTTGGCCTCATTGGCCAGATGAAGCCACTTTCTAAGAAAAATAAGTGTGAAGAGGAATAAAGATGGGGGGGTATGGATCTCACACTTGAGTTTACACAGAGGAATGCAGAGGATGAGAAGGAAATCATTCCCAGATAACAGCTGCCATGCTGTCCACTCCTAGAGCTGAGGTTCCCGCAGGGAACGGATGTCCTTGCCTTCCTACCATACACCAGGCACTAAGAGGCCACCTGAGACCCAGTCCCAGCCCTTAAGGAGCTCACAGTGTCCCTGTTCACAATGACAATGACATCAGTGACTCACTGAAAAGAACCTGACCCTCCAGGCAGATAAACCGTGAGGCTCTAGAAAACCAGTTTGTCTCTGGCCAGGAGGCTCGGCCAGGAGGCTCAGCCTACAGCTAATAGTCAAAGAAGAAGGGTGCTGGCCCTGGGCAGGTAGACCTCACTCTAAACCTGCAAGTGGAACCCACAGCCTTTAGCACACTTCCTCATTCTCTCCCCTCAGCCCAGGTCTGTGGGGACGCTTGCGGACAGTGAAGGAAGGCAGCAGGCAGTAGAGCTGGTACCAGCTGTCGGAATCTCACCAGGGAAACGGTGGCCATCTGCCACAGAGTGGGCAGAGGGGCCCAGGGAAGGCGTCCCTGCAGCCAGCTAACCTCTGCAATACAGTTAACTTTTGTGAAACGAGCCTGTTCCTGGAAGCCCATTGTTAAAAGCTCAGTGCCTTATAGGAAAGGGTGGTCTTCTCATCACACTGGATACTTGCGGATTTAAAGAACAAAGTGGTTGTCACCAGAGTCACTGACAGTGCATTCAGACGAAACCTGCCACACAGACCTGGCCTTGCCTTTCTATCACATTATAGTATATCATTTGCCACTTAAAAAATATAGACAGACAGGTGTTATATATGTGCGGAGTAATGTGGTCATGTATATGCAGGTACGTAAGCTTCTAATGGCTAGGAGGACAAAAATCATATTCCCACTTTATGAATGAAGAACAAATGAAGGAAAAGAAAATAGAAGGGGCCTTGGTGACATCACTTTGCAGGACTGTGACTTTGACCTCCCTTTGGGGCACTTTTGCTGACAACAAACATTTGCAGCAATTTACTCAAAAGCCCATCACCAAGCGACCAAAACAGGCCACCTCTGTTAGTTCCTCTGTGACTTGTGAGGTGGAGAAATGGCAAGCAGAGGTAGAAGACAGAGTCTCAGGAGAGCCAGGCCTTGCTATTTGCTCCCCCAAGTAGCTACTAAGATGGTTCTGGGTCCAGATGCCACACTCAGTAATTCTGCACTCCTTTTTAATGAACATCTGTTCTCACCTATCCTAAGGCAGGACAGTGAGATGCCCTACTTTGCTGGGTAGCATGCTCCCCTGGGAACAAAGTCTCCCAAGAGACTATGTGCATGTGTGTGCACACACACACTCATGCACACTTGGACTAGGCCAGCAAGTACCCACAGGAAACAGATACAGGGCAGGGCAGTGACTTGAATGGTTTTAATAGCAAAATACACCTGTGAGAGAGGGTCCTGCAGACCTCTCAGCTAAGATATGAGCACGCCAGCCCTCCTCCAGGCTCCAACCCGTGGCCGCAATAACATGGCACTAAAAGAGAGCTGGGGCTCTGCAAACAAGCAGACCCAGACCTGAGTCTCAGCATCACTGACTCAGTGTGGAACCTTCAGTGACTTGCTTTTCCTCATCTGTTAAATGGGGGTAAAAATATTTCACTTTGAAAACTCAGGAGACCGTCAGCCCACACCATGTACTTCAAGGCTGTGGCCACTGCTCTGCTAAGCAGAGCAGTGTGTCTGTGTTCAGCTACCCACTTCTCATTGGTGTCCTTGACTACCACACAAACTGTGTGTGTGTGTGTGTGTGTGTGTGTGTGTGTGTGTGTGTGTGTGTATGTATGTATGTATGTATGTATGTATGTATGTGTGTAAATCCTTCCACTTTCAAGCCTACCCCTTGCCTTTCCTTGACTATCTGGCTCAGGAGCTCAGGGTCTTGCTTTTTCCTTTGATTGCCTTCACTCACACACATGTATTTATGCATTTCTTTATGCATATACATGCACAGATAGTTTATTCAAATGGTATTATAGTCTTATGCTATTTCCCTTTACTCCACCCTTTCAAATAAGTATCCTCAACTCTGCTTACCAGGGAGCTCATAGTTTGGTTCTTATGTGAGTCCCTTAAAAGCTGAGGTATTAAGCCAGGCAGTGGTGGGACACACCTTTAATCCCAGTCCTTTGGATTAAAGGCAGGGGGAATCTCTGGGTTCGAGGCCAGCTTGGTCTACAGAGTAAGTTCCAAGACAACCAAAGTTGTTATACAGAGAAATTCTGTCAAGAAAGAAAGGAAGGAAGGAAGGAAGGAAGGAAGGAAGGAAGGAAGGAGGAATGGAGGGAGGGAGGGAGGGAAGAAGGGAGGGAGGGAGGGAGGGAAGAAGGGAGGGAGGGAGGGAAGAAGAAGAAGAGAGAAAAGATGAGAAGAAAAAAAAAGAAAAAAACCTGAGGTATTAAAGGAGGCTTGGTCTCAGGCTGGAGAGATGGCTTACTTGGTTAAGAGCACTGGTTGCTCTTCCGGAGGTTCTAAGTTCAGTTCCCAGCACCCACATGGTGGCTCACAGCTACCATAATTCGATCTAATGCACTCTTCTGTCAATGCAGACATACATGCAAATAGCATTCATGTATATGAATAAATAAATCTTTAAAGGGAAAAAAAGACATCATGCCTTAAAGGCTTGGTCTCAAATCCACAGTGCTACTGGGGTACAGTAAAACCTTTAAGAGTTGGGGCCTAGTGGGAGGCACTTTAGTCACTGGAGGATGCCCTAAAGGGGGTCTTAGGACTCACTTTTCTTCCTTTCTTTCAATGTTAGCTAAGTGTTTTACACTGAGCCACATCTCCAGACCCTTTCCCCCTCTAACTCAGTTTGGGGATAAAAGGTTTCCTCCCCGCCGGGCAGTGGTGGCGCACGCCTGTAATCCCAGCACTTGGGAGGCAGAGGCAGACGGATTTCTGAGTTCGAGGCCAGCCTGGTCTACAGAGTGAGTTCCAGGACAGCCAGGGCTACACAGAGAAACCCTGTCTCGAAAAACCAAAAAAAAAAAAAAAAAAAAAAAAAAAAAAAAAAAAAAAGGTTTCCTCCCCAACATGCTCCCCGATACATGCACTACCCCACACCACAGTTCCAACGCCATGGAGCCAGTAGGTCATGGGCAGAAACATCAAAAACTGAAAGCTAAAATACACCTCTTTATAACAGAACCCTGACCAACATACTGTGTTAACCTCTCAGATTCCTAGGTTGAATATTGTTTATTTAACAAGTATTGTACACATTCCTTCCCCTCTTATATTCCTACTAATTATAATTTTATAGATTTATGAAATCCTTTTACTGGGTCTGTTATGAATCATGGTAGGAAGGTACCACAGCCCCTGAGCCGTTGACTTACTGATGACCATTCATTCTGTTTTAATTCTTGGCTACAAAGTCTTAGTTAGGGTTTCTATTCCTGTGAAGAGACACCATGACCAAGGCAACTCTTATAAATGCAAACATTTCACTGGGGCTGGCTTACAGGTTTAGAGGTTCAGTCCATTATTGTCATGGTGGCATGAGTGGTGGCTTGTAGGCAGACATGGTGCTGGAGGAGCTGAAAGTTCTAGATCTGGATCAGCAGGCAGCAAGAAGACAGAGAACCACTAAGCCTGGCTTGGGCATTTGAAAGAATGCCTACGCATTCAAATGTATGCGTCTATAGGGGCCAGTCTTAATCAAACCACCACACGAAGTAAGTTCCTCAATGTGTCCTTTCTAAAAACTGGTTTTTGTTTCTTTGGGCAGGCCCTTGTGTAGACCAGGCTAGCCTCAAAGTTGATATGTAGCTGAAGATGGCCTCAAACTTCTGATCTTCCTGTCTCCACCTTGTAAGTACTAGGATTACAGGCATGGCCCACCATGCTCAGTTAATACAGTGTTAGGGATCACACCAAAGAAGGCGTCATCCAAAGACTATTTTCTGAACAGACCAAACGATACCAAGATATAAATACCAACCATCAACATGAGGTCACAACAAGCTGGAAAAGCATATACCTTCTCCTAAGTTCTTCTTAGAAAAGATACCCCTACTCCAAGAGAGACTCTGACTTCCAAATAGCAGTGTCTTCCAAGGTCATCCTGGGTCAGAGAAACTCCAAGTCCTCAACATCCTGCCTTTTCTAGAATCCTGATGTACAGACTTGGTCCATGATAACGAATCGCTCAAACCGCCCTCTGCAGCTAAACCCTGGTTTGCACCAAAAAACATATAGGACTACAAGCAGATGAGTGCTATACTCATAACTTATAACAGACTATAAGCCTTTTGTTCTTGTTTCCCTCCCCCCCCCCAAAAAAAAAAGTCCTGGAGGAGTTGGAGAAATGGTTCAACAGTCAAGAGCATTGCTGCTTGTCCAGAGGACCCAGCCTCAACTTCCAACTCCCATACGGCTGCTCACAACTCTCTATCCTGTTCTCAAGGGTCTATCCAATGCCCTCTCCTTGTCCTCCACAGGCACCAGGTACACACATGGGGCTCAGGCATACGTGTGGGCAAAACACCCATATACATGAAGTATTTAAAACTTCTTTAACTTGTTGGAATGAGAGAAAAAAGACCTGATTGATTTATATGGCAATCAAATATGCGAGTGACTAGGGACTAGATCAACATCAACAAACTGGAAAGAGATTGAAAAGACTCATGATAAAGTTCTAGCAGGCAGATTTGGGCTTCCACTTAGTCATTAATGATCCAGTAACAGCTAATGCTTTATGACGGGTTTGCATGGACTAGGCATTTCTGTAAGGGCTCACATATCTTGTCTATGTCTATGAGGTAGGTACTGATATTTTTCCCATCATACAGTCTGGAATGAAGATCCAGAGAGGGTAAATAAATTGTCCAGAGGCACACAGCTGCTAAGTGACAGAGCTAGGCATTGTCCCTAGTCTGTGCTCTTATTGTTTCGTAATAGGCGTGTATTAAGTCTTGGCCGTGTGCTGGGCACTATGCTGAACCAGAGGCAATTGGGGTGTATAAAACACTGGTGTGGGGGTTACAGTGATGAGGTTCACATAGGCAACCAGGATCTCACTTTAAATATTAAGTTAGACAATGGTCTGTCTCTTCCTGGAGTTGAAACCAGTCTCATTCTTTCATTAATGCTGCTCTGTTTGGACACAGAAGGCTTCAGAGTAAATATCCTTGACACCCTCCCCGCCCCTGGCTCAGGAGACTGAGAGTTGGAGGGAAAATACCAGGTGGCCCAGACATTGAAACATAAAGATTATAGAGCACTATGACAAAGTTTGTGGTGCATTAGAGACACACATTCAAACTCAAACCCAGTGGACAGGAGCCTAAGAATTATCAGACATCTTTCTTAAATATTAATTCTGAATAAGGTGTGCCCTAAGCACTCATGTGCACCTGGCACCATCTGATGAAGTTTTCATAAAATCCAGAGCAGATATGAGGTCAGCATCTCATCTGAGACTATCTGGAAGTGAGGCCCAACTTCAATCAGCTCCCACAGGCAACCACAGACCCTTCATCTGCCTTAAGAGAAGGAGAATAAGGTAGCCTGACCCAGGGCCTCAGTTGCTATGCATACACTGGCACTATCGGCCGAGTCTTAAACATATGAGCACCTTGCAACCCACACCATCTTCTCCCATGTCTGCCCCACTTCCTGGACGTCAACAAGAGTCTGAAATGACACCTGTTGTAATGTGGCACAGAACAGAACTTTCTGGAAGAGTCTGAAATCCAGTCCCAAGGTACCAAATGCCTCAGACCACAGAGGGTGAGATGGTTGCCTACTTCAAAAAAAAGAAAGTCCTCCCCTGGTAGCTTTACTGGCCACCACCCATTTTACTTAAACCTCTAACTGCTACGGACTACATTTCCCAACATCTCTTGCAGCTAGATGTGGCCATGTGACTAAATTCCAGCCAATAGCATGGGAATTGCTTCTTCTCATAGCAAGCCACTTGCCTTGGATTTCCCTACCTCCTACCTCCCATGCCCTGAGACAGACTTAAGGGTGTGAAACAAAAACTCCTGCTTGTCAATCTGATGTGCTTGCCTTAGGACTTGACAGATAAATCCTGTCTTAGCCATTCTATTTGGGGATCTCTTTGTCATAACAGCTTAGCCTATATGCTGGCTTCAGCATCTATGTACTCCAGGAATGGCAAAACGGCTCTCAGTAGGTAAAAATGCTTGCTTCTCAAGCCTATTGACTTGAGTTCAATCTCAAGAACACAGGACAGAAGAACAGAACTGACTCCCAAAAGTTGTTGTCTGATACACACACACACACACACACACACACACAAATGGCTAAACTAAAAAACTGGTTACACTTTGTCTTATTGTGTTCAACATGCCTAAAAGCTCTTTCTCAGGGCTTGGGTCATAGCAGTTTCTCAGTAAATATTTGTGAACTGATTGGGCAGAAAGTGCCATTATGAAATAGATATAGAACCAGGGTCACAGAAGCTAATTCAAGGCCCTTAGATGATGCTTATCCAGGAGACCTACATCTCCATCTCCTGCACACGCGAAAAGCAGGGACTCAGGCTAGAGGATCTGTGTTTAGGAAGTCATTTGCAGTGGGGACCGGGACAAGGTGCCCTTGCACTCAGTCTCCTGTCAGCTCTCTTCCGGGACAATGGAACTTAACATGTGACAATGTAACTTGTGTTACAACAGTAACACAGTTAGCTGAGGTTACTGCTTGTCTCAGAATAATGAGCTCAGTCTGAGCGCATACCGTGTGCCAGGCTCTAAACTAAACTCATGCACTGTGGCTCTCCTGTCCATCTATTCCTCGCAATGATCCTAGAAAGTAGGCACAATTATCCCCTCCCATCCCCCACAATGCCCCTCCAAAGGTCAGTCATCGGTCCAGCAGCAAGGCTAGTAACAAGAGTAGACCCAAACCCATGTTCTCTAAACCCACAGTTACTCTCTTCTTTGCCACTAGGTGCCCTATGTCTCTTTGTGTAGTAGGCTTCAATTCCTAACTACAAGGACAAATTTGGAGGGCTGGGCCAAGTTCCGTGCTCGTCCCAGTAGATGCCCAGGGCTGTTTCTGATGACTGTGCATGGCTAGCAGGGGTGTGCATACCCACCAGGCTACGTGAGGGCAGAGCATAAACAGCCTGAGCTCCAAGTCCAAGCCAGCTCACCCCCGCCCTCTCCTCTAGAGCTGTCCTACAGCATCCCTGACCTCTGCACCCTACCTGCCCCCACTGCCACCCACAGTGTGCACACTTCCCCTTCAGCTGTCCCTGGATTTCCTCCTGGCCTTACAGCAATGCTCACTGAAGTCTGCAGAGGCGGGCCATGCTGATCTAGCCTGCTGACAGTATAATCCAAGTTTCCAATTCCACTTTCACCCATCTTGGTCCTCACAGCTATATTCTTTATCCTCTCTATGTCCTGGACTCACAAAGTCAAGTCAGTGGCCCGATAGGGAGGTCTTATCCAGGCCTTACAAACCTAAGGGCATAAGTCAATATGGCCTCCAGACTTATTTCCTGGGGTCCTCACTATGCTTTTTAAAGAACTCGTTCGTTATATTTGAAGTTGTCAGAGTTCAGGGCTGAGGATGTAACTTGGTGTCAGAGTACTTGTCTAACATGCATACACCTCTGGGCTCAGTACCATAAGAAAAAAAAAAATATTCTTGCCAGATATAAGAGTGGGCACTGGAATCCTGGCACTCCAAAAGCAGCGGAAGAGCTAGTGAGATGGCCCAGCAGTGAAAAGCACTGCCTACTCTTCCAGGGGACCCAGGTTCAATTCCCAGCCTCCTCATGGCAGCTCACAACCATCTACAACTCCAGTTCAAGAGATCCAGCCCTCTTCTGGCTTCCATGGGCACCAAGCATGTACACGGTGTACAGACATACCTGCAGGCAAAACATGCATATGCATAAAATAAATTTTAATGATTTTCTCTTATGTGCATTGGTGGTTTTGCTGTATATATGTCTGTGTGACAGTGTCAAATCACTTGGAGCTGGATTACAGACAGTTGTGAACTGCCATGTAGATGCTGGGAATTGAACCAAGGTCCTCTGGAAGGAAGAGCAGCCAGTGCTCTTAACCACTGAGCCATCTCTCTAGCCCCAACAATTGTTAAAGGTGAAAACAAGATGATCACAAATTCCAGGCCAGCCTGGGCTACATAGCAAGTTCCAGACTAACCTGACCAGAGGAAGACCCAGTTAAAAATAGAGTAATGGTTTAAAAAAAAAAATGTTGGAGTTTGTGTATACAAATAACTATTTCAAACCTATTGAGAGCTCTGACAATACTGGGCTCCCCTGCCCCAGGTGGGAAAGGTTGGTCTTGAATTTGGAGATCCCGTCAGGCTAACAGGACCCTCCCTGTCCCCTCTGCTTTGCTACTTCTTCGATGAAGACATCCTTTCCTCTGTCTGCAGAGCCTACCTGAACCCCTGGGTTTAGTCTACAAAACCTGCACTAGTGTCTCCACTCTGATGAGCAAATTGAGAAAGAAAGAAAAACTAATCCTCCTGCTCTCCAACGTGGTGTCAAGGACAAGTTCATGCTGGTTATCAACAGACAAGATCCATCAGGTTCTTGATGCCCCAAGCCCTATACAGGGCTAGACACTAAACGGACACTAAAACGTGAGTCCTTTGAGCCATTCACAGCAAGGCTGCAAAGCTGTGGGTGTGCATAGGGCACACAGTGGGCATACAGTGAGCCACAGTGACCACACAGTGGGTACTTCTTTGAGAAACGTGTCTTCTACCATGTAGCGTGATAATCTGACACTCCTCCTTCCAAGATTTACTCCTCTTCAAATCTGCTGTTCAGCTTATGAACCCTCAACCTGCTAAGGGGTGACCTTTCTAGAAAGCTAATCCCTTCTCAGCCTGAATCCTTGATTGTGTCTACTCACCCAAGCATATCCACGCATGTGCTTCTAGGTAAACACTCCCTCTTCCCATTAATGTGCAGACAGGTAACAACAATTGCCCAAGTGGCTGAACCAGAAGCTGGCAATCCCACTGCCCTATCCGAAACAGCAGGTAGTCTCCATAGAATGAAGATCCGGGTTGCCAGATCTTCCGATTTTTCAAGTAGCCAGGAGTGCCATAGAGAGGAAGAATGGTCTCTATTAATGAGACCTGTGCTGGGTAGCAAGCTCTGAGATGCTGTAAAGGCTCTCTGAGGATCAGGTGTCAGACAGTTCATCCAAACACCAGGAAGTAAAGGCTGTTCTCTGGCTACCCCTTTGGAAGGCAAGCTCAGCCTTGGGCATTCTAACGCTCCTTGCACCCTGGTGCTGTCCAAAGCCTTGAAAGAGGACTTCATCATGAAGAAGCTGAGCTGGCTTGGACCTGCAGTCTTGTCCTCAACAGTCACAAAACAACTGAGACTACCACAGATTTATTTTAATTCTGATTGGTGTGGCCTCCAAAATAGACACAAGGTCTCATGTTGCCCAGACTAACTTCCACCTCAGCTATGTAGTCGAGGGTGACCTAGAACTCCTGACCCTCGTCCAAGTGTGGGTGACCATGCCAGGCCAAACCCTTCATTTCTTAACACACACTGTATTATCTGGATCCTCCCAATAAGTAGCTCACCAGTTCCTTTTCTTCCGTTTACAAAGAATCTATTGAGACGGAAACACTTATCTTGAAGCAGGGTGTCATCCTTGCCTCCCTGAACCACACGAAATTAACATATCAATAGCCTGGCAGAGGGACTGCTTTGAGAGGTGGCAGATTATAACTCCTCTTGCCCCTGACACTCAGAAAGCTTTTGAAAAAAAGAGGAGAGAACAATTTCCAAATGAGAGGATGTCACCGATGGCCACAAACTAACTTCCCTGGGGAAGATCATTTTGACGATAACACTCTTTCTCCCGGTTAAAAACAAAAAACAAAACAAAAAGCCCAAGATGGTGTATCATGTGCACCTGAGGATCTCTTCCTCCCTGCTGAGGCACTCACCCTTATACCATGGGCAATGAGAGAATGAGGTGCTCAGGAAGGTAATCATGACAGGCCAGCTCATTCTGCACCTCCACTGGCCAGACCTGGCACCAGCTAGAACAAGGGAGGGAGAGCTTTGAGGACAGCCTAGGGACTTGATAGATCCTCTCTCTCCTCTCTCTTCAAAGCATAGAGCAGACATCAATTAATCCTCAAAAGATGCTTTCAAGGCAAACACCATCCTTTTTGGAGCCTAGCGAGGGAAATCAGGTAGTTGGAGGGAGGACGGAGGAGGGGACAAAAGGAGCTCCAAGCTCTGGGCCCCAGACCTGGTCCTCTGGAGAGACTCAGGTTACAGAAAAAGAATGAACCCACAGAAACAGAATAAAGGAAGAATGGCTGGCAGAGCAGCCAACCATCAGACTACCTTTCGAGGCTTCCTGGTGCTCTGTCCCCTAGGATGTCACAAAGCAAAATAGGGACAGAGATCTGGGCACAACTCTACTTCAGAAACCAACAAAAGAGTTCCATGAACTGGATCGGTCTCCAAAACCCATCTACAGCAAACATGTGGGCGGAGTTCAACCCAAATTCTGGGTCCCATTTGCCACATTGAGTTCTCTGGTTCCCAAATCCCCTCCTTTCCTAAGGAGGCAAGGAGGATTTGTGTGCAAACAGAGGCAGTGTCCTGCACAACTGGTCTTTGCATCTTGAGGAAACAGATTCAGAACCCATAAGGTTCACAGCCTGTCACCAAGTTGGCCATAAATGTCACACGTTCTCACATTACATGTTTATCCGACCTTTACAATTTTGCTCTGAGATTCCTGGAAAACTGGTATGCCCCTGGTCAGACGCTATTAAAACAGCCTGTTCTCAACCTATGTGAGCAGGGTTTCTACCTTCCTCACTGATGTATGTGCAATAGATGCTTATAGCCCACGTTATACTCAACACCTAGAGTAACTTGCTCTCCAGAAACCCTGTAGCATTGGCTTCCCTAAACAGAGCCCATGCGGTATGCAGCACGAACAGACTTACAGGCGATTGAAGTGTTTATAGGATGAAGTCCACTAAAGGATGAGAACAGGATTTCTCTCCTTTACCAACCATCAAAGGAGTAAGATAATTTTACAGGTGACTTTTAAACATCTATTCTGACACAGACTTGCAGATATACACAGATGCATGCTCACAGCAGCATCAAAATACACAGAAGCAAATACATGAAAATACATAAAGAGCTGTGGATAACGATGGAGAGCAGAATGGGCATCTGGGGAGGCAGTCTCTCTAAAGATGATATTTCCTGGGGCTGCAGAAATGGCTCAGTGGTTGAGAGCACTGACTGCTCTTCCAAAGGACCTGGGTTCAATTTCCAGCACCCACATGTCAGCTTACAACTGTCCATAACTCCAAGATCTGACACCCCTACACAGACATGCAGGCAGAACACTAGAGCACATTTTTTTTTTTTTACAAGATTTTACTTCTTAAATACATGGGAGAAGGGAGCATGAGTGAAGGTGTCTACCAAAGCCAGAAGACAGTGTCAGAGTCCCCTGGAGCTAGAGTTACAGGTTGTTCTGAGTTACCCTACTTGGGTGCTGGGACCTGAGCTAAGGTACTATGCAAGGGCAGTATTCACTCAGAACCACTGAAGCTCTCTCTCCAGCCTAGGACTCTCTTTTCCCTTATTTTCTGCCCATTTATCCTATGCATTATTTTAAATAATGTGCTGCTTTTTTTAAGTGTTGAAAGCCATAAAATAAGAAACATACTCAGGCTTCATTTAATTCTCCCAGAGTGTGTTGTGTGTCATGTGTCCTATCCCTGCCCCCCACCCCTTTTTGTTTTTATTTTCCAAGACAGGGTTTCTTTGTGTAGACCAGGCTGGCCTGGAACTCTCTATGTAGGCCAGGCTGATCTCAAACTCACAGAGACCCACTTACCTCTGCCTCCCAAGAGCTGGAAATAAAGGTATGTGTCACTACTGCCCGACAATATATCTCTATTCTATGCAAAGTACAAGGGTAGATTTTGCTAACATCTTGCTACGTACACGAATTACAAACTCTTGAGACAGGAGTGTTAACACACATGTCATCCCAGCACTTTGGAAAACTGAGGCAGGAGAATCAGGGTCATCTCACCTACACAGCAAGTTTGAGGCCATCCTGGGATACATGAGAGCCTACACCAACCCCCAAAACACGGCAAACTTTCATCACCATACCGTCAACACCTAGATGGCTTGCCCTGGAACATAGCACACTGAGATGCACTTGAGATGGAAGAGAAGGCTGCATTTGGCAGTATGCTGTGTAGTCAGACATATAGACCTGATACATACCTACCAGACCAGCAACACCTCAGCCTTTTTCCCTTCCTTGAGGATGATCTGAGAGTCCAGCTGAGAAGTCACACCTCCTTCTTCACTTGCCCCCACTAGACGAATAGGGCTCCAGATCCCAGTCCTCAGAAAACCCAACCCACCGTCACAAAAACATCCCACAGAAGAATGTCCCTTTCAATTATTAAAGCCATCTTTTTCTTCTGTTAAAAAGTGGGCTCTTGGGCTGGAGGGATGGCTCAGCAGTTAAGAGCACTGACTGTTCTTCCAGAGGTTCTGAGTTCAATTCCCAGCAACAACATGGTGGCTCACAACCATTTGCAATGGGATCCAATGCCCTCTTCCAGTGTGTTTGAGAACAGCTATATTGTACTATTATACATAAAACTTTTATATATATATATATGTGTGTGTGTGTGTGTGTGTGTGTGTGTGTGTGTGTGTGTGTGTGTGTGTGCTCTTCAAAGGGTAAAAACCTCTAGCTATTCTTTTTAGCTACCAAAGTGTTTACTTAGAGAAATTTAGGTTGGAGGCTTGGAAAATGGAGACCTCACCTCCCAAGGCCCTCTCTTTGTGTAAGACAATCAGAAATGAAATAAGATAAACCTGAAGTGAGGCGGCTGATTGGAAAACCTTATTTGTTTACAACGGCTACAGCCCTTACATGTTTTTCCCACAAGAATAGCTAGATCGGTGGTCTCAACCTTCCTGCTGCTGTGACCCTTTAATACAGTTTCTCATGTTGTGCTGACCCCTGACCATAAAACTATTTTCGTTGCTACTTAATAACTGTAATTTTGCTACTGTTATGAGTTGTAATGGAAGTATCCGTGTTTTCTGATGGTCTTAGGCAACCCCTGTAAAGGAGCCATGTGATCTCCAAAGGAACTGCAACCTACAGGTTGAGAACCACTGAGCTAGGCATGGTTGATAGCAAATCAGTACCTAGGACCCTACCTGTCAGCGAGCACGCATCCTGGGTTCCTTGTACTCCTGGTATTGGGCAATAGGAGGCTCCAGGATCAAACTGTCGATTCCAATCTGACCCTCAAATCAAATCCTTTTAATGTCACAGGGGTCCTGAAGCTAATCAGTGACTGTTCACATTGGATGTCACACTCCTTGAAGTCACCAAGGAGAGCCCAAATCCGCACAGCATCCCAGAATGCATTCCTTCCGGGGCACAAACGTCCTTTCCCATTCCAGTTTTGCCCTCTCCTTTCCAAGACTGATTTGGAAATGAAGGGAAGTCACTAAGAAAGCCCTCACCTTTAATATTAATAAGAATTGTGCAGTCCCCGGATGATCAGAGCCCAGACTACATAGGACTTGAAAGAACGACTGAGACTTTGATATGGAATATGAAAACGTAACAGGCGGGAGAGGTGGGAGAGAGCAACCTGGGAGGCCTAGAGTCAGCTTCTGCCAGCTCAATCCCTGACTTACACACTGCCACACCTTCTAGTTATTACCCAGGATGCTCTAGCTACAGTTTCCTCTCTACCTTTCTTCCTATGAGATGAACACAGTGAAACCCCCTATGGCCTTTGATGACCTGCCATGACACATTTAAAAAAAAAAAAAAACAAAAAAACAAAACAAAAAAAAAAAACCCTATGGGCGAACCAGGAATTAACCCTCTCCTTATCTTCTTTCAATGTCATTTTCCAGGTGCTACTTCATCCCTACGCCTGGAGAAATAGTGGGCCAGTATTATCGACCCCATTTTATAGACACAGAACAGGGGCCCAGTGCAGTGACATGGCACAGCAGGGTGGTTCGTAGATGCAGCACTGAGCTGTTTACATTGAAATACATGGCCAGGAATCTGTGCTGAAGACTTTCCTGGGTTGTGATTTGCTCCTGTGCATGGCGAGTCACAGCACTCCATCACCAGCTCTGGCGCTCTCCGTGGATTCGGCCTACTCTATACAGCTGAGGCTTTTATTCTTGGATACTTGTTTTCTCTGGGGGAGGCCACAGGTTTCATGTGTACTCCGAGTCCTAAAAATCCCCTATGCCACTGAGGATGCCCTGGAACGCCTAATTCTTCTGCGTCTAACCTCCCAAGTTCTGGGGTTACCGTGCACGCTACCACAGACAACTTGCAGCAGAGTTTTAGAGATAAATTTGCAACTAAGCCAATCTCAGAAACCCAATGGCCAAGGCAAGGTGGGGAGTAGAGATGAGAACAGAATGTTTTACTGACCAGCAAGCACGGGGGACTCTGGTCCACGGATGACTGAGTCACTGGGACAGGAGAAAGGACAGCATGAGGGCGCTGTTAGCTCAGCACCTCACTCCTCAGGCATCTTCTAATGGCGCCACACATGAACATCAGTAGGAGTGCTACATGCTTGAAACTGGGTTCAAGAATCTAGAGGGAGCACTGCTGCCAGAAAGCTATGTAGGTCATACGAAAATAGAGTTTGTGAGGGTCACTTTACACTATGCCCAGTCTCCGGGCCTTTCTAGAGTTCATTCTGTCTGATGGCTTCCAGCAAGAGCAGTCCATGTTCTCCTTCACCCAAACTCTGTTCAACTACTTTATATCTCTTCTTCCCGGGAAACCAAGGAACACAGCTGTGGGTCCTCCATCCCTATTGAGTCTTTTTCCCGTAGACCAGTGGTCCGCAACCTTCCTAACGCTTCAACCCTTTAATATGGTTCCTCATGTTGTGGTGACCCCCAACATAAAATTATTTCCGTTGCTACTTCATAGCTAGTTTTGATACTGTTTAAGTCATAAGGTAAATATGCAGGATTTCTGGTACGCAACCCCCAAAGGGATTGTGATTCACAGACTGAAAACTGTCCTCCTAGACCCTCTCTTCAAACGTAGGAGAACAGATAGATAGATACCCTTCTTCTCTGACCAGGAAGATGCCTCCCCTACCCCAGTCAGAACATCCCCAGTTAGATAGCTGGAGGTAGAGAAGAAGAGAAAGGTGGAGGTGAGGGTCTGGCACTTATGGACGAAGTCTGTCTCCCAGCCTACTGAGGGAATACCTCAAACCCTGCCCAATCCTGGGGAGACTTCTAAGAATTCAGGTCTACACTGACCTTGAGGTGTAGGGACCCCACCTTGCAGGATTTGTTCCTCTGGAAAGGGAAGAAAACCAACCCACACCCAGGCTTAAGAACATAGCTGTGTGCTGCTCTGTTTCCTCAGCTCTGACTTGACACAAGTCACTGTCTTAGGGTTTCTATTGCTGTGGTAAAACACCGTGACCAAAAGCAACTGGGGTTTAATCTCGTCTTACACCTCTCAGCTCACACTCCATCACTGAGGGAAGTCAGGGCAAGAACATGGAGGCAGGAATCTGGAGGCAGGAACTTATTATAAAACAGAGACCAAGGAGGAACCTTGCTTACTGGCTTGGTCCCCTGTGGCTTGCCCAGCTTGCTTTCTTATACACCCCAGACCAACTGCCCAATGGCTGCACTACCTTCAATGGGAACTCCTACATCAGTCATTAATCAAGAAAATGCCCCACAGACTTTCCTATAGGAAATCTAGTGGAAGCATTTTCCAACATAGTGTCCAGTTGAAAAAAAAAAAAAAAAAAAAAAACCAGCAGTATTAGGCTTCCCACCAGAGGTGACAGTGGGCTGTGCAGCCCTCTCATCTTGCAGACCATACCTCTACCATGACAGGACTGAGATTCCACTGCAGCCTCTACTCTCCTCCTGATTCAGGGCTCCCCAGAAAGGGATGCAAAGTCGGGAAAACACGCACGAATGGATGGGAAGCAACTGGTCATCCTGGGGTGGACACCAACAGCTGAAGTGATTTGTTAGCCCTTTTTTTTTTTTTTATGACTTAATTCATTCCCAGCAGATTCCATTAGTGACCTGACAGACCCAGGGCCTGGAGGAGGGCCCTGCAAGAGCTGCTGAATCAGCCACGGAAGAGGGTAACAGGGAAGGCTGCGCTTCTTGCTCCAGAGCCCTTTGCCCAGGGTGTCTGTTTGAAGAGCTTAGAACAACTGTTTGCTAAGCTATTGTTGGGCAGCACCTCCACGCCACATATATAGAGAAAACCCAGGAACCTTTGGCCACCAAATGTAAATGGCCAACCAGAGGCTGATGCAATGCAGGAAAAGGATTCACAGTGAAACAATCTTGTCTTCCTAAGAGCAAGAATAAAACAAGAGCCAAGGTCAGAGTGTAGCCCTGTCTGCTGCTGGGGACCCATGTGTAGGGAGGCAGGGGCACTGAGCCCCAAGATTTTCTGTGGTCCATTCCTGCCACTATGTCTACAAATAATAGCAACACATCAAATAAGAGTGAACACATCTTTGTGGGTGGGTGGATGTGTGTGTGTGTGTGTGTCTGTTTGAGATGGGGTCTCTGATTAGCCTGGAGCTCTCTGAGAAGGCTAGGCTGCCTTGCCATCCACTGGCAAGAATCTACCCGCCTACACCTCTCATACCTGCCTACACCTCTCACCTCCAGGATCACAAGCACACACCTTGGTAAGTTCTGAGGCTAGAACTCAAGGCCTCAGGCACATAACTAAGGAGCTGGACAATGAAGAGCGTGCAGTGTCCCACTTACTCCTCAGGACTTTGAGGTGATAAGCTGGGAGTATCGGGGAGTCACACAGCTGTGGTAGAAGAGTCAGTGTGGAGCCAAGGCCAGGTGTGCTCAAGACATCCATCTTAACTGTGCACTTAACTGGCCTTACGCAAGGGCGAAGTCTTGGATTCACTCCTAGCTCTGTAGTTCTACTCAGAGATTCCTTCTGAGCACAAGAAGGGCTTCTCACAGCATTATGTTCATCTTCTGTATTCTATGTGGACCTAGGCACGGGAGCTAGGGGAGCAGAGACTCAGCTTTTATACCACAGTGACCAAATTACTAGACTTCCTCCCTACTTAAGGGAGAAAAAATTTAAGCCAGACAGAGTGACACATGCCTGTAATCCCAGCACTTTAAGAGGCAGGAAGTTCAGAAGTTCAAGGTCATCCTCAGCTACACAGTATATTCCTTCAAGTCCAGGCTGGGCTACCTGAGACCATGTCAAAAAAAACAAAAACAAAAAAGTGTCAGCAAGATACACTCCATAGGTAAAAGTGCTTGTGACACAAGCTTGATAATCTGAGTTCAATGTCCAGAACCCAGGTAAAAAAGGACAGAGAAAACCACTTCCATGGGGTCGTCATGTGCACATGCACGCATGCACGCACACACGTACACAGGAAGGAACAAATGCACACAGTAACGTGCGTACAAACACACAAATAACAAATCAGCTAATATACTCCTAGTTTACTTTCTATTACTGTGATGCTCATTATGACCAAAAGCAACTTGTAGAGGACAGAGTCTATTCCAGCCTACAGTTGTAGTCTATAATGAAGGGAAGTCAGGGCAGGAGCTGATGGCGGCATCGGCTGATGGAGGCATCGGCTGATGGAGGCATGCCGATTACTGGCTTGCTCCTCATGGCTTGACCAACCTGCTTTCTTATTCACCCCAGAATCAACAGCCTGATGACCTGAGTTCAATTATCCTGGTACCCACATGATAGGAGGAGAGAACCAACTTCTGAGAGCTACTCTCTGGCCTCAACATAAGTACTACTACATGTGTGCCCACACACACATACACACACACAAACAACTGTGAAAATACCATAAACACATTATCACATATAATCAGATATAATAATTAAAATATTTTAAAATAGATTTATTTTAAATAATCCCCAGTATGGGAAGTAGGCTCGTGATGACATTAAACTGGCTGAGTTTAGCCGGGCGGTGGTGGCACACGCCTTTAATCCCAGCACTTGGGAGGCAGAGGCAGGCAGATTTCTGAGTTCGAGGCCAGCCTGGTCTACAGAGTGAGTTCCAGGACAGCCAGGGCTATACAGAGAAACCCTGTCTTGAAAAAACACTAAATAAATAAATAAATAAATAAATAAATAAATAAATAAAATAAAATAAACTGGCTGAGCTGCTAACAGCTAAAGCCAGATAGTGGGTATATGAGGTCATATATGAGGTCATATACCTTACTATTCAATGTATATTTGAATTTTCTGTACTATATGGGAGAGAGAGAGAGAGAGAGAGAGAGAGAGAGAGAGAGAGAGAGAGAGACAGAAAGGAAGGAAGGAAGGAAGGAAGGAAGGAAGGAAGGAAGGAAGGAAGGGACGGAGGAAGGGAGGGAGGAAGGAAGAAAGAAAGAAAGAAAGAAAGAAAGAAAGAAAGAAAGAAAGAAAGAAAGACACCTTTCAAGACCAGCTAGGAGTTAGTATTCTGCTAAAGCTGATCTGAGCGCCCTCTAGCACTGGTTACCCAGCCTGAGACAGGAGGATGAACCCTCCAAGACAACCCTGAATGGCTTGGGATGTTGTCCATACTGGCGAATTTCAACTTTAAAGACATAATTTGATGGGAAAAGTAAGCATACCACTCACTTCTCATCCCAGCCCAGGTCCCCACATTATAGGCCAGGGAGACGGAAAGGATAGGTAGGAGCCAAACGCAGGGGAAAGATGACAGAGGATGGCACCCTTAGGCTTCTCGGGGACTCCCCCCACCCCGACTGGAAACCCCCAGCCCCCCCAGCCACCATGCCCCTTTCACTTAGCCGTGACAGCCGTGGCTGTCACTCTTTTTGGCCCACCATATTTTCATGAACATTTTCTGGTCTAATTGCATGAAACAGCCGCCTGCTGCAGCTTAGTGCTTTTAACTGACCACCGTGTTATTTGCATACACCTCTCAGTGTAACCTATTTTTAACTGCTAGTTTTTGACTTTTCAATTATTACCTTCCTAAAAGGGAAAACGAACTTGCCTGTCTCTATCACACACATACACTTTCTTTCTCCACAGTCTCTGGTTTTCTAGCTGCCTGCCTACAACTTGTCTGTCTGTCTGTCTGTCTGCCCACCAATCCATCCATCCATCCATCCATCCATCTTGCTCTCTTCCCTGTCTTCCTCTCAGTGTGTGTGTGTGTGTATATATATATTAAATTAAATGGATGTTTATTTCCTTGATGATTACTGTTTCTGTGGCTGTGATTATATAAATTCTGTTCAGAGTTGACATATAGTATTCTGTGATTACATTTTCTCCGCTGGATAACTTGTGCTCTCCGGAATTAATAATTGGCTTATTTAATTCATTTGCTTAGTGTTATATGCTCAACACTAATTCAAGCACTTTTGAGGACAAACTAAGTAAATTTGAATACATGTACATGATTCTAGCATTTTCCTATGAGGGAAAACTTATTTGATCTTGATAATATTACAGCCACCTCCTATGAGCGTGCTAGGTCATGAAATGACACTTACTAATATCTGCACTTGGTGCATATTTCTCAATGGAGGAAGGGGAGAAATCATTTTCGGAAAAAAAAAACACAATCATTTTCAATTTTTTCTAATTTATCACAATAATGGAAATAGAATGTTATGAGTAAAGATTTTGAAGTTTTTAACGTATTTCATCATATGCAGAGTCTGTACTGTATTGGCCATTAACTTAGCATCAATCTAGTGAAAAGACATGCTTTGGGCACTTTTGCCCAGAGACTCGCCTATCTGAGCATGCTCCGTTTCAGACCGGATGTTGGAGGACTACTGAGCTATCCCTTCAGCACCGGCATACATCATTGGTGCTGGTAAACAGTTCTTGGACTGATTCTAAAAACACCTTAAGACATAAAATAGGATTAAAGTGCAGTGCCTGGCTAGTTCGCTGTACCTTTAGAGTAATTCATTTACACAGGGTAACAATGAGACTCGCTGGGTCAGTGCCCCAATCTCCCCAAATGGAGACTCAACAAAGACGGGCTCAACACCACCACTGCCTACCAAACATCTTCAACTGAAGTGAAACCAGCACTTCCGAAACCCCAAGGTTTAAGTACAAAGTAGAGCCCACCCGCAGTACTTACCAGCTCATCTCCAACCTCCTCAGCCCCAGTGCTGTGGGGTCACCAGCGATCTCTCTTTTTGTCACTCTCCGAACACAATTCCTTTACAAGTCCTAGCATCTGGCTCAAAACGTAGAAGCCAATGTTTCTGTTCCCACCTAGAACTCAGCTCGGTCCCCCTTAGCCAATCTCCCGGTTCTACTCCAGTCTCCTCTAATCCTCCCCCACTAGTCTCCTCTCAGCAGTGGTGATGCTGTTAAGGCCTTCCAGTGGTTCCCAACTCTACAGATAAGCTCCACCCCACCCCTGCTTCAGCCACGCCCATATTCTCATTCCACAAAACAACAGCTCTTACTTCCACCTCAGACCCCATTATGGTCGGCTGCCTGAATCCCCTCCTACAGATGATCTTAAAAAAGACAGGTTTAGCGAGGTCCTCCCTGGTCACTTTGTTTTAAATCCTTATCCTCAGTACTCTTTATTTGAGTTCCGGCTCTTGATAGTTTCTCCTTAGACTTCTTGACAGCTCTCTTATTTACTGAGAATCTCTCCTGAGAGCAGGGCTGACACACAAGCTCCATGGTGGCAAGGACTCTGTCCATTTCATTCACTGTTGCAGGTCCAGCTCTACAAAGGGGCTGGGTGTTTAATTAAGAAGAACTTCTCGGTATAGTAGCCCCCACCCCCAGCAAGGGTATTTTTTATTGCAGTTTTATTTTTATGTGGATGAGTGTTTTGCCTGTGCTGTGTATGTGCACCTTGTGTGTTCTTGTGTGTCTGGGGAGGTCCAAAGAAGATGCTGGATCGGCTAGAACTGGAGTTACAAATGACTGTGAGTCATCACATGGGTGTTCTGGAAGAACAGCCAGCACTCTCAACTGCCGAGCCATCTCTGCAGCCTCAAGAAAGGTATACTTTGTAACCCCCTTCAAGATACAGAGATACACGATTCAGTTCATTGTCTTATGTGTCTGTGTTTCTGTGTATTTATTTATTTATGTGCATGTGCTGTGTGTATGTGTGTGTCTATTACTGAGTGTGTCTGTGTGTATCTGTATGTTTCTGTGTATGCATGTTTCTCTGTATATGTGTCTATATGTATGCCTGTATGCTTGTATGTATATCTATATGTGTGTTCATATGTGTGTGTGTGCATGTATGTCTATTGCTCTGACTGTGTGTGTATCTGTATGTTTCTGTGTATGTGTGTTTCTTTGTCTATCTGCCTATGTGTAGGTCTGTATGTGTGCGCATGTATATATGTATGTATGTTTGTATCTCCTCTCTGTCTCTCTGTCTCTGTGGGGGGTTAGGGGGAAGGGTGTTCTCTCTCCTGGTCCCAGAGATGGAAATCACCTGCTCGGTGAAGACAGAAGGAGGTACAGGTGCCACTGACCCGAAGGTGATTGCAGGAAAGGAAGAGAAATTAGCACATAGATGAGACACACACTCTCAGAGACTCCTTCTCCCAGTGTGAGTCAGCTGAGGGTGGCAGCAGTGACAAATTAATTTCATGATGCTGTTGCTCACATTGGAACTTTAAGACTCAAAAAAAAAAAAAAAAAAAAAAAAACCAGCAACTGTTTTGTGTATGGGGGGAAAACATGCATCTGCCTGCACTTCTATCCTAGTGACAGCTAATGACAAAGCGAGCTGTTTTCCAAAAGCACTTGCTTTGAATATGCACCAACCCACCTACTGTGTGCCCAGTGGACTAAAAGCTAAAACTCATCTAGTAAGACTCAAGGAGCTCCCACAGGTGGCACTGACACCCGGAAGCTACCATGCTGAGTGTGCATGCTCAAAGCAGGAACTGAGACCTGTCCAGATGTGGCCAGTTCTGCCTGAAGAAAGCCTTGGAGAAGAGCAGAGACTGGGGGAGTCCATGAGGGAGAGGGGTGGGGGAAGGGGGTGCGGGGGGGGGGGGTGCAGACATGCTGGAGGGTTCTTAAGAACAGGTTCTTAAGAACTTCCCTGCGGGTGGGAAGTACAGGACTGAGTAGGACTCAACCTCAGAGCCCAGGACAGGGCATAGAATGGAAGGCTGATTTGGGGTCTCAGAGTCCCAGGTAATGTTCAGGAAGTGCCACCCACTCCCTTCTCCTTTGCTCTGCCGCACACCCTAACAGGTGTGCTCAGGACATCAGCACAAGGTATCAGCAGCTTCCTAAGCTAGAAACACTAGTCCCCCAATATCTGCGCATGTCAGCTCAGTAAACACTTTCAGCCGCAGCATCTAAGAGCACCCTCTACATAGGGGCAAACCCACACGCATGTGCCCCTGGCCTAGCTTTGTTTCCCTGCACACCATCCCCACTGTGTACATAGCCACTGCCGGTCTCCCCCACTAGAATGTGAGCCTTCCGGCAGGGACTGTGTTTTGTTTGCTGCTATATCCCAGCACCTACAGAGCTTGGCACATAGTGGGAAGTCATTAATAATTGATGGGTAAATGAACAAAAAGTACCCATAATGCTTCTGAGATTTGGGTTGTTTATTTCTGTCCCTTTCTATGGGATTAAAAATTGATAGGAAAGGAAAGATTGTACTTTTGGCTACCCTACCCCAGCCCCTCCCACAGACCTGCACCGGGCTGCCACTCAACAAATGGTAGGTGGATGATGGAAGAATGGATGGATAAGCCCTATAATCAGCAGGACCACTGATGACGTAATGGAACTTTTCTGTGCACAGCTCTCCCTATGAAGGCAATGACCTAATGGGATAAATTAAGTAGCTCTAGCCAGTGGTCCCATGGGTCATATTGTGGTCTCAATGACAAGTGACCAGCGTGGAGGACAGAATCCAGAGGTGATCAAGATAAGTCAATAGGCCTTTGGAGGCAGGCATGGATAACTCAGGGCTGTAACTCCAGCTATACTCAGAAGGCTAAGACAGGAGGATCCCAAGTTCAAGGCCCTCCAGGACTACAGAGTGATTTCAAGGACAGCCTAGACTAATAGTGAGACTGTAAGATGAAAATAAGTGGACTAGGGGTGTAGCTTAGGGGTTAAGTGCTTGCCTTGAGTAAAGCCCTGTGATTAAACAATGCCCAGTACTAGCCCATAACCCCTCCTAGCCAACACACACAAAAAAACTCAGGGCTAAATGTGGGTGAGAAAAAGGGAAAGAAGAGCCAAAGATGGCCCCAAGGCTTTTGTTTAGGTCATAGTGAGGTCTGAAGAGGGTTAGCAGCCTTTAGGATATAAAATGGGGTGGGGGCAGGTAGCAGGCAGCAGGATCACCCTGTATGGATAAAATGGGATCGTTGGGTGCTGGCCCATGGGAATTACAGCATTTACTCCTTACACTAAGAGCCATTCAGGCTTTGGATGACAATGACAAGTTGAGTCTCTGAAGCCACGAACCATAATTCCAAATGGAAAGACACAGCAACCTCTGATGTCATCAGACCAGATCATAGAAATGTGACACTGGGAACGATATTACCAGCTGGGTGCCCAAGGAAAATGCTCCTGAACGGGGCGCTTGTGGCATTGTAAAGCAGAGAACATGGGCGACAGGAAAGTTCCTGCTTCTGGGCTTCCCTTTTCTTGAATGAGTCTGAGGCGAAACTCAGTGGCTAAAGGTGAGAGGGTCAGCAAAGGTTCTCAGTAAATGGGAAAGCGTGTGACAGCTGCCACGAGAGAGGATGGAAGTGTGCAGAAGGTACATTCAATGTGCAATGCCCAGTACTAGCCTGTAACTCCTCCTGGCCAACTCACACAAAACACTTAGGGCTAAATGTGGGTGAGGAAAAGAGAAAGAGGAGCCAGAGATGGCCTAAGGCTTTTGCACACACCTGCACACTCAACCAATGTTATCTGTTGCTGGTGCTTTATGTCCTTGCTGGGGGACAAAACCAACAAAAGAGCCCTAAGCACGGCTCCAGGATCTCTCTGCCCCAACTTGCTATGAGATGGGCTTCTCCAGTGTTTATTTGATCTCAAGTGTGATAAAGCTGTGAGTTATTGTCCCTTGGGTTGAGTAGGCACAATCCCACCTGCACCCCGGCTGCTTTAGCTTCTCCACTCAAGCCAACAGGTAAAGTAGCCACACAACCTCCATCCTGCCATGCAGGTAAGTGGGGTTTGTTTGTTTGGGTTTTTAATTCATGTGTGTGTGTGTGTGTGTGTGTGTGTGTGTGTGTGTGTGTGTACCTGCTTGTTTGTGTGTGTGAGACGCATTCATGCAGATGCCCATGGAGGTCAGAAGAGGGCATTTCATCCTCTGGAACTTTGGTTAGAGGCAGTTGTAAGCCACCTAGGCTGTCGAGGGGTTGGAAGGTGGGGTTCATGGCCACATGGCTTGGCTCCACACATGCCAGCCATGAGGTCTTGAATAAGGTGCTTTAACTTAGAGTTTTCTCATCTGTACACAGGTGAATACTTGGGGGCTGGGAAGTTAGCTCAGTGGATAAAGTGGTTTACCAGCAAGCTTTACGACCTGAGTTTAAGCCCTCAGCCCACATTATGGAAGAAGAAAAGTGATATAGCCAGGTTGTCCTCTGCCCTCCACCAGGGTACCATGGTACATGCACACAGATGTACACAGAAAGACATAAAAATTGTAAAAGTAAGTGTGCCGGGCAGTGGTGGCGCACGCCTTTAATCCCAGCACTTGGGAGGCAGAGGCAGGCGGATTCCTGAGTTCGAGGCCAGCCTGGTCTACAGAGTGAGTTCCAGGACAGCCAGGGCTACATAGAGAAACCCTGTCTCGAAAAACCAAAAAAGAAACAAAAAAAGTAAGTATACATAATTTTTATATATTCACTATGTTCTTCTTTTTCTGTTTCTTGGCTTCCACTGGATGAATGGGATGGGTATTTCCTGGTGTTTTGTTTTGAGCCTGGGTTTCATGAATCCCAGGCTGGCCTTAAGCTCAGTATATAACCAATGATGACTTCAATCTCCTGATCCTCCCGCCTCCAAGTTCAAGACTAAACTTGCAGACATGTGCCACACAAGGGTTTTTGTTGACTCACGACATATACTCCCAAAGTCTTCGGCTGACATTTTCACTATTTGTATCTCGTCTTGTAGACAGAAAACACCCAAAGAACACAAACTCACTTCTCTTTTTGGTACCCAACCCCTCACTGTGATGAACAGAGCCTTCCAGATAGCGAGCTGTGCAGTGGCCCTGCTGAGTCTGGTTCCATCTCTTCCACCCTTGAGCTTTTTCTTCTCACACGTTAGGGACCTTCTCAGCCCAGCTCCCCTACACCCACCCCATGAAATGAATCAGCAAACTGATTCTGCTTTCCCTGAAATCCCCTCACAGTCACTGGACCACCCCTGAGTCACATTTGGCCATGGACGTCCAAGGCAGGCTGAATCAGAGAGACCGAAAGTGGGGCCCATCTTAGACCTACAGGATCACATGCTAAAGTACGTTCCTTTCCTCCGTGTGATAAAACCTCCAGGCTACCCAAAAGATCTTTTGCATAAAAATGAAGCAAAGGCCATCTGACTAAATACCACTACTTCAAGGGGCCCTTTGTAGGTTATTCCAAGCTAGAAAACTGTTGAGGCAATCCGTCACATAGGTGGGCCTCACTAGAGTTAGCGCTCCATCTCGGGCCTGCCCCCACCCTCATGGTGGGACTGGATGATGCCCCAGGGCTAATGCTGACCTGGCCAGACTTTTGTTGCATGTCCAGGCAGGGAGAGCACCCACAGCCATCTAAAGCATTTCCTAGAGCCGCCTTCCATCCTGAACAGGAGGTCTGCCTGTGAGCTGGACTGCTGAAGAAGGGTGAGTCAAAATGACCGCCTCCCTCTCTGGTCAACAGCTGTCGGGCAGCTCCAGAGCTTTGGCTTCTCCCTGTACATCTGTCTTCCTCTAGGCTGCATCACTCCAAGAACCTAAAAACAAGAGCATCCCTGGGGAAGGTCTGAAAGAATACAAAGATGCCTCCCACACCTCTCTGAAAATTGGTGTGGGTGAGGGTCTCTTGTGCCATCTCGTCTCCTTTGTATAGGTTTGGAATTTTTCAATTCTAGTAGGAATGGCCAGCTCCTGCTCTACCCTGTACTAAGTGGAAATCTACTTTGCAGATTGAGCCCCCCGTGAGTCCTCAAAAGATTCTAACCACAGCCAGGTATGATAGGCCATACCTGTGATCACATGGCTGATCACATGGGTTTGAGGGTAGGGGTCGGAGGCAGCACAATCAAGTGTTCTGGGTCAACCAGGACCACAGCGGTACTCAGCCTTTTTTAAATAAAGAAAAGCTGTGTCTGGAAATGGTTTCAAAAGTTTTAAAAAAAAAAAAAAGTGTGATTGACCCTGCTCACTGAGAAAGAGTGTGAAGAAGAAAAGGTAACATGGGATAGAATTAGCCCTTGTGATCTAGGGGACTAGTTAGTTCTAGCACCCCTGTGATACCAAACTCTATGGATGTTCCTTCTATGAGCTGGTGTCTTCGTCTACTCTCTATTACTGCAATAAACAGTATGAGCAGCAGTGACTTAGGGGAGGGAAGGGTTGAGTTCAGCTCATTGTCTTAGTCTACCGTGAGGGGAAGTCAGGACAAGAATCTGGAGGCAGGAAGTGAAGGAATGATTCTTAATGACTTGCTGCCCATGGTTTGGTTTGCTCACCCTGCTGTCTTCTACAGCCTTGTGCCCAGGGGATAGCACCGCCCAGAGTGAGCTCGTCCTCCCATATCAAACATCGGTCCAGAAAATGTTCCACAGACTTGTCTACAGGCCAATGTGATGGGGGTGTCAACTAAGGTTCTCCCTTCGGTGATGATTCTAGATTGCTTTGATGAGAGAGAAAGAGAGAGAGAGAGAGAAAGAGAGAGAGAACACTAGCCAGCACACATGGTATTCACAAACAACTACCACACATGCTCCCACATTCTTGAAATCAGTGCTCTAATTTACTTGGAAGACCAAATACAGTATAAGTTGTACTGTGTAGTAAATAACAAGAGAACCAGGCACCGTGGCACATGTCCGTAATCCCAGCGCTTAGAAGGTAGGAGGATTGCTATAAATTCAAGGCTATCTATCCTAGGCTATGTAATGAGTTCTGGGCTAGCTAGGACTACATAGCAAGACTCTATCCAAAATAATAATAATAAGAGGAGGGGGAGTACTAGTAGTGGTGGTGGTAATAATACAAACAAGTACATAATGAGAAGGAAAGAAGAGAAGGGAAG
This sequence comes from Arvicanthis niloticus, assembly GCF_011762505.2. Taxonomy (NCBI): domain Eukaryota; kingdom Metazoa; phylum Chordata; class Mammalia; order Rodentia; family Muridae; genus Arvicanthis; species Arvicanthis niloticus. The sequence continues at coordinate 32,932,925 of NC_133430.1, read as the reverse complement.
CAAGGAGAGGATGACAGGGGAAGATCTGCATGTCCTCAGTATAAAATGTAATTTCCTTCCTGGATATTTTCTAGCCACAGTTGGTTGGTCCATAGGTGCAAACTCCATGGGTCAGCGAGCAGGACCTGCACTTAAAGTCAGACATCCGGCTTTGTGCTTCCTCCTCCCCCAACTCTGACACTTGGTAGCTGTTGACTAGGATACCTCAGCGTTCCGAGCCCTGGTCTCCTCAGTTGTATTACTGTGTGGTGCCAACCTAGAACTCCAAGCACTGGCCTATGGCCCCATGGGAAGCACTGCCATCTCCCAATGCAGAGCTGGGCAGAACTGTGCTCCAAGTGCTTCGGGCATAGGAATCACATAGCAGAGGGATCTACCTATTCCCTCAGTCTCAGACATCCTCAGCACTGTGAGAGCACAAAGGACAGCTGGGGCAGGCAGCAGGACCAGCAGAGGGAAGCTATCTGCTTGACTCTACACCAAAGGAAAATGGCAAAAATCTTCCAAGGATGGGGAAGGGGTGTCAGCTCATTTCAAGCGCATGGACTCAAAGGACAAGAGGAAGGGAAGCCAGCCGGTGCAGGCAAAGCCCAGGGGCCAAAGCCTTCTCCAGATAATGTCTTGTCCTTCAGGCTCAAGATTAGATCTCTTTTTATATTCTAAATTTAACCCAGAAACACCTCCCCAGAACTTGCTCATCCTGTCCTTCCCAGCCACCATTGCTAAATCTCTCCATAGCTGGGAGGGAATATTTAGAATATGAACTGGATCAAGTGCTTCCTACCTTCAATCTTTCCATGCTTCCTGCTTTTTAGGATAAAGTTCACAGTCCTTACCACACCATGACCAGGCTTCCTGCCTTCTCCAGTGTTTCAGCCTCACTATTTTCCACCGGTCTTCCAGCAGGCCACCGGACCTTTGCACATCTATTCTCACGACTAGACAGGAGCTGTTCCCTCCTCAGGGAAACTTTCCCTCAGCACATGAAACCAAAACAGTTCTCTGGACTACACTCTTTTGTCTTCGTAGACTTTTCAACAGAACACAGATTTCATTTTTACTTCTATAGCTGTGAGATTATGGGATTGGTAACTGTCTTCCCAATCAAACCCCAAGCTCTATGAAGACAGGGCCTGCATTGGTTTGATTTACCACTGAACGCACAGGGCTAATGTAGCTGGTACAATGTGTGTACTCAATAGTTGGACAAGAGTGTCTCATGTTGCTGCCCAGAGGGACAGTGGGGAAAGAGAAAATAAAGCCATAGACGTGTGAAGCCTGAGACAGGTCTGTGAGAGACACAGCATTCTCCTCTGGACATGGGGAACTGAAATTTTTCTCAGTTGTCACCAGACACCTCCATAGTTTCCTCTCTTATACAAGAGCCACTCTCTGGGACTATCCCTGGAGGGCAGTAAGAAGGTAGCTTACCCCTCTGGGAGTAAGGGGGGGGGCAAAAAAGAGGGTCAAGAGAAGAGACAGAGACAGGAGTGGCAACCTCCAGAGTATCCTGTTTAAGCTCTCTGAAATGCACCTTTGTTCCTAGTTATCAAGACTCAGAAAGAGGGAGGGAGGAGAAGGACACAGACAACAGCTACATAGCCCTCCCTCCACCCCAGCTGGACATGAAGCTCGGGTTATCCGAGATCTCTCTTCCCTGGAGGCCTGTGAGGGCTGCGGTAGACAGGGAGATTTAGAACAGTCGACCCAGAAAAACAGGGTGGCTTTTCTCTTAGGTTATCAGACACATGCCCATTCAAGGGATACAAACCAAGCTTAAGTTTGGATTCTCGGTCTGGGCCACGGAGTCTCATCAATTATACCATTGGGGGGGGGGGGCCCTCTGGACAGTTAAAAATAACACAGGGGTCTGGTGTTTGGCATGCCAGCTTGTCAAGCAGAGTGGAGCCCTGCTTCCCAAAAGAATGTTCTGGAAACTCAAATTCACACACCAGCCAGCCAAGGAGGTTAAGAAATAGCAGGGTGCCCCAGCGGGCTCTGTATTACCCAGATAATGACTGCAGCAACACATCCCTAACCAGGCAGATAAGCTCACAACCTGACTCTTCCCCCACCCCCTCCCTGGGGTCTGAGGGACTTTCAGGCCTTTCTAGCTTGAGACAGGAGGGCAGAGTTCATCCATGCAGGAAGAACCCTCCTCCCCATGGAGGAGGCAGCCACAGGATGCATGGAAGCTGATCTTAGGAGCCCAGGCAGTCAACCAGGGTCACTACTCCTCTGTGAGCTGCTGCCAGGGTCTGTGAAATTTGTGTTTTTTTTTTCCACAGGGACCCAATATCAACAGCAATTAACTAGTTCGTAAATAATAGAGATAAATCTTCCTCAAAGTCTCTTGTAGCTTATTCTAGTAAAAATTAATTAATTAATACTAACCAGGTGTGCTGTACTCCACCTATAATCCCAACACACTAGAGGAAGAAGCAGGAAGTAGAGGCTGGAAGCTCAGGAGTTCAAGGTCAGTCTCAACTCTACAGAATTGGAGGCAAGCCTGGTCTAACCTAATAATCAGTCATCATCACCATCATCTAGAAATTCCAGCAAAATTATAATTTCTCCTACGTGTTTCATTTCTTTTAAAATGCCAACGTGCACCAGGTGGTGAGGGTCTCAACTAGTGTGCCTTTCCATTTGAAAGATGAAAACAGAGCACTGCCAACAATTATCCCAAGGTGACATGTGTCAGCTCCTCTAAGGACCTTACATACACTGACGTACTTCAGTCTTCCACCAACCCGATGAAGCCAGAATGACAGGTCACACTCCACAGACAAAGAAACCGAGGCACAGGGATTAGAAACCTGCCTTCAGTCACAAAGGTCAGATTTGAACCCAGGCTCTGGCCCTTCAGTCTGCCCCCAAGCTATAGTTGATGTGACAGCTGCTCCCCTGGGCCTGACTCCATATCTAAGCTTACAGAGCCCTCCGTGTGCATAAGACAAGCCTCTGCCTGAAAACCAGCTGTCTGTGGGATGACGGAGCTGGATGCTATTAGACGGTTGGACGGTTAAAGGTGCCTGGCTGGGGCTGGGGAGGCACCACCTTTAGCCCTGTTCTTTGTGAACCATAAGAACTCATTCGAAAACTCAACCTTGATGCCAGGCTTGAAGATAGAGGGTTCACATCTCTATGCTGGATTGATTGATGATTGATTGATTGATTGAGACATGGTTCATGTAGCCCAAGCTGGCCTCAGATCCACTGTATAGCTTAGGATGACCTTGGCGGTCTGGACCAACCGCTGGAATCACAGGAATGTAGTTGGTACCATTGGTTTATGTGATAGAGACAGAACCCAGGGATTCATACAAGCTGGGCAAATACAACTAACCACACCCACAGCCCTGGGATGCATCTTCATAATGTATTTATTAGAACCATTTCTAGGTATTAAGTACCTAGCTGGACAATAGCTGGACAGGGTGGCTCACACCTGCAATCCTAACAATTAGGAGGGAGAGCCATGAGGGTCAGAAGTGATTACATGAGACTTTGTCTTATTTTTAAAAAATAAATAAAATAAAAGCAAAGACTAGAACTACAGAAGAGGGAGATATTTAACCTTTTTTTTTTTTTTTTTTTTTTTTTTTCAATACAGACTTTCTTTGTGTAGCCCTGGTCGTCCTGGAACTTGCTCTGTAGACCAGGCTGGCCTCAAATACAGAGATCTGCCTGCCTCTTCTGGGATTAAAAGTGTATGCCACCACTGCCTGGCGCTTTTTTGTTTTTTAAGAAAAGGTCTCCCTGTGTAGCCCTGGCTGTCCCCGAGCTCCTTATGTAGACCAGGCTGGCCTGCCTCTGCCTCCTGAGTGCGGAGATTAAAGGTTTGCACCATCGTGTCCAGCCCCACATCTAACTCTTTCATCCAGTACTTGGTTGGACTCTTCCTCTCAAGCTCTGCCCTTTGTAGCAAGATTATCTTTGCAGACAGGACTGTCCCAAATCCAGAGGGACTGATGGCTCACACCAGGGCAGGCCTGGTGGTACATCTCGGTAATCTCTGCTTCCCCTGAAAGCCACCCTGGAAAGTACTCAGAAGCACAACAGGGGCAGGAAAGATAGTTCAGTGGGGAAAGTGGATTGCTACCAAGACCTGGGTTCAATCCCCAGATCCACATGGTTGAGCAAGAAGAACCAACTCCCACAAAGTCATCCACATACAAGCTGTAGTACATACACATAAATACACACACACACGTAATTTTTAAATTGCTTTTTAAAAAAAGAACACATAACAAAGGGACCCAGGACCTAGATCCAGTTTAACCCTTCTGTGAGCTATTGGAAAGACCAGGAATTAGAACCTACCAGCCAGCACCCCATAGGTGCCTACATTTGAGTGCTTTCCAGGAACTGCTCCAAACAGATGCATGCTTAGAGCCTGGACATCCCACATTTTTCTGTCTTTCCCGTGTTCCTTCTCACCTCATCTTCCCTGTCCCAGAAAATAAAGGGGGTCCTCGATGGAGTCACGCAAATGCTTTCAAAATCTTCATTCACCTTTCTTCCCAATGTGATGTCCTCTAATCTTACTTTCTATGGAGCCTGCCCAGTTCCCAGAGTCCTAAAGGTAGATGGGAGGCCACCTCCTCTTTATCTCTCCTCATCTCACCCATTGCTCTCCTTTCTCTCCCATAAAGCACTAACCAGGCCCAACAACGCTTGGATTCTGAGGTACACTAGATGAACCAGCCAGGGTAGAGTGCCACAGACACTCATCAACCTCCGAGCTTCTGCCTGAAAAGACTACTCCCTGAGGAACGATCCGATCGGCTGTCAGGAGGAGCCTGACAGGAGGAGCGATACTGGAGGAGGGGGAGTCCTTACCCTCAGTGGTGTAGCCACCACTGAGTCTCCGTGCTCTGGCGAACAGCTCAAATTCATGCTTAATTGGTCACAAAACAAGACAAAATGTCATGAAAACGTGTGTGTGTGTGTGTGTGTGTGTGTGTGCGCGCGTGAAACTGTCAAAGCACAAATTTGATTTTAAAAATGATGTGCTGGGCGTGGTAGCACACACCTTTGATCTCAGCAGCTGGGGGGGTCAGTACAATAAAAAGTGGACCTCTGTGAGTTCAAGGCCTGCCTGGTCTACATTGTAATTCCAGACCAGCCAAGGCTACATAAGTAAGACCTTGTCTAAAAGGAATATTTAAAAGTTTAAAAAGATATAGCTTTGGTTTTGTTTTATTTAACAACAACAAAAAAGACCTCTCCCCCTCCTAGTCTCTCACATCCCTGCAGCTTCTCTCTCCTCTAAGTTTGCCTGTCCCTCCTCACTTCCCCTTCTCTAACTCATAGATCCAGCAGGCCATCCTTAGAAACAAAGATGGTGTACCCTTTCCTCCCTTTTGTGCCCCTTTAATTCTTCCACATGGAGCAAAGGAGAACATGGAATGGAGAAGAGAGGCAGGCGAGGAGGAGTCCGAAGGAAGCATAAGCTGGAGGTGCAAACCTTGGCATGAAGCGGTAAGTGGATTATTCCCCGATCTGTGGCTCAGAGGGCCTTGGGGCAGCTTAGCTCTGAGTCGAGAATGAAATAAGAAACAGAAGGCAAAAGAAAAGTCAACGGGTTACTGGTGGGATTTTTCTTCCTGAGGATTTGAGAAGCTGCAGGAAGCAGAGCCCTGAGGAGAAATGCTGGGAGGTGAGGCCGCCTGAGAATGCCAGCTCTGGGTCTTAGAGAGAGGGGTGGGTGTTTTCTTGAGCTCTGCAGCACTTAGACCAGTTGTCTGGGTAACTCAGGAGACGGGCATTTGGGGCAGCCCTGGGCAATAGTAAAGACAATCCCATCCATCAGAGTTTCTATGGGTCTGTATTTCCCTGTAAACTGAAGACATTCTGGGCGGATAAAGGCCAAGAATGAGTGATCACTGGAAGAGGGGCCAATACTACCGGGTCCTCTCAATTTGGCAGATTAAAAACTAAGAAAACAAGAGTCCTATTGCTCTAAGATCCAGCTAGGTCTCAGAAAGGTTCCAAATTTAGACTCATAAACCAGCTAGACTCCATTTCCTCCCCTGACACTGACTGGGATCTCTACTCTCTGGGAAGGCAAACAATGCCCCTCATAGGCTCCTGGCCAGGGAGTTTGAAGAACTTCCCAAATTTCATAGAAGGCTATAGATCAGTGTTCATCCCAACTAACCTTGCACATCACTGACCTAAAATGGAGTGGTCCAAACCGGTTTCCCACTCCCCAGAGACACGTGCGATTAGATAAAAGGAGGACAGAATAAGTGTAAGTATCTGTTATACTGGGATGGCTGCCCAGAAAGGAAATGAGTGCCGGGAAGGGGACAGCCCTGTGTGCCCCTTCCCACTGGCTTTGTGCTGGAGTTGAGTTACCTCCGAGCACAGGTGCTAGCGCAGTGTGACCTGTGGGAGGTGACAGGCATTTTTGCACAGTTCTGTTCCTGTAGTCTGCATGTTGGGCAGCGTCTAAGTGATTTCTAGCCTTCTGCATTGAAGGGTTAGGGTGAGGGGGTACAGTAGACCAGACTAAAAAATTTAACTCCAAGAGTCTGCCTCCTCCTCAGGTCTTCATCTTCCTCTAGACACAAGGACAGGACTTCCCAGAAGTCTTTCTTCCACATCACAGAAGGATCTGGAGAAAGTCTGCAAGGGTTACAACCCCAAGTCAGCGTCTCTCATAATATGAGATAGAGGGGCTCGCTCCAAGGACCCTGGAACACCCTATCCAGCTCACTGTCCAACCCAGCACTGGACACATAGGGACATCAAGTCACTAGAGCTTATCCCAGCTAGGCATGTGCACTGTCAAAGCATGCAGAAGACATTCTCCACAAAGACATCAGTACACTATGGCTGGACTGGTGTCATCTCCAAAGCTTCATAGAGCAGACAGTGAACTCTCTTCAGAGTTCAACCATGGCTTCAACTGTTAAAGATTTTATGCCTTCTACTTTTGCCAATCTTAAAACCCCAAAATAGAGCCACGGCTGTGGTGGTGAACACCTTTAAGCCCTGCATTCAGGAGGCAGAGACAAGCAGATCTCTAAGTTTGAGGCCAGCTAGATCTACAGATCAAGTTCCAGGACAGCCAAGGCTACACAGAGAAACCCTATCTTGAAGAAGAAAAAAGAAAAGAACAAAATACATACACACACACACAAAAACAAAACAAACAAACAAAACCCCACTACAGTGGACAGCCAAGCTGTCCATCTACTGATACAAATGACATGGCTCAGAAATGCAACCATGCCTCCCACAGGTCAGCACATCCAAGCCTGCGTCTGGTGTCTGACATCTGAAATTAAAGAATGTTTAAAGAGAATTCCACTGCCTTTCTCAAATGCAGGCCGTTCAAGTTGACAATGAGAACAAGTCAATTCTAAAGACAGGCGGAGTGGCGTACCTGCCTCCCGGCTTCATTCACTCAGCTATTCACCAAGTGACAGCTAGGCGAGGTCCTGGGGACAAAAAAGCACAGCCACGGTCACTGCCTTCCAGAGCCTTTTACTGTAACCAGCCATAGTAGAGTATCTCCATGATGGAAGGAGGAGAGGCATGTGCAGAACTGAGGGCCCTTGGTGGACAGCACCACCCTCTGAGGGCCATCAAAGGTCACAGTGGGGAAAGGGAGCCCTTGAGCTGTCTGGAGGGATCAAGCAAACAGTGCATCTGGAAGTAGGCTGGGGCTAGAAGACCATTTAACTACTGATCTACAGCAGCCATAAGAAGCTTATTGAGATGTCAGAGGATGAAGGGGGGGCTGCCTCCGCACAGGGATTCAGAGCATCCTTTTAGTCGGGTGTGGTGGTGCACACCTATAATCCCAGCCTTCATGAAGCTGAGCTGAGGTAGAAGAGAAATTCACCCACATCTCTCATGCGGAGGCTGTCACCCAAGGGTATCCACAGATGTATTCATCAAGGGCTGTGAGCCCCAGAAAGGCTCACACATCTATTCCGAGAGAGCAGAGACACAGCTTTCCAGAGATTTCTGTAAAGGTCTGTGGCTGCCACAAAAAAGGTCAACAGAAAATGCCCAGCAAACACTGAGTGGTGTGAACACCCAACCACAGTGTTGAGATCTGGTTTCCCTCACTGTCTCTTGCATGTAGCTGGGTCCCTGACATATAAACGGGTAGGTAGGCTTTTAGGACTGGCAGAACGATGGAGAGCAGAGGTGCACCCCAATATTAAAGAGCTAGGAAGGAAAGACCATTTTCATCACCAAAATCAGCATCTGTGTATATACTAACCAAGCATCAGGTACTGGCCTGGACTTTTAAAAACCTCAGGCTACAAAAAAGAATGTCTTCCCAGCCTCTTGTTCCCTGGGCCAATACCGCAAATCAAAGTCCCTAAATGTAGATATAAGTCACCCAGGGCAATTCACTGCAATCCCAAGATCAAGCTCAAACTTTAGTTGGCAGTTGCCTAGCAACAGGTAACCCCAAAGACATATCACCAACCCCCGGTGTCAAAAGGGCATTTTGTGGCCACACTGGTTCTAAAAACAAGCCTGCATGCGAGCCTGTCTGCCAGACCTCTGTGCAGCTATTGGACAAAGGTGCACACCCCTCCATGCAAAGGAGGCTGGGAGGGGGAGCCAGGAAGTTGAGTAGCTAGCTGCATGTTTGCCCGCCACTACACAGTAGCAGGCAGAAAGCAAGAGTTGCCTCTTCAATTCCTTCTTCAGATCACACAGCAATTAATCTGCCAAGAAGTTGCTCAGCTGATCCCAGCCATGCCTAAATAAAGAAGCAGTCCATGACATGAAGACTGAGCTGAACTGATCTCCAGTCTGCTCTAAAACTGGCAAGCACCCTTAGTAGCAGCAAGAATCTACTATTCCAGATATGATGACACACACTTAGTCCCAGCCACAGAGAAGCTGGAGCAGGATCCCCTGAGCCCAGAGTGGGCTATACAGTAAGAATCGTTGTTGTTTGTTTGTTTGGGGATTTTTGTTGTTTGGTTGCTTAGATATTTTGCTTTTGGGTGTTTTGTTTTGTTTTGTTTTGTTTTGTTTGAGACAAGGTCTCATTGTGTAGTCTTGGCTGGGCCTAGAACTATGTTGACCCAGCTGCCCTTGAATTCATAGAGATCTACCTGCCCCTGTCTCCTGAATACTAGAACTAACGGTGTGTGCTGTCATGCCTGGCCCCCTCTAATATTTTAAGAATAAAAAGCACTGAATCATATGTGACGCTATGGTGGCAGGATGATAAACCTCAGACTACAACTCAAAGTGAACCCCAGGAAGTGGGTTTGCCTCACCTCCTCGCCACCTCACACCTTCAGAGCAAGCAGAAGAACCCAAAGGACCTCCCCTACCACAACACAAAATTCCTTCTTCTCTTTCCTGCTTGTCTGTCTTTATCTCTGCTTCCTTCCTTTCCTTTTAATGAGAAGCTCATAAGCTCTGTCATCTAAGAGTCAAGTGGAATTTGAGCTTTCTAAGACAAAGTCTATGATCCAAACCATCACAAGACCCACCATTGATGTGGACCTTCTCTGGAACCCATTCCTCCCATCTTGGGGAAAGGTCTTTCGGGTAGAGGGTCAGGGGCAAATAAACAGACCCATCTAAAAGCTACCCGGGAAGAGCAAATGCACAAGTCAAACAACAGCGAGTAAGGGGATATAAATCTAGATAAAATATTAAAATCATTAAATGGCTGCTGCTCCCTGAAGATTGGGAAAAATGAAGAGAGTTAATTAAAAGCAATCTCCATGCACTGCTGAGCCGGCCAGCCCTGCTAAATGAACAGCTGGGGCTGCAGTGGAGGGCAGACAGGGGCTGGGGAGGGGGCCCTGCACGGAGATGCCTGTGACGGTGAACACGGGGACTGAAGTTTCATGTTTTATTAAATATTTTATGACTGCTGAATAAAGTTGTTCTTGAGAGAGAGAGAGAGAGAGAGAGAGAGAGAGAGAGAGAGAGAGAGATGATGGGCTGAGCGAAGGGACTCTGAGATGCTCCTTATGGGGGGGCATTTCTGATACCGTCCCCAAATGCAGTGGGGGATAAAACATTGTCTTAGAAAACCTCTTTACAAGTCTGAGGTTTTGTAAGGGTTTGTGGAAAACATCACCTAGAGAAGAAACAATACGGACAGGAGCCAGGAGTCGGAAAAAAGCAGAAAACAAAGGCAGAAAAAACTTTCAAACTTCCCATTACCAATCCAACTAATCCAAGCTAGACTTTTTTTTTTTTTTTTTTTTTTGGTTTTGGTTTTGGTTTTTCGAGACAGGGTTTCTCTGTGTAGCCCTGGCTGTCCTGGAACAGGCTAGCCTCGAACTCAGAAACAAGCTAGACTTTTAAAACAAAACTAGAGTCAGCAGAAAATGCTCCCCCCCTCCATCTTTTTCTTTCCTTGAATCCTTTTTTTTTTCTTTCTCCCTGCAGTCAAATAAAGTTTGGAGATTTTATTATTTTATTTTATTCTTTATAATACTCAGAATTTTTAAGCCCAGTTCAAGTCCAAAGACCAGCAACTTTTTAACTGTTAGAATATGGAACTCTTCTAGATTCTGAGGGAAACCCTCGGTCCTTCCCTGATGAAAACATAATCAAAGGAAATGATTGGGGGGACTGTTTTTCTCCTCCATAGAATTGGGATCGGAAGGGGGGGTGTGTGCACTGAGGAAACATAAGGGCTTATACACTTGGATATGCATTTTAATTAGGTGGACAGAAGTGGCCGCCTGTTAATTTTTCTTGCTTGTTCCCACTTAACATTCATCACAGGCAGAACCACCATAGAGTGCTCCCAAGATAATAGATGGTTCTGCATTGGCTAAGTCCTCAGGGAAAATAATTAGCAAGAGAGAATATATTCTCTCTGCTCCCAATGTCCCAGCCACCCTGCCCCCCCCCCATCTCCAGCAGAAGTTGCCTCCCCTCTCACCATCTCACCCCTACCCCAATGACAGTGGTCTTCCTGGGAGAGGACAGTCAGCCTTCTCTTTCCCAGGAACTCACCACTAAAGAGTAAGACTCTAGAAGCCGAAACAGAACCCAGAGATCCTTCTGGAAGTAGATGCCTCTAGATGCAGATGGGGAGGTCATTTGGCTGTAACCAGGACAAGATGAAGCATGCTCCTAAGTTAGATCCAGTGAGACTCTTCCCACTGGGCTCAACTCAACCGTGATCCATGGAAAGTCGTTGCAAGGAGTCTGATGGAAGTGGGGATGGCTTTACACTAATTCACTCCTAAAGGACCCTTGGAGCTTGCTTCAAGATTGTATGTGAAGCCTTCTCTCCAACGCTAGAAACCAACACGCAACTTAATGACTCAAACCCATCATGGGCTTCCATATCTAGTTCTCTGTAAACAAGACGTCCTTTTTCACTGACTCCTACATCGACGGCTTGCCTTCCTTGTTCACCAGCAGATACAGACTGCAGCCACCTTTCACACCCTCTTGCTCCTTCAACTTGGTGAAAGGACCAAGAGCTTAGCTGAGGACCCAAGTGTTCCCCTGTATCCACTGCCCTTCCCACGGCTGCTGGTCCTGTGGATGGACTCAGCTCCCAAGGTGAAATGGGAGTTTCCCTTCACCTTACCTCCACTCCTGCTTCAAATCTAGACCTGGTGAAGCCCGGCTGAGCTCCCAAGACTACTGAGTCACGGCTGGATGAGCAAGACTCGAATTAAAAACAATGGTTGGATATGAAGCCAGTGACGTGTCTTTTGGACAATGTTTAATAGACCAGCCGTGGTGGGGCAGACCTCTGACCCCAGTTACTCAGGAGGCAGGCGGGAGATAGCTGGTAAGAGGTGGTATCAAAAGAAGCATGCTGGGTATGTGGCTCCACAGAAAATTCACCTAGCATGGACCGGACCTTGGGTTTGACACCCCTCCCCCCACCAGCAACACATACACACATCTAATGGATTAGGCTATCATTGACTCTGAAGGACGCATCAGTACATGACAGGGAAACTCAGCTCTCCTAGAAACGCCTCACTTAGAGTTTCCACTTCCTGAAAAGCTTTATTTCACTTGGGCCCTTGAAAGATAAACAGGGGCTTGGGCAGGAAAAGAGTAAATAAATAGGCTCTCCCTGTATACAAACACAGGCTCAGTTTTTGTATTTCCTGGGTTTTTTCAGTATATGTATATGAGTGTGTATTCATGCGTGGACGGGTGCGTGCATGGGTGCATGCGTGTTATAACTGGTGTATCTCAGGTTTACTTCTAACTCACTATGTAGTTGAGGATAGCCTTGAACTCCTAATCCCCTGCTTCTGCTTTCTGAGTGCTGGGAACATAGGCAAGCACTACTGTGCCTCATTTATACAGGTGCTGGAGTTCAAACTCAGGGCTTCACGTGCTAACCAAGCACTCAACCAACTTAATTCCATCTTTAGACCTGTGTTGTGATTTTACTATTTTGTTTTGTTTGAGACAGAGTCTCACTCTGCAGCCCAGGCTGTCCTTGAACTCCCAAGAGAGCCACTAATCTGTCCTGTCACCCCAGGTGCTCCCTCCCCTCACCATGGTGACAGATTTCCTCATAAGGAACTCTTACTACCCTCAAAGGTAGCACAAGGAGCCATGCCTGGAGCTGGGGATGGGAGAAGTGGGTCTCTAGATTTCCAGGTTCCTGGGTGATTACCACTCCACAAACACTAGTGCTATACCTAGAGAAAGGGTAGCACTACTGTTTGAGGTGGAATTCGGGGACAGCCTGTACCGTCTATAACTGCAGCCTCTGATTTGTAAAAAGTCTGAAAATAAAGGTAATCCAGGACTCTACCGAAAAGAACTGAACACAGGGACTGGAGCAGTTACTAACCCAAAAATGTTCAGAGCAGCTTTCTTTACAACAGCCAAGAGTGGGAAAATGGCCCAAGCATGCAGTAGCAGATAAATGGATAAACAAAGTGTGGCCCATCCATTCAACAGCCATAAAAAGGAATGCAGGTCTGATGTACGCCCACTGCAACAGGGATGGCGCCTGAGACATTGAGCAGAGTGACATAAGCCAGACACAAAGGGGGCAAACAGAGCAAGTTTCCGTTCATATGGAATCCTTAGACAGAGGCAAAAGGGCACTGCTAGCTCCTGAGAAGCAGGGTATGAGGAAGGAATGATTTTGTCTGGTGCCTTGCCCATACAAGCCCCTGCCCTACCACTGATCTATAACCCAGCCCAGAAAGGTAAGTTTAGTGAGGACACATAAAGTTGTGTTTGGCGTGATGAAAAAGTTCTAGAAATAATAGCATTAGCTGACCAATAATTATCAGTGTATGTAATGTGGGCTAGCAAGATGGCTAAGCAAATGAAGGTGCTTGCCACCAAGCCTGACAACCTGAATTCAGTCTTTGAGACCCACATGGTAGACAAAGAGAAGTGACATCCACAAGCCACCCTCTGACCTCTGTAAGCAAATGCCATACCAGGGCATGTGTTCGTATGTGTGTATGTGCCCCATACACAATAAATAGTGTTAAAAGGAATTTAATGCCACTGAACTGCATGTCTTAAAAATGGTGTTTTTGTTTTTGTAGTTGTTGTTTTGGGTTTTGTTTTTTTTTTTTTTTTTCAAGACAGAGTTTCTTGGTGTATAGCCCTGGCTGTCCTGGAACTCAGAGATCTGCCAGTCTCTGCCTCCCAAGTACTTGAATAAAAAGAATGTGCCACTGCCACCCTGCTAGGATGGCGTATTTTCTACTATGCCTATCTTATTACAGGTTTTTAAAAAGTAAAAGAGACGCCTGTGTGCTGAAGATCAACTTATGTCACTTTTCCTTTGGTTTAAGACTTAGAATTTACATGCTGGCATCTGCGAAATTGCTGATAAATCCTGCAAGCCCTTCTTTCTCCTTTAGACTTGCAGAAGACTGCCGAGGGAGATTTCAACCACAGAAAGCCCTGATACTAGTCCCCCCCCCCCGCCCCCATGGAGTCTACAATGTCAATAAAGGAAAGGCAATGAAATCCCAGTCTGCATGCTGATGCCCACACAAGTATGAGCCAGTTCCTAGGCAACCGTTGAGAGCCTCTACTTCCACAACAGTGATGCAAGCTGCATAGAAGGAGCTCAGTGAGACATCAGTACAGGCCCACAGGCTTCAGGTCATATCATTTGTGCTGGGTACCACAGTAGAACAAGATGGCTGGGATGAAATGCAGAGCATCAGCTGAAGGCTTGCTTCCCCCTTCTCTAGACTCAAGAACCAAACCCAAGGGTTCACACATCCTAGACGAGCATTCAAAAATGGGCTACAACATCAATGTGGGGGGGGGGGAAGATGGAGGGAAGGAGGGAGGGAGGGAAGAAAAGCATTCTCTGGGATTCCAGTCTTTCACATCCAGAAACATTATCTGAGTGGCTGGTTGGTTGGTTTGTTTGTTTGTTTGTTTGTTTGTGACAGGGTTTCTCTGGCTGTCCTGGAACTCTGTAGACCAGACTGGCCTTGAACTCAGAAATCTGCCTGCCTCTCCTTCCCCGAGTGCTGGGATTAAAGATTACTGCCCAGCTTGAAGTGCTTTTAAATAACAAAATAAAGCAACTGGTCTCCCACCTAACCTTTCCTTTCTCCTCAGCCTCTGGTTGCATGATTCAAAAGAAAAGCCCACATTTGAACAGCCTGTCACCTGGTCCTCAGCCTCAGGTTCTGGGAAACGGTAGGATGTTCCATCATAATAGAACCCTACATGGAAGCCCTATGAGTCAAGACTGGACCCCAAGGAGTGAAACAACATTAGGGCCCCCGGGTCTTACAACTGCCCTCCAGAGCAACACCTTAGAAACAAGAGCCTGACCCCCTAACTGTCCTTCCCACCCCAAATGCTCACAGTAAGAGCTAGGAAGTTCTTTTAAGTTTTGGTTTGGTTTGGTTTGGTTTCATATGCTGGGCGGGTGGGGGGTGTTGTTTTGAGATAGGGTCTCAGAATGTAGCCTTGGCTGTCCTGAACTCACTATGAAAACCAGGCTGGCCTAGAATTTACAGAGACCTCCCTGCCTCTGCCTCCCAGGTACAGGGATTAATGATGTGTGCCACCACACCCAGCTAACTGCCAGGAAGTTTATGAATTATGGAATTCATAATTAATTATGGAATTCATAATTAATTCATAATTAGGGAATTATGGAATCAACTGCATCTCCTCCTCATAAAGGAATAGGAAACTCTAGGAAAGAAAGTATAAGATGCCAGAGTCTTCCCTCCTCCCCTTCCTCCCAAGTCAGCAAAGCTGCTATAATCACTGGTGGGAAGAGGCAGCATTTGAGACAGGCAGCTGTGATGGTGGGGAAAGGTTGAGAAACAAGAAAAGTCTTCTGGTAGAGATTTCAACTCTATACACTACAAACAGCAGGTCCTTAAGATGAGTAAGAATGACAAGAACAGCATATCTCATTTCACAGCATCCTGAGGTGAGCACAGTCCCTGGGTTCAGGACTAGGTGGGAGGGAAGGGATATAGGGGAGAATTACAGAATTATGTGTCACTATTGTTCTCCAGCCTCAGCCCCTGAGTGCTGAAGACGCAATGAGAATAACTGAACCTATTAGGGATACTAAGTATGAACCACTAGCCTTTCCTGCCTCCACAAAGCCCCGAGCCCAGCCTCTATATCTGCTTTCCTCTCTTCCCTTGCCACTAACCGCCCCCCCACACACACACATATACTCTACTGTTCACAAACATGCAACTCAGACATTCTCCACACTTTACTCCTCTAGCCCCTCCCCTCCCCCAGCAACACCTCCTAACTCTGGCTTTTAAAACTCTAATGCAAATCACAGGCCTCAAGCAAACCTTCTCTCGGTGACAGTTTTACGAGGCTAGCTCTGTTCATCCATATGGTCTGACAGACTGTGAGACACCAGTAACCTGACCAATAAGAAAAACAAATCGCACAAACACCACCACCTCCCATCCCTTCTCAAGTCACTCCGGCAGTTAAGAAAACTTGCGAACTGGAAACCGTTCATCCTGTGCGGCTCCTCTGCAGTTAAACAATCTTCTCTGGACTTCCAGACCACACAGTAGCTTGATCCACTCACTCATTCTCTCCACCCTACCCCCAGGCCACTCTTGGTCTTTCCTTGTTAAATACTTTCATACTTAAAGATTATTTAAAATAGGGTCACCCTTATATAAGACGACTGCCTTTGGAGAATCACAGCAGGGTAAAAAAAAAATATTAAAAAAAAAATATTTTGTTGTCTGTGGGATTTTTTTGGCCTGAGGTTTGCCACATTTGGCTACATTTCGGCCTTCGAGTGACTTTCAAAACACTCAAAACCCACAAACGTTACTTTGCTGAGGTTGGTATAATAAACAGGCCACAGGATGCCCCCGCCTTCCAACAACAGGGCTGCACTTTGAAGGGTGAGTGTCAGCCTCAGTGTCTATCTTTTTGAGGGGTGCGTGCTCAAAGCATGATGACCATGCAATATGTGTTTGGCACTGATCTGAGGGGCTATGGAGATATTACAGCTTTTTGTGGATAAATCCAAATTCAACTACCTGCATGCTTCCAAAGACTCAAAGAAGACATCACCATGGAATCCCAGTTCCCTTTATGGGTCTGGGATATCCCCACAAGAGGTCTGCAGACTGGATTGTTTTCAAGGGTTTACCCTGTGACAATGCCTCCCCTTGGATTCTAACAGAAACTGATTTCCTTTGTGGATATAGACATCTCAAAATAATAATAAGTAATTAAAATATAATAAAAAATAATGTGTACTAATGAAGTTTGGAGGCTTTAGGGATTTTTTTAAGATGTATTTTATTTTTACCAGATTTTGATGCATGCCTTTAATGCCAGCACTCAGGGAGTCAGAGGGAGGTAAATCTGCCAGCTTGAGGCCAGCCTGGTCTACAGAATGAGCTCCAGGACAATCAAGGCTACAGAGAAACTCTGTCTCTAAAAACCAAAAAGTAAATAAATAAATAAATAAATAAATAAGGATTTGCCGGGCAGTGGTGGCACATGCCTTTAATCCCAGCACTTGGGAGGCAGAGACAGCAGATTTCTGAGTTCGAGGCCAGCCTGGTCTACAGAGTGAGTTCCAGGATAGCCAGAGATATACAGAGAAACCCTGTCTAGAAAAACAAAACAAAAAACAAAAAAAAAAAAAAAAAAAAAAAAGATTGATTTTATCTTGGGGGTGGGGGAGGTGTCCCTGCAGAAGCCTAAAATGGGTGTCAAATCTCTCGAGCTTGTGGGAACAGTTGTGAGATGCTCTATGTCGGTGCTAGGAACCAGACTCAGGTCCTGTGGAAGAGCCACCAGTGCTTTGTAACTGGGGAGCCACCTCTCCCCACATCCCTGTTTATTTTTACACTGATGACTAAAGCAGAGAGAGATGGTAGTGGTCAAGCATCTATTGGCTTCAAGGGTCCTTTCCCATCAAGGACTAAAATAATGTCCATAAAAGGCTGCAAATTCACAAAGCCCCAACCCCACTGTTCTCTGTTTAGTTCCTACTCACTACCCCTTCCTCAACCAAAATAGCCAAGACAAGATTAGGACCAGGAATGTGGCCCCCCTGGCCCTTCCTCTCTGATAATTAAACTGGCTGCCTTAGCAAGAGTAAGGCCTGGCTTTTAACCTTCATGTGCCCCAAAACCACTTTAGATTAGAGCACACATCCACATCAGAGAATGGACAGAGAGATAAAGACCTGACCACATCATCTATACACCTGAGCCATGTTGGATACTGACCAAGTAAACATTTCCCTGCTCTTAGAGTTATGTCCTTAATAATAAAGCAAAGATACCAGCGAGTACCTCCAAGGGAGAGTTAACTCTTTAAAAGTAAACTTTTGATAAAACTGTGTACAAGGAATCATAGTTATAAACATGACTACATGGTTTACTTTTCGAATTGTTTATAATCAAAACAATTAAAGTATTACAGCCCTAACTAGGATAATTAAGTAATAATGGCATTTATTCGTCTCTGAGCCTGGAGTTACAAAAATAGATACATACGTACATGACGGAGTCTGGCAGAAGGTGGCAGGCATTCCCAGTTAAGTGCTACGAGCAAAGTTTCGATAAGTTACTGAGAGATTGTGCTGTTTAAAGTGCTGTTGGCAGACGTGGGGGAAGGTGAACAACCTGAACTAGTGTGTTGAGATCTTAACAATAAAAACATAGGGCAGGAGAGATGGCTCAGCAAGTAAGAGTGTCTGCTTTAAGCCTGAACAGAGCTCAATCCCAGGACCACACATAACAGAAAGAACTCATTCGAAATGTTGTCTTCTAACAACACACACACACAGGCGCGCACCCACTTGTTTCAGCACCTCACCTGCTCAAGACACAGACACATAAAATAGTAACTTTGTTTTAATATGGTCTCTCTGTGTAGCTCTGGCTGCCCAGAACTCACTATGTAGAAGAGGCTGGACATCAATTCAGCCTCCTGAGTGCTGGGACTAAAAGCGTGTGCCACCATGCAGCACTTAAAATCAGTAATTTTTTTTTTTTAATTTAAGCATTTTATTTCCCAAGTATATAGTGATCGACAAGTACACAACATGTAACTTACAACACATGCGCCTTTATCAAATCTATCCCTGTTCACTTCCTATGTATACAGGAGTTGAGGATGACTCCAACAATCTGCACTCCGTGTAGCTGCTAATTTAAATAGCAGGCAACTCACATTTGCACATCATACATGTCATCAGTGCCTCTGAATTCTATTTGTCCAGATGTGACTGCTTGACTGTAAAGCCACCTGCCGAGTCCCTTTCTGATCTAATCTGGCCTGGCAGCTCCTGTTTCTGCCTCTAACACCCTGTTGGGCAGTAACAAGAAGTTAAAGGCTGGAATGGAGAAGGCAGACTGTCAGCTTCAGAGAGGAAGGGGTGAAAAGCAATTGGGAAGAAAAGGGGGGGGGGGGTTGAGGGGAGATCAAAGACAGGCAGGAAGAAAGGCAAACTACCAAGAAAGGCTGTTTTCAGGCACTTGGGACCCTAGAGAAGACACCCCCACCCCACGCAGAGCAAAGAGATTCAAGTTGAGCCATCCAGTCATCCAGCGAATTGAATTATTGAATGCCCCACATGGAAAAAAGCTAGCAAGATGAAAAGTGACCCATAGTCTAAGGCACAGCCCTACACAGGGTGGCATGAAAGAAAGAAACCTGAGCTGGCTTCGTCCCCAATACCTGACTACTGCTACGTGTCCCCAGGCCCAAGTGGAAATCTTTGTGTAACCAGTTTCTTCTATAGGGGGCGTCCGTGATGTTGCCTTTTTAAGACGAGAGAGAGAGAGAGAGAGAGAGAGAGAGAGAGAGAGAGAGAGAGAGAGAGAGAGCTAGCACATGGAGAAAATGCTAATGTGGTTTGGAGCTCCGGTTCATTGTCAGAAGGGGCACACAGGATAAACACATAAGCTCTCCAAACCATTCTCCTCCCTCCTCCTCCCTGCGCCCCCTCCATCCCTACGGCTTGATGTGTTGCTACGCTTTGTTCTAATTTGGCCCATGCATAATTTATTTACGTGTGTTTTGTTTCCTGATCAGCAAGTTCTAGAAACAAATGAAATGTATAAGATGTTTTATTAAACAAGTTGTTTTTAAAATAATAATAATAAAAATAGCAGATGCCCTCGGCCTCCCAGTAACGACGTGTGTACTTCTGCTTACGGAGTTTTTAAAATGTCCAGGGTGCAAAAAGCTTGGCCGATTAGGGTTATTGTTTACACCCTTAGCCCTCAGGGGGCAGAGGAGGGGATGCAAAAGGAGGTGGCTAATTATAAGTGACCACTGACTTCCTCTGAGGGAAGGCAGGCAGGGGTGTTGTGTGTGAGCGCCCCTGTGCGTGAGCCAAGACGGAGTTACAAATGCATCCCACGGCAAGTGTTTCCAATTATTAAGGGATACAAGTGTAATTCAGAACTAATTCTATTAAGCGAGATTGGCCGCCTTCTAGCTTCTCTGTTCCTTCTCCCCACAATTTCCTATACCCGAACGCTTCTGTGTCAAAAAAAAAAAAAAAAAAAAAAAAAAAAAAAGTGGAAAGATCTGGGAAACCCTGGAGCGTGGAGCTCCTGCGCGCGCCCGAGCGTAAGCCCGCTCCCGGGCATCAAGGATGCCGCTTTCCCAGTGAGGAACCTGGTACACATAGCAAATAGATCTGACTTAAGTTTACAAAGCAGCATCAGCTCGGCTACGTGATTTCGGCTGGAAATGAGGAAACTGCAAATCAGCTGTGTGGGTTCTGGAGAAACTCCCCGGCACCAGCGGTGTGGCGGCGGGAGTTGGCGAGGACGCGGCGAAGTTACGCCCATTTATTCTGCCATAAAACATTTTCTCTCTTAGGTGAAAGGCTGTCGCGAGTGCAAAGTAGCTAAAAGCTTCTGAGCGAGAACGGGAGCCAGGAACTCGCATCAACCTCAGCCTCCGTCTTTACAGCAATATCTCGTGGAAACTCCGAGATCTGGGACATCCCTGCCCTATTCCTGGTTGTTGGCAGCGGGTTTTCCCTACGCGTTTCTTGGCACTAGGAATCCCACACCACACACTCTCTCGCCGCCGCCCTGCTGCTCCCCAAAGCGAACGGTGTTTTCGACTCCCGGAGCCGTGGGTTAGGGCGCTGTAGCGCGCAGCTAAAAGAGCCAAGATCCACCACCGACACACACCGGGAAAAATTGGTACTAAACACCCACGCGCACCCTCCGACTCCCAGAGGCTTTCATCAGGGCGGGGAAGTCCTAGTACACCGGACACCCACTGGGTGCCCACGCCGCGCCGCGATTCCCAAGGATCCACCCTCTGCCAACATCCCTGCCAATAGCGCCCCTTGAGAGCCACACTAGTTTTCCGAGGCCACCCCCGGCTCCGCGATCACCCGCGGACTTGGCGGCTTTATATTCAGTCCACCGACTGGAAGGAAGGAAGGAAGGAAGGAAGGAAGGAAGGAAGGAAGGAAGGAAGGAAGGAAGGAAGGAAGGAAGGAAGGGAAGACGGACGGACGGGCAGGCAGCTCGGATCGGGAACCGGCCC
This sequence comes from Arvicanthis niloticus, assembly GCF_011762505.2. Taxonomy (NCBI): domain Eukaryota; kingdom Metazoa; phylum Chordata; class Mammalia; order Rodentia; family Muridae; genus Arvicanthis; species Arvicanthis niloticus. The sequence continues at coordinate 32,911,940 of NC_133430.1, read as the reverse complement.
CCGCGAGTCCTTGCGCAGCCCGCCCCCCTCTGTCCGCTCAAAGTCTCCGGGAGGCACCTGCCCCTCGCTGTCGCCAGAGCCCTACACCGCCGCCTCCGCCGCCTCGGCTTTACGCCCAGAGCAGGCAAGCACACCATTTATAAGACCTGCAGTTTCCCTGCCTCCGTATCAACCCCAAGTTAACCCAGATCGTTAATTTACTAGAGCCAGTTAGCCTACAAATACACAGACACACCGGCGACCGCCCGGAGCGCCTGCTTGATCCCCGGCTGCCGGAATGGAAAAGCCCGGGGCAAGCACCTGGGCCCCAGGACTCCCGGGACCCGGCGCTCCGCGCGCTGTCCTCCCAACTCCGGAAGGTTTACACAAACTCCCTGCGAAAGCTCGGAAGGCAGAGCGAACGCCCTGCAAAACTCCGCAGCCGCTGCGGTCCGTCTGCCCGCCCGGGTGGACGAGCAGCGGGGCCGGGGAGGCTCCGGCTTGGAGCGCAGGGCTCAGCAGAGCGCACGACGAGGTCCCAGCCCCGCGCTCCGGCCGGGCTCAACCAGCCCCGCGCGGCGCCAGGAGAGGCAGGGGACTCCGGGGACCGTGAAGACCGGAGCTGCTCACGACCCCCGCAGCTCCGGAGCCCGCGCCGCGGCTCTGTGCTCCCTCCCGGTCCGGGTCAGCCAATTAAGCAGAACACAAATGTAACAATTTTCTTTTTGTTAATTGCATCTCCTGACATTTCTGCGCGCTGGGAGGAAAAAAAAGATGAAGAAGTAAGAGCAGGAAGAAAAGAGGAGCCCGGGCGCAGCGGGAGGCGTCTGCGAGAGCCCGGCGCCGGCTGCGCTCCGCAAGGCGCCTTTTTTTCATATTGAAACCACGCGGAATATGTACATTTTTCAGTCTTACTTACGCTTTCAGGGGGTTGTGAATGACAGTCGCCATTTTGCTACAATGTAACAGAATATTGTCTGTCTCAGAGTTCTAAAGGTTCGCTCAGGGGAAGCGGCGGGCCAATCAGAGCACGGGATACCGGCCTGCTGGCCAATCGGCGCGGCTGGTCGCCAAATGGGCGGGGCCTGCGTGGTGGTAGTTATTAGGGGAGCTGTCAAAGCCCAGAGGTCACTCCCTTTTGTAGAGCCCGAGAGCGAGCAGGTCTTAAAGGGGCAGTACCGTGTTAGTAGCGCCCTTTCAGATTGGGACTAGTGGAGACACATGGGAGAGCATTCTCGCTTAGTTTGAGTCCCTACTTTACTAAATAACTGCAGAGTTTGCGCTCCAGGACAAGAATATTTACATAGTGCCAACAAAACCACTGAATCCCATTCATTAGCTTTGGTCTTTGTATATAACGGTTTTTAACCCCCCAGCTCCGGGAACACCACGGTGTTGCAGTGCAAAAAGTTGGAAGGCTGCAGTTTCCTCCAAGAAATACTACTCGTGATCCACTGTTTGCTAATAATGCTCTGGGTTCTGTAGCTGTTCAACATTCTTGTTCTCGAAGTGTTTTCTTTATCTCAGCCACCTTTCCCGGTCGGTTTCTGAGAACTGGCGAGTCCAGGACAGCAACTCCCCTACCCCGCCCCCCACCCCGAATGTCTCAGTGTCAGGCTCACCCTGTCCAACAGCCACAGTTTTTTGTTACGTAATTCACGGGTGGCTACTCCGCGCGGTCTCCTACGACCACCGCTCTCCACTGTCAACGATTCACAATGATCTGACACGGCCAGCTTGGGAGCGAAGTGAGACCTGGCGCTTTTTAGACAGAAGGTTGGGGAAGATTTGAGGCAACTTTAGGAAACGCAAGCTAGGGAAGCCAGTAACCAGGCAGAAATTGTTAGAGCCTGAGGTAGGTGTTGCTAGAGTCGTCGTCCCCACCCCACCCTACCCCACCCCACCCCACCCCACCCCACCCCCGCAAGGCTCTGCGAATTCAGGCGTCACCTTTCTGGACTAAGATAGGAGGTGAAAAGAATTTGCAAGTGAATATTGAGACGTGACTCGAGGCTTCCCCAGTCTGCGGCTGCTTAGAGTCTGGTGAACCCCTGAAGAAACAAACTGAGAGACTTCTGAGAACCCAGGCTTCTACGGAGCACAGGGAGGCTCAGAGTGGGCGAAAACGCACGAAATCACGTAGAGGGCAGAGGCATCATTAGCGTATAGAAGCCTGGCTACGGCCCCTTGGCTGTTTAATCAGGTCAAATAGCTGGTGGCTGGGGAGAGAAAAGGAAACCGAGAGATGCTGAATTGCAGTTCACAATTCCACCTGCTCTCCAACCTTTTACGACTCTCAATGAATAAAGTAAAATACAATTACAAAGCAGTCCAGAACTTTCAGATCCCAACTCCATTCACTATTAGAGTTACAGATAAGCCCCGGCCAAGCTGAGTGAGTCTGTGTGTGCAGACTGGAAATATTTAACTCTTTGTTTGCCTAGTAGGGTGATGTTCTCCCCCACCCTCTCTTCTCGTTCCAGGGCCTCATGTTTAGAAAGCTGGTTTTGATGAACCATAAAGAGAACCAGGTACGATGGTGCTCCCTTAAAGTTCAAAACCAGCCTGGACTACATATGGAAACTCAGTCTCACCCCCCCCCCCATGGAAACCCAGTCTCACCCCCCCCCATGGAAACCCAGTCTCATCTCCCCGCCCCTTGCTCCAAATTAGTATTATTGCCTTGGTTTTTTGTACTTATTAGAATGTCATTTTAACTGTCAATACAATTCTGACTTTATAGTCGCTTTTATCACGTCCGAGAAATAAAGAGGTATTACTAACTTCGAGTTTTGTATCGTAGATTAAAAGGACACAGATTTGGGCCAAAATCTTCAAAAGCAAGGGACTTAAGAGTAAACAATGCTTGAACAAGACAGGAGCCTGGACCAGAATTAAAGTCTGGTGTTCAGCGGTGCTGTACAATAGCAATATAGACTCTGAAATCCATCTGTCTGCTCACCATTTGCCAGCTGGTGGCATAGGAATATAGGGAATCCCGAGAAGATGACAACAGAGAGTAGAAATAATTCTCTACTTCTGAAAGTCATCATTAGAGCAAATGGACGTCGGTAGCAATGTTTCCATGGTTTAACTCCATAAGCCTAAAACCCTGATTACTGGTTGCGATATCAAAACACTTTTAAAAAGAAATCACACTTCAGGGCCTGGAAAACATGGTTTAGTGGGTAAGAGCACCCATTGCTTCTTATGTGGACCTAGGACAACCCCCAGCACCTGCCTGGTGGCCCACAGCCTTCTAACAAGAGTTTCGGGGGGGGGGGGGGGGGATCTGATGCCCTCTCCTGGACAAAGTGGGCACAAGGCATGCACATGGTACACAGACGTACATGTAAGCAAAAACACTCATACATGTAAAATTAAATTAATCACAAGTCAGGGGGCTGGCTCAGGGGCTCAGAGCCTGTCAAATACATATCTGCCTTTGGTGCAGTCCCAGACAGCCCAAACCGAAAAGGAAAAAGATTGTGATAAAGGAAACGGAGGGGAAAAGGGGGAACAAAATCCCATGTCTAAAGTTCTGTTGGTTCATATGTGAATACAAACCCCATCTTTTCTGCCTTGGCCTCGGTGGCCAAGGCTAGGCAGGCTATTTGGAATGCAGAAGGGAACCAGAATGATCACCTCTCCAGCTCTCCCAGATAGCAGTAAGCTTTGCTGTCCAACCAGAGTATCCTGAGCCCAGGTTACTATTGAGCATTTGATAAGTGGTAATTCAAACTGAGATGGGTCCAATATACACGCAATTTCATAGGCTTTAGCACCAAAAAAAGGAATGTAAATTAGCTCATGAGCTGATTCTCTTAGAGAAGGCCACACCTACCCTTGCTCTCGAACCCCTCCCTCTTTTGAATGTCTCTCTTCCTCCTAATCCTCCTGCATATATTAACATTTCCTTTTTTTTAAGGATAGAGTTCCATGTTGTACCCCTGGCTGCCTCATGAATGCCGGAACTAAAGGCATGCATTATGCCCAGCCTTACATTAACTGATTGGTATAAAACTTCCCTCCAAATAACTGAATTATTTTATATTGATCACGTGTAGAAATTATATTTGGGGTTTCCTAGATTAAATAAAATGTTAGTAAAACTATTTTCACGATTTCTTTTTACTTTTTAAAAATGTGATTAGTAGGACATTTCAAATCACACATGTCGCCCAGATTATATATTATTGGATAGCTTTATCTGCAGGAAAGAAAAATAGGGTCCATTCTCTCTTTTTTTATCTTTTTTTCTTTTCTTCCTTTCTTTTTTTTAAGATTTATTTGTTTATTTAATGTAATGTGAGTGAGTAAAGACACTGTCTCCGTCTTTAAACATATCAGAAGAGGACATCATATCCCATTACAGATGGTTGTGAGCCACCATGTGGTTGCCGGGAATTGAACTCAGAAACTCTGGTAGAGCACTCAGTGCTCTTAACCGCTGAGCCATCTCTCCAGCCCCAGGGTCCATTCTCAGTCACATTAATTTTCCTTTACATAGTTTTCTCTCACTCTCCATTGATGTCAGTGAGCAAACCTCTTAAACACAGCTCAAGAATACACCAAGTGACCAAGAACTTAAGTCACAAGGGCACGCATCTCTGTTTACTCTCGAAAAAAAAAATTTAGAGGCTGCAGAGATGGCTCAGTGGTTGAGGACTCAGATTCAATTCCCAGCACCCACTTGGCAGCTCACAATTGTCTGTAACTCCAGTTCTGGGGAATCTGGACACCCTCACATACACATACAAGCTGGAAGGACACCAATGTACATTAAAAAGAAATAAATGAATAAATCATTAAGAACAATTAAAACATCTGCAAACAACGGCAAAGCATGCAGACATGCCCCAGTGGAAAGTACCACCTTTGCAGCACCCTAAATATGAGAGGAGACAAGGGCACCCCAAACAGCCAAAGGTTCCATTTGAAAGAGTATGAGCCAGGCCTGATGGTGCAAACTTACAACCCTACCTATCCTGTAGCCTCAGGGAGGAAAACAGCAAGTTCAACCCTACCTAGGTTACAAATGGAGTTCAAGTCCAGCCTGGAAAACCTAGTGAGGCATGTCTCAAAATGAAAAGTAAAAGTGGAGAGGCTGGAGGGATGCCTCGGCAGTTAAGAGCACTTCTGCTCTAGCAGAGGACCTGGTTCCATTTCAAGCACCCACATGGTATCTTTCAACCTTCTGTAATTAAGTTCTAAGGGATCTAGTGCCCTCTTCTGGCCTCTATGAGTACTGCACATGATACAGAGATTCACATGCAGGCAAAAGTCCCATACACATAAAATAAAGATAAATAAATCCTTGAAAAATTAAGTAGTGTTCGGAAAATAGCTAAGTGATGCCAAGCCTGCACAAGGCCTTGGTTCGACCCCAAGTAGCACGATTTAATGAAAACAAAATAAGTGGGCCATAAAAGGAATCCAGGATGAACGCGGTCCCTCAAAGGCTCTGGGAGCTAGAAGAATTTTATTAAAAACAAGAGCGGCCCTTTAATCCCAGCACTTGGGAGGCAGAGGCAGGTGGATTTCTGAGTTGGAGGCCAGCCTGGTCTACAGAGTGAGTTCCAGGACAGCCAGGGCTACACAGAGAAGCCCTGTCTCGAAAAAAAAAAAAACAAAAACAAAAGCAGCTCCTCACTCCCCTCTCTCCATCCATCCACAGCACAAGTAGCCATGACCTCAGTTAATGTTTTCCTGAGATGCACAACCAGCTCTGACATGTTCTAAACACTGAGCTGAAGTAAAATTCCTTTGAAGAAAATGAAACATTAAAACTGTGGTCAGCAAAGTCAGGAGATGGTGGCTCACACCTTTAATCCCAGCACTTGGGAGGCAGTGACAGGAAGGTCTCTGAGAGTTCAAGTCCAGCCTGGTCTGCAGAACTTGTTCCAGGAAAGCCAAAGCTACACAGAGAAGCCCTGTCTCAAAAACCAAAAAAAAAATAATTAATTAATTAATAATAATACCCGAGACTAGCATCTGGGTGGTCAGCAAGGTGCTTGCCTAGCATGCAGCAAGCCCTGGGCTCAGCCCCTAGCACACAATCTGAGTGTGGTGGTGCACGACTATAATCCCAGCAATTAGGAAATGGAAGATCAAAAATTTAGGATCATCCTGAGCTAGAATATGAATTAGAGGCCAGCCTAGAACATATAAAACCCTATGTTTAAACAAAATTAAGGGTGGGCTAAGCCAGGTGTGGTAGCTCATACCTGTGATCCTAGCACTTGGGAAATAGAGACAGAAAGATCAGGATTTCTTGGCCAGTGTTGTCTATATAGTGAGTTTAAAACCAGCTTGGACCTCATGAGAGCCTATCTCAAAAAACAAACAAACAAAAAAATCCTGGTTTTTCTCAATGCCTGGGTAATGAGGGCAGAAGTTATCCTCTTCTCAGTATGTCACTTCCCCCAAGATCAAGCTGTGGGTATGGGAGACACTCCCGGGTGATGCCTATGAAACCTATTTCAGGGGAGAGTCAGATGAAAACAATATTTACTGCTTCCCAGGGACTTTGGTCCTTAGTTCACTCATTCATTTATCCAAGCACAGAGGGTTTTCTCTTAAGGAAGACGTGGTGCTAGGAACAGGCACCGAGATAAAAATAAACCAGGCAGCCACGTAGTAGTGGCACAGGCCTTTAATCCCATCAAAGGCAGGTGGATCTCTGAATACGAGGCCAGCCTGGTGTACACAGAGAGTTCCAGGACAGCCAGGGCTACTACACAGAGAAACCCTGTCTAGAGAAACCAAATAAAGAAATGAACAAACAAACCAGGCATGGAAACAACCCTCCAAATGCAAGTCCTATCCATCTGCAGAGAGACCAGAGATGGTAAGGCTAACCCCACAACCAAGCAGACAATTGCTCGATGAGAGTTAAGAAAAAAAAGAACCTCCCAGCCGTCTTCCACTGAGGCCTGGCTCACACAATGCCAGTGGTCATATCCTTGGGTGTTTATTGGGTGCATCCACAGTTTAGGGTTGTTAGGGTTCAAAGTACAGAGGTTTTGATACATTAACATGAGACAAAGAAGTGATCAACAGCAAAAGACCTGAGTGGGGAGACTGAGCCATTCCAGCATCAGGAGAGGGAAAGGCTCCATGAAGAAGATTTCGATTAATGTTTGGCGTTGCTTAAGGAGACCTTAGAAATGACACAAGAAGTAAAGGTCTTCGAAAGTAAAACTATAACTCACCAACAGCTACTTGACACAGCAAGATTCCCTACTGCCGGGCCTTGGGACACAGAGAAGCCAAGGACAAGTCCTACTACATAAAAGGAGACTAGACAGTGTTTGAAAGGCTGAGGAGGGAGTATCGGGCACCTGCGGTAAGATAAGAAACACCAACCAGTCCAAAAGGTTATCCCTTTAGAAGGGGGCACGCCTGTGCTCGTTCCCAAATGACAATAACACGGGTGGCCGGGCAGGGCGGGGCGGGGGTGGTATGACTGCACCTTCAGAGACATTTGTAAGAGCTTTGGACTTGTGAGCAAGCCCTCAGGTAAGAAAATAGCTGCATAGGATGAGTGAGCAGGAAAACACTGGAGAGAGGAGGTGAGTGTAAATTCTAAGAAATGCAGTTTGGTCCCGGAGGCAGTTGACCAGCACCGAAAGATTCTAAGCCGGGGCTGCAAAGGAGGAGACTGACTTTGAAGGGAAAGAGCAGTGATGTGGGTTACAGGAGACTGAAGTAGAGGTCAGGGAACCCCTGGGAGGGAGGTCGGGGAACCCCTTAGGAGGCTGAGACACCGTGCTCAGGCCCGAGATGATGGTCAGCAGGCAGAATTGATGGTTTCTAGAGAATTTGTGAGTTTTGGTCACCAGCTGAAAGCTTGAAGAACATGGGAGAGACCAGGGCAATACTCCTGGGCACATCAGGCAGTTCCTGTTGACAAAAGCAACGACTGTCAGTCTTGAGCTGGAGGCCTTGGGTGTGCTGAAACATCGCTACTTTCTGCTGTAGAGTGCGGCTTGCCTTACTACGAGGATCTTAATGGTTCCTCTCTTCCCCCCCCTCCCCCCCATTACTGGAACAATTTTTTTTCTGGGGTGATGGTGACCTGAGCTGTCAACTCTACTCGGTACTATTTGCTTCATTTACTTTTTTATTGGTTGGTTGGTTAGGTTTGGGGGTCTTGGGGGGCTAGAGGGGGTTCCCAATCCATAGCTCACTCTGACCTAGAATTTACTGAGTAGCCCAGGCTGGCCTTGAACTCACAGCAATCCTGCATCACCTTACCATGTGTCCGGACTGTAGGACTCCACTTTCAGCTGGGACCTCTTCCACATCCTGCCCCCTCCTGCTAATTCTTTCTTTACCTCAGGGGTCACTTTAAACATTAAGGGGGTTCCTCTTGGTTAGCTTCTTAAGAATAGATTTTAGAGCTGGGCAGTGGTGGCAACGGAGAGGCAGAGTCGAGCAGATCTCTGAATTTGAGACCAGCCTGTTCTACAGATAGAGTTCCAGGAGAGCCAGCGCTACCAAGAGAAACTCTTGTCTCAGAAAACAAAAAGGAAAAATTAGATTTTAGAACTCTGTCCACAAGGAAGAAATCAAAACGTCATAAACTGGGTGTGAAAATCCACACCTATAATCCCTGCATTTGGTTAGGCAAGAAGATTTAGAATGCCAGGACAGCCTGAGCTATACAGAGACCTTGTTTCTAAAAAATCAAACAAAAAGAAACACACACACCCCACAGGCACAAAACACACACCCTGTGCCTAAGTATGGGCTGGACTTCAAACACAAGGAAAGACAACAGAGAGGACATTTTTCCCCTCATCTTTCTCCTCTCTGATCATGTCCAGGAGCCCAGTCCCCATACAGGGCCGGCCACCGTTCCTTTTCCACCTCACCAAAGCCAGTCTAGCATGAACTGGCCTTAGCTCTTTACTCCAGTGAGCCACTGGCTACAGAACCCTTGTGGCTCTTTTTAAAATAGCCAATGTTCTCTCTTTACCCTCTACCTGCCAAGTCTGCTTTGCCAAGCTCTCCCTCGCCCTTGGAGATGGCTGAAATCTCAGGAGCTCTTACATCCTGAGTGAAAGCACTGACAAGGACTCTTGCACAGGGGGGAGGAAAATACTGGCCACTGCCACCAAAAAGCATGACCCACGAGACATGTCGATCAGATTTCTCTCTGGTCAGACACACACATTGGGGAACAAATGCAATCAATCCTTTTGGTCGTTTTCCTAAGCAATCCTCTCATCTGCAGAGGTGGCCCTCCAGGATCCCCCAAGAGGGCTCACTGTGGGGTGTTGCTTTAAGTGTGCTGACACTCCCCAGCACCTGTTTCCCTCACTCACCCCCCCACACCACCACTTACATGACCTCAAGCCTCTCTGCTCTGGTACCAGGCAGGAGTCATCCCAAAGTCTATGAGCTAAGCAAAGGAGGGCACACCAAGTCTTGTTGTTCAATCAGTATTTACACTACTATATAAAAATAGGTGTCTACCAGCAGGAGAGATGGACAGAAGCCACGAGACCTAAAATGTCCCACACCCTGGCAAAGACTGGGACAGAGAGAGGCCTGCTGGCTTCAAGCAGATGTTTTCCACTCTCTGACAGCTCGAGGCGATGAACTCTAACCTGCATAACTGCAATAGGACCTCCCCTCCATGTTTACTCCAAAATTAAAAGGGAGAAGGCAGCTGCCTTAAGTACCAGGTGCAGTAGCATCTTCCTGTGATCCTAGCACACAGGAAGCTGAGGCAGGAGAAGCAAAAGCTCAAGGCCAACCTGATCTGCATAGCAAGACACTGTCTCAAAAAAATAAAATAAAATAAAATAAAAGGACACCCACTGGGAGTCTCCTGACCTCACCTCCACCTTTTACATTGTTGATTATTGGTTGATTACTGGATGGTTGGTGTTGGGTGGGGTGGGGAATGTAACCCCATAGCTCACTCTAACTTAAAAGTTACTATGTATACTAGGCTAGCCTTGAACTCACAGCAACCCCGCCTCATCACCCTCCCAAGTGTTAGTAGTCTAAGAATAAGGTGTCACACTAGGCTTTGTACTCCTCTTGCACCCAGGGCCTCTCCCAACCCCAGCCCCCTCCTGCTAATTCTTCCCCTTACCTTGGGACACATGAAAATGTCAGGGGAGGGGAGGACGGTCCTTCTAGTGTTTATGATGGGCCTGTGTCTCAGGGACAGGCCAACCCCACGAACCCCACGGAAGATAATGAATAGAGAAATGGTGTGGAGAAAGTGTCTAAGGCAGTCTTTTGGAGTAACAGCAATAAGTGGAAGGTGTTGTTTATCACAATGGTAGGAAACAAAAATCTGCAAGTCAAGGCTACTAAAAAAAAAAGAAAGAAAGAAAGAAAGAAAGAAATTAACTTTCTTGGCAGTGGTGGCTGGCGCACGCCTTTAATCCCAGCACTTGGGAGGCAGAGGCAGGCGGATTTCTGAGTTGGAGGCCAGCCTGGTCTACAGAGTGAGTTCCAGGACAGCCAGGGATACACAGAGAAACCCTTTGGGGAGAGAGACAGAGAGAGAGAGAGGGAGGGGGGGAGGGGAGGGGAGGGGAGGGGAGGGGAGGGGAGGGGAGGGGAGGGGAGGGGGAGAGGGGAGGGGAGGGGAGGGGAGGGGAGGGGAGAGGGGAGGGGAGGGGAGGGGAGGGGAGGGGAGGGGAGGGGAGGGGAGGGAGGGGGAGGGGAGGGGGAGAGGGAAGGGGAGGGGAGGGGAGAGGAGGGAGGGGGAGGGGAGGGGAGGGAGGGGGAGGGGAGGGGAGGGGAGGGGAGGGGAGGGGAGAGGGGAGGGGAGGGGAGGGGAGGGGAGGGGAGGGGAGGGGAGGGGAGGGGAGGGGAGGGGAGGGGAGGGGAGGGGAGGGGAGGGGAGGGGAGGGGAGGGGAGGGGAGAGGAGAGGAGAGGAGAGGAGAGGAGAGGAGAGGAGAGGAGAGGAGAGGAGAGGAGAGGAGGAGATTAACTTTTGATATCTGGTCCCGTCCAAGAATGACACAGCCTGTTTTTGCCTTGTCCCTCATCTAAAACTGTGCAGCAGCCATCTTGTAATAGCTGGGCGTCCCAGGTAACTGTGGGAGTGTGGCTGTCCTCGAGATGCAAGCGAGCTTGTTGGTTAGTGAACCTAAAAGCCGTCGTGTTCCTAGGCTTTTAAATGCAATTGATATTAAGCACTTTCTGTTTGGGGTTTGTTGTTGTTTTCTGATAGTCTTATCTCGGCTGCCCTTAAATTCACTTTGTAGCCAAAGACGACCTTGAATTCCTGATCCTCCTACCAAGTACTGAAGTACAGGCATTACATCCTGCAAATAGGAAATGTCTTGTGGTTTGGGTTTGGGGGTTTGTTTGTTTGTGTTTTCGTGGTTGCTCTCTTGGTTTTTCAAGGCAGAGTTTCTTAGTGTAGCCCTGGTTTTTCCTGGAACTCGCTCTGTAGACCAGGCTGGCTTCGAACTCTCAGAGATCCACCTGCTTCTGCCTCTCAAGTCATGGGTTTTAAAGTGTGTGCCACCTCACCGGCAGACATTAAGTGTTTTAATAACACCCATTTGGCAGCTTGAATTTAAACCTACTGGGGTAAACAGCTCTCAGCTTACTCACGTGCTGCTTCCGATTCTTCTAAAGATTTATGCATAGCTCTGTTAAAATACTTGTTATTTCCTAGATCTGAGAGATGGCTCAGCAGTTAAGAGCGCTGGCTTTTTTTAAGTGGTGGCGCACGCCTTTAATCCCAGCACTTGGGAGGCAGAGGCAGGTGGATTTCTGAGTTCGAGGACAGCCTGGTCTACAAAGTGAGTCCAGGACAGCCAAGACTACACAGGGAAACCCTGTCTCGAAAAAAACAAAAAAAACAAAAAAAAACAAAAAAAAACAAAAAAAAAAGAGCGCTGGCTGTTCTTCCCAAGAACCCAGTTTGATTCCCAGCTCCACATTCTGTAACTCCGATTCCAGGAGATCCAATGCCCTCTTCTGGTCTCTGCCAACATTGCATAAAAGTAGTATATACACACATACATGAGAGAAAACACTCGTGCAGGCAAACTAAAAATAAATAGTAAAATCTCTAAAAATATATACTTGTAATTTTCTGTTTCCCCACCCTATGTGGCATGGATGGCAGAAATGGTTGGTGATTTGACATTTCCAGTGTCTGGTTAACAACTGGCAGTTAAAAGGTTCAATAAAACCATAAATAACTAAATTTAGTGTTACAAATCTTACTCTACTTTAAAAAAAGTCTCTATTCACACCTGTTATGGATGGCTAAAATAATAAAGAAGCCAAACATGGTAATATTCTCCTACAACCTGGAGGCCCAGACAAGATGATAACAGGTTTGAAGCCCAACATGGGCCACATAGCAAGATCTTGTCTAAAAGAAAAGCAAAATTCAGTTAACACATATTGTCAAAGATGGGGACATCAGAATCCATACAATGATGGTGAGTTTGCTCCCCTCCTTCAGAAACAGTCTAATGCAGTCCACAGTCAAACACAGGATTGCTGTATGGCCCAGCAACTCTGCTTCCAAAAAATGAAAACCTCTATCTATACTCAGGACTTGTGCTTGAACATTCAAAACAACATAATTGGTAACCTTTAAAAGACAGAAACAGAGCCGGATGTGGTGGCACACCACCGTACTCTCAGAGCTTCGGAAGCGGAGTCCGGAGGATCAGGAGTTCAAGGTGGTCTTGTGTACAAATCAAGTTCCAGGCTACATAAGGTTCTGTCTCGTTTTTTAAAAAAAAAAAATACATAGATAAATCAAAACATGGAAACAAGTTGACTGTCTACCAGCAGACAAATGGATGAATTACACAACAGTGGGGTGATCTGGAAAGATGGCTCCCGCCTTAAGAGAACCACTGCACTTGCTTTACAGAAGACCTGAGTTCGGGTCTCAGCCCTGCAGCAAGTGATTCAATCACTTGGACCCAGCTCTAGTAGGATCCAATGCCACTGACCTCCAAGGATACCTGCACAGATACTCACACACACACACACACACACAATGCACTACACATAATTCAAAATAAAATAAATCTTAAAGAAATGTTCTTTTTAAAAAAAAGACAGACCGGGCAGTGGTGGCGCACGCCTTTAGTCCCAGCACTTGGGAGGCAGAGGCAGGCAGATTTCTGAGTTCGAGGCCAGCCTGGTCTACAGAGTGAGTTCCAGAACAGCCAAGGCTACACAGAGAAACCCTATCTTGAAAAACCAATAAATAAATAAATAAATAAATAAATAAATAAATAAGAGAGAGTACTATTATATGCCACAATGTGAATGGATTTTTTTTAGCTTATTTATTTCTGAGATAAGGTCCCATTATGTATCCCTGGGTAGCCTGGAAATCATTAGACTAGGCTAACCTTGAATTTATGGCAGTCTTGCTGCCTCTGCCCCACAATGCTGGGGTGACACATGAGCCCACATTACCATACACAGGTGGACCTTACACTAAGTGAAAGAATCCAGTCACAAGGTCACAGGCCTCGTGAATCCAGCATTTGGGAAATGCAGAGAGAAAAGTACCCAGCCTTTTCTTGGGGTTGGAGGAACAGGTATATGGGTATATGGAAATAAGAGGATAATACAGGGCATGGTTTCTGCTTTTCTGAGGCGTATTTATCTTTAGTTATGTGTCTGTGTATGCACACATGCGTGTGGGGGGGACCTGAAGAGACCAAAAGAGGATGTCAGAGCCTCTGAAGTTAGAGTTACAGGCTTGAGCTGCATGATTGTAAACCAGCAGATTGGGCTTCTGGGAACTGGACTCAGGTCCTGTGCAAGAGCTGCAAATGCCATCTCTCCAGCCTTCACATATTTCTTCTTTGAGAGATTAAAAACAAACAAACAAACAAGCAAACATTGTTCTCAAGTTGACGGTAGTGATGGTCACACATCTCTGAACATACTAAAAGCCATTGAACCATACACTGTGGGAGGAGGCTGGATGGTAAATGAGTTAAATCTTGATAATATTTCAAAAACTCCCTCCTCATAACAAATGACAGAGCCCCTGATGAGTGTGTGTGGCTGGTTTTGCTTTTGTTTTTGTTTTTGTTTTGTTTTGTTTTGCTTTGGGTTTTGGTTTTTTCTTTGTTTTGTTTTGTTATTTTGGTTTTAGGGGTTGTTGTTGTTGTTGTTGTTGTTGTTTTGGGGTGTTTTGGTTTGGTTTTGGTTTTGGTTTGGTTTGGTTTTAGAACAGCCCTTCTGAGCACACAGAAGACACTGTGTGGGATTCAGTTTACCAGTCAGTGATTCTATACCTATCATACTTCTTGCTTCTGTTCCCTGGAAACATTAAAATCCTGAAGCTGTAGCCATGACTGAACATGTGAGCTCATTAACTGATAGTACAGGTCATACCATCATGCCTGGGGGCCTCAGGGTTTCTACAAGTCTTTCCACAAAGCCAAATAAAAGTGTTTTCATCTTACATATTAGCTATACTGGAGAGACTTTTAAAGCAAAACCTCATAATGCAAGGGCCGTGTGAGAGCCGGGTGTCCAGCGTGGCCACACCTCTCCCATCCCATGAAGTAGTCTGTCTGTTTGTAAGAGTCTCAGACAGCCTTGGCTGGCCTCAAACATACTATACAGCCAAGACTAGCCTTGAGCTGTTGACCAGACTGTTAACAAGACTGCCTCTACCTCTTGAGTGATTACAGGTGTGTCCTGCCATGCCTGGCTTTTTGTGGGTGGGGGTAGGGGGGTTCTTTGTTTGGTTTTGGTTTTGTTTCCCATTTGTTTTAAGGCAGGCTCTCTTTCTGTACCCTGGGATGGCCTCACACTCAAAGCAATCCTCCTGCCTGAGCCTCCCAGGTGCTAGAATTATAGGCATGAGTCACTTTGCCTAGTTTATGCTCCGCTTATGGTTTAATTGAGAATACAGGGGTGGGCAAATCACAAGAATAAAAGTTGTAGCCTGGCGGTGGTGGCACACTCCTTTAATCCCAGCACTTGGGAGGCAGAGACAGGCGGATTTCTGAGTTTGAGGCCAGTCTGGTCTACAGAGTGAGTTCCAGGACAGCCAGGACTACACAGAGAAACCCTGTCTCGAAAAAAACAAAACAAAACAGAATAAAAGTTGTTTGTCATTTTTATGTCTTTAACTTGCTTTATCATAAATTGTGAGTTTTTTATAAAATTTCATAAAATGTCCTGAAACACTTATAACAACATTAAAGAATATGAAAGTACAGAAGAAATAGAAGAAAAACTTTAAAATAAATCAGAAAATTCACTTCTGGCAAATAACTTAATCTTGAACCTCAATTTATTCTTCTGTAAAATGGAACTATTCATACCAGCTTCTACATATGGCAATGTAGATGATACATAGAGATGTCACTAATAGTGCCAGCAAGGTAACTCAGCAGATAAAAGTGCCTGCCACTGAGACTGACAACCTGAGTTTGATCCCAGGAGCCACATACTGAAAAGAAAGACCTGACTCTCAGAAGTTATCCTGTGACCTTCACATAGATGCATGACACATGTGCTCCCGGACACTACTCAAGTAATTTCTTAAAAGACCAGTGACTGAGCTGGGGACATGGCTCAGTGGTAGAGCACCCACTTGGTATGCACAAAGCCCTGGATTCAACTTCCAGAAATAGAAAAGAAGAGAAGGAGGAAGAACAGGAGGAAGAGGGGAAGCAGGAGGAGGGGGCAGGAGGAGGGGGAGCAGGAGGAGGAGGAACAGAAGGAGAGGGAACAGGATGCGTAGTATCCTCTTGAGAGCTACTTCTTCCTGCTGGTCAGTGAATGAAAGACCAAGGACTGGTTGAGGAGGTAGAGGTATGAAAAACAAAAAACAAAAGACAAGGAGTAGTGGAATTACGGGAACCGGAGGTCATGGAATCTGAAGTCTCATAATGCTGGGCCACAATGGGAGCGAAGTCCCTCCTGCGTGAGGGGGAGGAGGCTTCAGACCGACCAGAGCCATGAGGGCATCTGGCCTGCTAGAAAGCCTCCACATAGGAAGGGGCCCGTCCTGCCAGTGCTTTCCTTTTGGGGTATCACGGAGTTAGACACGAATCACACAGAGGGCCGTGGGAAGAGACTAAACATAACCTCAGGACACACTGGTTACTCGCTGTTGATAGGGATGTTTCAAAAGCCTGATTTGTTGGAAACAATGCCTAGACCTCGCCAGCGCACCTTCTCTCCTGATGCCCGGTTGAGGGGAGAGTGGGGGTTCACAACTCTTCTTTTCTGAAAAGGATAGCGCCAAAGTGGAACCTGCACACCGAAGTGTTAAGACCCAAATTTGTTACTGGCAATCGAGTGCCCTCTAGTGTCGGTTAGTAGAAAGACACATTTGAGAAAAAAAAAAAAACCTTGAGAAACTCCAGAAATGCCAAACAGCAGCAGTATCTTACAGGATGTGGTATTAGGGAGTAACAAAGGGTATCGATAAAATACAGATGTGGAGTCAGAGAAATAGTTCAGTCGGTAAAGGCGCTTTCTGTAAAACCTGATTACACTGGTACTATTTCCTATGTGTTGTTCTCTGATCTCCAGAACACGCACTTGGTGCATGCGCACACACACACACAGAGAGATAGAGAGAGAGAGAGAGAGAGAGAGAGAGAGAGAGAGAGAGAGAGAGAGAGAGAGAGAGAGAGAGAGAGAGAGAGAGAGACAGACACAGAGAGACAGAGAGAGACAGAGAGAGACAGAGAGAGACAGAGAGAGACAGGGAGAGAGAGAGAACGCTGCCATCAGAACATGTTTTGTTTTGTCTTTGGGCTGATTTTAATCACATATGCTGGCTCCAGTGGAGAAAACATACATATACCCATTTCCACAGCCAAGGCAGCGCTGGCATCAATTTATTTGACAATGGAATGCCGGGCAGTGGTGGCGCATGCCTTTAATCCCAGCACTTGGGAGGCAGAGGCAGGCAGATTTCTGAGTTCGAGGCCAGCCTGGTCTACAGAGTGAGTTCCAGGACAGCCAGGGCTGCACAGAGAAACCCTGTCTCGGAAAAAAAACAAAAACAAAAACAAAAAAAAAAAAAAAAAAAAAAACAAAAAACCAAACAAAAAACAAAAAAAAAAAAAAAAACAAAAAAAAAAAAAAAAAACAGACAATGGAATAAGAAAACCCAACCACACAGACTTACCTCCACGAGCTTGTCGGTCCAGTTCCTTAAGGTCGCCAGGAAGTTACATTCAGTGGACTCAGCAAGTCCCAAAGCAAGTATTACCTGGCTCGGTGTGGCTTTGGCTGAGAAGGTGGTGGCACTGCCCTAGCGTTCGAAGGGAGAAAGCCTAAAAGGCTGGGAAAGCTCACGCCGAACCTGTGTTCTTCCTGGAGACATACTGCCTTTTGGTAAGAATGAGGAGTGTGACCCCGTTAGCCCCTTTGCACCCAAAGTCTATGGTGCCTCCTGTTTTTTCCTGTGTGAACTGTAGTTTGGAAGTTCTGCAACATAGCCAGATAATGATCAATTACTTGGAAAAAAACATCCAGAAATACGGTCTGAGATCTGTTTTAATGACTACGTTTTCCAGAAAACTCCCAAAGCCAGACCTATGGATGGATGGCCAAAGCTTCAGATGACTGTTGTTTGACATGGAAGTCACTGAGGACGCCCAAAGGTTTTGGTTTTTTGGTTGGCTGGTTGGTTGGTTGGTTGGGGGTTTAACTTGTTTGTTTTTTTGAAGACAGGGTTTCTCTATGTAGCCTTGGCTGTCCTGAAACTCTCCATAGACCAAGCTGGCCTCAAACTCAGGGACCCACCTGTCTTTGCCTCCTGAGTGCTGAGATTAATGATGTGCACCACCACTCCCCAAGACCTTACTCGTTTCTAAAACTGAAGCAGGAAGCCAGAGAGGCCAACCACCAAGCACTCCGGGTAACTGGCTTCTATTTTAGGTAAGAAGCCCCCGGGGAGCAAGGCGGGAAACAGAGCAGAGTCCTGAATTTGCTCTGTGCTGCGTACTGTACAGTGGCCATCATGTAACAATGCTCTGATTTCTGGGAACCCTGCAAGGGACTCTCTTGCAGAGCCATGGTTAATGCACAGGGCCTCAGTCCTCCTGCCTTCACTTCTGGGCTCTTATCCCTCCGGTACCAGGAGTGCTCTCTTAATGGATGGGTGGAAATAGCTTAGGCAGAAATTGAGGAAGGAGGAAGAAGACAGTGGTGATGGCAAGCTTGCTTTCAGAACTAAGAGGTCACATAGGCTTTGAAATGTGCCAGATGAAACAAAACCCAAAGCCAAAGAGCTAAGCTGTCACTCATAACTGTCACAGATGATGGGGCTGCCATGTGGGTACAGAGAGCTGAACCCAGTCCTCTGAAAAGTAGCCAGTGCTCTTAACCACTGAGCCAAGGCATCTCTCTAGACCCTGGGGAAATTATTAATTATTAGGAAAAAAGATATCTTGGGGGCTGGAGATGTTAGTAAACAGTCCCGCTGGTAAAACACTTGTCTAGGGTGTGCAAAGTCCTAGGTTTAAGCCTACAGCACCATGTAAAACAGGTATAGTGGTGCACACCTGTAATCTCAGCACTCTGCAGGTAGAGACAGAAGGATCAGAAGTTCAAGGACATACTTGAACATACATACATACATACATACATACATATGTACATACATACATACATACATAGTGAGTTTAAGACCAGCCTAGCCTACATGGGAACTTTTCCTTTCCTCCTGTTTTTCTTTCTCCCTTTTAAATTTTTCTTCTACATTTGTGTGTGTGTGTATGCACGTGTGCACACACATGTGCTTGTGCACACTAATGTAAACGTCAGAGAACAACTCTCAATAGTCAGCTCTCTCCTTCCTAGCATGTGAGCTCTGAAGATCAAACTCAGGTCTTCAGGCTTTAGTGGCAAGCTCCTTTATCTCCTGATGTGCATAGATACATGCAGACATCATGCTCACACATGCAGACATCATGCTCATACATGCAGACATCATGCTCATACATGCAGACATCATGCTCACACATGCAGACATCATGCTATAGGGATAAACGACAGAGATGCTCAGAGCCATCTCTTAGGCCTGACCTTTTCTCTTGAAAAGAAAAGAAACAAAAAAACACGGAGGCAGAAAGAAGAGGGAAGAGAAGACAAACATCCTATATGAAATCTATGAGCTAGCCCAATGGCTGAACTTCCATCCTGTGACAACAGTCATGCCTGACTTTACTGTGGAAACACAGTTGTTTAAAGAAATCAAAAATACTTCACAATCTATTAAATTGCCAAACCTCTTCATAAGTTGACTGTCTATAAATGATTGAATTTTACCCTCAAATAGAGTTTAGTGCCCTCGAGTTCACAGTCTCGGGAGAACTATGTTGTACATCTTAAACTACATCAATACATTAAAGGCCATTTCAAAAAAAAAAAAAAATGTTCTGTGGTATTTCCCATGCAAGATGAGAAAAGATGCCTAGCAGTAAGAGTCACACTTGCCTAGTGGCGCCCAAATCCATGGTTTGAGAGCCTTTTATCCTTGGGAACATTTGGAAGCAACTCTCAACACCAAAGAAGGAGCCTCCATTTGCAGCATCTCTGTTTGCAAATGATTAATGATTCAACATGACCTCATCTAGGGTGGTTTGGATGAGACTGCCCCCAACAGGCTCATGTATTTGAACACTTGGTCCCCAGTTGGTGGCGCCTCTTAGAGAGGTTAGGGAGGTATGGCCTTCCTGGAGGAAGTATGGGGCCCCACGCTACTCCCAGTTTGCTGTCTCTCTGCTTCATGCTTTTGATAGAAAATGTGAACCCTGCTTCTGCTTCTGCTTCTGCTTCTGCTTCTGCTTCTGCTTCTGCTTCTGCTTCTGCTTCTGCTGCTGCTGCTGCTGCTGCTGCTGCTGCTGCTGCTTCTGCTTCTGCTTCTGCTTCTGCTTCTGCTTCTGCTTCTGCTGCTTCTGCTTCTGCTTCTGCTTCTTCTGCTTCTGCCTGCTACCATGCTTATGCTACCAGGATGAACTCTTATCCCTCTGAAGCCACAGGCTACAATAATCCCTTCATCCTACAAATTGCCTTGGTCATCATAGTTTTCAACACAGTAACAGGAAAGTAACTCATGCGGCACTCCACGGAGCAGCCTCAACTGAAAACAGACTGGTTCCCAGTCTCTAAGAGGCACTCCCAACAACCCACTCTCAGGTTCAAAGTGTACAAATGAATGTTTGCACTCGAATCTAAACCTGGCAACAACGGGTTTGTGACATCACACAATGCTATTCTCATTAACTACCTACAAAGCAAGGAGGAAATCTTTCACAAACCAATAAACCACCAGGCAATGGTGGCACACGCCTTTAATTCCGGCACTCAGGAGGCAGAGGCAGGTGGATCTCTGAAGTTTGAGGGCAGCCTGGTCTACAGAGTGAGTTCCAAGACTACCCAGAGAAACCCTGTCTGGGAAAACTTCAAATCAACAGGTTACGGTATGATGTGCCCCCACTGTCACAGAGACTTTCCCTGCCTTTCTTCTGGCTTCGGTTTCTCTGCTTTGTGCTCTCATCCGGATTACTTACTGCTGTACCGAGGACACGTGGAGGAAAGCGCTGTGCCACGATCTCAAACTCCTACTAAAAGTTTCCTGAAGTTAGCCGAAAGCAGCAAACGATTCTGCTGACACGGGAAAGCCATGAGAAAGATGTGCAATAGCAAACACAACTGTGGCTTTAAACACTGTCCCAGCTGCCCCGTAATTTGCAATGAAGGAAATATTTCGGAGCAATCAGGGTTTCCCTCTGCTCATCCGTTTCCACCCGTTTCTCAAGCTGAGTCCCCTCCAGACAACCATAAATAAGAATGTATGTGTTGCTCAGTCACGTTAGAATTTCGAGTTTCAGGTTTATTTGCTTTTGTTATTTTACTTTTGAAGTGCAAAGAACTTCCTCTCTTTGGCCGTAAAAATAATACATGCCCATTATAAAGAACTGGAAAGACACATAAAGATACAAGGAGAAAAAGAAAAGTCCCTGGAAGCTCAGCATCTTTCGTTTTACTTTGTTTTGTTTACTTTTGTTTGGAGATAAAGTCTTACTATGTAGCCTTGGCTGGAGCTCCACATGTAGACCAGGCTAGCCTCAAACTCATAAAGATTCAGCTGCCTCTGCCTCTGCACTCACCATTATTCCTGACCAATGTATTTGCTTATTATTTATTTATTTATTTATTTATTTATTTATCTATGTATTAATTTATTGGTGAAGGAACATCCATGTTCACTCACCACTATACCTGGCCAACATCTTTGTTTCTTATTTATTTATTTATTTATTTATTTATTTATTTATTTATTGGTGAGGGAACATCCTGTGCAAAGCCCAATATGAAGATGAGAGGACAAGACTTAAGGGCTGGTTGTCACTGGGTGGTAGGGCACACTTTTAATCCCAGCACTCAGGAGGCAGAGGCAGGCGGATCTTTAAGTTCAAGGACAGTCTGGTCTACAGAGTGAGTCCCAAAGCAGTCAAGGCTACACACACACACACACACACACAGAGGAGCTGGTTCTCTCCACTGAGTCATTTCACTTGCTAAATCTTAATATCTTAACAAATAAATTTAATCACATACATGCACAGATGTTTCATTTCCATAGTTTACATGAGTGGGGTCCTATTATACTTGGTACTTTTATTATGGGCAACTGTTCTCTCTACCTCTCCTCCCACAAGGAAGTAACTTATAATGCATATATTATATAATATATGCATATATATACATATATATATGGCCATATAATATTCTATAGAGTAATATATTTTAATTTTTCAGCCATTCTCTGATTAATGGCCATCCACCATGATTCCAGTTCTTGGCAGCCACAAACATTGCTGTAATAAACATGCTTGCACATGCCGCCTTATCAATAAGCACTGTCTGTTTTATGGAGTAGATTCTGAGGAGTGGGACTCCGGGATAAATGATGCCCAATTGCCTTCCAAACTAGGTCAGACTGCTTTATAGCCCAGAGCAGTGGCTGAGAGCATGCTGCCCTCCCTCTCCTGCTGGCAGCAGGTGTGCTAGCTCTTATGTACTTTTTGTATAAATTTAATGGCTGAAAAGCAATGTTTCATAGTGTGACAGGTGATGGCATTGAAACCCACCCTATGGCCAGGCACTGGTGGCGCACGCCTTTAATCCCAGCACTTGGAAGGCAGAGGCAGGCAGATTTCTGAGTTCGAGGCCAGCCTGGTCTACAGAGTGAGTTCCAGGACAGCCAGGAATACACAGAGAAACCCGTCTCGGGGGGAAAAAAAAAAAAAAAAAAAAAAAAAAAAAAAGGAAAGAAACCCACCCTATAAATGCCTCTCATGCTTCTCGGTGCTCAGGAGGCAGAGACAGGAGGATCTCTACGAGTTCAAGGGCAGCCTGGTCTACATAGTGAGTTCCGGGCCAGCATAGCCAGGACTACATAGAAAGACACTTTGTAAAATAAATAAACAAATGAGAATAAAATATGTATATAACCTTACCTTGTCGTCGTGCACAGCGTGCATACCTGTAGCCCCTAGTTTCAGCACGCGTTCACATTTCTTTGGCCTTATTAAAATTCGAATGTCCTGTTTCCATTTGTTTATCAGCACTCTGCTGTAGGAAACAGTTCTCTCCTCTCTTCCTGCACTTGCTCACCCTGCATGGTTTACCACATAGGCACGGTGTTCCCCGCTTATTTAGTGGGTAAACAGTTCACTATAACTCTTTACTTTCATGCTTAAATTTCAAGCTCCCAATTTTTGCCAACAGGTGCCTCCTCAGAATAGCTACCCAAAACTTACCCTAGAATCTCTCTGCCTTAACACTGGAAACGGTCATTTCTAAAAAAAAAAAAAAAACAGCAGAAAAGCTCTGATTCCTTTCAGAAAAGAGTATTCAGGACCTACTTTCTGGAGCACATAGCTGCTGAAAGATTCCTGCTTCAGAAGCCAGACCTGGGGGAAGGAGGTACACAGAAGTCTAGGTACACATTCCCAGCAGGACAGATGCAAATATTGGGCACAAAATACACGTGTGACTTCACTTTAGTGTCTCGGCTCCTTTTCAGTTTCTTCCCAGAGGTATAGCTCCCTTCTGTAACAGCAAGAACTCTGAGTCTTGTCATTCACAATGAACTTACCTACCAGGTCATGTTACAGGTTGAATTTCATCAACTTTGGGGGTGGGGGGGAGAAACAATCAAGGAAGTGCTGTTAACTCCTGGGTCCTCAGAATATGTCTACATTTGGATATGGGGCCTTTATTTTATTTATTTTAATTTTTACTTATTTAATTTTGATCTTACAAGAAAGAATTTCTCTATATAGCCCTAGCTATCCTGGAACTCACTATGTAGACCAGGCTGGCCTTGAACTCAGAGATCTGTATGCCTCTGCCTCCTAAGTGCTTGGATTAAAGGCGTGCACTGCCACCACTCCTCTGGATAGAATGTTTTAAAGATGAACATATTATAGTGGACCCGAATTTAATTTAATTAGTGTCCTTTTTATTTTTTATTATTTTATTTTTGGAGACAGAATCTCATGTAGCCCATGCTAGTCTCAAACTCATTCTGTAACCAAGCATGTTAGGGACTAGGAACTCAAGACTTGGGACTTGGACTAGGAAGAGAGACTGAAGAATAAACGGGATTGAATCACACTCTGCCTTGTCTCGATTCTTCACATCTGTCCTCACTCTCTCCCTTGCTGAACCCCAACCCGCAGACCGGAGCAACTTGGGGCAGTGCAGGCTCTAACAGTTTAGCCCCCAAGGCTTTTGGCAGTGTGGGTTTCAATACTGACAGAGTGGCCCCGTGACATTTTGGCCCCCAAACGTAGGGCAGCTCGGGCCGTGACATTTTTGGCACCCAACTTGGGGCAGCAAGAACGAAAGACCCAGTGAGGGACGTTACTGGAAGAAGGATCTGCTGAAAATTCAGAAGTGGAACGAAGGCAATCAGCACAGGAATCTCCCACATCGAGAAAGGTAAGTCATGTTAATGAAAATGGGGCAAGAAATAAGTCAGCCTGAACTCAACTATCTGTTTTTATTTTGTTGTTTGCTGCTCACATGTGTTAATTGTCTGCTTTTGTTTCGTTGTTTGAATGCTGTCTTTCATGTTCAAAATGAAACGTAAATTAGAATCTAAAATACAACCAAAGGTTGATGACAATTTGTCAGAGCCATATTGTGCTAACCTAGAGAAAGAGGCAGCCGAACGTTACGACCCTGGATGGCCCTCTTCCCAAAGCCCCTCTCCCAGTGTGCCTTCACCTCCAAGTGCTCCCGCAATGGAGAAGGTAGTTATAGATCCCATATGGGAGTTACAAGAAAAAATACATGTTCTTAAACAACAAATAGAGTTAGAAAAAGGGTATCAGAACTTAATTAATCAGCTACAAAAATTAAAGACAGGTAAGATGTCTTGAGAGGTAAGCTGCGAAAATCCCCCAGCTCCTTGCGTTCCTCAACCAGGAGTCCAAAGAGAGTTTCTATCACCTAGCTTAAGATTAGCCACAGATCATCCAGAGAAGGGAGATGCTGAGGCTTTTCCTGTATCAGAGACCATATATGATCAAGGGGTTGCTTGGAGATATCACACAGAATTTAATTTTCAAATTATTAAGGAATTAAAAAATGCAGTATCACAATATGGTGCCACTGCTTCCTTTACTCTTGCAATTTTAGAGTCTGCCACAGAGAAGTGGCTGACTCCTAGTGATTGGAATACATTAGTGAGAGCAGTTCTTAGTGGTGGTGACTATCTTATTTGGAAATCAGATTATCATGAGAATCAATGATTACATTGATGCCTTAGTAGGAGAAGGGCAATTTGCTTCTAGTGATAACCAGATGCAATATGACCCACGCTTATTCGCTCAAATTCAAAATGCAGCCATGAAGGTTTGGCGTAAACTCCCAGCAAAAGGGGACCCTAGTGCGTCCTTAACAGCAGTCAGACAAGGACCTGATGAACGATTTTCTGATTTTGTTCATCGATTAATGACAACAGCAGGGAGAATTTTTGGTAATGCAGAGGCAGGAGTAGATTATGTGAAACAACTTGCATATGAAAATGCCAATTCTGCCTGCCAAGTGGCCATTAGACCCTACAGGAAAAAGACAGACCTTACGGGGTATATACATAGGTCCCTCCTACCAACAGGGCTTAGCTATGGCTGCTGCCATGCAAGGACAATCAGTAAGAGATTTTTTGGCTAGTGGAAACCAAAAGGCCTGTTTTAAATGTGGCAAGCCTGGACACTTTGCAAGAGATTGCAAGGCAGAAAATGAGTTAACCCAAAAACAGCCCAGAAAACAGCCTGGGCTCTGCCCACTTTGCAAACGTGGAAGGCATTGGGCTAGTGAATGTAGATCCAAAAGAGATGCACAAGGAAACACCCTTTCCCATAATCAGGGAAACAGGAACAGGGGCCAGGTCCAAGCTCCAAACCAACACAAGACAAAACAGGCTTATGGAACAGTCAGTTTCTTACCAACAAACAACAATCCTTGTCTCAACTTAGTCAAGCAACACCAGGAAGCACAGGACTAGACCTCAGTTCTGCCACCCACATAGTATTAACTCCAGAAATGAGACCTCAGGCCTTATCCACTGAAGTGGCTTTATCAGATTCGCAATCTAACGTGGATCAGGCCACAAAGGCTCATGAGTTACATCACCTTAATTCTGTTAATATAACACATTTGTAAACAGAATAGAAGAGGCTTATACTTTTTACTCCTCTGATAGAGAGAGTTATGTGTTGCCTTTAAAAAAAAAAAGTGTTGCTGTTATGCTGACTATTCAGGCATTAAATCTCTTGTCTCTCAGGTCCAGGCTGTTCAACAAACTGATGGCTTTTATACAAAACCCACACAAGTCCGTTATTACAGGCTGGAAGTAGGGGGTTGTAAAACCTCTGTCATCGAGACTAACTAGGTATATCCCCTAACTTACGCGCTAAGCCGGATAGTCAAAGATGGGTAAGAGAACACTTCAAGACCCTTGCCCCTAAAAATGGAAGCCTCACCATCCTAAGACAGGAGCTCAACCAATGGCTGTTGAGTTATCCAAAGACGGGAAAGGGAGGCTGGAGTCATTTGTTCCAACCTAAGACAGGCACAGTTTCCGTAAGTTTTCCCAACCTTCCCTTTTGAAAAAAAATTTTTAAAAGAGGGACCTGTGGGGAGCCGACAGAAGGCGGCTATCATCCTTGCAGCCACCTTGAGCCATATACCCTGGCAAGAGACTTGATTACATCAGCCTACAACAGCTGAGCACACTCTGATAACATCTTGGTTTAGATACCCAGGATATTTCCTTGGGTGTGAGATTAAAGGTGTGTGACTTAAGGGAATGACTTAGAGATCAGATTTAGAGACAAGGCCTAAGGGCATGACTTAAAGGTGTGACCTAAAGGTGTGGCTTAGAAGTGAGACAGATAAAAGGCAAGAGGCAGACAGAAGAGTTCAGTACAACTTAGAATACAACTTGGAGTACAACTTGGAGTTAGTTATTAGGCATTAGGTATTAGGCACTTGGCACTTGGAGGAAGAAGCTTGGAACATGGAGGCACTAGAGACTAGGAACTCAAGACTTGGGACTTGGACTAGGAAGAGAGACTAAAGAATAAACAGGATTGAATCACACTCTGTCTGGTCTCCATTCTTCGAGTCCGTCCTCACTCTCTCTCTTGCTGAACCCCAACCCTTGGACTGCAGCAGCTTGGGGCAGTGCGGGCTCTAACAGTTTAACCCCCAAGGCTTTTGGCATCGCGGGTTTCAATACTGACAGAGTGGCCCCGTGACATTTTGGCCCCCAAACGTAGGGCAGCTCCGGCCACAACACTTGAACTTCTGATTCTCCCGCCTCCACCCCCAGAACACACACCCCTGTCAAGCGGTACTCGGAATCAAACCCAAGGCTTTGGTGTATGCTAGACACTTTGCATTCTTCCAACCAGTGTGATCTCAAAGAGACACCGGGGTTGTTTGCCTACAGAGGAAAGGCCAAGCTGCAAAGCCAAGGAGAGAAGCCTCAGAAATTAAAAAAAAAAAAAAAAAAAGTAAAATCTACCAATGACTTCTACGTTTCCAAACTGTGGGAAACTTAATTTCTGCTGTCTGCCACCATCCAGTGTGTGACACGTTGTTAACAGCAATCCTAGCAAACTCATGCAGACCCACCCAGCCAAAGGCAGACACATCTAAATCCAGCACCTAGTAACTATTCTGTGGAAGCTGGGCCTGCCTTAAGTAAGCTGGATGTTCTCTGTAAATTTGGTTCTCTGCCAACTGTCAATGCACAACGTAACCTCCGCAGGCTTGCTCAGTCTCACAGCGAAGAGACCAGTGGATTTTGTCACACACTGTGTATATGTTGTGCTGTGGTAAACCCAAAAGTCGTTCATGATGGGCTGTCCCCAGTAGCTCAGCCAGTCTACATCACCTGCATGCATATTACTGAGTCATAGCAAACTCCATCTCGACCTAGGACACCAGCCCGGAGCTCATGTTCCACAACAGGGCTTTCCTCAGCTAGCAACTCCCCTAGCACCTATCTGTGCTTTCAATTTCACTGCCCTAGTTCCTTAAGGTATTCAAACTTTCAGAACCTAAGAAATGGGTCTAACCACCTTGGCCCAACACACACACACACACACCAAATCACCCTGTGCAAACAGACTCCTCTATCTTGCCTGGTTTTGTTCCTTTTGGTTTTGTTTATGTCCAGCCTCCCAAACTGCACATGTGCCCGGGACTGGGAGCCCCAGCTGTGCTTTCTCTGCTTCTGACACCTCCCCTGGCAATAAACAGAACTCTGCTGGGGTTTCTCTAATGATGCCAACAGCAACGGGCAACCCTGCAGCTCATTAACGGTGGCACTCATGCTATGGGGCTAGTGGGAACAAATGCTTCTTAAGTTCCAGAAAATGAGTCAGCCTCCCTCCCGCATTAGAAATCAGACGTAGCAGAAGATGTCTTTTATACAAAGAGGAGCTTATCTTGCAGGAATGTCCATCCTGGAGAGAAAACAGTGCAGGAGCTTCTGAGGCAGGGAGCAGGCTTGGTCTCAGTTTTAACCTAGTGCTAGAAGAATCACACTCATGACTCCTAGTGGGAAACCAGATGCCAGAAAAAAAAACCCCATTGGGCAATTCTCCTGCACGTCCCCAGCCGTGCCTGTGAGAAAAGCTCTGGGTCCATGTCAGGGAATTCCTGAGTGCTCGCCCCGGGCTGGGCACAGGTCCAAGTGCTTTGTGGGCTCAATCTAAGGGTATCTGTTCCTCATATCGAGGACTTAAGTCTCCTCACCTTTCAAATAGGAAAACTGAGGGTCCTGGAGGATAAACAACATCTCCAAGGGTCCACAACTAACATGAAACTCTGAAAGAACAAGACTTTGAACACAGGCTAGCCAGCTCCTTGGCATTCAGTCTTAAGTGCAAGGCTGTGTTTGGGTTTTTCCCCATTTATCTGTGTTGTGGGGAGGGACATATGCATGTGTAGAGTGAAAAATTATAAAGACCATTTTATGAAATATGTAGACTTTTGCTTTGCCCTTAGACCTGGGCAGAAAAATGCAAGTTCCAGAAAGCAGAACTGAATGTAAGATTTTCACTACCCCAGGACACATTCCAGGTGAAGGACATTGCCCCTGAATCAGAGGACACTTGCTGGATTACATTCCTCAAGCCTCAGGCAGCAGGCCCACCTGGGGGGGGGGGGCAAAACAGGAAGACACATTCCTGACCATAAAAAAATACAAGCCATCTAGGTGGGGCTGTGACTGGAGGTAGTGAGAAATATTTTGTAATGACGGTATAGGGGACAGTGACTTGGTAAGACTACATTTTTGAGAAAAATGATTGTACTGAGTAATTTCCATGGCTATTAACCTTTCAGGGTGGGTTTCTCTGGAATGTTTTGATATTCTTATGTTATGTATCCTTGGCAACCCCTCACCCCCTCCCCACTCCCCTGTTTTGTGGTTTTGCTCTTTAAAAGACCCCTTACCCATCACTCTGGGCCAAACCTTGCTCTTCAGAGAGAGAGCTTGTGGTTTGACCACCGGCCAATTTCCCTAATAAAGCCTCTGCTGATTACATCCAGGTATGGTTTCTTGTGATCTTTGGGTGGTCGTGATCTCCTGAGACTTGAGGAAGGGTCTCCCGAGTATGGGGGTCTTCACATGCCACAAGAAACTTGTGGAGGTCAGAGGACAAGCCTGTGCTGTCCTTCCACCTTCCAGGGATAAAACTCAGTCACACTGGGCATCAATTATCTCAATCCACTGAGCCATCTTGTGCCCACAAACCCAGCTTCTTCTCCTTTTTTTTTCTTCCTTTTTTGACAATGGTCTCCTGTAGCCCATTCTGGCTCACATCTGCTAGATGGATGACTTTGAACAGCTATTCTTTTGCATCAAGCCCTCCTCTCAGATGACACTAACTTATGTCAAGTTGACACAAAACTTTCAGCACATATTCCCAAGTGTAATCAGTCAGAACCCTGGAGGAGGGACCTTAACTGCAGTGAGTGCAAGAAAGTTGTCATCTCAGCTGCCTCATGAGTGCTGAGATTACAAGCTTGAACTACCACCCAGATTGGAGGTAGAGTTGTGGTTTTGTTTCCAGTGGAGATCAAACCTAGTATCTTTTCTATGCTAACTAATAGCATAGATTTCCAGTCTGTGAGCATACACTATTAGTTGTTAAATTGAATTTGGGAATCTCTGTAATCCCAGCATTTGGAAGACAGAGGCAGGAGAACTGCTGTAAGTTCCAGGGCAGTTTAGGCCACATAATAAAACCCTACCTTAATTTAAGACAAAACAATAATCCCCACCCCAAATTATTAAATTGATCTTCTAACCAGTTAATGCTAATGGTTTATGTTATTTTTAACAGAGCAAAATTGAAATTTAATAGATACCTCTAAATACATTTTTATTTTATTATTTTAGTGTGTATGTATGTATGTATACGGGGAGACACACATGCCTCTACACAAATGTGGAGTTAGAGTACAATTCTGTAGAGTTGATTTTCTTCTCCCAGCTTTTTGTGGTGTAGGGCAGGAAGCAAACACCTTTACACAAGGTACTGTCCCACCAGCTCAGTAAAGTATTTTAGTATTGGCCTAAGCATTACGGCTGAGGGAAAGGAAAGACAGACCGGAAAGCATGAGTGTGGCCTTTTCAAAAAAGTCACAGAAAGACAGACCCAGATGTGAGTACAGACTCCAGAGAGAATCATCAAGACTAATATTTTAGAGGCGTTAAGTATTTTTGTTATTGTTTTGTTTGTGATTTGGAGGGAAGGAGGGGGGAGGGGGAGTAGGTGAGAGGGAGGGAAGAAGGAAAGAAAAAAGGAAGGAAGGAAGGAAGAAAGGGAGAGAAGCAAGCAAGCCTGCATCACTGCGGTGTGTATGTTGCACATGCATATGTATGCGTGCATGTGTACGTGTATGTGTATGTATATGTGCGTATGTGTATATGAAATATATACACTATATGAGAATATAACTAGGAGTTATATTCCCTTGTAGGCAGACAGAGAGGAAGAAGAGCCATGACTGGGTAATAAAGATGGCCAACTTCTAAGATGGCCAACTTCTCCTCACCCTCCTGACTTGAGACAAAAGCCTTATAGCTTGAAACATAGCTCTGGTAGGCTTTTTTTTTCTCGGGCTTGCAGACCCCCTGCTAATGGACTGGCTGAGAGCCCGGGGATCAGGATCAGGACAGGTGTGAGCCAAACCACGGTCTTATCTTCCTTCAAACTGACCAATTAAAATAAATTAGGGAAGGAAAACTCTTCAAAGGCAAAAACAAACCCCCCCCCCCCAACCTCAGTCTTCCAGAAGAGATTTCCCACCTTCCTGGGTCTCCATCTCCGTATCTGCTGCTTTACCCCAGTAAACACCTATTTTCAACTGTTGGTTGTTTGTTGTTGACTGCAGTGTTTGGGATTTCTCCACTACCTGCTGCCCTTAAGATTTTTCTTGCCTGTTAATTCTTTTTTTTTTTTTTTTTTTCCAAGACAGGGTTTCTCTGTGTAGCCCTGGCTGTCCTGGAACTCACTCTGTAGACCAGGCTGGCCTCGAACTCAGAAATCCACCTGCCTCTGCCTCCCAAGTGCTTAAGTGCTGGGATTAAAGGCGTGCGCCACCACTGCCTGGCGCCTGTTAATTCTTTAATTTGCAGCAAAAACAAACCCAATCAAGACCCCTAATCTGTATCACATGCATGGGGGTCAGAGGTCAACTTTGATTATGCTGTCTCAGGAGTTATCTACTTTGTTTTTGGGGTTTGACATTTTTTGGGTTAGTCTGGCTGGCCAGCAAGTCCCAGAGATTGTCCTAACTCTGCTTCCCCAGTGCCGGGATTACAATGGAACACCCTTGCACTAGCATCTAACATAGTTTGGGAGCTCCAACTCAGTTGCTCCGGCTTGAATAGCAAGCATTTTACAAATTGATCTTCCTAGCCCCGGGCTATATTTTATGTAGAAATATTGAATACTGATTTATTCTAGATGGAATTTCAAAGAAAAAAAAATTTATTGGTTTCAGATTTTTGTTTGTTTTGTTTTTCGAGACAGGGTTTCTATGTGCGTCTCTGGCTGTCCTGGAACAAGCTTTGTTAAACCAGGCTTAAACTCAGAGATCCACCTGCCTTTGCTTTCCCAATCGCCAGGTGATGTGTTTATAAAAAGATAAAGGGGGTGGGGTGGGTATGTTCTACGGAGGTGTGGTGAGGTATGGGGGAAGGGGATGTCTCAGCGGGCCCTTGCTGAGACATCCCTTCTCCAGGAGGGACCAGACACACACGGTATAGTATACAATAGTTTATTCAGGGAATAGGGAGGGAAGTCGAGAAGCTAGTAGAGACAGGAGAAAGAGAGAGGGGGAGAGGGAAGAGAGAAGAGAGGAGTAGAGGCCGGCCATGAGCACACGGAGGGGGACAGGAAGGGAAAGCAAGAGCAAGAGAAAGCAAGCGAGGAACAAAAGAGGGAGGAGGGGGCAAGCAGCCCTTTTATAGTGAGTCAGGCATACTTGGCTGTTGTCGAGTGGGGCGGAGTTTAGGCAGAATGCTAACACCGGGATTAAAGGCGTGAGCCACCACCCGGCTGGAAATGAACTTTTAAATTTTTTATTTTTATATTTTATTCTATGAATGTTTTCTCTTGCACGTATGTCTGTGTGCCATGTGCATGCCTGTACCCTTGGAGGTCAGAAGATGGCACCAGATCCCCTGAAACAGCAGTTACAGATGGCTGTTGTTGTTGGGGGCCTATACTCAACATGTTGTTTTCCAACTTGGGTTGGCAACTCGTACGCCCAAGTGAGCTCCAGCCACTTCCATTGGTCCTCCATAAGACAAGAGATGACCTTAAAGTTGGAAGTGAAAAAAGGTGGGCCGGGCGGTGGTGTCGCATGCCTTTAATCCCAGCACTTGGGAGGCAGTGGCAGGCAGATTTCTGAGTTTGAGGCCAGCCTGGTCTACAGAGTGAGTTCCAGGACAGCCAGGGCTACACAGAGAAACCCTGTCTCGAAAAACAAAACAAAACTAAACAAAAAAAGGTGGTATTTTTTTTCCCCCAAAGTGACGCATAGCAAAGAGGGACAAAGATATCCAGCAAACTCTTCAAGTCTGACTTTAGGGTACTGAAGTGAGATCAAAGTTTAAACACAGAGCCAAAGATACATACACTAAGCAATCCATCCGGTTGTGGTACTGTAGAGTAAAAAATTATAAAGGCCATTTTATGAAATATGTGTAGATTTTTCGCCTTACAGAACTCGGAACTGAAAATAAGATTTCAGGCCTTCACATTCCAGGTGAAGGACACTTGCTGGATTACATTCCCCAAGCCTCGCCCAAGGCAGGAAGGCATTCCTGATTACAGATAAAGATGCTACCACCTAGATGGGGCCATAGCCCTATAGCCGGAAAAAGTAAAGATAGTAATCTGAAATG
This sequence comes from Arvicanthis niloticus, assembly GCF_011762505.2. Taxonomy (NCBI): domain Eukaryota; kingdom Metazoa; phylum Chordata; class Mammalia; order Rodentia; family Muridae; genus Arvicanthis; species Arvicanthis niloticus. The sequence goes on along the minus strand of NC_133430.1, from coordinate 32,878,992 downwards.
GCAGAATAGGACACAATAGCATGGTGAAAACCACATTTTTGAGAAGAATGAGTGTGCAGAGTGATCTCACATGACTCTAGATCATTTGGGCTAGATTCTCTGAAATGTTCCACTGTTCTTGGTTAACCCTCCCTTGGTCTTCCCAGTGCTATGTTCAAAATTTGTAAAACAACCAATCATGTGTAAGCTCGTGAAAATGCTTCCTCCCCCCACCCCATGCTATAAAAGACCCTTTAACCCACCACACGGCGCCAAAAACCCTGCTCTTGGAGCATAAGAGCTTGTCGTTTTTGACTGCCGGCTCCTCCCCTAATAAACCTCTGCTGATTGCATCCAGGTATGGTTTCTTGTGATTTTTGGGTGGTCGCAATCTGGAGGCTTGAGGAAGGGTCTCCCGAGTATGGGGGTCTTCAGTACTGTCCTTCATTGACTAATAAATGAAAAAAAAAAATCCTGAAAAGTTGAGACTGATAAACTCTTTTGTGTTTCAGTCACGTGGAGAGACTAGAATGTTGCAGGTCGGCAGGCTAACTACCTTATCTTGGGCTAGTTCTAGCTCTCCGGAACAACCGTTCTCTGCATCAAAGTGGCTAATAGATAAAAACCTTTAAGATGCTGGGCAGTGGTGGCCCACGCCTTTTAATCCCAGCACTTGGGAGGCAGGGGCAGGCGGATTTCTGAGTTCGAGGCAGGCCTGGTCTACAGAGTTCCAGGATAGCCAGGGCTACACGGAGAAACCCTGTCTCGAAAAAACAAAACAAAAAACACAAACAAACAAACAAACAAAAAAACTTTAAGAAGCTATTAACTCAGCAGACCATTAGCTTCCACTAGCCCAAAAACTCAGAGTATCTTGGGTCTATAGTGAAGTGTTTATAAAAAGATAAAGAGATAATAAAGAGAATGTGTTCTGTGGGTGTGTGGAGAGGTTTGGGGGAAGGGGATGTCTCAGCGGGCCCAAGCCGAGGCATCTCTTGGCCCTGAGGGACCAGTCACACGATGGTATAGAATAGAATAGAGTTTATTCAGAGCATGGGGAGCGGAGTTAAGAGGGTAGTAGAGGCAGAGAGAGAGTAGCAAAGTAGAGGCCGGCCATGAGCACGTGGAGAGAGGGGGAAGGGAAGGGAGAAGGGGTGAGGGGACAGGGAGGAGCAAGAGGCAAGAGCAAGCGATCAAGAGGGAGAGGAGGGGGGCAAGCAGCCCCTTTTATAGTAGGCCAGGCCTACCTGGCTGTTGCCAGGTAACTGTGGGGGTGGAGTTTAGACACAATGCTAACATATAGAAAAGCCTCCCCGACCTCCCCCGTACCTGACTCTCTGGTGATAGGCGCACCCTAGATCACATAGCCAGTGGGAAACAACCTGACCTAGGATTCGAGGAGCCTCCGGCACCTGCGTCCCAAAGACTCTATGGATTCCTTTTTCTCTTTCCCCCTGAGAGCTTCCTTTGCTTTTTCCACGACACAATCATCTTCCCTCCCTCACATATCAATCTTATCTCGGGCCTGTGTACCGGCCCCAAGCCGAGAGAAATTTCTCGTGATGCGAACCGCAGTAAGAGGGAAGACTCTGACTGTCAAGAGAGTACCAGGGACTCTAAGGAGGAGGTAGCAATCTCTAGCCCCGCCCCTAAGCGTGCTAAGCCCGGGCACGCCCGACTAGGAAGATGCGGAAGTCTCAAGTCCCGCCCTCCATAAAGACCGCCCCTACTGACACGGACGGGCAGAATCATAAGCCAATGAGAAGAAAGAATCGGTCGCTTTAGTCCTATGGGCTACGACAACACAGAACATGGGGGTCTTTCCGGATCTTCGCACGCCTCTGGATACTCCAGCCCAGCAGTGTTGTAGTTGAGAGGACCATCTGCCCAGGTAAGACTGTTCCCACGCTTGGCGTGCACTTGGGCTCCGACGGAGGGTGCCGCTGTAACCCACGCAGAGGACAGAGTAGGCCAGGCTAAAGGCAGGAGGAGTGAGCGTGCTATATACAGGCGGAGTGGGCGTGGGCCGGGACCTGGCGGGTCCTGCGGGGTTCCCAAGATCACCTTGCAGCGTCCAGCCCGCAGACCTAGGGCCCCTGCCTCTGTTGAAATTTGGGCTGTGAAGAAACACGAGGCAAGTAGTACTTCTTGCAAGTTTGTGGTTTTGCTTTTTTTTTTTTAAGGCTTATTTTATGCATATGGATATCTGGCTTGCATACACCTGTGCACTGCGAACAAGCCTAGTGTTCAGGGAGGCCTGAAGAGATCAGTCAGATCCCCTCCAACTGGAATTACAGATGGTTGTGAGCCGCCCTGCGGGGTACCAGGATTTGAACCTGGGTTCTCAGCACTCTTAATCACTGAGGCATCGCCACACACAGCTTTTTTTTTTTTTAATTGTATATGTGGGTGTGTGTACTTTCATGTCTGTGGAAATCAAAGAGACCCAAATGTGTCATACTCCTGGAACTGGAATTTGAGGCAATGTGAGCGCCCATGTGGGTGCTGCGTATTGAACTCGGGGTCTTTGAAGAACAGTAAGTGCCCTTAACTGCTGAGCCATGTCTTCAACCCTAGTGGTGTCAACCCTAGTGGTGTCTTTATAAGAGAGGTTAAGTGGTGGTTTGCCTGAGGTTTTATGCAGGCTGGTATTTGGAAAAGTTAGTAAGCCCTAGTGTGGACCAGCTCCATTCCCTGCCACACCAAGCTGTACATTAGTGAGAAACACAGCCTTTCCACACCAGTTCTAGTGACTTTGGGGAGCACCACACTCCCTCCACCTTGGATGGCCACAGACACGGTCTTGTGAGTGGAGCAGGGCAGTAAGAAGAAAAAACAAAACTAAATAAATAAAATAAATAAATAAATAAATAAATAATGAGTCAGCCACCCGGAGAAGACAAAAACCCCACTGCCTGGAAATCATGTTATCGATTAAGAGTGGAAATTACTTGAGGTGGTGTCCTGTGGGTGATTGAGCCTAGAAGTGGCAGGATGTGCGCACCTCTCTAATGCAGCTTTGTTAGTGAGATATTGTTAGTTTTGTAAGCCTCGGTTTCCCTGTTGTAACGTGGGGTTTGATTTTATTATGTTCTGTATTTGTGTGCATGTGGAGGTCAGGGGGCAACTTTGTGGAGTTGGTTCTCCTGTGGATTTTAGGGAAGGACTTTATATGGATAGATATGTGCTGAGTGTGTGTGTGTGTGTGTGTGTGTGTGTGTGTGTGTGTGTGTGTGTGTGTGTTCGAACGCTACTTGTGTTCAAGTGCTCTCCAAGGCCAGAGAAATATTGGATCACTTAGAACTGAGTTACAGGAGTTTATGAGCCACCTGATAGTGGATGCTAGAAACTAAACTCAGGCCTTCTCCAAGAGCAGCAAGAGCTCTTAGCTGCCTCTTATTTATTTATTTATTTATTTATTTATTTATTCATTTATTTTTACAAGGGACGGAACTCTGAATGAGGCATCTGCATTTTCTCATTCCCCTCCTGTGTTCACTCATGGTCCATACCATTGAGGGTAGAAACCTTACCGAAGGGGCCGTTTCATCCTGGGTTTTACCAGCTAGTGGCATTAGCATTTTGCATCTTATTATGTCTTAGGAGTCGGGGGTCTTCTAGAATTTTTCTATGATTGCATTATTTCTCACTCTGTCTATTTGATTTTGTGTGTGTGTATGTGAGTGTTGTTGTGTGGAAATCAGAGGACGACCTGAGGTGTCATTTGTCACCTACCTTGTTTGAGACAGGGTCTCTTGTGTTCTCTCTTAGTTCATTAGGCTAGCTGGCCTCGGAGCTTATGAGGAATCTTCTGCCTCCAACCTCCCATAGAGGGAAACTGTTTTGAAGATTCCGACCGATATAGATGTCAAGGCCTTTGCCCAAGAGTTGTCTCCACAGCCCCCGTTGAATATCATAGCATGCTACTTTATAGTACATTGGCAAGGTTGTGCAGACACGTTACTATGTAATTCTGAGTGTTTTTATAATTACTCCCACACTAGCCTTGCACTGGGGTGAAGTGGTGAAGCAGTCCCAGGCCTCCAACTAAGATGTCCCCCAGTGCTTGGGGGGTCTATCCTTGGGTAACAATGAGCCCAGCAAAGCTCAACGCCAACCCATACGTGCTGTTGTTCTCATAAGGCTCCCAACCCCAGGGCCATGGGATCTGCTGTCCAGCCGGTGTTTGCAGCTACACAGAGAGCCCCAGTAAACCAAAGCCTTTGCCAGGACCTGTACCATGGGGAATATCGAGGCCATGCCTGCAAAGGTTATGGAGGAGAGGGAAGGCTGAATGTGGGCTGTTGGGTCCTCAAAACACTCTTAATATGTGGGGAAATTGACAACAGGGAAAAAAAGCCCAGACCCCCCAGAGTGAAAGAAACAAGTAGATCTAAAGTGGGGCTCAGGGAAACTGCAAACACTGGAGGCTGGACTTCAGGACCACCCACAAGGAGAGGTGGAGAGATTGGAGCCTAAGGAGCTGAACCTTTAAAGGCACTGTAAAAGTGCAATGAGGTGACCTCCCTCCCCCGCGCCCCCCCCCCCATGACATGAGCAGCTCCCCAGATTCTAGAGAGCACACTGGCTGCCCGCCTGATGGTAGGCCTGTACCCCAGCTACTCTGGAGTTCCAAGGGAAGTTCAGGGCCAGGCTGGCTTTGACCTCACTTTGTAGCTAATGGTGACCTTTAACTCCTGATCCTTCAGCCTCCTACTGCTAAGTATTCCGATTACAATCCAGGGCCGCCGGCCTGGCTTTGAGTGTATCTGCAACAGGGCAGGTACCCACCTGGCAGCTAAGGATCAACAGATGACAAGGATTGGATGTACAGGAAAATAATAGTGTTAAGCACTTTCCTCCCCAATTTTGACTTCTATCTCAACATGACTTGGAATCCAGATTCCTAAATTGCAGTTTCCTATTAGCTTGTTATCTCGGCGAAATGCTACTGAAAGTAGAATTAAGTAATGGAAACTGGTGACTGGAAATTGGGTTATAAAATACTCCCGGGCATTGTAATGCCTTACATACTCATGTGTCATCTTTTTCATAATTTAAGATTATGGATTTCAAGCCAGGTCTGATGGTGCACATCCATAAACACAGCATGTGGAGGGCTGAGGCAGTAGGAATCACACAGTCAGTGTTAGCTGGGGCTGTGCAGAGAGACAGCTCTTCATCCCACACCACAAAAGATTCTAGATTTCAGACTGTTTGAGGTTAGTATCCTTTAATCTAATTGGTAATACTGCCATAACTAATCAAGCCTCTGCTCCAGCACCTGGAGACCTCCCTAGCCTGACCCGGCCTCTTCCTGCAGTCCCTTGGACCTGACTCTGGTTGTACCAAACTGCCTTCAGGCTCCTCACATGTCTCCCTGCCCACAGTCCACTACCCTGTCCACTCCTTACTCTCCTTCTAGGATGTGACTAGTGTCACAAGGCAGGGACCACAGCCCTGCCCACCTCCCAGTGCCAAGCCCAGTGTCTGCCGCACATCAGGTGTTGTGTGAATATAAATTCTAAGGGGAAACATCCAGCAGAAGGAAGCTATGTAGGTTTTAAAGTGAAGTGGGGCTGGAGAGGTGGCTTGGCAGTTACAGCATTGGCTGTTCCTCCAGAGGACCCAGGTTTACTTGCTAGCACCCTTGTGGCAGCTCTAAACTGTCTGTAACTCTAGTGCCAGGGCACCCTACACCCTCTTCCTGGCCTCCTCAGGTGCCAGGCATGTAAGTGATGGGTTGGCAAAATACCCATAAACATTTTGGTTTTGATTGTCTCATAAGTGAAGGTAAACTCAATAGTAAGACCCAGGGCCCAGGATTCCTCCGGGGGGGGGGGGGGTTGTTTTGTTTAGCTCAGCAGTAATTAGCACGCAGCCAACTAGGTCAGTGGGTACTAAGAATAGAAGAAATAACCCTGAATCTCCTGTCTAGCGCGCACAAGGCCCTGAGGTCAGTCTCCAGCACTGTAGCAAAACAAAAAGGAATTCCCATCCAGTGAGACAGGAATGTATAAGCAAAGTTTAAAACAGACAGAGAAATGCGGATATAAACCGCAGTATGCATCCTGAAAGTGAATGTATTTTCCAGTTCTCACACAGGACATTGGTTTTGTTTTTTTGGGGGGAGAAGCTTTTTGTTTTTGAGGGTCTTGGGTAGCTCAGGTTGGTCTCAATTTCCCTGTGTGACACAAAGGACAACCTTGAACTTACATTCCTTCTGCCTTATCCTCTCATGTGCTGGGGATTACAAGAGTACCACCAGGCCATCTTACCTTCTATTTATTTTTATTTTATGTGTATGGGTACTTTTCGTGCATGCATGTCTGCTCACTGTGGTCAGTGCTGGGAGAGGACCTTGATGTGCATACGGTAGTCAGAGGACATTGGGGTCCTGAGTTCAAACTCATGCTTGGCAAAGAGCACCCTTACCTCCCACCGAGCAACTTTTTTAAAAGTCTTGTAAATGTGAGGGTAGGGATATGAGCCTGTGAGTGCAGGTGCCTTCCAGAGCCAGAAGAAAGTGTCAGATCCTCTGGAGCTGGAGTTAACAAGTGGTTATGAGCCACCTGATGTGGGTGCTAGAAGCTGAACTCAAGTCCTCTGCTAGAGCAGTGCATGCTCTCTTAACTGCTGAGCCATCTCTCAGCTCTGTGTTGGGCTCTTTTGAAAGTCTAGGCAGCCTAGGCTGGCCTTAACTTGGTGACCTCACTGCCCAAACCTTGCAAGTGTACATTTTGGCCATTCAAAGCTAAGTCCAGGAATGGGAACTCAATGAGGACTCCCCTTCCCCCAACTTTGGAAAGGGTGGCTCAGCAGTGAGGTAGTTGCTACCTCAGCGAGACCGTTTTTTTTAGCAGAATGCTGGGGATGGGGGATGTGAAGACATTGAATGGGAATGCTTCTGCACCTTTGGATTCCAGCGGGAGCTCCTGCAGGTAAAACCACTCTTGCTTTCAGGGCGGAGATGAGAGGGAGCCATTAAACATAAAGTAGACATCTGTGATATTCCCCAAGGAAAGATGAGGTGGACATGGGGGGGGGTTGTCTTGGAAAGTCATGGAGACAGATGTTTATGTCTCTGAGGCAAGAGTAAGAATTTACATGAGTATTTGTGGAAAAGATGCAGAACAAGTTATCCCTGCCTGGTCAGGTCTCTTCTCTAGGACAGAGAATTACACTGTCTGTCAGTGATGGGAGGGGACATTGAGGAAGTGCTAGAAGCAGACCCGGAGGCCTGGGTGACAACCTCAGCAGTGACCATTGTGAGCATGGTGGAGCTGCCAGGCAAGTGGGAGAGCTCACAGCTGGGGTGTCAGGTGTTCTGTGTGTCTCTCTCCTAGGAACGGAAATGGACAGGAACAAATGCAAAAGTAGGAGGAGACGTGGGCGAAGCCACCACCAGAGCCCTGCCCTCGGCCAGTGTGATTCCAGTGAGAGGTAAGTGTGCAAGTTTTGAGGGCCAGCTTTGCTCAGTGCTGTTCCAGGTGTGCCGGATACAGTACTCACACATGTATTCCTCAGAAACGAGTCGGCAGTGGGGCCAGTAGGACACACAAAAGGACCGACATGTGGAAGAATCTTAAACTGGCACATGTGTTGTGTAGAAAGGGAGCAGCTTGTGAACCTGAGGTACATGAAGACTTCCTCCTGTCAGGAGTCCTCAGTGAGGCCAGGTGGAGAATGGGGAGAGGCTGGGGGATGCCCGAGTTCTGAGACAAGAATGTTTATACTTCACAATATGCTCGAAGGCTTGACATGTGCCTGCCCTCAGCCCACTGCTCCAGGAAGTGAGGTCACAGTCACACTCTTTGTTTCATTGTGACTGGCTTCTGACCAAAGTGTCAGCCATAGGCTACTGGTAGAATAACCTCTTGACACAACTGGAGACCTGCTTTTCCATTTTGGAAACTTGGGAGAGGCAAAAAAATCTTTCTGGGGCTATTATCTAGTATAAATCCTGGGAAAGGACTTATATAAATATATCCGACATATATGTTGTTTATGCAAATATATAGCATATGATATTTACATAGTATATACAAATCTTTATGTGAACTACAAGACATGTGTGTTTGTGTGTTAGTTAGAGGAGCTCCCTCCACATAGCTCTGACTGTCCTGGAACTCGCTATCTGGATCAGACTGGTCTCGAACTCATAGTGTGACGTCACCATCTGGCATACGGAGCCTTAATATACACAAAAGTACACAAGTAATAGAGCAGTGAGTACCGCGTGCCCACCCATCTTAGACTACATTTACAGTCCCTGGTGTACGTTTATTATTCTGCTATATACTGTGCTATTTATTATCTGACATTTTGTGAAGTGTAAACATTCTTGTCTCAGAACTCGGGCATCCCCCAGCCTCTCCCCATTCTCCACCTGGCCTCACTGAGGACTCCTGACAGGAGGAAGTCTTCATGTACCTCAGGTTCACAAGCTGCTCCCTTTCTACAACACATGTGCCAGTTTAAGATTCTTCCACATTGCCAGGCAGTGGTGGCGCACACCTTTAATCCCAGCACTTAAGCACTTGGGAGGCAGAGACAGGCGGGTTTCTGAGTTTGAGGTCAGCTTGGTCTACAGAGTGAGTTCTAGGACAGCCAGGGCTACAGAGAGAAACCCTGTCTCAAAAAACCAAAAAAAAAAAAAAAAAAAAAAAAAAAAAAAAAAAAAAAAAAAAAGGAAGAAGATTCTTCTTCCACTTGTCGGTCTATTAGGAACCAGTTCTTTCCTTTACCGTGCGAGTCCAGGGGATCAACCTCAGGTTATCAGGCTTGACCACAAACATCTGTACCTACTTAGCTGCCTCGCCACTCCAGACCTCCTCTTAAAATAGATAAATTTGGGGGTGGCAAGATGACTCACTGGAGCGAAGCCACGCTGCCCCTGTGGAAGGAAAGAACAGACTCCCTCAAGTTGACCTCCAACCCATGCATGCCTGCCCACACCCATGCTCATTTAAAATCATTCTTAAATTTCCAAATATAGGGTCATGATTTCAAATATCAAGGTACTTCTCCAGATTCAATTAACACAAACAGTACAGATCCTTTCAGAGATGATGGGAGAAAGAACAGCTGTGACCCTGGGAGGTCTACTTTCCCTGACTTGCTCTGTCCCTTGCTCTGTCCCGTCTCATTCTGTCCCATCATGCTCTGTCCTGTAAGCCGATTGCTTACAGGCTATATTAAAACCCTAAATAAGCAGCTCGGCCCTTGGAGCCTTGAGCACAGAGTCTCACTGGGTGTAAATCTCCAGTTTGAGCCATTCTGTAGGAAGGTCAGCACCCCGCCCAGCGTTGGTATGTTTTGTTAGGAGAGTCACTGGATATTTTCTGGGCCTCAGGCCTTCCCACAAGCCATAATGGGTAGCAAGATGTGATCTGTGCAAGAGTCCAAGCAGTTTTGGCAGAGTGGCTTGGAAACCTGTTGGGCACAGCCACCTTTTGGGCTCCATGTGGAAAGAATGGAACAGTAGCCCTTGGAGAGAAAGACCAGCATTTGTCATGACAACTCTTAAGCAAAGGTGTCTGGTGTCTTGCTTCCCCCTCTAGGGGTTTCTTTCTTTCCCTCCCTTCTCTGCCTCCTCTGAGACAGGAAAAAACTACAGCTAGGCTCACCCTGTAGCTCAGGCTAGCCTTAGGCAAACAGCGACCCTTCAGTCTCAGCCTTCTGTGTGCTGAGTGAGATTATAGCCATCACACTGGGCTTCCCAGGCCATTTTTACCAGTCTCTTGCTCGTGCCTTCTGTCTTACTGAACAGGAAGTCACTGCCTTAGATGCAGCATAAAGGCTATTCCTGGATGGAGCACCTAGCATTTTGGGGAGCACAGCGAAGGCCTCCACTAGGCTGTGATCGCTGTGGCCCCCACTCCAGGAACCACACCTCCCAGTTCAGTACTGATCCATCCTCTTGCTGATCACAGACAGGCCGCCTCAGAAAGCTCTGGGCAGAAAAGGGAGAGGAAATAATGTTCCTACATCTGTGTGTGGTGTCGGTATTAGTGGAATGCAGGCCGTTCCTCTGCCTTCCTCAGCCTAGCTTTGTAGGCTTCCTTTTATCGTGTGTGTGTGTGTGTGTGTGTGTGTGTGTGTGTGTGTGTGTGTGTGTGTGTGTGTGAAAAGACATTCTGACCCTGCATTCCAGTCTAATTGCCACAGAGGCCACTGGTAGCTTTACAAATCCAGTTTGTCAGCTATGGCTCCACCCTAATAGTACTGAGGAAAGCACCTCTGTTCGCTAAGGCTTCTCCATCTGTAAGGTTGTCTGGCCAGATAAAATGTAAGCCAGTAAAGAATGAAGCTCACCTGGCTTTGTAAATGGCCAGCGGGGCAGAGGGACAGAGAGCCCAGCTGGAAACATTCTTACTGCAAAGAGCTCTGGTTTTCTTTTCATCCTGGGAAATTCCAAAAGATCTCAAGGAATGCAAATGTAGAAGTGAGAAGATAAGGGTTTCTGTGTCAGGTGTCCTCTTAAGGAGGGAGGGGAGGAGGGGAGGGAGGAGGGGGAGAAAGGAAGGAAAGGAGGCTGACCCTTGTTGGATGATTCACAGAAGGGGTCAGTGCTCCCCAAATCACAAAGGTCGGGTAAAGGCTACAGATCTAAGTAGGACCTTCAGTGAGAATGAATGAGAACCTTCCCTGGGGAGGTGGCTTGGTTTGTAGGTAGACTTTTTTGATTTCCCAGACCAATGTTTAAAAGCTAGGTGTGGGGTCATGTGCTTGTAACCCCAATGCTGGGAAGACAGACAAACAGAACCCCGGGGTTCACTCAGCCGCCCAGTCTGCTTTGTGAGTTCCAGGCCAATGAGAGGTCCTGCCTCAAAAAGATTGACACACAGTATTGTCATTTGGCTCCCATGAGCGCACACACTCCTATTGCCACAATTGTGTGTCAGCAGGTATACCACAGGGGCATCTCAAAGCTCACAAGATTCTGCCCACCATGATGCTGAGTCCCCGTCAACCTCGTCCAGCAGAGCTGGAGAGTCTTCAGTGCCAGGTAGGTGGTAAACCAGGCAGAGCCCCTGGCCTGCCTGGAGAAAAGATAAAGCCTTATCCTGCCTCAAACCAGGTAGTGACCCTGTCCTGGCTGCCATTCCTCAGCCAGGACTCTGTCTCTTCACTTGTTGGGGGAGTCAAGGGCCCAGTCTTGACTTCTTGACTTGAGGGAATTCTAGAAACAAATTGATCCACTGGCGGAAGGAGCCAGGTGTCAGGAGTGAGTCTGGGGCAGATGGTCTCCCCAGTAAGAACCTTAGTGACTGACCATGGCTGTCACTTAGCCAGCAGAAACGACACACAGACTCTTGATTATCATTAGGTGGGTCTGTTTTTTAATTGGGTGAGTTGGAATTTTTTTTTTCCCTTAAGATCTTCCAGGTTTTTACTTTGACCCTGAGAAGAACCGATACTTCCGTTTGCTCCCGGGTCATAACAACTGCAACCCCCTCACAAAGGAGGGCATCCAGCACAAGGAGATGGAGAGCAGGAGGCTGCAGCTGCTGCAGCAAGAGGACAAGCAGAAAAAGGTGGGCTACCCTTGGCTACCCAGTGCCCTCTACGTCAACAGTAGCCATCTGCCACTGAGAGCAGGCTGCCAGTCAGATGCCCTGTGACACTCACGTATGTCAGAATGTGCTATCAGAGTTTCCCTAGTGTGGAAATAAATGATGGAGAAAAGACTAGGCAAGAGAAAAGACCCCATTTCCCACTTCCTTTTCTGTCTGCTGACATAGACTCTGGCATCTGGTCTTACTCTGTATGCACCAGAGAGAGCAAGAGGTGTGGCACAGACTGGCACACACCCCAGACTGCCTTGTGCTGGGTTTTTCTTACTGTCAATGAGGGGAGAGTTTCAGAGGACACCATCAAACTTCATTCATCAAATCTCTGTTCATTAATACCCGGTGGCCCTGATTGTGGCCCATGGAATTAAATACCTCTGTTACCCAAACTACAACACAACAAATATATAGTGATTTTTTGTTGTTGTTGTTGTTCTGGTTTTGCCTTTTTTTGGCAAGGTCTCTCATACCCCAAGCTGGTCTGGAAAGCACTGTCTCCAAGGATGGCTTTGAATTAGTGTCCAGTGTACGCCTCCCCAATGCTAGAATTCCACCTTTATGCCAGCATGGCTGCCTTCACTGAATCTTTTTTTTTTTTTTTTTTTCTAATTTATAAACTTAGAAAATTACCAGACTGGGATTTAATGCGTCTTCCATCCTACGAAAAAACCAGCTGGGTTTTCTCAACCTCTCCAGTTATTGCCGGTAAGATAATATCCAATTTTTCCTGTCCTTATTTCATTTCTGTAGTTCACAAATCTAGTCAGGAGAGACCTTGTGCTATTTTATGAGCAGTCTTCATAGCTGGGGGTATTGTGGGGCTCTTGGGAATCCTGCTTGAGGTTTAATAAAGACACGGAGACATCTATATAAGTTTAAGACGGCTGACTTTTGTTGGGAATGTCTCTCAGCTAGCCTCTAACTTAACCAGACTTCACCTTTGCCTCTGCTTGTGTTTCTCACTGCTTACTTCCTCTTCCTGAGTCTGTCTCCCTTCCTTCCTTCGCTTCTGCCTGTGTTCAGCAGGTCTTTAAGCCCCTGCTCTAAGCTGCCAGCCCTTTATTATGCAAAAAGCCACACCTTACTTGACCCCTTTGGCTCTAGAGGCTCATGGCCTTCGGGCACCTTGCTTTTTTTTTTTTTTTTTTTTTTTTGCATCAAAAGGCTTGTGATTGAAAACCAGCAGTTCAGTGTGGAGTTGTGCTTGCTTCACATGCCTGCTTCAACCCCTAGCATTTCAGTGTGTGTGTGTGTGTGTGTGTGTTACTTTTGTGATCTCCACTAAGTCTACTTAGTAAGGTAAATTGAAGGAAGACAGACAGACAGACAGACAGACGGACGGACAGACCTGGGAAGTAGGCATTGAGAACCACATGCAGAGAGGCAATGGTGGAGAAAGGCTGCCTGAGATGAGAGACAGCCCCTCCTGTTTTCTAAAGAGAAAATTGAAGTTCATAGCGCAGTGACTTACTCTAGGCAAAAACAGAAACAGGATCTGTCTAACCCCAGGCCCTGATCCCAATCCCCTACCCTCTGCTTCCTCTACATGCACATGAGGTAGACTAGTGCCTACCTCAGGAAAGGCTAGCCATGCAGGGATAGCATACGGCCTCCTGCATCTTTCTCCCAAGAGGGGATTAACCTCTCTCTCTGCTTGACCTGGAGAGGAAGCTGTCCCACGGAAGAGGAAAGGGGCAGGGAGGTGGTTGGCTACATATCTGGGCTCTTCTAATTCTCTGTGTGCCCTTTGGCAACTTGATCAACTCTCAGGCCTATTTTCTTCATCCCAGGAGGATGTCTGAACCGGATGACTGGAGAAATCATGCCAGTCTAACTCTTGGACTTGGGGAAGGGTTACCCAGTTGTTCAGTTGTCTATAGCATTGCGGATGAGAAGTGCTGTGGAGATGGGTGTGGGAAAGGCAGACTCCCAGCTGTCTCGCCTTTTTTAACGGTTGAAACATGACCTCATTGCTTATGTGACCCAGACTGGCCTTGATCTTGTAAACTCGAGTCATCTTCTCACAGCTGGTTCTCCACAAATGATACACCTGCATCAGACCCGGGTGTTTGACTGTGGTGCCATGCCCTCCTGTTTCTGTTTCCCTCTCCAGTTTATCTCATGAGCTGCGAGTGAGCTGTATGGAGAGGAAGAAGGTAGAGATTCAGAGCTCAGACCCTTCTGCTCTGGCGAGTGACCGGTTTAACTTCATCCTGGTGAGTGAGATGTGTCTGTCAGTGCCCAGGTATGGCTGCCATTCTTGGCTTGGGGTTAGTACTCACTAAGCCTGGCTAACAAGAAGCTGATTGGTGTGAAAAAACAGGTGTCTGCCTTTTGGTTTGGTAGGGTTTTATCTTTGTTTTTAAGGTAGGTAGGTAGGTGTGTGTGTGTGTCTCCTGTCCTATGAAATAAGCCTGGGTCTGGCACACATCGTGAACAAAGTTATCTTCTCCCTGGCTGTGCACAGTGTGGGCAGGATCCATGTGCCATCAGCTGCAGCATGGTGGGCTCCTTTGCTCAATGTCCCTGACTCTAGTGGCTGGGTCACGCATACCTCTGTCACATCATTTGTAGGAAGTGGAAAGTCTCTATCTACTAGAAATCAAGACCAACTGCTAGAGTCTAGGGTCCAGTGTATGTTGTTAAGGAGGCAGAGCATGCCCTGCACACGGAAGACCCTCCCTCTCCATGGGCCTCTTGAGTGCATGTCATCCTTCCTGGAGGCCAAGGGAAAGCCTTGGAGGCAGAGACTAGGCCATGGAAGCAGTGATCTGCTGGCAAGATGAGAGGTGAAAGCCACAAAGTGACCCTTGAGACCAGTGTCGAGGCCTCTTGGCCCAGGAACCCCTGACAGCAGAGCCTGCCCATGAAAGACATACTGGGGCCAGGCCCCAGTCTCTGCTACAGCAGCCATTCTGAGGGCCAGTGACCTGACAGGAGGCACTATGCTGTGGTGGGTCCTGTTGAGCCCCTTCCCTTTCAATGTGCCTGTGATAGGGCAGCCTCCCTGTGACCCAGCATCACATGTGACTAGCTGGGTAGTATGGCCAGAGACTGGGAAGGCAGCTTCCCACTCTTGATTTCCATTATCGGTAGGTACATCGAAGCATGTAACTTTTCAAAATTGTGAAGTAGGAATTTCACGTGTGTGTGTGTGTGTGTGTGTGTGTGTGTGTGTGTGTGTACACTTATGTATAGAAACACACAGGAAAAAAAGATAAACATAGATAGAGATTTTAGTTTAAGATAACGTTACATTTTTGTTTAGAGTTTTATCAAAGGAAGCTTTTTGGGGGCTTTTTAAGACAAGGAGACGCTATACTCCAGGCTGGCCTCAGACTCAGTTCTCTTGTGGTAGTTAGCTTCCTGAGTGTTGGGATTTCAGGCCCTATGTTGTATATTTAAATGGAGCAGGGTCTTACTATGTAGCTTGTCTAGAACTCAGAGCTCCTTGTGGCTTTTATGGTGGCCACATGATACAGTCGTCTGTGCCAGCATTGAGATTCTTCCAGACTTGTTTCTGAGGTGGTCACTAAGGAGCCCAGACTTCCTGGTCAGGCCTTCTTTTGCCATCTTCATCAGTACCTCAGAAGTGTAGTCACTGAGCAGGAGCTAAATTAAATTAGGTCCCTGCCTCACTCCCTCATAGAGGGGAGCTTAGGCAGTCCACATGGCTTGGCCTGAGAGATCACTTGCAGCCTGCTTCACTCCAGGCAGACACTACCAGTGACCGCCTCTTCACGGTGAATGACGTCAAAATTGGAGGTTCCAAGTACGGCATCATCGACCTGCAGGGCCTGAAGGCCCCCACGTTCCAGGTGCACATGCACGAAAACCTGTACTTTACCAACAGAAAGGTACGCCCTGTCTCCACCCTTGGAGCCTCTTGCCTTTGGGCCTAGGCCACTGCTGTTGTTGGCTGAATTCAGAGAGAGAAAGGGAAAAGAGCCTTGTGAAGAATCTAGGAGCAGTCGTCTCCCTTTTCCAAGGGACAGATGGTTTGCTAGTTCCTGAGAGCCCACAGGAATAGCAAGGCCCAGCCAGAGTCTTATTTTTTTTTTTTAAGATTTATTTATTTTTTTATGTGTATGAGTACACTGCAGCTGTCTTCAGACACACACCAGAAGAGGGCATCCGATCCCATTACAGATGGCTGTGAGCCACCAAGTGGTTGCTGGGAATTGAACTCAGGACCTCTGGCAGAGCAGTTAGTGCTCTTAACCGCTGAGCCATCTCTCCAGCCTGGCCCAGAGAGTCTTAACACGAGAAGAGAAATTTAGTTTAGGTGGTTGGGGCAAGCTCAAAGCAGGGACTTTCACTGGTGGTCAGGATATTCTTCTCTGAAGGATCAGCACTGATCTGGGAGGTGTAGTTCCTGGAGTGGGGGCCACAGCGATCACAGCCTAGTGGAGGCCTTCGCTGTGCTCCCCAAAATGCTAGGTGCTCCATCCAGGAACAGCCTTTATGCTGCATCTAAGGCAGTGACTTCCTGTTCAGTAAGACAGAAGGCATGAGCAAGAGGCTGGTAAAAATGGCCTGGGAAGCCCAGTGTGATGGCTATAATCTCACTCAGCACACAGAAGGCTGAGATTGAAGGGTCGCTATTTGCCTAAGGCTAGCCTGAGCTACAGGGTGAGCCTAGCTGTAGTTTTTTCCTGTCTCAGAGGAGGCAGAGAAGGGAGGGAAAGAAAGAAACCCCTAGAGGGGAAAGCAAGACACCGGACACCTTTGCTTAAGAGTTGGGTTTGTCTCCTGGCCCTGGAAAAATAAAGAATGCAGGTGTGGCTTGGGGGAGGGGGCCGTTGAAGGGTACCTTAGCAAGGGACCCATGCTGATCCACAAGGACTGAAGCCTGGAGTGTACTCTTTCCTGTCCCTCTCAGGGCCTGTGAGGTCTGAGCAGAGAGCTCAACCTTCAGGATGCTCCTTCCAGTGCATTTTAAGAGCAAAAAAACCTGAAGAAAGGAGTCACATGTCAGACTAAGGGCTAATTTAGTGGTGGAGGCTTGTCTAGCATGGTCAGAGCTTTACACTCAGTCTCAGTACTGCAGGGAGTGGGGGTGTCATGTGTCTGTGCCTCTACAAGGCCGTTCTTTCTCTCTCTCTCTCTTCTCTCTTTCATTTTAAGGGATGTGTATGTATGTGTGTGTGTGTGTGTGCATACTCGTGCACATGTGTCCGTGTGTGTCTGAAAGAGGGAGTTAGTTCTCATGGTGCTGGGACCCAAACTCACGTCCTCCCTAAGAGCAGCAAGTGCTGAGCCATCTACGTCCCCAGTCCCTACCGGCCATTTTCTAGGAAAGCATCTTACTGTTGTTCTCCGTGAGCAACAGTCAACCTGGTCTTTTTCTCCCGCTACCCCACAGGTGAACTCTGTGTGCTGGGCCTCACTCAATCACTTGGACTCCCACATTCTGTATCCTTCGGCAGGTGGATGGGTTTAATGAGACAGCCATGTCCTGGTATGGACCCGAGCATCTGTGGAGATGGCGGAGGGATGTCTTACCTTTGGGAAAAGACTACACCTGGATCCACAACAGAGAGTCTCCATAAGCAGCTGCGGTCCAGCAGTGGCTGTTTCTGGGATGACGATCAAGTTGCTGTGTGCCAGACATCTGGGACTTGATGTGTAGTTGCTAGAGATCTAGCCTTGGGTCCTAGAGGTCTGGCTCCAGGGTCTATCTGCTCTACCACTGACATCTGGGTTTAGGCTCGTGGGTCACTAGACAGACCCAGCATCCTGGCCAGGGGCTCTGCTTCAGCAAGGGGTTAAAGTAGCAAGGATAAGTGCAGCCCTAAGAAGGTACCCAGCTGTGAGGTGGAGGGAGGAAACAGCAGTTAGAGGAATGGGATGCCATGGAGTTTCCTTTGACACAGAGCACAAGACTAGGTCTTGGGCCCTGTGGCTGTAGAACATGCTGGTCTCTGTCCACCCAGAGCCCACTGGACTTTTCTCTAGGAATACAGTAGCCCACTGTGATGGTGCCTGTGCTCTCTGCATGAGATTTGTCTCACATGTGTTCATGACACTTGTCGTGGGTTCAGTCTTGTAGCTGCTGAGTTCCTAAGCTTTCATGCTTGAGACGTAGTTCATCGTGTGCACAGGCAAGTACACGTGTGAGCACGTTATACCATGGCCTTCCCAGACTCGCCTCCCCTGGAAAAGCCCAGTTCTGTAGTAGAAGACGGGAAACAGATTGCAAGGGACTCAGAGCTTTTAACCATGTCTGTGACATTATGTTCCTGGAGAAACAGAAACAGAACGTGGTAAGTGTAAAAGGTGTTACATCTGGATAGTGTTCTCTGCCCTAACTTCCTGGAGGATACTGATGGCATCCTTCTCCCAGAGGACGGCCCTGTCCGTACCTGACTATCCTTAACAGATGTTTTTCCAGGCTGTGCCTCATGGGCCTTGCAGAGACACCAGGCTGTGCCACCTTGCTCCCCGCATCACTGTTTGTCAGCAATCCCCAAGGTATGGAGTCCTTTCCTTAGCTTTGGGAAAATAACAATAGTAATGCTGCCGGGCGGTGGTGGCGCACGCCTTTAATCCCAGCACTTGGGAGGCAGAGGCAGGTGGATTTCTGAGTTTGAGGCCAGCCTGGTCTACAGAGTGAGTTCCAGGACAGGCAGGGCTACACAGAGAAACTCTGTCTCAAAAAAAAAAAAAAAAAAAAACCACAGTAATGCTTTGAGGATGTGTCCTCTGTCTCCCTGGGGGGTCACTGAGATGTGGGTACCAGAAGCTGGCTTGGCTTCAGTTCAACACATGGGGCAGGGTGGGCAACAATGAGGGAGAGCTGTCAAAGTCTGCCCCAGGATTGCTGCATTTTAGAGTTCGCAGCTTTTTGTTAATCCTCTGAGGTAGTGTCAGCAGCTAGAGCAAAACTGCACATAAGTAGTAGCCAGTGCAAGACATTCATACATCGGCTTGAGCTGCCAGGAGTGATCATTCAGAGGCATTGATTAAGCTCCCGTAGGTGATAGGCATGCTGGCTGGCTTGCAGCAATTTGCTCCTTCTGACAGACTCCAGTGTGCTGTCCTCAGACTTTCAGAGAGTTGGCATCTGCCGGATGGGGTCAGCTCCAAGAGTGCAGACTCCAGGCAGAGCAGGCCCAAAGTATAGCTTCTGCATTCCCAGGTCCAAGCACATTGCTTGACCTCTGGAAGACGGAGGCAACCTACCCCAGCAGGTTCCTCATGGAAGTAGATGAAGCCGTGAGCTTTTAGCCCTGCTGGCATCTCACGGCCCAAAAACTTGTGGGGCACGCATCTTACCCCACTGTACAGATAAGGAAACTGGAGTCTTGGTCCGAGCGTTCTGAGGCTGCGAATTCTAGCAGGCTGAGCCAACCTCTGGGGAGGGCAACCCATTACTGCTGACGTCTTTCTGTTATAGATCCACCATTGCTACTTTGGAGCTCCATCTGCATGACCTCATCAAATCCTAGTCACTTCCCAAAGGCCCTGTCTCTGAAATGCGTCAGCATATGGCTTGTGGGGGATTGTTGCAAATATGAACTCTGGGAAATACCTAACTCATGGCTGGGGTCTGAGCCGTGCTCCTGGGGCTATCCCAGGTCTGTGGTTGCTAGCCTGGTATCATGGAGGGATGTCCCTGGGCCTAGAAGGCAGCCCTGTTTTACTTTGTTTCTCTTAGCAGGTACAGACCAGCCTGGCATGCTCTGCAGTTTCCGGATCCCTGGGGCCTGGTCCTGTGCCTGGTCCTTGAACGTCCAGGCAAATAACTGCTTCAGTACAGGTGAGCCACGGCCACCTCCCTGGGTGTCAAGTACAGAACTCCATAGACCTGAAGACCACAACCAGCAGGTACTCTTCCCCAGACTGCCAGCATCCCTGGTCTCAGAGAGCTGTTTCTTGTCTCTACCAGGTTTGTCTCGGAGGGTCCTGTTGACCAATGTGGTGACAGGACACCGGCAGTCATACAGGACCAACAGTGATGTCTTGGCCCAGCAGTTTGCAGTTAAGGTTGGTTAGTCTGGGAAGGGCGTACTAGGATGTTCCCTACAGTAGAACATTTGTGGGAGTGAAACTGGGTTTCCCTGCTCTAATGTCTGGGCCAGAGCCTCTTACAAGGAAAAGAAAGCAGGGGAAGGACCAGTGGGCTACTTTTTTTTGTTTTTTTGCTTGTTTGGATTTGTTGTTATTGTTAGTTGGTGATTTGGTTTTCTTTTTTTTTTTTAAGATTTATTTATTTTTATTTATATGAGTACACTATATCTGTCTTCAGATACACACCAGAAGAGGACATCAGATCCCATTACAGATGGTTGTGAGCCACCATGTGGTTGCTGAGAATTGAACTCAGGACCTCTGGCAGAGCAGTCAGTGCTCTTAATCACTGAGCCATCTCTCCAGCCCTGATTTGGTTTTCTTGAAACAGTCTCACTATGTAGCCGTGGCTAGCCTGGAACTCATTATGTAGGCCAGGCTATCCTTGAATTCACAGAAGTCCTTCTGCCTCATTGTCTGGAGTGCTGAGGTTAAAGGTGTGGGCCGCCAGGCTACATTGAGACTGAGCCTGAGCTGAGCAAGTGTTGACCGATGTGGAACCTTCTCCCAAGCACCTTAGCCAGTTGTTAGCAGGGCTCGAATACTGGATTAGTCAGTACAGATCATTTTTAAGTTCTAAGTTGGGACTCTGGGTGCAGCTTGTGAGCAGAGCACCTGCCTAGCGTCCCATCCCTGAGGGTCAGTCTCAGAGAGAGCTCACAAGTTAGAGACTGAAAATTAAATTGTCTTCATTACTGTATTTCAAGGACTTAGCTATAGAAAATGCTCTTTCTTTCAAAGAGTCAGAGGAGCCGGACAGTGGTGGCGCATGCCTTTAATCCCAGCACTTGGGAGGCAGAGGCAGGCGGATTTCTGAGTTCGAGGCCAGCCTGGTCTACAGAGTGAGTTCCAGGACAGCCAGGACTACACAGAGAAACCCTGTCTCGAAAAACCAAAAAAAAAAAAAAAAGTCAGAGGAAGGAGTCAGCTGGCCTGTGTTGGACAGGAGCAGACCTGACCATTCAGCCCTTCATCCATCTATGATAAACCCACATACTTAACCTCAGCCCATCACCTCAGATCTCACCAGAGCCATAATGGATCCAGGGAGACATCACTTAGGCCTTAGAAAAGAAGCCTGAGGAGACCATGGATCTACCTCCAAGCACCTACAGGCTCACCACAAGTGATCCTGGAGGAGATACAGGGTCGGTGTATTCTACCCTCTTACAAGAACTCTGCCTCAAACCAGCTGTGGTGGCGTACACCTTTTATCCCAACACTCAGGAGGTAGAAGCAGGCAGATCTCTGAGTTCTAAGGCCAGCCTGGCCTACAAAGCAAGTGCAGGACAGCCAGGGCTCTGAAAACAAACAAACAAACAAACATCAATAAAAACAAACCAACCTCTCTTCTAATCCCACTGAGACCCAAACTTCTCCCAGCCCCAATGCCAGCGCATACCCTTCCTTACGGCCAGATGGTAAAAACTGGGCACTCTTCCTCTCCACAGACTCCTTTGCTGTTTAATGGCTGTCGTTCTGGGGAGATCTTTGCCATTGACCTGCGTTCTTCAAGTCAAGCCAAGGGCTGGAAGGCTACCCAGATTTTCCATGACTCAGCAGTGACTTCTGTGCAGGTCTTCAAGGAGGAGCAATACCTAATGGCATCAGATATGGCGGGAAAGGTAGGGAATACTGACCTCAGGCCTCAGGAGAGCAGGGTGCAGGGCATGGCACACAGGTGTTCCAAGACACCAGGGTAGGGGCTATCCTGGGAGCTCCTTTGCTGCTCCACAAGTTTAACCTTGCCTAGATAGAAGTTCGGAGGGCCTCTGTTCTGTGAGTCTGATGGACGAGTCGTCAGTCTTCATTATAGAGAAGGCCACTGAGATCATGTCACCCTCCGGCTGTATACCGGTCACTGTGTGCCTGCTAGACCCTTCTCAAGTAACCCTTTGTGCTTCTGCCTACAGATCCAGCTGTGGGACCTGAGGGCCACTAAATGTGTGAGACAGTATGAAGGTCATGTGAATGAGTATGCCTACCTGCCACTGCATATGCACGAGGAAGAAGGGATCCTGGTAGCAGGTGTGTGGGGATTGGGAGGTCCCATCATCAGGTGCTACCTGTAAGGGCTCTCACATCTTAACCAACAGAGGGAAGAAGAGGTAAATAAAGGGAATTATGGCCCACTGAGATATCAAGAGCTAGCCCTCTGTCAGCCCTCTGTCAACATGTCAGTGGCTGGCAGCACCGCACAAACGGGCAAACTGAGTTGGACGTTGGGCCTCTTTGAGTCACAGGATCCCATCAGGCACCATCTTGCCTAAAGTGCCCACTTAAGAGAGAGTGAGTCATTCTGCTCACTTTCACTTAAGAGGATGCTGAGAAATGAAGGGTACCTAAAGTGCTTGGAGCCTGGCCTTCTAACATACCCATGATCTACCAAGGAGCAGCAGCTATCTGGCCACTAAGCCTTGAAGGAGTTAACCTGACTACAGGTTGTACTCTTTCCAGGTCTATAACCCCAAATCAGTGTTTCTACATAAGGAACAGGAGACCCTTGACATGTTCTCAGTCTTCCTAAAGCCTCTCGTGCTACTGTTCCCATAGGAAGTGCTCACCCATTCTGTTAAAATTCCTGGGGGCCAAGCAGCATTACTGGGATGGGTCTTTTCTTCATCAGCACCAGCTCTGGACTTGTTCTTAAAATGATATTCCTGGAGTCTTGGTCTCAGCAGAGTTTCCTGTGCTGGGTGGTAGACACAAGGTGAGCCTTGCTGAGAGGCAAACAGTGTCTACCCAGCCGCAACAGCCAGCCACGTCATCCCCCAAGTACATCCTCTGCCACGGCAGCACTATGGGCCCAGCGTCACCAAGTGGTCATTTGAAATCTGACTGCCAAAGCCCCCACGGATGGAGCATCATGGGTTATGGTGGCCCATGCTACATTGTCATAACGTGGAGTTCTGCAAACTTAAACTTGAACTCTTTAGCCAGAAGTAGCTGTCATCTGCTCTGTCAGGGTGTAACAAAGCTGGAAGGTCTTCCTGGGTAGTGTGTTTCATCAGAAGGAACCCAGCTGCCTGGCATCTAGATAAAGTGGGCTGGGCTCCCACTTAAGAAGAACCTACCAATAAGCCAGGGTGCTGGCTGAGCTGAGGCACGGCTGCGACACAACCCGCCAGGACATCCGTATCATTTTGAACACCTGCAGCTAGGTAGTTAGGGTTCTGAAGCAACAGACCAACTCGTGTTTTTTTTTTTGTTTTTTTTTTTTTTTTTTGAGTTATCATAATCCACATTTTTTATTTATTTTATTTTTCTTTTTTTTCTTATTTTATTTTATTTACATTTAAGATGCCATCCACTTTCCCCATTTCCCCTCCCTAAAAAACCCCTGTCCCATGCCCCCCCTTTCCTTTTTGCTTTTATACAATTTTTTTTAAAATGTTAATCAAAGGGTTTATAAGTTTGGTAATGCTCAATCAGAAGCGTAACCCAATACCCAACCTAGATATAAAAACTGTCTTTGACTGGTGGAGACCTGTGAACATCTGCCTCCATGCCCCCTCTCTCTTTCTCTCTCTCATCATCTAGTTTCTCCTCTCCTTCATCTTCTCTCCTTGTTCCATCTCTTCCTCTCAGTACTCCTTCCCACTTAGCTCCTCCTACATATCACTCTTCCTGTTAAAGTAAAACTTTTCTCTCAAAATACAATTAGAGCATACTTATTCCTAATTGTACCAGTGAGGTACAAGATAGTCCTAATACCCAGTCCATCATTTTGTTGACTAACCAGAACCTCTGTCATCTCATCTCTTCTAACTAAAACACTTACTTTTGATCCTGGCTTTTTTTTTTTTTTTTGGCTTTAGAATGAATGTCAGCTGAAAACTATCTACTCAGATCTTTTCTCTCAAAGTAAATAGCCAGGATTGGCTATGAGACTATAGGTCTTCAACCCTATCAGAAATCCAGAATGACTGAGTTAACTGAAGTTATGGGAAGCACTAAACGTAGCTTCTAAAACTTAGCCAAATTATAGAGACCGCTGAACACCTGAAAAGCCCCTATACTACCGAACGTTCGAGCATCAAATCTTCAGCCTTCTGGCCCAGAGTCATCTGACAGACCTTAGTGATGCAGGATTATTAAGGGCTGATTACTCTGTCTGGGCAGATATAATCAGTCGACTATTCTGCATGTGTGTCCTCTTCAGGACAGTAGTTAGTCTGTAGATGGAAAGAGGCAATTCTTGCCTAGTGGCTGTCACCACACGACTGGCATAACTCCAAGGATGCTCAATTTCTTCTTAGAATCCACAACAGGAAGCTGTCAGGAGCAGACAGGTCTCTAATCAGAATGGACATTTGTATATAATTTTTTGTAGCGTCAATTCTATGGACTTCTGACGTTTTGAAAACCAACTATCCATGTAAGGTCACCTGGACTGTTGTCTGTACACTCCTCTCAGCTATTTCTAAATAAAATATGGGAAACCTCCTAACAATAAACTCAAAGCCATAAATTTGCTATAGTCCCTTAACTCATAGGTTAACCGTCCCAAATCAGTTAAAAAAGTTAAGGAAGGACTGGGTCTAGGCCTTGTATTCCTAAATGTGTTATATAGGCACATTGCCCATGAGAGTGTCAATATTCATCTCACTTTTATATTAATAAGGAGCTCATTCGTGGTCTTAATAATAAGAAATGTATTAGCAGAAATACCTTCCCCCAGTGCAGTGGTTCTCAAATCTTCCTAACACTGCAACCCTTTTAATAAGGTTTCAGTGACCCCCACAACCATAAAATTATTTCCATTGTTATTTTGTAACTGTGATTTTTGCTACTGTTATGAATTGTAATGTAAATATTTGTGTTTTCTGGTGGTCTTAAGACGACCCCAGTGAAAGGCAACCCAAAGGGGGTCACAACACACAGGTCAAGAACTACTGTACCAGGGCCTTTGTGTTGTGCCTAGTGCAGTCACATTTGGCCCTGAGAGGTCCTGAGAAGGAATGTTTGCTTGCCATACATACTTTCTGTAGCTGCCTGTAGCCACGAGTAACCGGGTTCTCCTGAGAGGAAGCCTAGGAATGAACGGGAATGGAGGGCGAGAGAAACGTGGGGCCAAGACAAAGTATTCTGATCAAGGCCCAAAGTTTAATAATTTGCTTTCACATATAAAGGGGAAGAAGCCCCACAACTCAGAGTCTCTTCTCGGTTCAGCCCAGGGGCTGGGCAAGGAGATAGCAGTCCTGAAGGTGTCAAGGCTAGCTCAGCAGGCAGTCCATTCTTCTTAGCTCAGGTAGCAGGCTCCAAGTCTGGTAATGCAATGCATCTCCTAGGTCCTACTGTTGCTTGATCTATTGTGGTAAATGACTTTGCAGGCCTGCTCAGGCCTGGGGGAAGGGCACAGCTTTCTTCATTCTCTAACCTGCTGTGTTATTTTTCCTTTTTTAGTGGGCCAAGACTGCTATACAAGAATCTGGAGTCTCCGTGATGCCCACCTGCTCAGAACCATACCTTCTCCATGCCCAACATCCAAAGCCAACATTCCCAGTGTGGCCTTCTCTCCTCGGCTTGGGGGCCCCCGGGGAGCCCCAGGGCTGCTCATGGCTGTCCAGCAGGACCTTTATTGTTTCTCGTACAGCTCATCCTGTCCAGATAGTCAGATGGAGGGCGGGTGGGAGCTCCCTTCTGTTTCTGATGAGAACGATTTATAAATGGCACTCGCCATATTCAGATGGAGTCCTTAAGCCTCAGAGGGCAGAATGCAAAGTGGTTGACATTGGGGGCTGGAGAGATGGCTCAGTTGTTGAGCACTGGCTGCTCTTCAGGAGGACCAGGTTCAATTCCCATCAACTAAATAGCAGCTCACACCCATCTCAAACTCCAGTTCCAGAGAATCCAGTACCCTCTTCTGGGCTCCTTGGCACCAGGCATGCATGGGCTATGGATAGAAATGCAGGCAAAACACCCATACAGCTGGGCGGTAGTGGCGCATGCCTTTAATCCCAGCACTTGGGAGGCAGAGGCAGGCGAATTTCTGATTTCGAGGCCAGCCTGGTCTACAGAGTGAGTTCCAGGATAGCCAGGGCTACACTGAGAAACCCTGTCTTGAACACCCCCCCCCCCCCAAAAAAAAAAACACCCATACACATGAAATAAAAAATAAGGTTTTTTCAATTTTCTAATCTTGTCAAAGTATATTATGTGAAATTACATCAATAAAAGCTCAGAGCCTGGAAGGCCTTATCATAAAAGGCATGGACTTCCTTTGCCTGTTGAGTTCCATAGATATCCCTCCCTCGTTAGCGAAGTAGGCTATGTGGAGTGAAGACTGGCAAAGGGGAATTAAAGCTGCTTTCACTAGGAACTACCTGGTGGGGAGACCACCTGAGCGCCGCAGGCCCAGGATAGAGCTCTTCTGCCCTGAAAAACGCAGCTGGGGTGTAGAGGGAAAGCACGCCATGGCTTTGTGTCTGAGGATTCAGGACCAGGCTTGACATTACTATATGTGGCTTTCTCAAACAGTATCAATAGGTGCGGGATTCTTCTGTTACCACACATGGGTATTGGACAGGAAGATGGATCTTTGCAAGTGCTATGATGGCTCCAAACAGCCCTGACCATGGCCTTTCTCAGCATCTTGAAGAGGCGGTAGCTTTTGGCTTGCCAGTTCTACCCAAGCTCAAAGGAACTGGCTTTGACTTTTTGTAATCTTAGAGAGGCAGTCTATGGAATACTGATAGTGTTAAAAGTCTTTTCTACCAATCACTAAAGTTAGAAAGCATGCGTGATAAGTTTCTGGTTCAGATTATGTCTTGTTTTGGTGTAGTCCTGGCTGTCCTTGAATTCAGAGATCAGCCTGCTTCTGACTAAAGGTGTGTACCACCACACCCAGCCTGAATCAGATCTTGATCCCTATGGAAGCATCCAAGTGCCCAAGGAAATACCTGCTGAGCTTGGTTAGACCTTAAGAGCAGCTTGAACAGCTTGCTGGACATGTTCAGGTTGCCCTCCTATATCCACTCTGGCCTGCTCTGCCCATGCTCCAGGAAGCTCATCTCTGGACCTCTGCATCCACCCTCTGTGTCCCCAGTAATCGGTGGGAAAGCATAAGGCAACAGAGCAGTGGGATGGGATGGTTAGCCTTTGGCTTCCTTCCTGTTGAGACTGTATCTGACTAGAGACCATGGCCTTTACTGGAGCACAGCTCTCTGCGTTCTAACAACTGTTCTTCATCTCTAAATACATATTCCTGTTAGCCAGGACACTCCCTGATTAAGCAAATACCCAAGAATAATTCATCTTCCCCCCCCTAGTACCCTAATATAACATTCAGAAAACCAAGTCCTCAAAATGGGTGAGAATATCGTGTATCTACTATTTTGAGTATCTCACATTTTATTTGATCCTTGTAACAATTCATAAAGGAGTCAGGGAATAAATAGTAACATAACTATCAGCATCGTCGTCGTACAGAGGAAGCCAGGGTCCCTGCTCAGTGGTATAGCATGAGCTTGTGAGGCAGGAGGCACCGGCTTCAGGTGAAAGCTGTTGGCAACACTAAACAGTGTCCTTGCTCTTCAGAGCTATGTATAACCTGAGCAGAGACACAAAGGTAGACTACAGCAGCCCAGGAAATACAGGCTGTTTTAGTTGTAGAATTGTGAGGAGAGTGAATGCCAGGATAAAGTAGCACTTTAAAACCTGACAGTAGCTGAGATCCCTCGGCACCAAGCAATGTGTGTTCTGTGGACTACAAACCATTAGATGGCTCAGGTCACATGTAATGCCAAGGTCTATGACAAGTAGATGAGGGAACGTGTCAACAAAAGCCTAACAAGGGTAGAGTATATACAGTATCTTATACACCAGTAACTGAAACTAGCTCCATTCGTGAGCATACACAGGCTGCAGGCACGGATTCAGTTTCCTCCCTGAAGATGATTCTAAAGCTGGAAATGTAAACACGGTTGCACAACTACCATTACGACAGGCTTTTTTGTCTTAGCAACACCTGGAAGCCTAGCTCTGCGTTCCCAAATAGAACCTGTGTAACCTCTGAGCCACTTGCTGGCACAGAACTGCATCACTGCTGTTACATGCCTTGAACCTCAGAACAACGGAAAGGGTTAGACTGCTAAGCCCTCCTGATATTAATGGACACGGGCTTCACTTCTCCCTTAAGGAAACGCTACTGTGACCTTATCTGGAAACGCAGAAGAGCCATGGTGTCTTGAAGGGCTTGGGTGCTGACACCAAGAGGCTCTGTACTTCCAAACCCGAGCCCACATGGCAACTATAAAAAATGTGAGCACCGACGCCCACCTTCCAGGCTGGTGAAGAACACAGCTGGAATTCACACAATGCCTGGCAGCCAACTAAATGGCTTTCCCAATTCCCAACAAGCCAACCAGCTGAGAAACACAAGAGGTGCATAAGGCTCCCTCCCATTAGGCCACTCAGGAGACCACTTAGTCTCGCCCAAGACCTCCATTCACAATGCTCATGGTGAGTAACCATCTTCACCTATAAGCTAGTTTCGTGCAGTTATTTAAAGACTGTACGGAACACCCATGAGGAAGGTGGGGAAAGTGACTCGTGCTGCTTGTGTCAGGAGAGCTGTGATGAGAGGGACCTGGTGTTCCTGGAGTGCAACCATGCTGTTTCTTAATCTAGGTGCTGGCTGGATTTGTGGCATCCAACTTGAGAAAGTGAACCAAGCTGGAATGTTTGACAGCTTGAGGAAGTTTCTTCAGGTCCTTTTCAGCCAGCATTTGGCTAGCTTCTCCCCACCCCACCTCCTTAGCCAAGGGTAGAATTCCATTGGTGTTTTGGCCAAGAAAAGCAGCCCCTTTTTTGACCCTACTGTACTTCTTTCTGCACTGATTTGAACAGCATGAAAAAATAGTTTTATAGGTTTTCCTGCAAGATCTCTGGAAGAGGCCAGGCGGTGGTGGCGCATGCCTTTAATCCCAGCACTTGGGAGGCAGAGGCAGGCGGATTTCTGAGTTCGAGGCCAGCCTGGTCTACAGAGTGAGTTCCAGGACAGCCAGGGCTACACAGAGAAACCCTGTCTCGAAAAGCCAAAAAATAAATAAATAAATAATCTCTGAGAAGAGCCTGCAATGGGGGGCTGGGGCAAGGCTAGAAATGTCCCCATGGCATGGTTAGCAGGACTCACACTTAAGTGTGCCCTAACAAAGGCAGACCAGGGCCTTATACAGGCACCTTTCACCTCTCTTCCTCAAGCTCTCCCTAAGTAAAAGTAGAAGAGAAGGGATATAAACAAACAATGATGGAGAAGCTGCAGACCAAAGTGTCAACAGCCACAGAGAACTGGGACATGACGAGTGGCGAGGCACCGACGTGGTGAGCACATACAGGGCCCAGCACCACAGATACATTTTCCGTTGCCTCCACAGATGACTGATACTCATCTGTTTGAAACACCGAAGCTGCAGATCAGGAGTAATGTCCAACCACACCACGACATGATGGCAGGAGGAGACCAGACCCGACAGCTGCCATGAGGCTCTAACTCAGCAGGCCAGCCACCTCTGGCCTGACTGCAGCTGCCTAGCTCTCAATGCCCCACCCCTCTGTGACAGGATTTGAAAAAGATGACAGTATGGTGAGAACTTACTGATCACTAGAATGAACTCTGAGAGCACCACTCACCCTCTCTAAGCGAAGAGTACTCACAGCAACCATAAAGTTCTGGTCCCACTTGGCCAACTAACCTGGGACATGCTAGATACTTACCTGGGAGAGGATGAGGGGTGTGGCTCCCTTGACGGGGTGCTTCCCTAGTGTGTAGGAAGGCCTGGGCTGGAACCCTAACACCACGTAAACCAGGCAGGGTGGTGCATGCCTGTGAGCTGCACACTTAGAGGGTGCAGGCGAGGATAAGAGGTTCAAGTTCAATGTGGAATACATGAAACCAGGACATGGGGAGCCGGGGGAGAATGTCACGGTTAGGAGGCTGGTTAAAACACACCCCAAGCTTAGTGTGACATACTTTTGAAGTCCCGGCTACTTGAGAAGCTGAGGCAGAAGGATGATTTGAGCTCTTGGGTTCAAGACCAGCCTAACATAAACATTTTCCATCTTAAGTGCAGGTATGTAACTGTAAATGGCCTTGTGGACATGTATCTAATAATAAATAAAAGCTCGTCCACATAAGCTGATGTGCTGTTAAACATCCCCTCCTCAGACAGGCCTCTCGTGACGTCTGCCCTGCCACCACCAGCTATGTTCTATCAACTGGAAAAGAGCAAGAAAGAGCCAACACAACCATGTTCAGCAGGAAGATCCTTTATAGTGGTGAACAGATGATACAGTTCTAGAACAGAGCCCCGGGAGGCAGAAAGGCCAGCTCTAAGAAGGACCAATCCATTCCAGGGCTAGCATCCCTGGATACACACCCCAGGAATGACTGCTCACATACTTCCCCGAGGCTCCGCCCACCCATCAGTTCAATCAATAACAATATTGTTTTAATTCTTTTTTTGGCCACTGAAGATGAACTCCACTCTGACAAGAGTTCAGCACAAGTTTTTCCAGTCATGATCGATATGATGTCCAAGCTCTTTTTGAAAACATTTGTTCACTTCATTTCTCTTGTAAGAACCAAAGAGAATTTTTTCCTTATGATCTGTTGAAATATTTATTTATATTTATATATATATATTTTTAAAAAAAAACATAACTAACAGTCCATTCTGTGCTGTTTCCCTGGAAAGTTTCTTGTGGTCACCCCTCCCCCCTAATAGACAGAGGGGTTATATGTATGGGAACAAAGAGTAAGACACTTTGAGCAATAAAAATCCTAAGAGGGAGTTCAAGGGCAGAGGGAGGAGTTGGGCTCTGACTTAGAAGCAGGGTCCCGCCTTCCAAAAAACACCTACTGAAGACAGAAGCATCAAAGAGCGGACACCCTGCTAGGAGAGACCGACTTCCTTCTGGACTCTCAACTACAGGGGCGCAGTACCTGCATTTCGACATTTTATATCTCAAGACCCTACCCGTCTGACCCTTACATATACCAGTAGCTTACACAGAAAGCCGGACCTCTGCCTTGAACAGGCCAGAACCAAGACTGCTTCAAGCAGGAGGTTCAAGCCTAGGCCGTCACTCAGGCGGCTGGGGAGCAGGAGGAAAGAGGGGCAGAAAAGGACACTGCCAAGCTCTGGGAGAAGCAGCAAAGGTGACTCTGAACCTGGCTCGCTTCAGGAGAAAGACTGACTCCCAATGCCACCTTGTCCCTGTACTAGGGACACACCAGGGTTAAGTCTTCAAAGCAGGTGCAGGCTTGACTGTTCCAAATCCTCTCTAGATGGCTAAATGGAGAGAGATATAGAGATTTATTATTTCTAACTGAAATAAATGCAACGGACTCTGGTCCATTCCACTTGACTGAGAGCCACTCTGTCCCCTCTGCCCTGGGGTGGTTCATGCCTTCGGATCCACCACCAGGCTCACCTCCACGGAGGAAAAACAGCCCAGGGATGTGAGAGGGGCACACACACCACACACCACACCAGGTGACCAGGAGGAGGGCCTACCTCAGTGAGACTTCTGTTTCTAACCCTGAGAACCTAAGGAATTGTGAAGGAGTCAGAGAGGGAACTGGGGTTAAAGGTCACCGGGCTTTTTATTGCAGTTGAAGCAGACTCGGACTGGATGGTCCCAGCCACGCGAGGGGACAGCCCTGCGGTCATGGGAGCACTCATCGCAGAAGCCCTGTCCGCAGGCTCGGCAGTGGTGCTTGGAGAGCTTGACGCTGAACTCCTTGCGGCAGCTGTGGCAGTGCAGGATCTCGTGGTCGGGCACCCAGTAGGCCGGCCTGGCAGCATCCTTCACCAGACCTACATCAGGGAAGGGACAGCAACAGTCGGGACTCTGGGACCTTGTCCCACGAGTCCCTCTGACCATTTTTGGTCTGTATCCCAACGGCACACAGAACCATTACTGTGCTGTGTTCTGTTTATTTTTATTTACGTATTTTATGAGACATACAGCAAAGAGTAGCCTCAGACTCACGGTTGCTGAGGATGACCCTGTACTTCTGATGCAGTGGATTGACCCTAGGACTTCAGGGATGTTCCCAGACACTGCCAAACAAGCCACATCTAGACCTCTGCCACAGTGTTTTGAGTGGAAGTCAGAGGCAACTCTGCACAGTCTCCTTTATTACATGGGTTCCCAGGACAGAACTCAGGCGGCCAGGCTTGCCCTGTAGCAGGTGTCTGTAACTGCTTACCGATTTCACCACCAGGCCTGAGTTCAATCTGCAGGACTCACATGGCGGAAGGAGAAAGTTGTCCTCTGACCTTCATGTGTGTGCCATGGCACACGCATGCAAGAGAGCGCCCCTCACAGGCACAATAGATAAATTATTAAAAAGACAAAAAAGATGCCAGGCTTCTTCCTCTGACTTCCGGACCTGGACCTGTGGCTGAGGTACTGCTGTTTCTCTATCCACCACACTTGAGTGATACTGCAGTGAAACTGCACTCCCTGCAATCGAAGGAACCACAAACGAGTCCAGACTCCACAGTCAGACATTCGGTCATAACGCGCCTGGGACGTAGAGCTGGCTCAGTAGATAAGAACACTTGTAGTAAACTGGGTGTGGTGGTGCCTGCCTTTATTCCTAGCACTCCAGAAGCAAAGACAAAGGCTGGCCTGAGTTCAAGCCCAGTCTCAGCTACAGAATGAATTTCAGGATAGAGAAACAAGGTTCCAAAACAAAGAAACAAACAAACAAAATGCACCTGTTGCTCTTGCAGTAAATCTTAAAAGTTTAAAACAATAGAAAAAAAAAAAAAAAAAAAAAAAAAAAAAAAAAAAAAAAAAGGAAGCAGAGGAAAGAGCAAACCCAGCCTGATGGGAGCTCAGTAAATGTTGGGAGCCGACTTTTAGCAGAAAGCGGCTATCAGCTTTGCAGCCATCTTGAGCCATATACCCTGACATGAGACTTGGATTACAATAGCCTACAACAGCTGAGAACACTCCGATAACATCTTGCTTTAGATACCCAGGACTTTCCTTGGGTGTGTGAGATTAAAGGTGTGTGAGATTAAAGGTGTGTGAGACTTAAAGGTGTGTAACTTAAGAATGTGACTTAGAAGTGTAGAGATCAGATTTAGAGACAAGACCTAAGGGCATGATTAAAGGTGTGACCAAAAGGCGTGGCTTAGAAGTGAGACATATAAAAGGCAAGAGGCAGAAGAGAGAGGAGAGAATCAGACACTTAGAGGAAATATACTCTTTAGGGAGACTCTTTAGAGAGTACAGCTAGACTTAGGACTTGGACTAGGAAGAGAGACTGAAGAAAAAACGGGATTGAAGCACACTATGTCTGGTCTCCATTCTTCGAGTCCGTCCTCACTCTCTCTCTTGCTGAACCCCGACCCAAGAACCGGAGCGGCAGCTTGGGCCAGGATACAGTGGGCGCCAAAAGCGGGGCAGCCCGGGCCTCAACATTTTGCTAGGCTGTGACAAGTAAAGGAACACTCCGTGAACAAATCCTCCCAGCAAGGGCAGCCTAGGCCCCTCCCAGGTAGCTCAGGGAGGATGTAATTTGAGCTTGAAACCAGGCAAATCCACCTATTCTAATACCATTGAGTGAAAGGCTCAAAATTTGTTTTGTGGGCTACCCTTTTCCTCTCTAGCCACTCTGATCTCCCCCTTACCCTAACACCCAAATACACCCCAGGCTCACCTGTCCTCCAGCCACTA
The DNA here is from genome assembly GCF_011762505.2 of Arvicanthis niloticus. NCBI lineage: Eukaryota > Metazoa > Chordata > Mammalia > Rodentia > Muridae > Arvicanthis > Arvicanthis niloticus. The sequence goes on along the minus strand of NC_133430.1, from coordinate 32,845,666 downwards.
CTCGCTTCCCCAGTCTTTCTACTCCAGTTATTATAAGTATCCCTCACAACTGATGCAGAGAGGGACCTTAAATGCTGAATTACCAAAAGCTTGGCCAATGAGATGCCTCAGCAGGTACAGATAGAGACACTTGCTCCCCCCAGGCCTAATGACCTGGAAGAGGATAACTGACCCTAAAAGTTGACTTTTGACCTTCATACGCAGGCCATGACACATGCACAGAAACAAACAACATTCATGACTAAACTAATATAACAAGTTCTCTGGCATGTTTTCCTTCTCTGAGACTCCAGCTCCCCTTCCTGGATCCTAAGCAGGCTCTGTAACTGAAACAAGTTACAGAAGCACACTTCCTCTCTCTCCAAACACTAAAGCGATAGCTGTTCCTCTCTCTCCCTCCCCTCTCTGAGACAGGGTCCCAGGCTCTGTCTCTCTCTGAGACATGTAGCCCTAGCTGGCCTGAAACTTGCTGCTATGCAGACCAGACTGGCCTCAAAGTCTGCTGGAATTAAAAGCATATGCCACCTGGTTCCATATTATTTTTGTTTGTGTGTGTGTGTGTGTGTGTGTGTGTGTGTGTGTGTGTGTGTGTGTGTGCGCGCGCACGCGCGCACACATGCATCTACATATGTACATGTACACATGGAAGCCCCAAGAGAAGATCCCCTGGAGTTGGAGTTAGAGGTAGTTGTGAGCTACCCAACATGTGTGCTTGGACACGGACTTTCTCTGTGAGAGAAAGCAAGAACTACTCTTAACCACTGAGCCACTGTCCAGCCACAAAGTGTCAGCTCTTGAAACCCTGAATACCCGCATGGTTCATCTACTACCAAAGACACCATGTGGAAAGGCCCGGAGAGCACACAGGGAGGCAGAGGGATGCTCCCCTGAGCCAAGCGTAACCTATCCTCCGAAGGACCATCCAAACCCCTTCAAATGCTACCCTGCAATACTCAGACAGTAACTGCAGGCAATGACACCAGGGGAATACGCAGACTTTCTGATCACTACACGCATACTACTTTAGACAAAATAGCACGCTACTGCCTTTATGTACAGCATGGTGGAAAGGATGGCCTCCAGAAATAAAGCTGATCCAACTAAAGGATTCAGCACATAGATGCAAGTGTCTTTTCTTCACTCCTTGCTGCCAAACTCAATCCAGTAAGCAAGCAAGTCAAATGACCACTCAGGGTGCCCCCAAACCCCTCATGCTACATGCATTACACCCAATATAGGCACTGCCCAGGCCTACCTAGTGGTATGTCAATAGCTGTCACCACGGCTCCCAAGGTGTTCTGCACGGCTTCGCCCACCTTCCGGGCAATCAGTGTTCCACCTTCATCATCTGCCTGTGCCTCAGTCACATCTGTGGATAAGACAAGAGATGGCTGTTGCTCCTCAGCAGTCCTCTCATACAGGAGATCACGGGCCACACTGGAGCACTCCCAGATTCCCACAGTACCTGAAAGTGATTTGTGGGGCCAGTCTGTTGAGACCCTGAAACTGGTCTAGGCATCTCTTGTCCTTTACCTCTTTAGAACTGATCTATAACTTATTTTTAAAGTCAACCAGATTGGTTCTGGGAGCAAGACCTAAACTTTCTACAGAGAGAGGACTCAATCTAAGCTTGTCTGGCTTTCCAGAACTCATCAGCGATATGCAGATATTTTTCTCTCAGAAGCACCACTGAGCTGAGTTCAGGCCAGGCCACGTTTAATCCTGTCTCCCGAACCTCCACCTCTAGGATCAGCAGCACAGGCTTATGCTAGCTAGGAGCTCAGAGGATGACGAGCCTTAGCCAGAGGAGCAACTGCTCTCAGAAGTAGTATGGCTGGAGCAGTAAGCATCCAGGGCCCAGTACTCAGTGGGTGCAAAGAAGAGTGACGCGCTTTGCACTCTTACTTGAAGATCCTGCACCCCACATTACCTAACTGGACATTCCTGGCATCGTAGCAGTTGTCACACACACGGACAGGCGCAGGTCCCCAGCCCCGCTCAGGCACTGGCCGGGTCTTGGATGAACAGCTATCACAGAAGCCCTCACCACAGGCCCGGCAGTGATGCTTGGTGTCGTTGTCCTTGAAGGATGTTGCACACTGGTTGCAGCTCTGTTTCAAGTCCAAAACAAAAGAGAGAAGAGGCAGAGGTCCTACATGCCTGCTCGGCTGGGGGTGGACATGACCCAGGGGGCAACCACAAACTCCTGAAGGTGGGCTCCAGCTCAGTCAGGACCCAAGCTTTCTAGTAATCATAGTTCCCTGAATAAAGAAAGGAGCGGGGCAGAGTGCTTCCTGTTACAGGTGTTTGGGCAGAAACTAACTCCAGATTGTGGGCACCCTAGAGAATTGTCAATCAAGCCAAGAAATGACCTCAAAAAGACTCCTTTCTCCAGATCATGTAGCTGTGATTCTCTGATATCTAGGCAATATTACTCGGCTCTCACAGGTATGGAAATACAACCCACCACAGAGAAAATACTCACAGGACACAGAAGGCACAGGACACAGGACACAGCCTAAAGCTGCACCCTCCCAAGACTCTCAGGGATAACTCTAGGAGGGGAAAATGTTTGGGCCTCCTCCTAGAACCAGTTTAGCACCAGGCAACATGGAATAGTCAGGGTGGTCTGCATCGGGACTCATACCAGGATCTGGGAGTTGGGCCTCCAGTAGGCAGGGGCAATCTGGTCTGTTAGCCAAGAAGTCACAGCCTTAGTGGGTCCAAGGCTGAGCTCAGACACTGACTGAGCCATAAAATTCATCCCATCCAACAGACGCTGAGCGGCATTGTTGTTATCCTTCAGAAATGCATCTGTCTGCAAGGAAAATGCAGGGGCTCATTAATCCCTGAGTGTAGAGAGGAAAAGGAGAGGGATATCTGGGAACAATTCAGAATTGTAAACCACCAGGGAAGGCAGAACACAGGCAGACTGGCAATCTCCCTAGCAGCTGGCAGTATTCCACACAGCAGTCTTGCACTGATGCATTCTCTGCAGTGTGACCTGACTAACCTTGCCCCACAGTACAGAAGGTGATGCATCCTACAGGAAGCCCACACCAAGCTCTTCTGGTTCCTCTAACGTGTAAATCTCTCAGATATCTATTTCTGTAAGTATAGTAGCTATTACATTTGTATGTGAACCCTGCTGGACTGTGGACTCTAATAGTAATCTACCTTTTTCCAAGTCTCTAGCTCAATCCTGGACACACAGCACGTGCTAAAACAATGAGTGAGCAGGCAGACCCAGAGTGCGAGGTGTTCTAGCTTCAACGCTGTAGCTGACGGGCTGTTTTCTGTTTTTTTGGGGTTTTTTTTTTTTTGTTGTTGTTGTTGTTTTGTTTTTGTTTTGTTTTGTTTTGTTTTGTTTTTCAAGACAGGGTTTCTCTGTATAGCCCTGGCTGTCCTGGAACTCAATCTGTAGACTAGGCTAGACTAGGCTGGCCTCGAACTCAGAAATTCGCCTGCCTCTGCCTCCCAAGTGCTGGGATTAAAGGCATGCGCCACCACCGCCCGGCTTGACGGGCTGTTTTCATGAGACAGAAACCAAAGTCATCACTTTACTTTCTTGCTTTCCAAGGCCATCAACTCAAGGAGTTGGGCTCTAAAAAAGATAACCACACAATAGTAACAAATTTCTGATGGCCCAGAAATTCAGTGAGAAGTGGGTGAAGCTTAAAATCCTCAACCCTATGTGCCTGCGTGATCCAAGTAAACTCCAGGGTAGATGTGTAAACAGGACTGATCTAGACTGGATCTAGACTGCCTTTAAAGGCCTGTATATTTGTTCCCCCACTTGGCTCTATGAAAGGATCCTAGAAATGAAAAAGATAAGGCCCTCTGAACTCTTGATCACATTAGGGACATGCTCTTGAAGGGGACTATGGGATATTGGTCTCTTTCCTTGGATTCCTAGCCTTGAGGCAGACAGGTTTTCCTCTATCACATACTCCCATCAGGATGTACTATTTCACTATAGTCCCAAGCAACCGATTGGCTGGGACTATATTTCATGGATAGAAACCTCCAAAAATTTGAGCTGAAAGAAAACTTTCTTCTTTCTAAGCTACTGTGTGTTACAGTAACAGAAAGCTGGCTGTCACACATGACCCTGAGCCAAATGCTCTGCCCGAGTTTAGATAGCACGGCAACAGGAATTACCCTATCCAGCAAGCAGAGCAACAGACAGTAAAATAATGCCCTCTGAGAAAAGTAGTTGTATTGGATGTTATGATTCATGAGTAGTTCCAAATACGAACAGTGATTTGATTTTTATCCTGGGACAGGGCCTTTTTAATGTTGCACCAAGCTAGGCCCCAAACTCCTGGGCTCAAACCATCCTCCTGTCTCAGCCTCCCAAGGAGCTTAGAACAAAGGCACACCACCAAGAGCAACTGTGAGCAATGACTGATACAGAATCAAAGTACTAACTGTATCACCATCTCCTAAATAGATCTGGTCTTCCAAAGTGGAGAACAGTAAGAGAGGACAATAATAATCTTCTTTCTAAGCTGAGCCATGCAACACACCTGTCATTTCAGCACTTGGGAGGTGAAGCCAGGAGGACCACAAGCTTAAGGCCAGCCTGGGCAATGCAGCGAGGCTATATTTCAAAAGAAGCGGTCCACTTTTTAGAAATGGTCCACTTTTTAGAACGTAAGCAATGAAGTTCACTGCTCTGAAAGATGGCTTAGCAGGTGAGGTGTTTACTGCTAAACATGACAACATGAACCAATTCCTGGGACCCACCCACATGGTAGCAAGGGAGAACCAGCTCCCACCAGTTGTCCTCTGATCTCTACATGCATGCCACAGCATGAGCACACATGCATATACGTGCATGTCCACACATGTGCACGTACACACGTACACACGTACACACACACACACACACACACACACACTTTCCCAGAACAGAAATAGCTTTCCCACATACAGTCACAAAAACATATTCATTAATAAGAAACCATAAATTGAATAGATGTCAAAAATAAGAAAATGGTAAGTCAAACCATAGCACTAAATCAAATAAACTGTCATGAGGAAAAAGGGCAGGTAAAATATACTTGAGCAAAGACTGCTGGGGCATGCCTATAGTCTCAGCTACTCAGAAGGCTTAGTCAGGGAAATTCCTTGACTCCAGAAGCTTAAGGCCAGCCTGAGCATCATAGTGTGGCTCCATCTCTGTATAAATAAGGGAGCAGTAAGCACATCTCTAAAAATACGCATGTATGCATACGGACAATGAGTAAGCGCATACAAGATGAAGTCTTGTTTGCCAGTTGGAAATGCTAGACTAATTTCAGGTATTTCATTCAAGTCTGTGTTCCAATCATTTATGTAATGAATAAGAAGCGAAGAACGGACACAGGATGGGCTCTATAGATTATGTCTCTCTAAACTAAACCACTCACATGCTGAAATTCATGGTTGACTTTTCTACTGTAAGCAAACTCCACCTCTCCAGACACAAACACTCAATAACTGAACAGGACAAACAGCAGGAGGGAAGCGAGGGGACAGCTCTTACTCCAGGCCACACATGTACAATCTCTGTCCGCACCACCGTGTCCACAGGGTCCTGGTTCCCAAACCAGTACTGGCGGCTCCGATAGACCACACCGCAGTTAGGACACTCGATCACATACCTGCAAGGAGGCAAGGAGGCAAGTCAGCAGGGTTACTCTGCCGGGTGCTAGAAAACACGCACAACCAAACCAGACCAACAATCTGGTGTGCTACTCATACTCACCCAGACCAGGCGTACTTTGCCAGACCCATCCAGGGAGAGTCAGTGGAGGCAGATGTTTTGGGCACCACGCTGACTTCCTTGCCTCTCTCATAGCAGGCCTGAAACATGGATGACTCTGCCAGTTTACTCTAGGTACATTGGGCCCCACGACCTCCTCACACCCTCCACCCCACAAATTACCACACCAGTGAGGGGTACATGCCTTGAGTTTAGCACCTCAGAAAGAGGTTAATTTCTCTTAAGAAGCCAGTGCTCTCCATGAGAAAACACTGTACACTAGCCCAGGACCCAGAACTACGCTCTAAATTCTATTCCTGTTGCAGACAGGGAAAAAAAATCCATCTAAAGTGGTTTCCTGAGAAGCAGCTCAGCAGGAGGACAAATAAGCTGAAACAGAGCAAAGGCTCCAGAAGGAGAGAAGCACTGCCCGTCATCCCTCCGGTCATCCCTCCAGTCATCCCTTTCTTTCTGATCAATGCGGGGGTTTCTAGGGTTTCCCTGCTGCAGTGAGGAGAGGCTCAGCAGACTCACCTTGCAGGTATAAACTCGGTTGTCATACTGGTGCGAGTACCGACAGCGGCTCTTGGCTTCATGAGGCACCCCTTCCTTGCCGTGGTTCATGCTGTTCTTACAACCTGCCCTGAAGGAAGCCAAACACAAAGTGAGCGGGCTAAGAGGATAGTATCACTCACACAGAAGTGTCTGGCTCTGAAGAGGCCCAGGGCCAAAACCAGACCTAGTTTATCCATAAGCCCCCTTTCTGACTTAGACATGACTGTATCTCTAGCTTCTCACACAGTGTTTGGAAGTCACTTGGCTCATAAATCCCTTTGACTACATGGCAGAAGACAACTTTTGGTTCAGGATAAACACAGTCGCTTATCTGAGGTCTTAGAATGGCTTCTAGTGCAAACCTTTCTAGCGACAGCAGAAACAACTTACTCTGAATGAGGAAATGGAGAAAAAGAAAAAAAACAGCCTAGCCCCTCTGTAGAAACGGAAGAGATACAAGAGATGAACTTGACTAGAGATGAAAGCTGAATAGGTCTTAAGAAATTAAACAGACAAGAAAGATGTAATGGAAATGCGGTTAGTTTAAATGAGAATAGTTCCAATGTGGTCGTTAAGTCTGAAAGCACCCTGGCTGGTGTAACTGTTTGGAAGGATTAGAGGTGTGGTGTAGCTGCTTGCATTCTCATGCTTGAGAGGGTCTACAAGTAGCTTCTGAACCCCACCCCCAGTTAATTCTGATTGATAGACAGAGATGCCAGCAGCCAATATCTGGGGAGGAGAGACAGAGGTGGGATTTGGGATTCCCAGGCTTGGGACCTCGAGGAAGGAGAAAGGAAGGAGAGACGCCATACCTGAACAGTGTGCAGGAGAAAGAAGCAGAGCTGCCATGTAAAGGGGCCCAGAGGGCTGCTCAACTGGGTCAAGAGCATCCAAGATGGAGCATGAAATTAGTAAGTAGTAACTCAGAGTTATCAGTGAGAGGTTGCCTACCTATTGTGCTGCCTAAGGCATATTAACATATAAAGTCTCTGTGTGTCTTTCATTGAAGAACAAACCACTGAAGCAGGGAGTTACTCCACACTAGGATTTACTAAAACATTAGTACTGCATGGTGGCCTTGCGGGAACAGGTGGGACTTTGAGGTTTTAAAAGCTCAGACCATTCCTGGTTCATATTCTCATCTGCACTCCTCACCCCCTCTGTCTAATACATGTGTCTCAAGATGTAAGCTCTCTCAGCTACTGCTCCAGCACCATGCCTGCATGCCTGCCTGCCTGCCTGCCTGCCTGCCTGCCTGCCTGCCTGCCTGCCACCAAGCTCCCCACCATGCTCTAACCCTCTGGAACTGTGAGCTCCAAATTAAATTCTTTCTTTTATAAGCAGCTTTGGGCATAATGTCTCTTCACGGGAACAGAAAAGCAACTAAGACAGTAAATTAAACCATACGGTTGCCAAAATGTTAAAAAAAAAAAAAAAGGTAGCCCCCAAATTGGCAATGTATCCAGGGAAAGCTTAATGCTGAACCACAAAACTTTCAAGTGACAGCAAGCTCTGCCACGCTGACAAGGCAGAAACAGAGATCAGCACTTTAGGTTTCACTGTAGTAACAGAAAATTCTAGAAATCCTGCAGATGCTCAGAATGAAAGGTGATGACCCAACACTGCTTAATTCTCTCATGTTAGACTCAGGCAGAGCAAAAGGATGTCACCCTTTTAACAACTAAGATTTGTTCTCTCTTCACAAGTGGGACTCTCCAAAAAATGTCCCTGCCCTCTACTACACAACTGAAGACCTGCTCACCCAGGTCAGAAATGGTTCTGTAGTCCTCAGATGGGGCGCAGCGTCCAAGGACAAAGATCATTCACAAAGGAGTGGGTTCAGGTCCCCTCCTGTAAATGGGCAAGAGTGGAGGACATGGTGGCCCTGATGTGACCAAAACAATTCGGAGGTGAAGGGAATTCAGAGTCGTGTCTATAGGACAAGGAGATTGCAACCTGGTCTTGACATATTGTTTAAACTCATAAGATCCATCAGGCACGTAATAAATTAAGACTATGATTTAATTGCCTTCAACAGCTTAAAGTGATGCGGCAATCCTCAAGGTAAGTTCCTACAATCGGTGACACTCTTACCTAGGAATTATCAAACCCACCAATTCTCAAGTTCTTTGCAGATGTACTAAATCTGAAATGGGGCTAAGTAATATGCTTAGCACACTCTGAATTCCTCTGATTCATGTTAAAATTTGTGAGTCACTGCTCTAACCCTCTGTGGCCAAGTGGGTTCCACAGACCAGCAGCACAGCAGTACTCTGAAACCCTCTCAAGACATGAGCAGAGGTATCTCAGGCCCCATCCAGACCCACTGATCCAGAGTCTGGATTTTAAAGACTAAAGGAGCTACAGGTTAAAGATGGAGAATTAGTCTAACCCAATGCCCTCAGCCTAAGGTACAGTTCTGAATACTTCTGGAACCTTGTAAATCACTCCTGCCAAGGGCACAGCCCAGATCCACTCAGGGAAAATCCCTGGATATGGGGCCTTGGCTTCAATTCTGAATATACCTTAGAAAATTCTGTGTCCTTAGGGTTTGTCCTCATAAAGAAAAATAATAGCCGGGTGGTGGTGGTGCACGCCTTTAATCCCAGCACTTGGGAGGCAGAGGAAGGCGGATTTCTGAGTTCGAGGCCAGCCTGGTCTACAGAGTGAGTTCCAGGACAGCCAGGGCTACACAGAGAAGCCCTGTCTCAAAAAACCAAAAAAAAAAGAAAAAAGAAAAAAAAAAAAAAGAATAATCCCCTAGGGCTAGCACCAATCATAAAATTCTGTCCACAGTTGGGAATGAGTGTGGAGACCCTCCAGTGTGACCTGAATAAATGCAGTAACATCAAAATAACGAAACAGCTGTCGAAGAAACAGAGACAAGCAGGCAACCCAGTCTCCTGCCATGAAAACTAGCTACCCTGGAGGCCAATGAATTCCCATCTACACCAGTCTTCAGGCCATCTTTCCCAATGTGTCTCCTAAAGCTCTTTTCTTTCTTTCTTTCTTTCTTTCTTTCTTTCTTTTTGGTTGTTCGAGACAGGGTTTTTCTGTGTAATCCTGTCTGTCCTGGAACTCAGAAATCCGCCTACCTCTGCCTCCCAAGTGCTGGGATTAAAGGCGTGCTCCACCACTGCCCAGCCCAGAAATTAATTTTCTTAATTTTTAAATTACATACACACACACACCACATAAGCAGAAGTCAGAGGACAACTTGTGGAAGTCAATTCTCTTTCCACCTTATGGGTCCCAGAATCAAACTCAGGTCATCAGGCTTAGCAGCAGGAACCTTTACTCGCTGAGCCATCTTGCTGGCCCAAGCCCTACCATCCTATAATTGAACTAGCAATTGGGTGACTGACCCACACACCCAACTCAGAAGCAACACTGTCAGCCTCTGGTTTCAAGCTGCAGGACAGCATGGCAGCTCTCACTTACCCACAGCTGAGGCAGAGCGAGGAGCAGGTGAAGTACTCATCTGGAAAAAATGAACTGTGCGCCATCTGGTCATCGGGGATCTCGCCGCTGAAGCGGTCACTTAGTGCCTGCCGAGGACAGAAGTTGATCTGTGAGGGTCCTCGGGAAGCCTGGGCTCCAGTGCCCCCTCGCCTGCCGCCTGCCTTTCTAGGATGGCCCACTCACTCCTGCAAATACCACAGTAGAGAAGGGCACCCCACGCCGGGCGGTGGTGGCGCACGCCTTCAATCCCAGCACTTGGGAGGCAGAGACAGGCGGATTTCTGAGTTCGAGGCCAGCCTGGTCTACAGAGTGAGTTCCAGGACAGCCAGGGCTACACAGAGAAACCCGGTCTTGAAAAACCAAAAAAAAAAAAAAAAAAAGAGAAGGGCGCCCCATACATAAACTCCTTACTCTCCTCCTTGACCCCAATCTGCACCAACTCTTACTACAGGAAGTCTTGGAGAAAGCAGCCCACTGCCCAAGAGATCAAAAGCAAATGGTTACACTTTTCCCTTAATTGGCTTAGAAATCACAAGTTTCTCCTCCACATGCACCATTTTATTCAATACTGACTGTGATCTTCATCTGTATCGACGGATATTCATGTCCTTTGGGAAAGAACTCAGACTCAAGGGTAGGAGCCAACAAACAAGCTGGGAGTGTCCTAGGCTTCCCTCCTCTTTCTAAGCACTGGCTCCCCACAAATGCCACTAGGCCACAAAAATTATCTCAACATAGAAAAAAAAAGTCATCTATCTGTCCAACACAATTTAAAAAAAAAAGAATTTCCCAGTCACTTATCAACTCTTATCAACCTAAGTCAGCAGAGGGCCAAAGGAAACACTGAGAGCTGAGGCGCTCTAGGAGCAGAGAGAACACCTCACGCATAGTGCTTCTGTTTAAATCCAGACTCCACTGGCTGAAGTGTTCTTCAGCCTAACAATACAAATAATAACGGGCTTCCCAGGCTTTAGACCCTTCAGGGCCTTCTGATGGAGCTACTAACTAGCATTCCAAGTTTGAGGCAGCCACATACTATTCAGGGAAGAAAGAGAAAACAGCTGGAAACAGAAGCATATGGTGTTGTTCCTTCAGTTAAAGAACAGGAGAAATGCTGGGAGCTGGGTGGTGGTGGCGCCCGCCTTTAATCCCAGCACTTAAGCACTTGGGAGGCAGAGGCAGGCGGATTTCTGAGTTCGAGGCCAGCCTGGTCTACAGAGTGAGTTCCAGGACAGCCAGGGCTGCACAGAGAAACCCTGTCTCGAAAAACAAAACAAAACGAAATGCCGGGACAGGAACAAGAAGGCAGGCTGAGTGGGTGGTGGTGTTTCTGAGACAGGTTCTCCTGTAGCCAAGGCTGTCCTTGAACTGAACTGACACTCCTGCCTGTATCTTCCTAGTGCTGGGATTACATACATGAGCCACTATACCTGGCCCCAGATAAGGCATTGAACTTTAACTAGTTAGCTATTTATTGGGGGAGAGGGGTTGTTGTTTTACTTTTTCCTGGCTAGTCTGGAACTAGCCATGTAGACCAGCATAGTCTCAAACTCAGAGATCCACCTGCCTCTGAAGAGTGTAGTGTGCCACTATGCCCAGCTTTCAAGCTTTTGAAAGAGTCTCAATGAGAATTTGCTCAGAATGCATTAAGACCTAAATAAGTTCTAATCCAGCACTGCAAAAAAGGAAAATAGGTTTCTCTTCTCTTCAATAGAGCCTTAACCCGAGCTGTAAACTTAAAGGCCTACAGTAGAGTGTGGTTAAGTGAAGTCAGTGGAGTAGCAGAGACCAACACAAAGGCATTCAAATTCAGATCCCACAAGGACAGCAGCGCAGCGAGGCCCCACAAACACCATTAGTAAGTGGCAACCAAGTGGCAATCACTGAGTTAGACTAACAACAACTTCACAAATACTACCAGTCATTGAGTTGGGCTAAGGACAAACGCTTCACAAACACTATCAGTCTTACTCTGCTTGGGATTTAGCAAAAGCACAAAAGCCTGACACTGAAAATTAACAGTGTGTGAAACCATAATGGGAATAAAGTGATAACCAGGACACATGGAACCGGCCAGGGAATGTGTGGGTCTCCCTCTCTCACTGTGCCCTTCCTAGCCACTCAAGATCACATCCTCACTTCTAAGAAGCATCAACTGCAGCAGGACACTGACCCAGGGACTGAGCAGGCTGAACTGCAACACTGTGGATATCTGACGTGTCTTCCTCCCAGGTTAGATCACAAGACTGCAAAATTTCCTCTGCAGCCTACTCCAGACCCTAAGCAGAGGTCTTCAAAGGCAAGCAGCCAAGTCTTTTGGGATGAAGTGACAAGCACCAATCCCCACTCTTTTTTTTTTTTTTTTTTTTTTTGGTTTTTCCAGACAGAGTTTCTCTGTATAGCCCTGGCTGTCCTGGAACTCACTCTGTAGACCAGGCTGGCCTCGAACTCAGAAATCCGCCTGCCTCTGCCTCTGCCTCCCAAGTGCTGGGATTAAAGGCGTGCGCCACCATCACCCGGCAACCAATCCCCACTCTTAAACCAACTCCTACCCCTCTCCTTCTGGGTCCTGGCCTGGCCCCAGCCTTTTATCTCATGTCCCCTCTCAAGTTTTACTCCTTTAACTGGCCAAGTTTTTATAACTCTTAAGGCTGAGTACTGGTTGGTTCTATGTGTCAATGTGACACAAGTTAAGAGTCATCAGCGAGGAAGGAACCGCACTTGAAATGTCTCCATGAGATTCAGCTGTAAGGCATTTTCTCAATTAGTGATCAATGAAGGAGAGCCCAGCCCACTGTAATATCCCTGGGTTGGTGATCCTGGATTTTATAAGAAACCAGGTTGAGCAAGCTATGTGAGCAACACCCCTCCATGGCCTCTGCATCAGTTCCTGCCTCCAGGTTCCTGCCCTGTCTTCCTCCAGTGATGAATCAATCTGGAAGTCTAAGCCTCCCCAACTTACATTTTTGTCATGGTGTGTCATCACAGCAATAGAAACCCTAAGACAGGCTGTGTGTCTCAAGCATGCCTGGCATAACTAACTTGAGGGTGATGGTGGGAAAGTAGGTCATCATCTTCCTAGTAAGTCACCAAAAGATTTGGCAGGTTATTTTTATATTTAAAAACCAAAGAAGACAAGGTAAAACTTTGTTGTCAACTTAAGTATATCTGGATTTAATTAAAAGCAAGCAGCTGGGCACAGCTGTGAGGGATTCTTCTTGGTTGGATCATTTGAGTCAGAAGACCCTAAATCTGGGCCACACCTTTGGATGACTGCCCACATAAAAGGGAAGAAGGAAGCTTTTGCTTTTGCTGGCTTGCTCTCACTCTCACAGGCAAGCTCGTCTTGTCTTCGAGACATTCCTTCACTGGAGTTAGAACCTACAGTCAGGGTCCCAACATGGACTGCAAGCTGGCAGCTCTCTAGGACTTACCAGGGACTCCAGCACCAGACTGGAATTAGTTTAAAAAAAAAAAAACTATAGGATTTCTGGCCTATCCTTCAGGAGACAGCTATTGCTGGACTATTTGGAACACAGCCTAGAAGCCACTCTAATAAATCTCTGTGTGTGTGTGTGTGTGTGTGTGTGTGTACATATATATGATCATTCTACCAGCTCTGTTCCTTTTTTTTGTTTGTTTGTTTTTTGTTTTTGTTTTTCAAGATGGGGTTTCTCTGTATATCTCTGGCTGTTCTGGAACTCACTCTGTAGATCAGGCTGGCCTTGAACTCAGAAATCTGCCTGTCTCTGCCTCCCAAGTGCTGGGATTAAAGGCATGTGCCACCACTGCTCAGCAACTCTGTTCCTTTAAAGCCCTGATACAAAAAAATAAATGGAAAATTTGCATTAAAACCCAAGGCCTGTCAAGTCACATCAGTGTGCAGTTAAGTGATGCACTGTCTGAGTTTCCTTCCTTTTAGAAGGGGCATCCATCCCTGTACCACTTTCTTCATTAGATCTCACAACAAATACTGGGCTTCAAAGGAGCCTACCCATGTGAAACACGGGGCACAGCAGCTACTGCTGCTGCTGCTAGCGTCTTGTTAGTGGTTCTGATGCTAGGATGGCTTTCCTTTCTTCCTAAGGCATTCTCACTGCCTAAACAGACAATGCATAGGACCTGAGGGCCTCTCTCAGGCTGTATGTTTATAATTCCAACACTGAAGAAGTGCAGGCAGGGGCCCACAAAGTCAAGGTGATCCTTGTTTGAGGCCAGCCTGGGCTAATGAGACTCCAACTCAAATAAAACAATGGAAAATAGCCTCTCTCCTAATTGGCCTTCATGGCTGCCAGCACCTGCAGGTGAATACTTACCTGTGAAAACGTTTATTAATCTAATGAAGTGTCACAGAGCTACAACAGAAAGCCAGTGAAGGAACAAGGAGTATGTCCTACAGAGGACAGGGGGGAAACCAAAACAGCAATACATAGCCTTGAAGGCTGTACCACAGTTAGGCCAAAAGCTAATTTAAATACTTGTCTTTTTTTGTTCTGAGTCAGTCTCATGCATCCCAGAGTGGCCTCAAATTTACTATGTGGCCAAGGCTAACCCACACTCCTTGATCCCCCCCACTTCCAGTTCCCAAGCCCCAGCATAAAGCATGCCACCGTACTCTGGTAATACCTGTTTCTTTAAAGAGAAACAGTACCTGTTTCTGGCTAGCAGGCAATCACTATCTGGGTCAGCTTCAGGGGAGAAAGCTGTCACCCAGCATCACTGACAGAACACTTTATATCATCCCAAGTGGCTCCGTTTACTACTCTGAAAGTTCTTTACAGAAATGGGGGTAGTGGCTACTCCTAGTGACACACACCTTTAGTCCCATCACTCCTGGGGCAGGGGCAAGTAGATCTCCGGTTCAGACCAGCCAGGGCTGCACAATGAGACCCTGACTGAAAACAACAACAACAACGACCATTTTAAAGTATCTCTGAGCTTTTCCTGAAACAGGCTGTGGCTTCCCCTCATAGCACTCATGCCGTTAAAAATGCAGCCTTCTCTGACCCAGACAAACTGCTAGCTTGTGTTGTCAAAGGCAACGTAACCTCTTATGACGTCAGAGAGAACTCCTACACAAACAGCCCCATCCCTTTAAATGCTGGGTAAGAGAGCCAGCCTGCCACTTCTCCGGCCCTGATCCTGCTTCAGGACAACTTAGAAACACCAAGCACATGGGAAGAGAATAGTAACTATTAAAAACAAACCAAAGGTAGCATATTTTAGACACAGGATAGGAAAACCATCTTCCTTCCACTTTGTTTCCTAGTACAGACAGAACCTCCTACCTGACCCCCCTGGCTCAGCTAGTGCAAAATTCCCAAGCCCAGGTCTGGGGGATATACAGGCAGGAGGTTCTAGGCCCAGTCCCCAGCACTAAAAAAAAAAAATCCAAACCTCATGTCATTCCATAGTTCTTGGTCTTTCCTCTTCAGGTCTCAAGCTACAAGGGAAAGTCAGGGAAGGGCTTCTCTTGAGAGTGCCTGTGAAAGTATCTGAGGCAAAATTGGAGACCTGGTTGCCTGGAAACCAAATGATCTTGAACCTTAGTTGCCTTGGCAACAGTAGGGCTTTCTATTGTACCTTTAAGGTTAGCCCCAGTTATCAGGAGCTAGCAGTGGAAGGCCTGGTTCCAAATGGATATTCTTCAATCAATGTTGCGACCCTCCAGCAATAACTTCATAAATATTTAACAGATGCTTCCTAATTTGATGGAATTGAAAAGTCAGAGTTTCTACATTTAAGGATCGGAAGCTAAAGAAGGTATCACATGACACCTACATGACTTCAACCTGAAAACGCATCTCCTGATTATTCAGAACTGTAAGTACAGATATCCAACGTGAATTCAATTTTCAGGTCCCCTTTTGTCCGATATTGATTCCCTATCTGTGAAAGCATGTTCACAGGCATCTATGCTGGTGCTACTGTGAGCCTTATGGAAAGGAATGGTTATCCCAACTAAGACTGGTGCTGGGGACTGGAGAACACAGTGTGTCCAGATGACAGGAAAATGGTCCTATCAACAGGTAACCGTTTTCAGGCACAAACAGGCAAGTCACTAGTGGCCCAGACATCACAGACACGCTCAAATTGCAGCCAGTGCAATTCCCAGTGTTTCATTTCTTCTCATAAATCTCATTTCCAAAGCTGTTTTTCCCATTCAGTAATGAATATGAGGGAACGTAAGAAGCGAGGGCACTTGCCTAATGTGTGCTAAGTCCTGGCTTCAATCCCTAGGACCAAAACCAAAGAGAACAAGGGAGTAAGGCTAGGCATGGTAGCACACATCTTTACTCCCAGCAGAGGCAGAAGGATCTCTGGATTGTTAGAGACTAGCCTAGTCTACAGACCAAGTTCTAGACCAGCCAGGGCTACATAGTGTGACCCTGTCTGCTTTAGTTAGGGTTCTAGTGCTGTGAAGAGAGAGATATCATGATCACAGCTACTCTTATAAAGGAAAACATTAACTTGGGCTGGCTTACAGGTTCAGAAGTTTAGTCCTTTATCATCACAGCAGGAATCATGGCAGCACTTGATGCTGAAGTAGCTAAGAGTTCTACATCTGGATCCACAGGCAGCAGGAAGCTGCCAGTGGCCTGGCTTCAGCATTTGAAACCCCAAAGCCCAGCCCCAGTGACATACTTCTCCACAAGGCACTCTCTAATGACCAAGCATCCAAATATATGAGCCTGTGTGGGCCATTCTTAATCAAGCAACCACACTGTTTCAAAAAAGGAGGAGGAGGAGGAAAAGGAAGTGGTGGAGCATGTCTTTAATTCCAGGACTCAGGAGGCAGAGGCAGGTGGATCTTTTGATTTTGTTTTTTTTAAATAAATTCTCATGTATCCCAGGCTGGCCTCAAACTCACCATGTAGCTGAGACGAGCTATGAACTTGGGGTCTTCCTGCCTCTACCTTCCAAGAGCTGCGACTACAGGCACGTACCACCATGCACAGCTCCCCGACTTGTAAGTTATACAGGTTTCTCTTTGTGACTTTTTTTTTTTCTTTTTAAAGGTTCTATAGATAAGAGTCTCAATCTGTAGCCTAGGCTAGCCTGGAATTCACTATGTAGACCAAACTGGCCTTGAATTTACAGTGATCCTCCTGCCTCTGCCTCCCAAACCAAGATGTTTTTCAAAGAAGCAAAGAAACATTTCTGGCAAAGCTAAGGAACTGGCCCCAGTACTGCAGGAGAATGTGGCGCTCAAAATGGAGACACTCAAAGGCCTTATGGAAATTTTAAAATTATATTTATCTATAGATGTGTTTATGAGGAGAGATGCACATGCCACAGCAGGTTTGAAGATCAGACAGACTGGTTCTGTCCTCCCACTATGTGAACCTTGGATATCAAACTTAGATCACCTGGCTAAGCTATCTTGCCAACCCACAGATGATTTTTTTATTTCTATATATGAATTTGCAAAAAAAAAAAAAAGCCTCAAAAACGGCTTAAGGAACACAATTCACAATATATACAAATTAGCCAGTGGTTGGTATATACCTGTGATCCCAGCACTGAGGTGCAGGGACTAAGCCAGGAAGACACATGGAAATCACAGGACATGTGACAGTTGATTCTCTCTACCATGTGGGTCCAGGGATCAAATTCAAGTTGTTAGACTTGATGGCAAACACCTTCACCCACTGAACCATCTAGCCGGCCTCTGAATTTTTATTTCCGTGATAGCATCAACGAGTTTTAAGTTTCCCTAGGGAAACGTTTTCTACCTTTAGTAAATGCACAGGGAGCGCTCTGATCAGTGCATACAGCATACGACATAAATTTCATCAAAACTCCTCAACGATACTGTTTGTAAGCTTGTTCTTTTGAGATACAGTCTCACTCTGAACACACACATATAACCCAGACTGGCCTTAATCCTCCTGCCTCAGTCTCCTGTGCTGGGATCACAGGCACAAGCAAAACTACTGAGTCAATTCTTCTTTTCCCCCGTCCCTTTTTTCAAGGTAACAGCCTCATTGATTCTCTGGGATTTCCACAGCATACAACCCATCACACTCACCTCTTAGTCCCTCCACATACATTCCCCAGCCCCCATGACTCACCACCACCACCAAAAAAGGGCAAAAACAAAAGCAATGATGTTAATAACAATAAAAATCTGTGCTGTATATATACTCAGTGGAGCACGGTCAAACTCCCGGTGGTGTGTCCCAGAAACAAAACCGAGTCCCTCCCTCCTGGGACTCCCCACCAGAGGGCATCTATCATGGAGATCACACTTCAGCATCCCCATCACACACCCCTTAAGAGTTCTCCTCAGTGGCCTCCTGTCCAGGCTCCTTTCCTGAGGTGCAGTGGGGTGGGGGGCTGCAACAGAAGCTTTCCACGTCCGCCCCCTCAGCTGCCCATCTGCAGTTATCCACATCCCCGCAAAAGCAGCCTCCTGTTCTTCACAGTCAGTAGGAGCATGGCCCATGAGCCTCATTCAGGTCTCTGGTGACAGCACAGACCATGAAGACTGAGGCCCCAGACAAGGCTGCAGCAGCACTGGCCCAACGTCAACATGGCCTCCAGTGGCAGCATGGCCCACAGACACTGACCTAATTTTTTATTGGTAATTTTCAGTAATCTATAATACTTTTAATACTTTAAGTCACAGGTCCTAGTTATCTTATTTTGATGTTCCCACTTGCCACTGTTTCGGCAACTTTTTATTGACAGCTGTGACAATGATGATAGCACACGTGTACGCGCGGAAACACACACACACACACACACACACACGCACGGACCAGCACAATCAGGCATAATGGTAAACCTATATTCTCAGTACTTGGGGGTTAGAGGCAGGAGAAACAAGAGGTTCAAGGTTAACCTCAGCAAACAGCAGACAGAGAAAAGCATGAGTGGGCCACAAGGCGGCTCAGTGGTTAAGCAGGCACTGCTCTTACACAGGACCCACATTTGGCTCACAATTGCCTGAAACTCTACCACCAAGTGATCCAAAGCTGCCTTCTGGCTTCAGGAGCACCTGCACTCAGTCATAAGCATATGCATAATTACAAATTAACGCTTAAGAACCAGGTCGTTGGTGGTACATGCCTTTAATTCCAGCACTTGGGAGGTAGAAGCAGGTGGGTCTCTGAGTTCAAGGGCAACCTGGTCTACAGAGCAAGTTTCAGGACAGCAGGACAGCAAGGGTTACACACAGAAACCCTGTCTCAAAACCAAAAAAAGAAAGCTTAAAGGCAAATGCTAGGTGTGATGGCTCATGCCTTTAGTCTCAGCACTTGGGAAACAGAGGCAGGCAGATCTCTGTAAATTCAAGGCCAGACTAGTCTACATAATAAGTTCCAAGACAGCCAGAGCTACAAAGTAAGACCCTGTCTCAAAAATGGGGGATGTGGGGGAGCTCAGAAGTTTAAAGAACCTGCTGCTCTTCTTTCAGAGGACCCAGGTTTAATTCTTAGCGCCCATCAGTTATAGCAACTCACAACCATCTGTAAATCCAGTCTCCGGGGTCCGATCCCCTCTTCTGGCCTCCACAGCACCAGGCAGGCACATGGTGCACAGACATACACGCATAAACATACACATAAACTTTAAAAAAAAAAAAAAAAACAACAACAACAACAAAAACAAAGACACCAGAAGAACCTGCCTAATAGATTATACAGACCTGCCATGGTTGGAAAGCCGGGGTCTGCCTTCCTTCCGGTGTAAGCTCTGTCTTACAAAGCAGCAAGCAGGCTCTATCAGAATATGCTATGGATGGACAGCCAGGGACTTTACAACAGGATCCCTTTAATTGTGCTAACAAAACAGCAGACTGATCCTGCTGCTGACACTGATCCACAACGTGCCGGGATTAAAGGAAAATGATGGCGTTTTGTTTTGTTTTGTTTTGTTTTTTTAAGACAGTGTCTCACTATGTACCTCTGACTAGCCTAGAACTCACTATGTAGACCAAGCTGCCCTTGAATTCACAGATCTGCCTCCACAGTGCTGAAATTAAAGGCATGTGCTATCATGCCCAGTGAAAATAATTCTCAAAGATGGGTTTCCCAAACGTTAGCCCAATACCACGTAGGTCATGTATGTAGGTGACACACTGAATGGCATCCAGTCCCACTGCAGAAATCACTGCCTTTGCAATTTTCCCCCAATGTTTCAGAATCTGCTCTGAAAAAAAAATCTCATGCAAAGATCCTCTTAAATACTCCTGTGTCATAAACCCCAGGTGCCCCAGACTAATCAGCAGCCGAAATGTCCTTAAACTTCTGATGGTCCTGTCTACTTCCCCAGTGTCCAGATTACAGGCATGCATAACATGCCCAATTTATGTGGTCTAGGGAGCCAATCTACAAGAGCAGTCTACAACCGAGCTACAAGCTCCTCACCCCTTAGCAACTGTCTTATGGACTCAAGATTCCTTCCTACTAGAGTGCCTGACAGACAGAGGCGTAGGCCGTGCGTATCCTCCACTCACACAACCTCTCCGTACTGACTCGGTCCAGCCCAGGCTTCTGAGCAGCAGCTTAGGAGTACTAGGGACTGATGAGAGGTACCCGGGGCAGGAGCCAACTGACCTTCAGGGCTTTGAAGATGACCCCTGGGTGCCGGGGAGACCTGGTGGTGTTGTTCTCTAGCAGCTGTTCCAGAGCACGCCGAAGCCCAGAGAAGTCTGTGGGGGGATTGTATGTCCTCGTTCCCTTGTAATGAATGGAGCTAAAGGCTTCAGGGAAGCGGCCCAGCTTCCTGAACCGGTCCTGGATGAGCTTCTCGGGTGCCTCTGAGGGGTGATCTGTACAAGCACAAAGGCATATGTGGGCAGTGAGTGCCTTTCCGGAAAACAAGTTACCCACCTTTCACTGTAAAAGTAAGATCAATTTTAACTCTCTATATTGAAAGCACATGCCGACACAACTGCTACATGGATAGAATTATTGCATTTGTTTGGCACTGCCTGCAAAGGAGCAAGGAGAAGGCACGGCCATCTCACAAGCAGGCGCTAACTACATGGGTGTGTGATTCATGGTCTTACACAGTGGGATATAATGTACACTTGCCTGCATGTATATCAGAGAAGAGTCTTGAAAAAGACTTACTAGAAGAACAAGGTAGACACATCAGCATAAAAGGAGAGACAAGCACGGCCTGTGTCACCTTCCTCCCATGTGTCTACACTTTCTGTGACATCACCCTTCCTCACAGCTCGCTTTGTAATCACTTGTTACGCTATACATTGAAGAAGCACATTATGGTTTTTAAGAGCTGTATAGTTTCCCAGCCTGTGGATCTATGTAGCCAGTTGTCTACTAGTGAGCATTTACAGTTTTATCCTCTGGGAACTCTGCTCGTATGTGATGAAGCTGCACAGCTATGGCAAGCTAGCAATATGTGGGAGTGGCTTGTACACAGGCTTAGCACCTGTCCAGCAGCCGTAGGATGGGCAGTCAGTGCACCTTTTAGAGGTAAAGTTTTGTTTATACAAATACTTTAGATTAACTTCCTTTAACATTTTAACAAAAGCACTCAAACATTAAAGATACATGAGTTCAAATTTTAGGGGACAACAATCAAACAGCAGCCATTATAATTATGGACCTATTCCTTATACTCAGCTCCTACTGAGACCTGAAAGACGTAGTGGGAGGCATTAGTCCCTGCCTTCTCCCAGAGCAACCCAGGACCCTGACCTGGCCCCTTCCCTTCCTTCCTCCCAATGTCTCTGCATGTCTTTCCCTGAGCATGCAATCCCCGCTCTCCAGTGCTTCATTCTGCTCATCTACATGGCAGAACCCAGGCAGGGCATCCCTAAAATAAATATCCTAAGTCAGAAATGATTTCAACACTGTCCTAGTTTGATTTCTGTTGTTGACCAAAATCAATTTGTGTGTTTGGGGGGGCAAAGTTTACTTCCCTCCACAGCCAGGGCCCACCTACATAGGATGGCACCACCCACATAGGATGGCACCACCTACTGTGGGCTAGACTCTTCCGTATCAATTAGCAATCAAGAAAACAAGGTTCGGAGCTGGAGAGATGGACTAGTGGTTAAGATCACTAGCTGCTCTTCCAAAAGACACAGGCTCAATTCCCAGCACCCTCATGGCAGCTCACAATGGTTTGTAACTCAAGTCCCAGGGAGTCTGACACCCTCTGTCTGCATGCATGTGGTAAATATATATACATGTAGACAAACCATCCACACACTTTTGGGTGGAAGAGGGGAAAGAAAGAAAACAGGGACCAGAGAGGTGGCCTGTGGTAAAACACTGTGGTAAGGCAACATTGACTGCTCTTCCAGAGGACCCAGTTCCAAATCCCAGCATTCACAGGGTTGGCTAACACTTAGTAAACTCCAGTTCCAAGAGGATCTGACACCCTTTTCTGGCCCCCTCAGACACTGCATGGTTTATGCACATGGTATGGAGATATATACAGGGAAAACATCCATACACATAAAAACAAATCTCAGGAAAACGCCCACAGACCAGTCTTATCAAGCCAGTCCTCCAGCTGTGACTCCCTCCGACAACCCTAGGCTCTGTCGAGTTGACTTCTGAACCTAGCCAGGAAAGCGCTTGGCTTTCACGCTTTCAGATGCAGGATGCTCCTTTCTCAGACTATGGCAAACATTCCAAATCCGAAGCCTCCAATGCTACTTCTGGTCCCAAGCATCTTGGGTAAGGAATACTCAACCTGTCATTCATTTATTAAACTCCTACCAGCACTCCAGAGAAACAGCAAGATCAAACAGAAATCGAAAGCTCAACAGCTATGTGACAAGAAAAATGCAATGCCCCATTTGCTTACATTTTGGCACTCCTCCTACCCTGCTGTCTTGTTCTATTTTAAGGCTTCAAGAAGCCCTGTTGCTCCAGATGTCAGAATTCGAAGATGGTAGTTCCTGCCCTAATTCTGCTAGGACCTCCTTGGTCACATATTGCAGGCAGTTCTCGGAGCTGTCATCTGGAGCTGCACACTGCACCATACATAGCACAAAGCAAAAAGATGCTTCTAAGGGTCAAGAGAGAGTGTGGCTCTTGGGGCAAGAGACGCGAAGAATGGAGACAAGACAGGGTGTGATTCAGTCTCTCTTCTATTTTCTCATGTCTCCCTTATTGAAGGGAATTCTGAGGTATTTATATACACAAGCAGGAGAACACAGGTGAAAACATTTTACCACGTGCACCATACAGCTGAGGTTACTAAACAGCAAAACAAGCTATGTGGGATAAACAATATATTTATCAGAGTGTGCTTCAGCTGTTATAGGCTTTTGACAACCAAGTCTTTCATCAGGGTATATGGTTCCAGATGGCTGCAAACTTGATCTAGCCGCTTTCTACTAAAGTCGGCTCCCAACATACACCTACACACGGGCAGGCACACACAGAGTGAGAAGGATCAAGGGGATAACTAATGACCAGACACACTGACAGGGGTTAGACAAAACATCTTTAGGAGTTTACATTTAATTTGATTTTATTTCTTAATTTCTGGGACAGGGTCTCAATGTTTCAGGCTGGTCTCAAACGTTCAATCCTCCTGCCTCAGTGTTAGGACTATGGGCACACGTGCTCATATCCAGCTATTGGATAACTTTTTTTTTTCTTGGCTTCAATTACATTTTGAAAGCAAGCAGGAATATCACAAGCCAAGATATCTAAATTATAAATGAAGCTTTTATTTCAAGAGAGCCCTCTAGAAGACAGAGAATGCATCCCAAGGGCTAACACTGAAGTTTAGGAATCTACTGCAGTTCTTGCATATGGCTGCTCCTGGGAAACTGCCAGGGATTTGCTCCTCCCAGAACACGCTTCCCCCACACTCAGCACACACACCTCCAGAGGTTCCACCCTCTCTCCCGGACACAGGCATCTGTCATGCTCCTGAGGCCAACCCCTCCAGTTGACAACCACTCCGGCTGTTTCTGTTCTTTTCTTTTTCATTTTTATTTTGAGAGAGGGTCTCATTGTATAGACCAGGATAGCCTCAGACTTGCAGCAATTTTGCTGGGTCTGCCTCCCATGTGCGGGGATTACAGGTATATACCATCACATGTGCCTTTTGCAGTGCTTAGGATTCAACCAGGGCCTCCAGCACTCGAGGCATCTGGTCTCTTTCTTGCATTTACCCTTTCTCTAATGAATTATTCTCATCAGCATACCATTTTCTTAATTACTTAAATATTTTAAAAAGGAAGTTCTTAGTAATTCCACATGAGCCCCACGAGCCACCGGCGACCACTGTATGGTTCTACTTCTCTTTATGGAACTCTTGGGAAGGACGCATTCAACATACTCACAACCTTATGAGAGTGCCTGTGTTAGCGCTCGTCTTGGTTTTGACTTTCTCTTTTTTTTTGAGACAGAGTTTCATGTAGCCTATGCTAGTCCCTGACATAATGTAGCTAAGAATGGCCTCTATTTCTTGAATGCTGGGCCTACTGGCATACACCATTATACCCGCCTTTCTTTTGTTTCAGTGTGCCACCACAGACTCACTATGTAGCCCAGGTTAGCCTCAAATTCACAATTCTCCTGTCTCAGCTTCTCGAATATATCACTCTGCCTAGCTCTTCTAGTCTCTCTTGAGCCCTCTCTGAAGCTTTTACCTTCAGTATCCCAGGAAAACAGACCGCAGCTGGATTTCCCAGGACCCTTAGTCTACTGCACCTGCTAATTATTCCGGCCTTCTTGGAACATTTTCTTAAGTCTTGCTCAGCACAAGTTTTTCTGGGTATTACCGTCACCATACTACACCCCAGAGGCCACCTCCATGTGCATTAAAAAGCCAGACTGTGACATACCACTGTCTACTCACCAGAACCCAGAAGCTGAGTATGCACAGTCTCATGGAAAATAATAACTGCCGGGCCCAGGGTAGATAACGGGACGTCCAGGCCACAGCGTGCAGTCGTAGCCTTGAGTTCCTTGGTAAAGTGCTTTAGGTAAGCTTCCGAGGCGTCCCCAAGGAATTTGAAGAGGTCATTATGCAGCCGGTCTGCATGAGTTCGATAGATGACCAAGTCTGAGATGGCCAGGACCTTTAGCAGCAGCCGTGTCCTCTGGCTTAGATTCACGGTGGCCCCCAAGAGTCCTTCTGTGTCTATCACTGCTACCTTATGGACTGGGTCATAGGCTGCCCACACTCCCACTGTGCAGGACTCCTGAGCAGGGGAGGTTTTGAAGACTTCTCGGCCATAGAAGAAAGTGTGGTTGAGGGTATGGGACTTTCCATCACCAGTATTTCCAAAAATGGAAACCACCTTAAGATGCTGGTCCGGCTTACAGTCCAATCGCCTAACAAAGTCCTCTTCATTTGTTACCTTCAAGGAAAAAGAAAAAAGGTACACAATGAAATATAGAAACTGACAAACGAGCTCCTATAAGAAACACGGCTACTTCCCAGGAACAAGACCTTTTCTGACTGGTCAAAATGGATGGAAAAAGAAGTCCCGAGACAGAGCTCCACCGGAGCAAACAGCTGGTGGAACCCTCTGAAGCTTCAGTCAGGGGGAGAACTTGGTAGTCATGAAAGCTAAAACTGGGGGATGAAGCAGTTTGATGATTTAAAGTTCTGGCTGCTCTTGGAGAAGACCTGAATTTGGTTCCCAGAACCCACACTGACAAGCTGCTGTCTGTGCCTCTAGCTCCAGGGGATCAAATGCCCTCTTCTGGTTTCAATAGGCACCTGCATTCATGTGCACATACACACACAGAATCACATAACTGAGAAACAAAAATTTAATAACGAGCTCAAACCGTAAAGTTCGTAAAAGAAAACATGTTAATCATTGGCTTAGCCAATAGTTTTTAAAAAGAAAGAGGTAAACTAATAGCTTAAGACCATGTGCTACAAAGCCACCAGACAGTGACAATGAGCTGGTGGGATGACTCAGTGATTAAGAGCACTGGCTGCCTTTACAGGACCCAGGCTCAGTTCTCAGGATCCATGCAGCAGCTTACAGCAGCCTGTAACTCTACCTTCAGGGGCTCCAATACCCTCTCTGGCCTCCATGGGCAACAGACATGCACACGGTACACAGACATAAAAAACAATAATAAAGACGTGATAACAAAAGGTTACATGCAAGACTCCCATGACTCAGAAATTCTATCTCTAAGTTTATATCCAGCAACTGAAAACAAATGTCCACATAAAACCTCTCCGTATATGAATATAAACAGCAGTATTAGCCATATCAACCAAAAAGTCAAACTGGTCAACTACCCGTCGAATGGTGAATGAAAGAACAGACTGTGGCACATCCCACAATGGCTGTCATTTAGTCACGATGAAGGATGAGCCTCTTCCCAACCATTATTGCAATTTACAACTATTATGACCAACTTTAAGTCAGTCCTTACACATGTCCTTACTGTGACCTGACTCTGTATCTACACCACACACACAGAGTCAGAGAGCCACCTCAGGTGTCAGTCTTTGCCACACCATGTTTGAGACAGGGCCTCTCTGTTCTTCATCCCTGCTTGACCAGACTCACTAGCCTGAAGGTTTCCAGTGGGTGTCTGGTCCCCACCTTCCACCTCAGCATAGCAGCACGGGATGACAGATGCACACCACTGTACATGGCTCTGAAGATTCCAACACAGACTTGCACAGCAAATGTCTTACCCACTGCTGATTTGGCAAAAACGTATCTTTCTCCTCTTCTTCTTCTTCTTCTTTTTTTTTTTTTTTTTTTTTTTTTTTTTTTTGAGATAGCGTCTAACTGTGTAGACCTGGTTGGCTTGGACCTCACTATGTAGTTACTTGTCTTGCCTCAAACTCACAGAGATCCGCCCACCTCTGCCTCCCAGAATGTTGGAATTAAAGGTGTGCACCACCACTCCCACCTACATTTTTAAGTTTTTTATTTAAAAAATTATTATTTTATGTGTATGGGTATTTTGCCTGCAATTGTATGTTTATGCATGTGTGCCTGCCTGTTGCCCTTAGAGGTCAGAAGAGAAAGTCATATTCCGAGTTGGGGCTAGAGACAGAGGCAGTTGTAAGCCACTATGCTGGTACTGCAAGCTCTGGAAGAACAGCAAGAGCTCTTTAACCACTGGGCCATCTCTCCAGGTCCCTTTTTTTTCTATCTGTCTCTGTCTCTCTCTCTCTGTGTGTGTGTGTGCGTGTGTGTGTGTGTGTGTGTGTGTGTGTATGAGCTCGCTCACATACCATGGAAGACATGGTGCTTCTGTTGAAGAAGTTGGTTCTCTCCTTTCACTATGTGGGTCCCAGAGATCACACTCAGGCTAGGAAGGCCTGGAGGCAGGCACCTTCACCTGAGAGTCTTCTGTCAGACGCCCATTCCCTAAGTCCTTGCTCACACACCTTGGGGGGAACATGCTGCAGTGACAGTACGTGTGCCCAAGGCTGAAAAGTACACACGCACTGCACACAATAATGTCAGCTCACTATGCTGGTTCTGTACTGACTTGTTTGGCTGGTTAGCTGACTTGTTTGGCTGAAAATAGCTCTAGGGAAGAATCCCACATCTGAAAGATAATCTAAAAATTGTATCATAAATCATTTCGATTGCCTTTTCAGTGGGAAAAGTAATTATGAGGCATATTCCACAGACTCACGCTAGTCTTCTATCTAAACTGCTCTAACAACAAACCTTTGCCTGAATCAGAAAAGCATGCGAAATTAACATGATCACATTGGAATTCTAATGCGAAGAATTTGCGATATTCTGTAGTACAAAGTATTTTTATTTGCAACCCAATACTCTAATGTTTATGAAGTGGACAAATGACAGTTTTGCACACATGTATCATCCCCCAAACAATAACTAAAATGGTTAAAATATAAATATTCTCCCTATGAAAATAATAAAAACTGAAAGAGGGGGCAGTTGTGAACATCTATAATCTTGTTCCTTGAGAGACTGAGACAGGAGAACGACTTGTTGAAGACCAGCTTGGTCTAAGATGTAGAGTTTCAGGCTATCCTCAGGTGAAAAGTACAAGTCTGCCTGAAAAACTGCATGCATGCATGCATGTATGTATGTATGTATGTATGTCAGTCAAGATGGCTCACTGGAGCCAGGCACAGTGATACATGCCATTAACTCCAGCACTCAGGAGGCAAGTGAATCTCTAAGTTCGAAGCCAGCCTGGTTTACATAGTGAGTTCCAGGAAAGCCAGAGCTACAGAAAAAAAAAAAAAAAAAAAAAAAAAAACACCAAAACAACAACAACAACAACAAAAACCGGTCTCAAAACTCAAGAAAAAAAAAAAAAACAAAAAAAACTCATCAGATACAAGCATGTGCCACACAAGCCCAATATACCTGAGTTTAGCCCCAGAACCCACAGTAAGTAAAAGAAGGGAACCCCAAAAGTCACCCGTGACTGTCACAAGTTCACTGTGGCACATGTATGCCCACATACATTGATTACACATACACAATAATAGTAATACAAAATTTTTAATAATAAAAATTTCATTGCCACCAAAAACACTTAGTCTAAAAACCTGTGACATAAAAGTAAACAAATAGGCTAAAGAGATGGCTCAAAGGCTAAGAGCACCGGCTGCTCTTCCAAAGGACCCAGATTCAATTCTCAGCACCCACATGGCAGCTCACAACTGCTTGTTATTCCAGTTCCAGAACAGCCAAGGCTACACAGAAAAACCCTGTCTCAAAACAAAGTAAGCAGCTATCAGTATCTGCTTGACATGCTAAAAGAATAAAAACAAAAAAAAGTACCAACACATGCTAAACACGACTACAGGAAAATGAGATTGAATGAAAAGAACCAGACAGAACAGCCAGATATTATGTGATTCATTTATGTCAGATGTTCAGGACAATCCACTTCATAAGGCAGAAAGTAGATTAGTGAATGCCAGTAAGCCAGAAGAGGAGGAACCAGGGAGAGGCTGTTAAAGGGGACAAGGTCTCTGCTTGAGGTGATGGAAATGTTCCGGAACCACACAGTGTTCCAGGCTGCAGGTGCTGATTATACTAAATGCACTCAATTCTCTAGTTCATTATTCTATTTGTGGTGCTGGGGAACAGAGCAAGCATGGGCTTTCAGTGACCCTTTAAAAGATGAATCTAGATTGAGGGTCACATTTAGTAGTACAGGCCTCTTTTAGAATGTTCAAGACCCCATATCTGATCCTCACACTGAAAAGGCAACTTTAAAACACAATAAAGGGTGGTTTGTGGTGTGTGAGTTCCATTTTAATAAAGTTGTGATATTTTAAAAGTTTACTGTTCCAACTTCATACATTCCTAACTCCCATGACAACTGAAAGAACATGCAGGGGCTCACTCACTACCACCCTGGTTATCAGAGGTGTCCTCAAACCTCCTCACTCCTCACACGTGCTCAAGAGCCAGCATTCACACTCACACACGCATGCATGCATGCACGCACGCACGCACGCACGCACGCACGCATGCCACTCACCCTCCCTCCCTGTCTCCCTCCCTGTAAATAAAATGTTGTTTTTTGGTATTGTTTTTTTTCAAGATCCAGAATAGAGCTTCAGAAATCTGTTTGGTATCACTAACTCAGACTACTGAACCTCAAATCCATACCTCCACCACACAGGTCTCCTCTAGCTACAGCAGTAACGAGCTCTATGACCAATTCTTTTAGCCATCAGAGGAAAGCACAGCACTTAGGGCTCAGGAAGGAAATACACACACACTAGTGTGCCCCAAACCTTCCGCAGAGCTGAACACAGCAGCATTTAATCAGCTTGGGGCCAGGCTACTTGAACTACCTACCTGATAGCTCTAAGAAACAAGAGATCCAAAAGCTAGCTAGCACAGTAGGTTAAATCTGTAACCCAAGCATGGAAGAGACTGAGGCAAGACAACTACAAATTTAAGACCAAGTTGAGCTCTACAGCAAGATTCTGTCTCAAAAAATTAAGTTAAAAACTTCTTAAGTGGGCAGGTGTAGTGGCATGGGCCTTTATCCCAATTCTGGGGAAAGAGAGACAAGTGAATCTCTCTGAGGCCAGCTTGATCTACAGAGTGAGTTCCAGGAAAGCCAGGGCTACAATATAGTGAATCCCTGTCTCAAAAAACAAACCAACAACAGCAACAACAACAAAAATTAAGTGACAAAGAACAGTCCATTTGGACCTGGGTCACTCAGCAGGTCTGGTTCCAAGTTGCTAAGGTGGCCAGCACGACACAAACAGAAGCCCCATAAACTTCTACTAGGAAGGAGTCAGCTAAGGTCAGGGTAGCCAGCTGGAAGAGCCATCTACTTGCTCAGTCCCAAGGCAAGAAAGCATAGGCCTTCAGTGTCTCCCCTAAAAATTATACCTGTCAACCCAGAAGCAGCAACTGGTATCTACAACAGTCATTTAGGTACAGAATTAAGTGTTTCTAGTAACGGTAAATGATGTACATAATATATAAATAAGCCGGGTGCGCTTACACACTCCTGTCATCTCAATACTCAGGAGGCAAAGAGAGCAGGAGGCTCTTGAGTTCAAGGTTAAGACAAGCTATGAAGTAAAATCCATCTCAAAAAAAATTAAAGAAAGCAAAGTTAACACACAGAGAAATGTCTCTGTGTGTCTCTGTATATGTACATATGATAAAACTAACATCTGGAATATTATCTGGTACTTAGTATCCTGAGACATACTAAACACGTATGCTCTTGTGTTGGGTATAGCTTCTGGATCCAGTAAGCAGACTCAGAGAAAGAACTCAAAGAGCCTTGGTAGGTTTGCCTCCTGCTGGTCTATGAGCAATCAGCATGTGCTAGTGGCTTTTTTCTTAAGTAAAGTAAAAATGTAACCATTGTGACCTCCACTTGCCAGTACAGAGGCTAATTAAATGACCAGATGAGGAAAACCTGCTTGGCAAACATGAAGGCGGCCTCACCCTCCTGTCTTTCACATCACTTTGCTCCCTGGTAACACTACTAAACAACTCCCCAACCTGTGGACAACTTTTCCTGAGCCAGAAAGAACTGTTGCCTTCATTTAGGTGTCAGCAAGACCGGTTTTTCAAACTAGGAAAAGAAAAAGTCAAGCAAGAGGTCAGGACACAGAAGGCTGAGGCTGGAGGATCAGGGCTGCAGAGGAGCTCTGGGTCAGCCATGACTACCTGGTGAGACCACATCTCAAAAAGAAAAAAGATAAATTCCCTTTGGCAAGGAAGGAAAGAAGGCTCCGGAAGGGCCCCAGCCCCAGCTCCCCGAGCCTGCCTGCTTACCCTCATCTATTCCATCTTCACCCCATTTCTGAGGAGCTGCCCTTGTCACCCCATCCAATTCTGACTCTGAAATAGCCCTTGGCCCTGAAACAAACAAAAGCAGGAACATCACCTTTGCTCCTCCTGGAGCCTGGACTCTGAGACCTCAGGCAAGTCAGCAGCTCCCAGGTTCCACCCAGAGCTGAGCCACTGTAGGGCCTTGAAAGAGCTACTTCACTAGGAAGCCTCGGGACATTAGATAAAAACTGGCTGCCCAACCCCGTAGGGACCCTGAGGGCTGCCTGAGATAAAGTACTGTGTAAGATAAATA
Source organism: Arvicanthis niloticus (assembly GCF_011762505.2). Lineage (NCBI taxonomy): Eukaryota > Metazoa > Chordata > Mammalia > Rodentia > Muridae > Arvicanthis > Arvicanthis niloticus. The sequence continues at coordinate 32,814,397 of NC_133430.1, read as the reverse complement.
GCAAAGGGCAAAGCCCAGTGTGTAGCACAAAGCGAGGGAGAACAGGAGCCATTATAACTTAGAATCAGCTCACTGGGAAAACACCCAAGTGTGCTGCAAGAATGACTAGGCTCCCCTGCCTGTTACCCAGATGTCAGCAACTCAGCAGTGTGGCCAGATCCAAATCAGCTCCACCTAAAAAATCAACGTTCTCACCACACACCTCAAAAAACTCCTTTCCTCTCCCACCAAAATAAGGCATTAACAAGAAGTGGTGTCTTGAATCCCAACACTTAGGACGCAGAGGCAAGGGGACCTCCATGAGTTCTAGGCCAGCCAGGAGATACACAGTGAGACTCTGTCTCAAAAGAGGGTCAAGGAGCCACACAAGATGGCTCAGTAGGTAAAGGCACTTGCTGCCAAGCCTGGTGAGGTTTGCCTCAGCCACCACCCCCCCCCCCCCAAAAAAAAAAGAAAAGAAAATTATTGCCAGGCAATAGTGTCACATGCCTTTAATCCCAACACTCAGGAAACAGGCAGGCGGATCTCTGAGTTCGAGGCCAGCCTGGTCTACAAAGAGAGTTCCAGTCCAGCCAGAGCTATATAGAGACCCTGTCTCAAACAAAACAAAACAAAACAAAGCATTATTAATACTGGTTCTACAGCTGACTCTTAGTAAAGTGACTAATACACAGCCTAATACATATTAAGCTGAAAGGAACCCAACAAGGAGGCTGGAGGTTCAGCAGTTAAGGGCATGTACCATTCTTCCAACGGACCCGCGGGAAACCTAATGAGGAATGTAACCCAGCTCTGGAGATGCCATGCCCCTAATCTACTCACTACTCACATGCACATAGCCACACAGAGACACATAAACACAATTAAAAAAAAAAAAATCACCAGGCAGTGGTGGCGCACGCCTTTAATCCCAGTATTTGGGAGGCAGAGGCAGGCGGATTTCTGAGTTTGAGGCCAGCCTGGTCTACAGAGTGAGTTCCAGGACAGCCAAGGCTATACAGAGAAACCCTGTCTCAAAAAAAGAAAAAGAAAAAAATCTTACAGAAAGAAACTCAATAGCACCTCTATCTTACCCTCTTCTCTCTCCCACCTTCTGACTTACTAAAAAAACTTGGAATGTTACACATTCCAAGCTCATTTTGTAAAATGAACAGTTTTCAAGGATCCCCACTATTTCTATTTGGAAATCAGAGTATTTCCTGAGAGCAAAGTACCAGCCAGCCACCTCTGATCCAAGTGGGCAACAGCAATGACTCAAGAGATTCCATCTTAGCACTCAGAATCCTTTCAGCAGGCAGCATGAACACACACGGACTTTTCCCCAGCGGCCCTAGGAAGGGAAAAGCAGCAATGGGGAAGGAAGGAGGAAAGGAGTTACAGCCCAGCCAGATTCTAGAAGCCACCAAGGCACCAGGAAGTGCTCTCAAGTTGCTCAATATGGAGGCTCTTCTAGTGCTAGCCTCTAAAGCAGATCAGACCTGTGCCAACTGTGATCAGACATCCCTGTCAAGTTTCCTGAGCTAGTCCTAGTGCTAGCCCCTCCAAATCAGTCCCATCCCCAATTAACACAAAACTATCCAAAGCTCCCATACGCCATCACAATATAAACATCCTAAGTTCTACCCAGATCCAACAAATTATTATTTTATAATTTACCAATGAGATTTGTAACTAAGTTATGTGGGCAGCTATTTTCAACACTGAGTTTCTATTAATGATTTGTATTTGTTGGTTTCTAGTTCACTTTGCTTTCTTATCTTTTTTGGCTGAGTTCAAAGGAAGAGAGCCAAAGAAACCAAAAGCTTCTCTAATGACAACTGAGACCAGTATCCTCAAACACAAGCAGTGTTTCTGCAGTGGGACACAAACTGAGTTCAGCTTGCACCATCACTAACCTGATGACGCACCACACACACACAGGCCCAGTGTTACGTTTTCTTTTCTTGTAGAGGAAGGAAACAGGTGGAACGTGAGAGATTTTTCCCTTGAGAAACCCAAAACCTTTTCCATAATATTCAAAAGAACAGGGCAGGAGAGTTGGCTTAGCAGTTAAGAGCACTTGCTGCTCTTCAGAGGATCTGAGTTCCAGTCCCCATACCCATGTCAGGCAGTTCAAAACCTCCTATAACTCCAGCTCCAAGGAATCTGACATCCCCTGGTATCCATGGGCACCTGCACATAAATGGCATGCAGTCACAGACATGAATATATACTCATAAATAAAAAATAATAGCCGGGCGGTGGTGGCGCACGCCTTTAATCCCAGCACTTGGGAGGCAGAGGCAGGTGGATTTCTGAGTTCGAGGCCAGCCTGGTCTACAGAGTGAGTTCCAGGACAGCCAGGGCTACACAAAGAAACCCTGTCTCGAAAAACCAAAAATAATAATAATAATAAATATAATTTTTTTTAATTGGCCTGAAAAGATGGCTTAGCGGTTAAAAGCACTCACTGGCTGTTCTTTCCAGACTGGGATTCAATTCCCAGCACCCACATGGCAGAGCTCACTACTATCTGTAACTCCACCTCCAGAAAAATCTGGCACCCTCACACAGATGGAGAGAGAATGAGAGGGAGGGAGGGAGGGAGGGAGAGACAGACAGACAGAGACAGAGACATGCAGGCAAAATACCAATGCTCATAAACTAAATCTTTTTTTTAATCTTTCTTTTTAAAAACCACCTGGAGCTCAGTGGTAGAGCTTGTGTGGGGCCCTGGAGGCTCCAACTCTCCCAAAGGAAAAGAACAGCAGACAGTGATTTATGTTCACAGTCTAATTCATGTCTCGACTGAATAAAAGGTCTAATTTGTAGCCTTTCAAATAAGCATAGATGGATGAGAAGTTAAGAGCACTGGCTGTTCTTCCGGAGGACCCAGGTTCAATTCCCAACACCCACACAGTAGTTCAAAACTGCTTGTAACTCCAGTTCCAGGGGATCTAACACCCTCACACAGACATACATACAAATAAAATACCAATGTACATAAAATAAAAGTAAATGAATCAAATGGGACTTTACTAAAACTATGTCAAACACATAGTGCACTCTATCCTAATGGGGTGCACACTTACTATGTGTTCACATGTGAGATGGAGTTCCTTGCTAGAATAGAAGCACAGCCAATTCCCTATCAAATGTTTTCTTAAGGTGACTGGAGTCACAAGTTTGGCCTCATGAACACTGAGCACACTTGGTAAGGACAAAGATCACTTTCTTCCACTCCATTGTCCCCAAAGTGTCCCATGACCAGAGAGGTTAGGAATTCCCCTCCCGTGTCTTATAATTCCAGCAGTGCTGACCCTTGCCTCACAGACACTGCCCACAGCTCCTCTGCCGTCCCAGCAACTTAGACCATAGCCACACAGAAATGAGCCTTGCACAGATTCTTCCAAAACAGCTCTTGTCAGCTCTGTGATGAATTTCTTTGACATACCCAATTCACCGAGTTTAGCTCTCCTTTTATATCTGAATAAAAAGCTTTCCAATCCTGAGGACTGGAAATACCAACTCAAGAGACCTTTCCAAAAACCTTCCAAATAGGACACACGGCTCCCTTTTACAAACTCCACCTAGCTACAACCAAACTAGAATAAGCGCTAGTGACAGCTGGGACCTTAGAAGGAAGAAACGGGCCACAAAATGGATGGATGGATGGAGAGATAGATAGGTAGGTAGGTAGGTAGATAGATAGAAAGAAAGTCAATAAATAACAATAAATAAAAATATCACACCAGAAACAGCTGATGCAATCCATGTCCTGAGCAAACCTTCGCTCCACCACCCTTTTTGCTAACATGTCCATGGTCCACATGTTTCCCAGCTCTCGGCTTCACAGCTACAATGAACTCCTCGTTGAGGGGCAGGGGTCCGGTCTGTGCCATTCAATACAGCACACCCAGCACAACAGGCAATCAGTATGTACTGTTTCAATGAATGGATGATAACACATCTGCATGTGTCTGCATGCTGTGCTCTCTCTAGGAGAAGAGGAGAGTACTATCCCCATGGAGGGCTTGGTTCCACTCTACCCATCACTGACGCTTGAACAATCTTGACAACATCATTTAACTTACATTGGCCTCAACTTTCTGTGAGGTGAATGGAGCAATGTGATTTACTACACTACTTCTAATGCTGTGATGGCTATTTTGACTGTCAACCTAGCCATTTAGGACCATCAAGCAGAAACACTCTCTAGATGCATCCGTGAAGCTGTTTTTAGAGAAGCTTAACTGAGCGTGGGTGACACCATCCAGTGGGCAGGAGCTCTGGACTGGAATAAAGGGAAAAGAAGGATGTGAAGTGAATTTTAAAAGGGGTGAGGGTAGCCAGGCAGTGGTGGCGCACACCTTTAATCGCACTTGGGAGCACTTTATATATATATAAAGATTCTTTGATGTCCGACTGTTTAGCTTATATGTATGTGTGCCACATGCATGCCTGGTGCTCTAGGAAGTCAGGAGAGTTGGATTCCTTGGAACTGGAATTATGGATGACTGTGAGCCATGTAGGTGTTGGGAACTGAACCAGGGTCCTCTGCAAAAACAAGCACTCTTAGCCACCCAGCCACTTTTCTACCTCTGTGTTTCATGTCTTAACTGTAGGGGTCATATTTGTCAACTTATAAAACTACAAATCTCAATAAAGTTGGACATTATGCTTTGTTGTGTTTTGTTTTATAGACAGGGTCTCAACATGTGACCTTGAACTCCCAACCCTCTTACCTCTATCTGCCAAGTGCTGTGTTTACAAACACGCAACAGCACACTGGGCTCATGCAGTGTTGTAGAGGTGGGACTTAAAGCATGCAGGGAAGCACTCTACCAACTGAGCCACATCTCCAAGTTATGAGCGGGCAAGATGGTACACACCTGCAATCCCAACACTTAGGAGGCAGAGGCAGACAGAACTCTTGAGTTCAAGACCAGCTTAGTATATACACCAAGTTCCCGGTCAGCCAGGGCTACACAGTGAGACACATGTAGAAACAGTTAAATAAATAGTCCACACACAATTGGTTTTCTGTAGAAAAGGAAGAAAAAGAAAAACAAGAACAACCCAGAATAAAACACAACCCTAAAGCCATTTGTATTGGGTTATACCAACTATTTTCCCTAACAAGGGGAGATTTCATTTCTTAAATTCATGATAAGAAAGAAAAGGGGGAGGAAAAGGAAAGGCAGAAAGGAAAGAAGCAAGCAAGGAAAGTGGAAAGTAGTTTGCTTGTCTGCCTGCCTGCCCAAAGAATCCAGATCTAAACAGCAGAGCGTATGGAGATAATGGTGAAACAACAGTGACCCACTATTAACCTAAACCCACGGTCACCAGAGCCAGAACCACTGTGCAAAAAGAACTATGGGATCCTCAAATAACCTCTACGCAGGATTAACAAAATACTCGGGCATTCCAAGCAGGATGGCCTCCATCACTTCTCCCAGGCTCACTTGCTACATAGGAGTGTTCCTTTAAGACCATTTGAAGTGGGTTAGGGATGTAGCTCAGTGGCAGAGTGTTTGCCTGACACACATAAAGCTCTGGGTTTGATCCCCAGTGCTACAAGAGAGAAAAGGTTTGCAAAGCACAGGGGGGTTATCCCAGCTACTGAGCCATACAGTTCAGTAGCTACTTCCATTTCAAGGCAGGGTACTGATGTCCTTTAAAGCTCTGAAAGAAAGGTTATGAAAGGATGTGGAAAGGTTTAGGCATGTGGATGACACAGTCACCAGATAGCAGAGTATTCCTTAACTTCTAAGTTGCTCAGGGCTGTGCTGGCACTTAAATGTGGGTGTCTGAAAGGAGCAAAGTCAGTTCTTCTCAAGCATCGTATATCTAGAATCTACCAGAAATGACCTAGTATCAAGAATAGGCAGGGGTGGGATCTAGGATTTTCCAGAAAGTCAAGTCATCCTCCAAAGATGTCAAGCCAGTGGTCAGGTTCTTATATATAACTAGTACACATCTCCACCCTAAAATTCCAACCACAGCTTCCTGACTAATGGATGGATATGGTGGCACACTCTCTTGTTCCTACCACTTAGGAGGCAGAAGCATGGGTCTCTGTGAGTCCAAGTCAGCCTCCAAGGCCAGTCAGTAAAATCTACCTTAAAAAAAAAAAAAAAAAAGAGGAACAAGCAGCCAGTGAGATGGCTCAGTGTGGAAAAGTCATACGCTGCCAAGCCCGATGGCCTACGTTTAATCCCTGGAACCCTCATATAAAAAGGAGACTCGACTTCTGCAGTTATCTTCTGACCTCCCCACCCTGACAGTGGCACACACGCCTACACACATACACAGACACATACATAATAAAGGGTTTTGTTTTGTTTTAAAGAAAAGGCAAAGAGTTGGAAACGTAGCTCACTTGACAGACTGTCTGATGAAGCCCTGGGTATAGTCCTCGGCACTGCACAAACCAGGCTTGGAGATGTTTACCTGCTTATCTAGGTCTAAAGTAAAAGCTGGAAGATCAGAAGTTCAAGGTCATCCTCCCTACCAACTGAATCCAAGGTCAGCCTAAACTTCTATAGCTCAGCTTCCCTTCCCTTCATCATGGTCTCCCCACTAGCTCCTTCTAATTTCTCATCAGCCATCAGTTAGCACTTAAACATGACTAAAAAAGATCTCCTAGGTTCTTCTTCCTAAGCAGGTTAGGTCTCCAGCACAGTCCAGTCAGCCACCAGAGCTACACACCCGCAGGGAAGACCAAGAGTGGCACAACCAACAGACACATCCCCAGAGAAAACACAGCCAACTCAGCAAGAAACTTGCCCTCTACATTAACCCTGGCTCAAAAAGCCAAGCACTTCCTTCCGAATTCAAAAAGATGACTCCAAACTTGATGGGGTGGGGTGAAGGTAACTTCACACAGAGTGGAGGTAACTTAGAACAGATAAAGACGGGTTCCTTAAACAGCTGACTCACTGTGATTTTGACGGCTTATATGGGTCAAATTTTAAACAGCCCTGCACTAAACAGAATAGTCTCCCAGGTTAAAAGCCAGGCGTTAGTTACCGCATAATGAATCCAAAGCTGAGAATACTCACAAGACCCTGAGCAGAGACTAAAGGTACACACAATAGGGGCTCTTTCATGCCTCTGTTTGTCTGAGTCATCCCCAATGCTGCACTGCCCAGTAATCCCATTTAAGTCTGTCCAGTCCATCACCATCACTAAACAAAGGAGCTTTCACTTTCTATGAGTAAAGGACAGGGTTGGGGGAGGCTCTGCCACTCAGGCAATTATTGATTATTATTTTGACAGTGCCAGAGAGTTGTTGGGTGTTATTTTCTTGGCATGGCACCTAAGAAGCTAATGGCAAAATGCACGTACATTCTGACCAGAATCTGTCAGAGGGTAGCTCCCCACTGCACCAAAGTCAGCTCTTATCCCTATCCATCTGGCCATTAGAGAGAAGAATGGAAAGTCCAACAATGTAGAAAATCAGGATTCCTTTTGCTCATGTCCTACTGGCCAGAATGGAGTTCTTTGGGGTTTGAACAAGGCTACCTAAAGACAGGGTCCCAGGAGCTACCTAGACCAGAGCCAGAGGACAGAGTAAAGCAGGCCCATGGACCATGACACAAAAACACGTATGTGGCAGGAAAAGTCTGTCAGGATAAAGTCTTCCCATCCAGTAAGAAACATCTTTTTCCATTTTTGAATCCTACTAAAGTAAGGTCTCTTTTGGTCAATAAAAAAAAAAAAAAGCCAAGTCCCAGTATTTTGAGCAGCACTATTCTGGGACTGTCAACAGGGGAGGCAGCCAAGCAATGTGTTGGGTCTTCTTAAAGGACCGGTCTCAATGAGGTATCCAGTGACCAGGCTGAGAGAAGGGCAGAAGACTCAGCTTGGGTTCCCATGTCACAGAGCAGCCTATGGATGCTTGCGACTCAAGAAAAGGCCTGACCCACCCAGACCGTTAGCCCCCTCAACTACCTCATGAGTCAGCTCATGATGTCAGGAGATGGGCCGGCCTGAGTCTCAGTCAGCGGTCAGTCAACATGAAGATGAGACACAGCTCTAGGTAGTATGCCTCTCCTGGAGAGGACACTCACGGGGACTTCATAAAAATGATCAAAGAGGTGAATGGGCTAGGATGAGGGAAAACCTCTACAGAGTTTGTTTAAAAGAGAGGCTAAAGAAATGGCTCAGGGGTTAAGAGCACTTGCTGCTCTTTCAGAGGAGCCAGGTTTGGTTGCCAGCACCACATGGCAGCTTACAACTCTCAACTACCTCTAACTCTGTTGGGCATCAGACATGCACACGGTACCATAGACACACATGCAAGCAACATACAATCATAAAACAAAAACACATCAATCTTAGAAAATGAGGTCACTGACCTAAATGTTGGAAGAAAAAAAAAAAAAGAATGAAGGATGACTTTTTGTTTTTCATCTTTTACCCCAATTACTAAACATACTAATAGAACAAGATGTCTGACTTCCTGAAGACCCCAAAAATAGGAAAACAGCACCCTCTTCCTCCTATAAGAACCCTAGTCACTAGAAAGCTTATTCTCCTAACTTGGAGACATTTGCTAAGGGAGCTGTTCTGGCTTCCAGACATTATAAGCAACCTGTTTTAGTGCAAGTCCTTCATTACCACTGAATAATGGGTCTCTATACTGTGCTCTTCCTGGTCAGCTCCACTGGGGCCCAGGAAACGGGCGCAATCCCAGATGTCTCCCCATGTCACTAGAAAGACCACAAAAAAGAGAGAGGATGGGCTTACCTGGCAGGGCTGCTTCTGAGAGACCAGAAGCAAGAAGGGTGTTGGGTTAAATTCTTTGCTCTACAGCAGCTTCCCCCAGTTCTGTAGTGAGCCTTTATCTGGTAAATCCATTTCTCAGTCACTACACTATTGACATTCTGTATCAGATGAACCTTCAGGGTTCTCATCTGTGAAAACACAACCTACTCCCCAAGATGTAGCAGGCTAGAGATTCTCATCCCCCAAGTGATGTCCATGTGTTGATCCCAGGAACCTAGGAAATGCCAGTTTATACAACAAACAGAACTCTGAAGATGACTCAGTTAAGAGCTTGAAATGGGGAGAGTATGCTAGATTGTCTTGGCAGGACCAATATATCCTCAAGGATCATACAAAGAGGCATCAAGAGGGACACAGAGCAGAAAGAATATGATAATAAAGCAGAAACACACAACGGGAGTAGAAACTTCCATGCTGACTTGGAAGTTCAAGGACAGGGCCACAAACCAAGGAATGCACACCAACTCTTACAGCTAGACAAAACCAAGAGAAACAAAATTCTCCTCTCTAGCTTCTACAAGAGCACAGCCTATCAACCCACTTTAAGACTTTTGATCTCTGAAATCAGATGGTAATCTGTGCAAAACTAATGCACAGGATTACCATTAGGGTTGAATGCCTCATGCAGGTGCTAAGAAAAATTCCTAACACCATAATAAGAGGGGGCTTTTCAACTTCAGCTATTATGAGCCAACACCAGAACACAGAGAAAAATAATTTCAGGGCCAGCTGTGGTGCTGCATCTGTAATTGCAGCACTCAGGAGGCTAAGATCAAAAGTTCAAGGACAGACTGGGTTATACAGAAGTCTGAGACCATGAACTAACTACATAATCAGATTGTGTCACGTTTCGTTTAACTCTTCCTTCACTTGTGTGTACGAACACATGAATGTGCCACAAAACACATGTGGCAGAGGTGAATGTGGACATCAGAGGACACTGTCCCTCTCCCAGGGTCAAGTACCTTTACCCACTGGACCATTGTACCAGCCTGTCTGAAAACTTTTATTAAAAGGAAAAATGAAATGCAGTGGTAACAGTGCGCTTCTCATGGCATGTGATGTTGTGTAGGGCATAAGACATAAACTAGGTCAATGTGTAGTCTACATTTGTGTTATACAACCATATTTTACTGCTTTGCATATAAAGCTATTAGAAAACTAGACTAGATAATTTCATTATCTAAGTCTTTACTTATAACTTTATAAGAACAAATATTCACCTAAAGGGAATGAATTCTGTTTCAATCCACTATTCCCAACTAATGTTGCTGTGACTGAGAAACTGTTATTTCCTGAGAAGTGATCAACCCAGCTGCACACATCACACAAAAACAGATGAAGGGTAGGTGTCTCTGTGGAGCTACATTTATCCCATTAGATTTCTATCTTTCTAAAAATCCCTTGTTAAGAAACATGGACCATCTTGGTATGGTGGCGAACACCTTTTATCCCAGTACTCAGGAGACAGAGGCAGGTGGACCTCTGAGTTCTACAGAGCAAGTTCTAGGACAGCCAGTTACAGAGAAACTGTCTCAAGAAAGAAAAAGAAAGATGGACTGTACAACTACAAGGCAGGCCTAACCAAGTCTCTGTACTGGAAAGGCTAGGACAAGAAGGTTACCAGTTCAAGGCTAGTTTGAGATCCACAGTGAAACCCCGCCACAAACCCTAAGAAGGGACTGGAGAAATAACTCAGAGGTTAAGAGGGTGGACCACTCCTGCAGAGAAAAAGTGATTGGTTCCCAGCAACTACATCAGATGGCTCTCAACTGCCCATGACTCCAGCTTCCAACATTGTCTTCTAGCCTTCTCTGGCACCTACACACACTTAGCACAGATGAAGTCAGACAAGCTCACACACACATAAACAAAGTAACTTTTTCACTAAAAAAATAAACATGCCTTCCTCAGGATCACCAGGTATTTAACTAATAGTTGCTAGAGAAGTTGAATATATTTTCTTCAGTGGTGTAGACACTGATAAATTGCCTATGCTCCTGTAAGCATCCCCAAATAACGACACTGGTTCACATTAATTAATTAATTAATTAATTAATTAAAATGATTTTTTTTAAAAAATAATTTACTTACTTTTATGTACATTGGTGTTCTGCCTGCACATAGATCTGTGAGTGTCAGATCTCCTGGAACTAGAGTTACAGACAGCTGGAAGTCACCATGTGGGTGTGGAGAATTGAATCGAGGTCCTTTGGAAGAACAGCCAGTGCTCTTAACCTCTGAGCCAACTCTCCAGACCCATAAAAAAGCTATCTGAAAATGATAATACCAAGATTTTTTTTTTTTTTTTTTACCCTACTTGGGGGAAACGTATTTTAAGAAAACAAGACAGAGGTAAACAGATGGGCAGATTGCCTGACTGGGTTGGGAATGGAGCTTTGTTGGTCAAGTGCTGACCAAGTATGCATGAAGCAAGCCTTGGGTTCAATCCCCAGAACCACATAAACTAGACTTGATAGTACAACCTGTGACCCCAGCAGTAAGAAGGTGGAGTCAGTCAAAAGAGATTATAATTCAAAGCCAAGCCAGGTCTGCTAAACACACACCTTTGGAAACAGAGACAAACTGATCTCTAAGTTCAAAGTCAGCCTGGTCTATCTACATGGTGAAGTGTAAGATATCCAAGGCCTGTGAGACCCTATCTCAAAAGAAAATTCAAGGTCATCCTTTATTGCAAAGCGTTTGAGGATAGCATGGGCTACACTAGACAACGTCTTTAAAAGTCTCCAGCAAGAACCAGCAAGAAGAAAGGACAAAGAGGAAGAGGGGATGAAGATGATACAGGTGTGGAGGCAGGTACCAGGAACCCTAGTGCTGGGGTACAGTAAAGGTGGGAGCAGCGGCAGGAGGACTCCAAGGGCTTTCAGGCCACAGTCTAACTTAAACAGCAGGCTCTATGTTCAGTGAGTGACTGTCTCCAAGAGTAACTTAAGATCAACCTCTAGCTTCAGCCTGAAAAAGACACAGACACACAGACACTCACACACAAACACACGGGGGGGGGGGGGGGGAGAATAGGATAAATATTAAGTTAAAATGAGCATGTACCTTAAGGCCTATTTGTTTGTTTGTTTTTGTCTTTGTTTTTTGAGCCAGGGTTTCTCTGTGTAGCCCTGGCTGTCCCGGAACTCACTCTGTAGACCAGGCTGGCCTCGAACTCAGAAATCTGCCTGCCTCTGCCTCCCAAGTGCTGGAATTAAAAGACGTGAGCCACCACTGCCCAGTAAAGGCATATTTTTAAAAGGTATCTATACTCTCAAAAAACCAAAAAGAAAAAAACAAAGTGTCTACACAAAATATTCAAAACTACTGGCTCGTCACAGATCTTCCTCTCACTTTCCATACCACGAACTGTGACTTTCAGAGGCTGGCAGTATACCAGAACAAACAAGAACTATCCAGATCCAGCTGCTCCATTTATGAAATATTTAATAAATGTTGCCCAATTAGAGCATAATCCATAATGAAGACATTACTGCTGACAAGGGAGGCAGAATGGGATCTGGGTCATTCTTCCATTACTCTATTAGTTCCTCGCAAGCCAATAAAGGGAAGTCTGTGTTAGCAAGTAACCAGCAACAGTGGAAGGAACAGGGATCATGACGTAATTCATTTCTATCAGCTTATCCACATAGGAAAGGGGAGAGGAGGTAAGAAATACTTGATGGATAATTGGGAAATCCCTCTGTTGGTGACTTACATCAGAGTTCTTCCCTCTGGAGACTGAGTGAGTCATCACCAAATACTAAGTCACTGGGCCACAAATACCACAAGGGGACTGACAACAACAAACCAGTCCAGGACATGAGGCTCCAGGCCCTGTATGATAAGTTGTTTCCACTCCCGTTCTCTCCATGGCTCTGTGAAACTGAGGCAGAAGGGACTAGTGAGGCGGGAGTGCCTGCTGTGGCTGCACAGCCCAGGAGCACTGAGCTACGATGTGAATTCAACACTGAGGCAGTCTCTCCTTGACAGCCAACCAAAGGGCCTGCCTCCAGATGGCTTATCCAGTAAGAAGCTTGTTGCCACCAACACTGAGTTCAATCCCTGGGAACCACATGGTGGAAGGAGAGAATCAACTCTTACAAACTGTCCCCGGCACAGGAGCAGTAAGACACACATGCACGTTCTTTTAAAAGCCAATTTAAAAAGAAAAAAAAAAAAAAAAACAGAACTAAAAACTAATACTACATTACCCTAGCAGGGCATGGGAGCACAGGCCTTTAATCCCAGCACTTGGGAGGCAGAAGCAGGTGGATCTGTCTATAGATTGGAGTTCCAGGGCAGCCAGGGCTACATAGAGACATCCTATCACAAAAACAAACAAACAAACAAAAACAACAACAAAAAAAAAATCATCCTTTCCACAGTCATTCCTGATGGTCACAGCCCACCATCTGACTCCCAGCTAAGGGACATTCTTTTTGAACTTCACATCCATAGCCATCTCTTGCCACTCTCTCCCCAAGTGGGACAGACCAGAGTCACTCTGGAAGCCTTCCCTGGCTTCTACTGATCACAAGTCACCACCGTTGGAATCGTCTTCTGAAACTATTTTTAATAATATATGTTTATGTGGAGTATTGTGTACATGATGTTCTTAGAGAGCAGAAGAGACTGTTGGATCCCTTACCTAGAATTACAGGCATTTGTGAGCCTCCCAATACGAGCGCTGGAAAACTGAACTGGTCATCTGCAAGAACAATCCGCTGCTCTTAACCGTTGAGCAGTCTTGTGCCACCCACACTTGACCCTCCTATCTGAACACTGAAGTTCTGGAAGTGAACTCTATGAGAAGTAATTGGGGTAAAGTCATCAAAGTGGAGCCCTGTGATGGGAGGAATGGCTTACTGAGCCAAGAAACTTGAGCAGAAGTCTGATACCCGCTCCCACATAATACTCAGAGACTCCCAGATTTTCCAGCCTCTAGACCTGTGAGGAAAAATGAATTTTTTTATTCCTCATAAGTTACCCAGACTCAGGTATTTTGCTCTAGCAACAGATTATGAACTAAGAAGCTTGTACAATTAAACCAAAAGAGGCCACCTGGAAGAAAAATGTCTTTATAAAAGATTTTTTTTCCGCCGGGCGGTGGTGGCGCATGCCTTTAATCCCAGCATTTGGGAGGCAGAGGCAGGCGGATTTCTGAGTTCGAGGCCAGCCTGGTCTACAGAGTTCCAGCATAGCCAGGACTACACAGAGAAACCTTGTCTCGAAAAAACAAAAAAAACAAAAAAAAAATATTTTTTTTTTCCCTTCAATACTAAGGATACACATTTCTAACATTATTCACGGGTTTTCTACATACTCTCCTGCATGTCTTAAGCTGTTTTAAGCAGTTTTTCCTACCACTAATGACAGTGCTGGCACGCAACACCCTGCAGAGGCTCATTTCATTCTCACAACCACTGTTCCCATTGTATAGATGAGAAAACTAAGGCTTGGAGGAAAGAAAAACTAATTTGGCCCAAGATTATCTAGCTGGTAAATAACTAACTCTTAACTCTGCAGTCCCAGCACCTTGGGAGGCTGAGGTAGAAGGATTACCAGTTCAAGGCCAGCCTGAACTACCCAGCAAGACCCTGTCTGAAAAAACTAAAAAAAAAGTAAGCCAGACATAATGGCTCACATCTACAATCCCAGCACTTGGAAAGCTGAGGCAGAAGGACTGTTGTGAATTCCAGGCCAGCCAAGCTACGGAGTGAAACTTTTCAAAACAAAATCAACAACAAGCCACCTAAATAAATTTGACTCCAGACAACTTAAGGCTTCTGCCTCTAAGGGGCACTGCCTCCTTCCTGACTGTCTTGGAGAGCAAACTCCCAGCAACAGATGGATATACAGAGAGGAGTCCCTAATGGCTGTGGACTTACCTGGATCTCTTCGTTTTCATCTACCAGGAGGAAGCTCACAACCCTCTCTGTCATCTTCTTTCTCTTGGTCTCCTCATCCATCTCTTCCCCCTCCAGGGCGTCCTGGACCTTACTGACATGGTACACAGTAATGGGGTGTCTTCTCTTGTTACCCCCTGAATGAGTCCTCTTCTGGCACTCCAGACAGAGATTGATTTTGCAGGTCTGGCACCTCACGGCTGCCCTCTGCCTAACACCTGGAGAATGCCCGTTGGGGCCCTTGCAGGGGTCACAGTAAGGGACATGGCCAGCTTTGAGTCTTATCCGCTCATGGTTTCGAAGGCGCTCCTGCCGGTGGAGTTCCTCCTCACAGCGGAGACACTGCAGACTACAACACTCATCACATTCGAAGACAGCTTCATCAGTCCCGCTGCAAGCGTAGCTCTCTTGGCACATGAGCCCCGGATTCAGGCCCTTTTCTGCTAAGGAAGTCTGGGCACTCATAGCTTAGACTTGTCTGGAAAACACCCACCCTGCAACAGTCACTACTGTACTTTCCCAGGAATGAAGAAAGACAAAGGCTTTGAGTCTGAAGACAGCTAGCACTTCCACAGGGTTCTGAACCCTTTAAAATAGAAAACCTGTCCGGCTAAAGATTTTCACACACTCAACAAGCGTTCAACTTTTTAATTCTCTGCCTCCAAGTCTCTTGTACCAGCAGCAGTGTCCACTGAGTTTGATGGTCTCATCCTCTGCAAAGTACAAAGAAAGGTGTATAGTGAAAGCGAATTTGACAGTCTCTGCCCCACGCTGAAGGGTCTGCTGGGTTCACAAAGGTCAGCTCGTCGGTTTGGGCCTCAGCTACAAAGTCATAGTGATGACAGAAGGTGGTGAGGAGCTGTTTGATTTACTTGGACCTCAAGCCAATGTTTCAAGGGCTACCTAGAACAGAGAAAGAAGATTTTACTAATCTGGGGAGAAAAAAGCAGAAGTGTACCTTAAACTAAGCAAAAAAGAAAAAAAAAAAAAAAAAAAAAAAACACCTAAATGCTAGGCCAAAACCAGAGAGAACCCTCACTCTTGCTTATAAAACCTACAGTGGTTTATTCTGGGACTAGAAATGTCATCTCAAAATCATGGCTAAGGATCTCCCTTCTAAAAACAATTGCCATGCTGGGTACAGTGGTACACCTGTGAATGCTAGCACTCAAAAGGCTAAAGCCTGGCTACTAAGTTAACTACAAAAACCAGCCTAGAGGCACCTGCACAGGGGAGGCAGAGGCAGGTGGATCTCTGTGAGTTTCAAGCCACAGCCAGGGTTTCACAGAGAGACCCTGTCTCAAAACAAACACTTCTAGACTCAGAGGCTCTAAAAGATTTTTGCAGGTTTGTTGGTTAAATGCTCTGCTCATTATATTAAATTCTGATTCAAAAATCACTAAACAGACAGTTTTTAGGAAGCTAGCTCTCTGCACCTGCTCCTTATATGTGTGAAGTGGAGAAGACGGTCTGTAAAAAGCTAAGAAAAATACTGTAACAATAAATTCAGACCTCTCTCAAAGACCTCCACAAACCCAATTATCCTTATAAATGGACTCTTTTAGCTCTGGACAAGCAAAGGCCTAGTAAGGACTCTAAAATTGACAATGATAGTCCCAACTTCATGTTCAGAAACAAGAAAACAACTACTGTGCTTGCTTTTGCCCCTTTTTTCTACAGAGGAAGAGAGCTGGGAGCAACAGGAGGCAGAATTCCAGCACTAGTAGAGCCAGGCTCATTTTCTCTTGTCACTCAAACACTTAAAACAAAACAAATCAAAACTTAGAGAGACAGGAAAGGGGGTTTGGGGCCACGTCTAAATGTAATCACTCCTAATACGCCCTACCTTTGCGTTCTATTCCAAGAGCACAACCAAGTGTAAAGTCCTCCTTTCAGATACTCACTCCTCCCTTACAGTAACCAATCTATCCATCTGATCTTCAGATAAACAAGGCAAGGGAGTAACCAGGGGACCTTATTTACACCTTAACCTCAGACGTGTCCAGTCAGCTCCCAAAAGGGAAATAAATACCAAAACTTGTCACTACTGAGAAAAAAAAAACAAAAACAAAAAAACAAAACCAACCTTCAAATGAACAGCTGACCCTCACCACCACCAGGCCAAGCAAACAATATGCCCACTCGGAGCCCCCCACCAATCCAGGGTCCCTCACTCCCACCTTGCTCCCGAACACCACCACCACAACCCAAGGGGTGGCAGCGGAGCCGAAGAACAAAGAAGACCCCACACACACTCAAATCTCACAAACCCGCACATCCCGGAGCCGAATCCATTGTTTATGCCACCCCACCCCCACTCGAGCCGCACCCGTCCCCCCTTCCTCCCAGGAGCGACTGGAGCCCCGGGACCAGCGCTCGCCTGGGGCTGGGCCGAGGCGCCCCCGCCCTGTCCGTCGCCGCCCGCGGAGCCCACCCGGAGCAGCTCCGCCAGGACAAGGCTGTGTAGGAGACGCGGATTGCCGACGGGACCGGGCTGCTCTAGGGCCCCGGCGGATCCATCCTCAGCTCCATCTCCGCCCCCTCCTCCTCTGCTGCCTCCCAGGCTTCCTCCTCTCTTGTTGTCAGTTGGAATCAGCTGATCAGAGTGAACTTCTCCCAGCTCGGACCAACAGGAAGGCATGAACAGCGCAGACCAGCGAGGGAGGAGCGGCCAGAGGCTGACCCCGACAGCGGCGGAGCGGGAAGGGCGCTCGCGGCCTTTTGGGAGTTGTAGTTTTTTAGGGGATCGTCGTTCTGTACTACATCCCAGAAATCGGGCTCTACATGACTACAATTCCCGATGGAAGCATCGCCCTTGCGAATAGGCGGGGCAGACAGGTCGGAAAGCATTTCGGGACTTGGAGTCTCGGCCGGGACTGAGGCTTTTTTTTTTTTTTTTTTTTTTTTTTTTTTTTTTTTTTGCAGGTTGCAGCGACTTGTTTAGGGCAGTGGCCTGAGTATTGTAAATTTTAAAAAAAGATATGATGTTCTATATAACCAGAAAATGGCATGGCACATTATTATTGTACACCTTTCCTTCAGAAATGCTCAAAGTGGAAAAATACCAGTAAACATTGAGAGGATATCACTATGCTTGAGGGTGTTTTGTTTTCCCTTCAAAGGTATTCAACGAACTCACTGTTTTGTTCCAGCCTGACTCCTTTTTCTGTCTTTTTCCCTCTATAGGCTTCATAACTTCTAACTTTTAAGTTGTGCAAAGCTAGAGCTCACATTCTAATAAAATGTTAATACCATTATTTTCTAACTTTTTTAAAAATAGCTTTATATTTGTTGAGTGCTTTCACTTTTTTCTCATTTATTTCTTGAGACAACAGAGAAAACACAATGCATGGGAAAGATACTGGTCTGTAATGCCTAGTAAAACTAACTACATAGGAAGGTAGGGTAAATCACTCAGTCCCTCCATAAAATAAAGGAATTTTGCTGTGTAATTTCTGATGGCTCTGCCAATCTTAACATATGGATCTTATCTTGACAATGGTTAAAAAAACTGAGAGAAAAAACTAAGGTTAAGTTACTTGCCAGGGTACACAGAAAATTATTGACAACACTGGATAAGACCTCCTCTTCTGATTCCAGCAGGACACTCACTTGCCTTCTGATTCAAAGGACATAATTAGATCAATAGTTAAACCAAATCTACAAAACAGTGAATGAGCTATGGATTATATTATTGAAAATTATCTCCTCACCACACAAAGCCAACAGTAGAAAACTTGGATGAGCTTTTTTTTTTTTTTTTTTAACCTGCACCATATTACAAACCAGGATAAGAACTAAGCTATCTACATTACATTAAAAACTAAATGTTTAGCCAGGCAGTGGTGGCGCACGCCTTTAGTCCCAGCACTTGGGAGGCAGAGGCAGGCAGATTTCTGAGTTCGAGGCCAGCCTGGTCTACAGAGTGAGTTCCAGGACAGCCAGGGCTACACAGAGAAACCCTGTCTCGAAAAACCAAAAAAGAAAAAAAAAAAAAAAAAAACAAAAACAAAAAAAACTAAATGTTTACTAGAAATAAGATGGTGTATGGAGAAGAAAAAATTTGATTAAAATAAGTTAAGCTAACAAGTTTTAAACAAGCCTGAGGTTGGTTGGCATGACAAAGGTTTTATCCCTAAGACTGCCTCTGTGGCTGTGTGTACCTTTGCTAGATTATTTCATAACCTTGATTATAAAATGAATATATTGGTCTATGTGTATAGCTCAAAAGAGATTGCTTGTCTGGCATACACAAGGCCCAGGGTTTGATCTTTAGCACCACAAAATATGGGGGTTAATAATATATCATAGGAACAAACATTTAGCATTTTAAGTCTTATTTAGTTTGTGTGTGTGTGTGTGTGTGTGTGTGTGTGTGTGTGTGTGTGTGCTGGTGCATGCACACATGAATCAGGGGCATGTTTAGGCCAGAGGTCAATCTTAGGCATTGCTCCTCAGAAGCCATCTACCTTGTCTTGTTGGTTTTGGTTGTTTGGCTGGTTGGTTGGTTTGGGGTGTTTCTTTGTTTGTTTGATATCTCACTTAGCCTGGATGTTACCAAGATGGCTAGACTGGCTGGCCAGTGAGCCCTAAAGATCCTCTTTTTTTTTTCTGTTGCCCAGCACTGGGGTTACAAAAGTATACTACCATGTCTTGTATATGAGCAGAACTAACAGCATGCATATTTATTAAAATGGAGACTTATTAGATTGGTGTCTTAGCTATGGTTTCTATTGCAGTGATGAAATACCATGATCAAAAAGCAAGATTGGGAGGAAGGGGTTTATTTAACTTACACTTCCACACTGTAGTCTGTCACTAAAAGCCAGAACAAGAACTCAAACAGGGCAGGAACCTAGAGAATACAGAATGCCATGGAGGGGTGCTGCTTACTGGCTTGCTCTCCTGTGACTTAGTCTACTTTCTTATAGAACCCAGGACCCCCAGCACAAGAGTGGCGCCACCCACAGTGGGTTGGGCTCTCCCCATCAATCACAAAGGAAAATGCCTATTGCCAGATCTTCTAGAGGCATTTTCTTAAGTGAAGCTCTGATGAGTATAATAAGTTGACGACATTAAACTTACCAGTACAACTGACTTACACACTATACTCTAGGTAGTACAGCAGTGGCTGCATTTACCTTGGAGACTCTGATAACTCAATCTATGAGGCCAGATTCCTCAGTAGTCCTAGTCTGGCATTGAAGGCCTGGAGGATTTCTGGAAAAGCCATTGGTCTTCAGTGAGTATTAGAAGCCTAGAGAAACTGAGACATTTCCACAAGGAATGGCAGCAGTGGTAGAAAGAGAGCAAACAGGGTAGATGAAGTTGCCAGCACAAGGAAGGCAAGCAGGGAGAAAGAAATTGCTGAACTTCCTTTTTATCTGGGCTGCCACTGGACGCTGCTACCCACATTCAGGGTGAGTGTCCCACTTCAGATAAACTGGTCAAGAAACTTTCTCACAGCCCAGTGTAGTGGAACTGCACGCCTTCAATCCGAGCACTCAAGTGTCCACCTCTCTCTAGGAGATAGACAGATCTCTGTGAGTTCAAGGCCAGCCTAGTCTGTTTATGGAGTTTTAGGCTAGCCAGAGGTACACAGTGAGACTGTGTCTCAGAGCAGAGAGGGCAGAAAGGGGAGGCATAATGACAACCTTCCCTCACAGGTCTAGCACCAGTCAAGCTGACAACTAAAAGTAACCCACATAGCAAAGATTTTATGTAAATTTAGAGGTTTTAACCTAGGTACCCAATCCCCAATGCCACATTAAATGGTAACCCTAAGAAACATTCCTAAAACTGTGAGGAATAGCTCCCTCCAGGGAGGACAACTAAGGTGCAAAAGAAGAAAGTTGTTTTGGTTTCTTATTTTCTGTGTATGCATGTGTGCCTGGGCGTTTGCGTGTGCACTACCATCTGCATGCATGAGCCCACAGATGTCCAAAGAGGGCATGGATCCCCTGGAACTGTAGCAGTTGTGAGGCCCCATGTCAGTCCTGGGAAGTCGAACCCTCAGCAAGAGCCAGGAGTGCTCTTAAAGGCTGAGCCATTTCTCCAACCCCAAGAAAGCTGTTGGCATTTGATTTTGTGTGGTTTTTCTGTGGAAGATGAACCACAGAGCTCTTGAATCCTTTCACTGCAGAAACACAATGTCAGGAAGAAGGGGGGAAACTAGCTTTGCTTCTTTTATTGGTTCATCAGATCTTTTTATATTTTTGGTGGGTTTCGCTCTCTTCAACCCTCTTCACCCTTGGTATTTTCACTGGAATGTTGTCTGTGAGAGAAAAACTGAGTCATTGTTCCAGAGGGAATTTACTGTTGGGTTGTTGGTCTTTTTTCTCCCTCAGGAAGAAACACTTTAAATTCACTGTTATTATTTTATTTAATGAAAGGCCATCAAGACATTTCTGTGTGAGCTGTAAACCCCAGTCTATGGGTCTAGTGGCACCCACATACACCACCACAACTTCCCATATTCAAAGACAATTTTCTTTCTTGTTTGTCAGGTTGGAGTGTATTTACTCTCCATTTACCTCTGTGGGAACTTGAGTGTCCAGATTTAGGGTTCCTACCAGGTCTTAGGCTTTCCTTCCTTTCTTTCTTTTCTTTCTTTCTTTCTTTCTTTCTTTCTTTCTTTCTTTCTTTCTTCCTTTCTTTCTTTTTTTCTCTGTGTAGCCCTGGCTGTCCTGGAACTCACTCTGTAGACCAGGCTGGCCTCAAACTCAGAAATCCACCTGCCTCTGCCTCCCAAGTGCTGGGATCAAAGGCATGTGCCACTACTGCCCGGCTGTAGGCTTTTCTTCTGTCCCACTTTCTCCTTGAAGCCCCAGAAAAGTCATGCTAGGAGGCACACACCTTTGATCTGAGCACACGGAAGGAATAACTAATAACAATAATAACAACGATGATGATGATGTGTAATAAGAATTAGCTGCAACAAGAAATACAAAAAACAATTTGAATTTTTTTTTTAGACTTTAAATTGTATGTATATAAATGTTTGCAGGCATGCACATATGTGCACCTTGTGCTCGTGACCTTTGTATGTATATAAATGTTTGCAGGCATGCACATATGTGAATCATGTGCTCATGTCTTTTTGTATGTATATAAATGTTTGCAGGCGTGCATGTATGTGCATCTTGTGCTCATGCCTTTTGGGTCCCCCGGAACTAAGGCTGTGGACAATCAGTGACAGTACTTCCTCCAGCAAGGCCCAATTCCTAAAGGTTCCACAACCTTCCAAACAATACCACCAACCAGGGACTGAGTGCACAAATATGGGAGCCTACAAGGGACATTTCTTCCAAGCTGCCACACACAGACACACACACACACACACACACACACACACTAAGTTCATGAGGCTGCATTCAGGTATACAGTGTGAAGTATACAAATTGTGTTAAAAATGCCACTGGCTGGGTGAATTTGCCAGATCTCAAGAAACACACCTTTAGCCTTGCCTTACAGGTTAGAAAATTTGGTTTTCCTACCATCTTCAGAAGTGAACTCATCTTTAAATTCAGGATGCATAAACCCAGCTTGCTATGCTAGAGATACCACCCCAAAAGTTTCCAGTGAGATACTACTCTTATCTATGTTATCCAAACTGGAATTCTGTGTGTGTGTGTGTGTGTGTGTGTGTGTGTGTAAGTATGTGTACCTATGATTTAAAGACAAGGTCTTGATGTATATATAGCTGAGGATAACCTTGAACTCCCGACTCTCTTGCTTCTGCCTCCTAAATACTGGATTACAAACTAGGCACGCACTACCATGCCCAGTTTCAGACTAGACTCCTTAAAATTACTACAGCACTTTTGTTCCCATAATAGTTCTGTGAGAGAACTATAGTGAGAACAGTGCTTGATGAAACTAGAATCAGAACAAGAAGAAAGGACTCAGACCAATGAACACTCACAATGAAAGGCTAACTCACATACCACCACCACCCCCATATTAGACTTGGCTGTTACCCACCTACAGCAACAGAATAATTTAATTCCTCTAAAGTTACCTTTCCCTTGATGTTTCTTTGCTGTCCACTGAGATAAAGCTAATCAATTCACTCTCAATAACTTAAAAAGAAAGTTAACTTACTGAAAGGGTAGTACTGTAATGAAGCCAGCCACAGACTGAGTAGGCCTTACCACAATTGACTCCATGGTGGAAGTGCCATTCAGGCTGTAAAACTCAGCATGCAGAGAGCACCACATGCCAAAATGAAAACAAGACCTAATCCAACAAAATCCATATAGTTCTTGGAAAGTCTCAAAATGGCGCTTTTTTTTTTTTTTTTTTTTTTTTTAAGCTTCTGTAGTTCCACTTCTGGCTAACTGTTATTAACTGAAGTGTGTCAACTCCAAACATGGTTTCTGTGCTTAAAAACTCACCCCTGAGAAAAGATGTTGTGCTGCACTGGGGTCCTGAATGCCCAGTGAAGTCACTAGCCAGCTAATAAAGACTTTTCATGGCTTAAGCCCATGTGCAAGCAGTCTTTCTTTCACTGGTGAATATTCTACAACAGAACGTATTTTAGAGTTGTTGGGAAGACTGGAGACTCTGGATCAGAAGGTGTTTAGCAGAAATTACCAGCAGGGTCTCACCTAACAAGTCAGGAGAGAAAGCCATCACAGCTGGCATTAGACCGGCCCTTCCTGTGCTTCTGCCTCCACTGCACAGCTAGTGGTTTGGATGTCTCAGCGGAAGCTTATGTTGAACTAGATCCCATTATGAAGTATTAAACATATAAGACCAGACAAGGTGGGGTTTTGTTTTGTTTTTTTTTTTTTTTTGCTTTTGAGGAAGGGTTTCTCTGTGTAGCTGTCCTGGCTTAGAGATCTGCCTGCCTCTGCCTCTTGAGGGCTGGAATTAATGATGCTTAATACCACTGCCAAGCTGACAAGGGTGATTAATCCACTCATAAATTAATTAGGGAGTTGTGGAAATGACTCAGTTGGTAAAATACACAAGAGTACCTGAATTTGGACCCTAGAACACCCATAAAAACCTGGGCGTATCAGAGGGTGCCAAAACCCTAGCCCTAGCAGAGAAAGGAGGATCTTTGAAATTCATTGGCTTGCCAGAGCTATCAAATCTATAAAATTTCAGGTTCAGTGAGTGTAGTACAAACAATTTAAGCTTATCCTGACTAGCTTACAAATAAATGAGACTCAGACTATGGTTATTTTATTAGGTTTTGAAAATTACTGGCGCTGGGCAGTGGTGGCACATGCCTTTAATCCCAGCACTTAGGAGGCAGAGGCAGGCAGATTTCTGAGTTTGAGGCCAGCCTGGTCTACCGAGTGAGTTTCAGGACAGCCAAGGCTATACTGAGAAACCCTGTCTTGAAAAAAAAAGAAAGAAAGAGAAAATTACTGGCAGTCACCCCTAATCTACTCTTCTAACTGCAGGCAGGACTGGCTACCTCCCCAGCAGTGTACCCCAGATACTTGCAGTTTCTTCTGGTCATGTCCTCATGGTTCCTCTCCTGTCATGGCTTCTTCCTCTTCTCTCCTTCCTCCTCTTTTTCCCTTGTCTCTCCTCTTCCAACCAGGTCACTCCAAATTCACCTCCCTCTAATCTCTCCAGTAATTGGCTGTAGTCAATTTTATTTAACCAATAGTTTTAAACTAAGGAACAAGGTTTGCACAACAAAAGCTTGTAAATACAGGAAGGGAAGTCACTCCTAGGCTTAGACCTTTCAGTATAGAATTTAGCATTATAGGGCTGGAGAGATGGCTTAGTGGTTAAGAGCACTGACTATTCTTCCAGAGGTCTTGAGTTTAATTCTCTATAGGCTGGAGTATCTATCTTCAGCCTTTGGCTCAGAATATCTGACAGACCTTTTGTGAAGCATGAATTATAAGGGACTTGCTTACCCTGTCTTGGCAGAAGTTGGCAATTAACTTCCCTACATCCATTTGTCCTTTCTGGATGGCATTCTGTCTGCAGATAAAGCTAGAGCATTTTTCTTTGCCCAGTGGCTAGCTTGCCACAATTGAAGCAACTCCATATGGAGGCCATTTCTATTTTTTTTTCCAAGCTGAATGAGGCTGCTGCCAGGAGCTGACATGCCTCAATGTCAAAAAGGACTTAAATTAATAGAAAAGATCTTTAAATGCCATATTCTGTGAGTCTCTGAGGTTTTGAAGACCATCTATCTATTCGTAGCATATCTGAACAAGCAAACATTGCTGGTCTCCAGCTACCTATTATCTGTTGAACCCAGAACATATATTTCTGTGATAATCCAGACTAGAATCTAACATTACATTAGTTTGATTGATTGGCTGGTAATTTGCATTGCTTAGTTAGCCTAAACAGTTTGTAATAACAGCTATTAAAAGGACTGAATTGGCCGGGCTGTGGTGGTGCACGCCTTCAATCCCAGCACTTGAGAGGCAGAGGCAGGTGGATTTCTGAGTTCAAGGCCAGCCTGGTCTACAGAATGAGTTCCAGGACAGCCAGGGCTCTACAGAGAAACCCTGTCTCAAAAACAACAACAACAAAAAAAAAAAAAAAAAAAAAAAAAACCTGAATTAAACCTTGTACCTTTAAATGAGTTGCATAGGCACTTTTCTAAGAGTTGAAACATGCATATATTATGTCGTAACAGAATTAATCTTAAATTTTGTCTCAATTACAAAGATTTATAACAATGAAAACCTTAAACCTAGGAGGCTGGCAAGGTGGCTTCATAGGTAAAGGTGCTTTCCTCCAGGCCGAAAGAACTGAGTTTAAACCCCAGGCACTCACATGATGGAAGGAGAGAGCCAACACCTGTAAGGACAAGCTGTCATTTAGTCACTTCGAGCATTCTCTGACACATGTGTGTGCATCTACATTAACAGAGACATACACAAGCATAAATGTCACATAAAAAAAAAGAAAAATAAGACACGCAGTTTAAAATAAATGAAATGGCTGGACTGGAACCAAATGCTTTTAATCACAGCATTGAGAGGCAGAAATAGGCAGATCTCTATGATGTCGAGGCTAGCCCCTTTACATAGGCAGTTCTTTAATCCTAGCACTTACCCAGGAGGCAGAAGTAGGAGGATCTCTGAATTCTAGACCAGTGTGGTCTACACAGAGAAACCCTATCTCCAAAAATAAACAAACAAACAACAACAACAAAAAAAAAAAAAAAAAAAAAACCCAGCAAGTAAGGCATGCCTATTGCTGAGATTTCCATCTAATTATCAAACAGATAAATAAAAACAAAATTGACAATTTTTTTTCAAACAAAATCAAAGAGAATTCATCAGAAGCAAACCTGCACCATAGAAATTATAGAGAACACTGTTCAAGCAGAAGGAAAATACCAAAGGAATGAAAAGTGTCAGAAAATATCTATTATGGTTTGAGTAATTGTGTCCCTCCAAGGTTCAGGTAGACACTGAGGTGGAAAGTTCCGGAAGTGAGTAAAGTCCTCCCCTAACAGATGAAATGTGCAGGCTTGGAAAAGAGCCAAAGGGGCTGGGAAGACAGGGAGATGGCTCAGTTGGTAAAGGGCCTGCTGTTTAAGCCTGAAAGGCCAGAGTTCAATTCTCATCACCCACAAATAAAGCTAGGGACTGAACTCACCTGTAATCCCATCACTGGTAATATGGAAGACAGGAGACTCCCTGGAGCTCCCAGGCCGGCTAAGGTAGCCCAATTGGCAAGCTCCAGATTCAATTAGAGACCCTGACTCAAGAGTAAGGTGGAGAGCAACTGACAAACACCCAACCTCAATCGCTGGCCTCCACACACACCTGAAAATGTATACACAAATGGTTGGAGAGACGGCTTGCAGAGGACCCCAGTTCAATTCCCAGCACACCTACATGGCAGCTCACAATGACCTGTAACTCCAGTTCCAGGGGGTCTAACCAGGGCCTTCTTCTGGCTTCCATAGGCACCTGCACACGTGGAGGCAAATGATTAGGCCCCCTTTGCCCCCTACCTTCTACTATGTAAGGACTTAGCAAAGAGGTTCTATCCTGACACCAGAAAGCTAAGCCTGTCCCTGGACTCTAAATTTGCCAGGATATAGAATCTGGAAATTCTAGTACCCAGAAATGTGAGAAATAAATGAATACTCTTTATAAGTTAGCCACAGCTCCCTTGCACTCTGTCCTGGAGACCAGACCTAGAGCCTTGTACTTGGTAGAGAAGCAGCAAGTCCCCCACCACAAATATTTTGTTATAGCAACAAGGACGGTTGAGACAATCTATTTAAACAATACTTCACTGTTTAAACAAAAAACTGGGGTAGGCAAGATGGCTCAGGTAAATGCTCTTTCCCTTTACCCCAACGATTTCAAACAGTTGGAAGAGAAAATTGATTCCCACATTTTGTCCTTTGACCTCAACACATGCACACAAAATTAATTAATTAAAATTAATTAATTAATTAATTAAAAATAGCGTATCACAGAACATACACAAAGGAAAATAGCAGGACAAACAATGGAATCAGAAATAAAAGATGTTGTGGGGGATGTGGAGGAACGTGGGGTCAGAAGTGGGACAGAGAGCGAGCGCCACAGGCTCCTGCGACTCTGAAAAGTTCTGATCTTGTATGGTGTTTGATCTGATGTGGCTCCTGACATTCCAGTGAGACAACACAAAGGACCCAAGGTCAGGGCGGTGGCTACTTTCCAGGTCTTCACAGAAATCTCCCCTGGGGATTGGACCCTTCCCTACAGGCTCCCAGACTGACAAGTCAGATTCTGATAAACAACACCCGTAGCACCCCGATTTACCCTTGAATACTTAAGTATGCCCTAACTACCTAGAAAGCTATATGTAAGCTTGTGTAATAAACAATAAAGTTAGGTCTGCACGCTGATGCTGGTCTCCGAGTCTGAATTCCAGGCACCATTGTAGACTCTGGCTCCATTTACCCTCCTCTTCCGGGTCCCTCTTCCCACAGTACATGAAGGTAAAAGTCATTTAAAATGGCGTTATAGGAGCCAGAGAGACAGTTCATCAACAGTGACTGAACTACCAGGAGACCTGGGTTCCATTCCTAGTATCTACATAGCAGCTCACAACCATCTGTAACAACGGTTCCAGGGGATACCACACCCTCATCTATCCTCCTTAGGCACCAAACACACCATCAGTGTAGAGCAGGCAAGAAACTTATACACATAAAAACTGAAAAGAAAATATGTATTTTGTAGGTATACTATGACAAGAATGTTATTATGAACACCAACCCCCTCCTCCCCGGGGATGTATTGTGAGCAAGCTAATTAATGTTAGCAATAAAAATGAGCAGTAGGCTGGCTGTTAGTCCCAGCTACTGGAAGGCAGAGGCAGGAGAGTCTCTTAAGTCTAAAACCAACCCCAGCTATATAAGACTCAACCCTTCCTCTCAAAACGGAGTAACAACAACAAATACCAAGTTAATCCAGAATAAGTGAGGAAAAGCTTAAAAGACATATAAACAAACTAGAGATCGGGCAGCAAGAACTCAGTGTTCTCAAAACTCAATAAAATGTGTCTGAATACTATAACAACAAAGCTAAAATTATTGGATAGTTAAGGGAAAAAAAGGTTCAATAGTATCTGCCTACACAGATCTGACTTAAAATATAAACAGAGTAAAAGGTTTAAAAATATTTGCTGTATAAACGCCACACAAAACTAATCTTTAGTGGTTACATAGCCACACAGCCCCATATGTGTGTGTGTGTGTGTGTGTGTGTGTGTGTATACACATGCATGCTTTGGTCAAAAAGAAGCTACAAGGGAAATCAGAAAGAATTTGGGGTTATAAAAATCTGGAAACAAGGGGCTGGAGAAATCACTAGGGAGTTAAGATCATTGTCCCTCTGCTCCCACACAGAGCACCCATATGGGGACTCACAGTCTGGCCTACGCAGGCACTGAGATCATCTGGTACATAGACATGCATGCAGACAAATGTGTATCCATGTAAAAGGAAACACATGAAATGAAAACACAGTAAACACATCAATGTCTAGAGAGACATGGTATTTTTTGTTTTGTTTTGTTTTTTGTTTTGTTTTTGAAGACAGGGTTTCTCTGTGTATCCCTGGCTGTCCTGGAACTCGCTCTGTAGACCAGGCTGGCCTAGAACTCAGAAATTCACCTGCCTCTGCCTCCCAAGTGCTGGGATTATATTTTTAAAAAGCTAAGACCCAATAATTTATGTTTCTATCCTATAAAGCTATAAAAGAATCCAAAATAAGCAAACACTATAATAAAGATGACAGAAGCCAGACAGTGGTGGCACATGCTTTAATTCCACTACTAGTAGGCAAAGGCAGGCAGATCTCTGAGACCAGCTTGGTCTACAGAATAAATTCTAGGGTAGCCAGGGCTATTCAGAAAAACCCTGTCTAGGAAAAAAAAAAAAAAAAAAGACAGAAAATGGTACTAGTGAGGTGTGGTAACACACATCTGTCTCTATTCTTGTTATTAGGAAGGCTGAGGGCAGGAGAAACTCAAAGTTCAAGGACAGCCTAAAAAGAGAGAGAGAGAGTACAGTTTTGGGGGTGTAGCTCAGAATCTCATGAGTAAAACTCACTCAGCATATACAAGGCCCTTGGTTTGATCGCCAGTCAACATCATATATACAACTACCAATAACTAATAATTTTATATGTAGGAAGCACATGAGTGTGTGTGCATGTGTGTGTGGAGGCCAGTAGTCTCTTCCTTAGGAGAGGTCCACCTTTGTTTTTGCTTTTGCTTTTGTTTTTGTTGTTTTGTTTTTAGATGTGATCTCTCACTGGGACCCGTACTCATTAACTAAGCTAGGCTGGCTGGCCAGCAAGCTCTAAGAATTCACCTGTCTGCTTTTCTAGCACTGGGCTTACAAGCAAGTGCTCTATCACACTCAGCTTTTTATGTGGCTACTGGGAAATAAACCAGAGCCCTCGTGTTCTGGTCCAGCAGGTACTTTACTAACTGAGCCGTCTCTCAGACATTATACCATTAAATATATTTGCAAAAAAATGGACAAATGCCTCTAAAGGTACAAACTGCCAGGAAGCACTCAGAAAGAAAAGACAGTAAGTAAACTGAATTTTACTTAGAATATTTCCACAAAGATGATTCAAAGCCCACACGAATTTGCTACTGAATTCTATCAAATACTTAAGGAGGAGAAGACCATCACTTATATACAAACTCCTCCATAAAATAGAAAAGAAGGAAGCACTTCCCAACTCATGAGACCAACATGACCCTGATACGGGAAATCAACAATGTGGTAAAATAAAAACGGAACCAACCTCCCTCATGCCAACAAATACAGAATTTCTCTAAAATGTTTAAGTTATGCGTGATAGAACATACCTGTGATCCGTGCATCTGGAAGGTTGAGGCAGGAGAATCACAAGTTTGAGTTCAGCTAGGTCTATAATCAAAACCCTGACTTTAAACAAACAAACACCAAGCCAGCTGATTCTGGCTGCAGAGGCAGGGGCCTGATGTCTGGGTTTAAGGCCAGCCTGGTCCACAGAACAAGTTTACAGGGCTAAGAGAAGTAGTCCAGTCAGTAAAATTCTTGCCCCACAAGCATGAGGACCTGATTTCACAATACACAAATAACAAACATACACAAATCACACACACACACATTCATACATACATACCCACATTCATGTGGACCATGCATATACACACATGCAAAAAGGTCAATAATTTAAATCACCTAAATTGTTTCACTATTTTTTTTTTTTTTTGAGACAGGGTCTCTTTATGTCATCCAGGTAGTCCTGGAATTTACTAGATAGCCCGGGCTGTCCTTGAATTCACAAACATGCAATTTTCACCTGCCTCTGCCTCCAGGTGCTGGGCTTAAAAGCATGTACCACCATTCCAGGCTTACCACATTTTCTTAATCATGGTGGTTTTAAATCAGAGTGACAGTAAAGTCATTAACTCTGGTCATAAATAGAGCTCAAAATTTTAGGTGCTTGGCAGTAAAAGCACATTTATCTCTCATATTATTTTTCTATGCTGCTTTTATTTTTAAGTATTTATTTGTCCTATGTGTTTTCTATTTGTTTGCAAATCATACAACTTAGCAACTGGTATTATTTTAGTGGTTCTTTTTTTTTATGCACTTGCATGTGTGGGTAAGTCAGAAAACTTATAGAAATTGGCTCTCTCCCAACCTTGTGGGTCTCTAGGATTAAACTCAGGTTTATCGGTCTTGGTGACGGGCTCCTTTACCCTCAGCCATCTTGCCAGCCCTTCCTGGATATTTTTGAAATTATATTACTGATAATTTTATATTAGCCTAATAGTAATTTATGTGTATGTGGTCTGTCTTTCCACACAGTCTGTTTTTGTTGTTTTTAGTGTTTTGGTTTTTTTTTTTAAGATTTACTTATTTTATGTGTTTGAGTACACCATTGCTGTCTTCAGACACACACCAGAAGAGGGCATCGGATCCCATTACAGATGGTTGTGAGTCACCATGTGGTTGTTGGAAATTGAACTCAGGGCCTCTGGAAGAACAGCCAGTGGTCTGAACCTCTGAGCCATCTCTCCAGCCCTCAGCCTGCTTTTAAGACCTTTTTGGTCACTACTTTCTGTCATTTCAACATTCTTTTTATGCATCCTGCTTGACAGTAGTTTTACCTTGTATATAATTTATGCTTTCCATGTTCTCTGAAAATCTATCTCTGAATATTTCAGCCATTTCCCACCACTGTTTGGCTCCTTGCTACTTTGAGGAATTATTCTTTTTATTTGGAGCGGGGGGTGGGGGGGGAGGCTAGGAGAGATGGATCAGTGGGTGCGATGCTTGCCCTCCAAGTGTGAGAACCTGAGTTCAGATCACTAGAACCTTCATAAAGCTGGGCACAGGGCACACACCTGTAATCCTGAGCAAAATGGGAGGTGGAGACAGAATTCCTGGAAGCTCAAGGGCAGAGAACAAGAGAGAGCCTGTTTCAAACAAGATTGAACACGAGGACTGGCCCTGAAGGTCTCCTATACTCCTACACACATGCACATCCTGACCCTGTACCTCTAAGCACAATAAAAATATGAATATTTTGTTTTGACATGGGGCCTCATGTAGCTCAGGCTGACTGCAAAGTCTTTATGTACTCGAGGATACTCTTGCATTTACCTCTTAAATGCTAGGGTTCCAGGAGTATACACCACACCCAGGATTGAACACAGATTTGTTCATGATAGGCACTTTATCCACTGAATTACCTTTGTTGTTGTTTTTGGAGACAAGATTTCTCTGTATAGCCCTGGCTGTCCTGGAATTTGCTTTGTAGACCAGGCTGCCTCAAACCCACAGAGATCCACCTGCCTCTGCCTCCTGAGTTCATCACCAATGCCTAGCCTAACGAGCTTTTCGGTGATGACTCCATTAGTTCATTGATAAGAGCCCTTAGAGCCCAGCACTTTCTAAAGTGTGTCTCTGAGCACTACGAGTGCACTTGGTCAGACTTTCAATAAGTGAGCCTTTAGGGTGATATTTCCTTCATATCCACTCTACAACACCACTTAACCCTTCTCCTTTCAGAGTCCTGACTTCAGTCAGCAGACCACAGATATTCTCCCGAGTGGGCAGCTCCAGCCTTGATCTCCAGGGTCTGTGTAAGTACCTATGCTGCTTCTTGTCTGTGTGTGCTCTCTCTGCAGTCCTGGCTAAGGCACATCTCAGGAGACTATTTGCTCTAGGAAGCCTTCCCTGATTCCCACACACCTCCACCAGGGAGGAAGTGCCACTCACAATGTTCTACATAACTCTCCCACCCCACCCCAGGCCTATCCTAGTTTCTCTTTCTCTCAACCCAAAGCATATAGTCTAAGTTAATCTTCATTGAAAATGATTGTAAATTTTGAAGCATTTACTTTTCATTTCTTTTTTTTTTTTATTTGAGATAGAGTCTTGCTATTTGGCTATTGTTGGCTTGGAACTTGATATATTGAACTGGATAGCCTGGAACCTGCTATGTCTGGGCCTGAACTTGTCTTTGCTTCTGGAGTGCTGGGTTTATAGGTATGCACCACTACACTGTGAAGATGTCATCTTTTTCACTCAATATTGCTCCTTGTTCTTCAATGACTTCAGAAGATCTAACACAGCTTAGAGAGGAATGGTGTGTGGGACCTACAGATGGCTGAGCAGTTAAGAACTCTCAATCTGGAATCATGAGGACTGCAGTCTGGATCTCAGCGCCTGCATAACAAACCAGCTATCCATGCAAATGCCTGTAGCCCCAGCTCTGAGGTGGGCAGAGAAAGATAGTTGGCTTCCAGCCTAGCCAAGAAGACCTGAGCCCCAGGTTGAGAGAGGTGGGAAGGGAGGGAGGAAAGGAGGGAAGAAGAGAGGAGGAGGGAGGGAGAGAGGATAAGGGCAAGGGGAAGGAGGGAGGGAGGGAAGGTGCTGTCTCAAAGGCAATGGAATGGGCAGGGAGTGATAAAGGATGCTAGACTCCTTCCTGGCCTCTGCTCACAAGTACTTGTGGACCCACTGGAGTGATGAGCTGATGCTAGTTCTGCCTCTGTGTGTTGGGGGCAGATCATCTCTCTGGTAGCTGCTCTTATATAAAACTAGGCAACAGGGACTGGTGAGATAGCTCTGTGGTTAGGAACATGTACTGTTCTGCTAGAGGACCCAAGTTTGATTCCTTGTACTCACATCAGGCAGCTCTAAACTGCTGTTAACTCTAGCTTAAGGGTTTAGACATCTATGGCCTCTGTAGGCACCTGAGCGCTCTCTCTCTCTCTCTCTCTCTCTCTCTCTCTCTCTCTCTCTCACACACACACACACACACGTAGATCTTATTATAAAAAGTAAAATAAAAATAAGAAAAAAGAAAGAAGAGTAACCACTTTCTTTTCCTTTCATCTTACTACCATTCCAATCTTTGGAAGAATAGATTAAGACTGGTGGCTGTTCCTACCCATTAAGGGGCCTAGTTAACAAGAACAGCAGCCT
Source organism: Arvicanthis niloticus (assembly GCF_011762505.2). Lineage (NCBI taxonomy): Eukaryota > Metazoa > Chordata > Mammalia > Rodentia > Muridae > Arvicanthis > Arvicanthis niloticus. Next base: position 32,780,770 of record NC_133430.1, on the reverse strand, counting down.
AGTCTAGTACAGCAAGCTAAGTCCTCTAGGTTTCATAAGCCAAACGTTGACACACACATGCATGTGCAGAACTTCCTGGGCCAGCACCTGCCACGTCCACCAGTGAGGAATCACTCAGTGCCTTTGTCCTGCATACACTGCAAGCTCCACGCTGGGCAGAGGAGAACCTTCAGCCACACAGACATTTTAACTGCATAAAGTAGCAATGGTCTGGACATCACATGAAGTTTGAATCTTGAATGAGAAAGCCTGAACTAGAACTCAAAGCAAAAATGTAGAGAAAAAAACTATATATAGTTGCTTCAAATTATTTTTTTGTTTCCTATTTTGTAAGGACACATTGTGATTCCTTTTCCCCATTAAACATTAATTCGGTGGGACTGGAGAGATGGCTCAGTATACCAGAGTCCAGTTAGTGCTGTCTGTCTGCTGGAGTGTTGACTGATCTTGTAGTCAGTTTTTTTTTTTTTTTCCCAGTACTGGGGATCAATCCTGGATCTCACACATGTGGGTAAACACTACTGCTGAGCTGCTGCCCATCCCCCATGACCTAGGGACCTATCAATTTATCATCTCTCCTAGGTTTCCAAGTTACATTCTTGATATCTGTTTGACTCTGCTAAATAATGCTTTTCCTGTTTAGTCAGTTTTCCTGGCAATTCACCCAACAGGCTGCAGAACACTTGTGTCAAATGTGCCCATGGGGACAGATCAGAATACACAGCTATGATTATTCTATAGCTGTCTTCCTAGCAAGTGCCGAGGACAGGTTCTCTAAAACTGCAAGTGGATGGCTTAGCCTGCCCTCCACAAGTGATAAGCAAGCTCATCCTGTTTTTTTTTTTTTTTTTTTTGAGACAGTCTTTCTTCACTCCTTTCTTCCCTCCCTCCCTTCCCCTTCTCTCTCTCTCACACTACTCATTTTTTTTTTTCTTTCTAATGTGTGCTCTGTATGCCTATACACCTGCAGGCCAGAAGAGGGCATTAGATCCTTTTATGGATGATCATGAGCAACCATGTAGGTGCTGGGAATTGAACTCAGGTCCTGCAGAAAGAAGAACAGTCAATGAATGCTTTTAACCGCTGAGCCATCTCATCAGCCCAAAAAGCAGTTCATTATTAATTCTTGACACAGAGTCTTATCTATTACAAGTTGGCCTCAAATTCCAATGAAAACCTTGAACTGATCCTCTTGCCTCTACCTCTCAAGTGCTGGGAATGAAGAGTGAGTACTAACACTGGCGTTTATGTTGTGCTGGCTGCAAATCCAAGGCCTCATGCATCCTAGGCAAGCCCTCCACCCACCGAGCTAAATAAAGCCTCAGCAGGAAAACATTTCCAATAAACTGAGTTTTTGTGTGATGGTGTTGGACTTTAATCAGGAGACAGGTAGGTCTTTGTGAGTTCAAAGCAGCCTGATCTATTTAGTGAGGTGTAGGCCACCCAAGACTACATAGTGAGACCTTTTCTCAAAAAAAAAAAAAAAAAAAAAAAAAAAAAAGAGAAAGAAAGAAAAGAAAAGTCAATAGCGTGTACAAACGTCTTGAAGGAGTCTGCAGTTACCAAAGTCGATGCAAATTTCTTCTTCTGTAGCCTGTGACGTTTTATCCTACTTTATGCTTTCTCAAAGCTATGAAAGGAATGAATTTGGCAGTTTTGCACTAAGGTCTGTGTAGGTACCTGAGCTCTGCAGCCTTTTTAATATTTTGTTACCCCATCTCCTTTTGTTGTTTTTGTTCCCCCCACCCCCCAACCCCCAAGACATGGTTTCTCCATTTAGCCCTGGCTGTCCTGGAACTCACTCTGTAGATCAGTCTGGCCTCAAACTCAGAGACATTTTGAATCTCAGATACGTTTTGAGGACTGACAGTTCATAAGGATTTTTTTTTTTTTTTTAAGTTTTTATCTTTTTCGGAGTAGTGTCTTTTTTTTTCTTCTTCCTTTTCCTTTTCATGTCTTCTTCCTCCTCCTCTTCTTCTCTGGACCTTGACATTCAGCTTTCCCTCCTTCCTTCTTTTCCATCTTTAACAGAATTTCACTTGCTCTGCTTGTTCTGTTAGTCTGGCCTTGAATTCCTGACACTTTTATCTCTGCTTTCCAGTGGTTGGACTAACAGGTATGCATTACCATGCCCAGCTAGGTTCAGCTTTTCTGTTGAGAATGTTTTTATACAGTTCTCGAAATTTGTTCTATATATTTAAGAAAATTCCAGAAGGCCACTCTTCATATACATTTACACTGCCTTAAAAGGTAGTCCACCTGGGCTTCTGTTTTTTCCTCCTTCCTTTTTTAAAAATTTATTTTTATTCCAGGAAGGGTTTTTCTGTGTATACCCAGCTGTGCTAATCTTGATCTGTAGAGCAGGCTGGTCTTTTTTTGTTTGTTTGTTTGGTTTTTCGAGACAGGGTTTCTCTGTGTAGCCCTGGCTGTCCTGGAACTCACTCTGTAGACCAGGCTGGCCTCGAACTCAGAAATCCGCCTGGCTCTGCCTCCTAAGTGCTGGGATTAAAGGCGTGTGCCACCACCGCCCGGCGAGCAGGCTGGTCTTAACTCAGAGATCCTCCTGCCTCTGCTTCTTGATTAAAGGCATAAGCTACCACATCCCACCTGGGTTTTGTTTTTTTTTAAACAGTTCCTTTCTTTTTATCTTTCTGTAAACTTAGGGTTCTATGCAAGGTGGCTTGATGATTCTGTTCACCATCATTTTCATTTATGTTAAGAGAAAACAGCCTTTCTTTGGTCAGATAGCTGCCATTGAGCTGTTCTCTTAAGACTTGGTCCATTAGTTTCTCCTTTTTAAATTATTTTATTATTTTCTATGTGTATGGGTGTTTGGCCTGCGAGTATGTCTGTATACCACATGTATGCCTATTGCCCATGAAGGCCAGGAGGGTATCTGATTCCCCTGGAACTGGAGTTAGAGCCAGTTGTGAGCTGCCATGTGGGTGCTAGAAATTAAACCCAAGTCCACTGTAAGAGAAACAAAGACTCTGTGGTACATTGTTTAGTTTTCTGGTTACTATGATAAAATAGCCTGACCCCTCCCCTGACACACACCCCTCAACCTCTGTCCCCCAACCTCCCCCCTCAAAAAATAAAAAAGAAGCTGAAGGAAGAAAGAGCTTATGTTAGCTCATGGTTGGTGAATACAGTTCACCACAGCAGGGAAATTCTAGTTGCAGGAACAACCCTGCTGGTTATATTTCATCCACAGTCAGAAAGACACAAATACTAGTCCTCAGCTTCTTTTTACCAAGTCCAGGACTTGAGCCCATGAAATGGTGCCACCAACATATATATACTCGGTCTTCTCACCTAAGTTACTCAGTCTAAGTAATCCTTTCTAGGCATGCTCTGAAGCTTGTATCCTAGGCAAATACAGATCCTAGTTACACTATAAATAGCAATCACTGGGTAAATATAAAAAAACAAATGTCTATTACACAAAAGTTAGCCAACTGTTAGAGACCTTAAGAAAAAATTTTCACTTATGTGTATGAATATTTTGCCTGTATGTATATTTGTGTGCACTGCTGCTTACAGAGGTCAGGAGGAGGCACTGGATCCCCCAGAACTGGAGTTACAGTAGATCTGGAGCCAACATGTGGGTTCAGAAACTGAACCTGATTTTTTTGTTTTTTTTTAAACAAAATCTCAATTATTCAATTTTTACCAATGAAGAGTTGGGAGCCAGATGTTGGGTAAACGCCTGCCAGGTCAGAGAGGCAGAGAAAGCTCCCATCTGACCTTCCTCCTCAGCTCAAGTCCCAGAGGCAATGCCTTTCTTTCTCATGGCGTCTCAAAATCTTCCTTCAAACTGAATGTCCTTCCTTGCTACTTTCTGTATGTCTATCTGTCCTCCCAACTTCCTCTGACTCTCTGTTTTTGTTTCGTTTTTAAGAATTCTGTGTTCACTGTGTTCACCTTGGTTGCTTGTTTTGCCTCTTGACCTTTGGTTGACTTTATTTAATCCCGTTTTCAATATTTAAGCAGAGCTCTTGGATTGTGCTAAGGCTGAGAACCACACCACAACTAAAAGCAGGTTGTTCCAATAAGTAACACAATATTAGAGTTTACAATGTGATCAGATATCCTGAAACAGAACCCAGCTCCAGAGCAAAAGCAACAAGAACTGCTCAACTATTTTTCCAGCTGCAACCATCTGTCTATCTAGATGTCTATCTATCTGTTTTTTTTTAAAGATTTACTTATTTTATGTATATGAGTACACTGTAACTATCTTCAGACACACCAGAAGAGAGCATCAGATCCCATTACAGATGGTTATGAGCCACCATGTGGTTGCTAGGGATTGAACCTAGGACCTCTGGAAGAGCAGTCAGTGCTCTTAATAGCTGAGCCATCTCTCCAGCCCCCATCTATCTGTTTTTTTAAAGATGGGTTTCTCTGTGTAGTCCTGGCTGTTTTAGAACTCACTCCCTAGACCAGGCTGGTCTCAAATTCAGAGATCCACGTGCCTCTGCCTCTTGAGTGAAGGGATTAAAGGTCTGTGCCATCTCTACCTGGCTTATTTAGTTTTTGGTTATTATATTTTACATTTATTTACTGCTTAATATGTGTGCATATTTGTGCACTTGAGTGTATTTTGTCATGTTCAGCTTCTGCAAGTTTGGTTTCCCTTTCTATTATGCGAGTTCAGGGACTGAACTCAGCTTGTCAGTTCTGGTAGCAGGCACCTGTATCTGCTGAGCCATCTCACTAGTCCCTATTACACAAGTAATAGAGAAATGGCTTGGTTAAGGGCATTTGCTATTTTTGCAGAGGATCCTGGTTCATTTCTGAGTCCACAAGATAACTCTCAAGCATCTGTAACTTCAGTTCCAAGGGATCTAATGCCATCTTCTGTTTTATGCTGGCACCAGGCATGGATGTGGTAGATAGAATATGTGGTCAAATTCATATACATAAAAGAATAAAAAAACCAGGCTGGAGAGATAGTTAAGAGATGGCTGTTCTTCCAGAGGTCCTGAGTTCAATTCCCAACACCCACATGGTGGCTCACAACCATCTGTAATAGGATCCGATACCCTCTTTTGGTGTGTCTGAAGACAGAGACAGTGTACTCATATGAATAAAATAAATACATTAAAAAAAAAAATAAAGCCAGGTAGTGGTAATGCACACCTTTAATCCCAGCACTTGGGAGGCAGAGGCAGGTAGATTTCTGAGTTCAAGGTCAGCCTGGTCTACCGAGTGAGTTCCAGGACAGCCAGGGCTATACAGAGAAACCTTGTCTCGGAAAAACCAAAAACCAACCAAACAAAAACTTTTAAAAACAAAAAAGAGGATATGTAATAATTTGAGAGGATTTCTGTGTTTATGCTTGTGGTTGTAAAAATAAATATTTACAAAATGTAAATCACTTAATGAGCATTTTATTGTAGAAAGTACCTTCATATATTGGTTAATTTAATCCTTACAGTAGTCTTGGGAAGTAGGTAGTGTTCATCTTTTTATAAGGAACCTAGTAAAAAGAAATATATATGTGAAAGTAAAATTTAGGATGGCAGTGGTGTCATACTTTTCCATTCCCACTGTCCTTGCATTACATTGGATTGGTAGGTACCAAAAGACGTGTCCTTTTTGGTTGCTTCGTTTTTTGAGACAGGGTCTCATTATGTAGCTCTCCCTAGGGGTCCTGTAACCATAGAAGCTACCTTTGAACCCACCTTCCTGGACCCCCAAAGCTCTGGAAGTGCCACACCCAGACAATCATTTCTTTTATTTAACAAATACTGAGCACTTACTAAACATCAGTCACTTATTCAAGCACCAGAGCTCCAGAAGAAGACTCTCTTTATGTATGTGCTCTCTTTATGTTTACATTCTAGAGTGGGAGGAAGAGGTGGACCATTGAATGACAATATTAGCTCGGTAGATAGTGACTTGTACTAGAATAAAACAAAACAAAACAAGACAAAAGCTGGGTGTGGTGGCGCAGGCCTTTGATGCCAGTGCTCTCAGTACTTGGGAGGCAGAGGCAGGCCAATCTTTGAGGCCAGCTTGGAGTTTCAGGACATACAAGGATAGGCAGAAACTCTGTCTCCAACCAACCAAGCTTTGCTATTTGTTACTCCAGGACACCCCGCTCTCCCAGGACAGTAATAAATTTCACTCTCTACAGAGTGGCAAGATCCTAATGAACAAATGACAATCCTTCTGAGTAATAGGAAAACAAAACCAGTAGATACCGCTTATAAATTTCAGAAATGGAATAGCCCAGTAATTTGTTGAGTACTCACTTTCACTATCTTAGTATATTTTAATCCTTCACACACTACAGAAAGTTGTATTAAATATTCTTACAGGTTTCTGAAGCTATCAAGTATCTAGTTACCTCTTTGACCCTGTTAACTCGCCTAAGATGTAGCAAGTGTACGCACAAAAAGTCCAAAAAAACCCCAATATAGCTGTTGCCAGTTATTTCTTGATGTGAGCAGTTCTTTTTGAAGGACAAATGGCATTTGGGCTTTCTATTGAGGTTCTCGGTCCCGCCCAGGTATCAGTTCATCGAACCTCAAAGAATCAGGAGACCAAGGTTCTAATTCCTGGAAAACGAACTACCAAAAAATGAGAAAACCTCTAACAAGCCCCGCGCGGGTAACCAGCCGGAACCTTGACCTCAAGATGGCGTCGCACAGTCATAAGATTCAATCAGCTCCAATCAAAACCGGCAGGGTGGGTCGTAATTTACTTCTTGAGCCTCTCTAGGTCCCACTAGACAATCCTACTCTATGGTCATCCTTCTGTACTTAGCGAGCCAGCGGCAACAGTGCAGACTATCTATGTATCATCTTCTCTATGGTTTCTCTTTCCACGCCTCCTGGCGCAGTGCACGCCGGGCAAGAGGAAGACCTCCAGTAGCTCCCCGCGCAGCGCGGCTGTGTTTGCGGCCTATGCGAGTAGGCGCTTCGGAACCCGTCTCTGAGTCGGGCGGCGCGCAGAAACCTCGAACCGGTGGAGCCCACTCGTAACCTGACGCCCAGAGGCCGCGAAGACAGTACCGTTTTCTTAGCGGCGGGTGAGTTCACGCTTCCGAACGCGTGAGGAAACCGGCCGACCTGGTACCTCAGCTGCGGGAGGAGGAGGAAAAGCCAGGGTGGCCGCGGAGGGCCGAGTGGGGTGGGGGTGAGGGGGTGGGGTGGGGGAGGGGACGGGCACGAGGCTTGGGCTTCTCTACCCCTCCAAGGCCTCGAAAACCAGTGGGCCAGGAGCCCGTGGAGAGGCCAGGCCCACGTCCGGAGCGTTCCTCCGTGAATTTTTGTCGCCCACTTTCTCTATTGCTTCAGATTCCGCTTGGGAGTGAATCGCCACGGCCCTGCCGGGGCTCCGTCTTAGCCAGGGATAGGATCGGTCGGCCTGTAGGCCGGGTCCTGGAGGTCCTTGTCTTATCGGGCCTCCAGATCCACCTCTCAGTAGATTTCCGGGGCCGAGGACTAAAGTGCCTCAAGGCTGCGCCTTTAAAGTAGCCTGCGCCCACTCTTTGAGCGAGGTGCTGGCCACCAACGGATTTCTTTCTCTCTGGTAGTCTAGTGCCGGTCGCCAAAAGAACGGGCCCCACCCCTCCTTGAGTTTAGCGAGTGTCCACTTTTTGTTTTTTTTTTGTTTTTTTAAAGCACCTTTCCGGCTTGTTGGAGATCGTGATGAGTTTCACCGTCTCCTTTCCGATGGGGAAGGATGCTGTAAGCGGTATCTCCATTCATTCTAGGCAGCACCAGCCTTCGTATTAAAATATGCTACCATCCTTTTGTTTTCAGTATTGATTTTTAAGTAGGGTTTTCGAAATAGAGCATGAAGGTTATCTTGAAGTTATGTAATAATGGATTTATATTGACGTGGGAATGCATTTTGATACAGGTCAGAGTAAAGTCGACCAAAAGGAGAGAAAAGATTGGGTTTCTCTTGTATCATAGTGCTTTAGAACTGAAATTAGGTGTATCAGGTAGCTGGCAGTATTGTATAAACAGTTTTTTTGTGTTGTCTGTGAGCATCCTCGATTTCAGTTTCTCTTCAGTTTAAAAATCACTTGATTTTTGGAAACATAGAGAATTTCACAAGTAAGAGGGTCGCTGTATGACATTGATACTTGTAAGCCTGTATATAGAATTAGGAAAGGTTGATAGTTTAACGGGGAGTAGTCACACCATGTGATTTTGTAAGAACTTTAATTTTTTAAATAAAAGATATATAAAAATGTACGGTGGGTGCATAAGGCATTCAGTTGCTCAGTTCTTGTGATTCAACCAGACAATGTGCTTTTCTTATTAAACTTTTTTAAGTCTTGATTTTCTTCATCAGTAAAATGAGAGTTATATTTTGAACCACTTCACAGATTGGACTTGGGACTGAAAAAAAATGTATGTAAAATGCTCACTAAAATACTTATTTGTATAACATGATGTTGGTTATATTAATAAATGATGTTACTTAAGAATTAAGAGTCAGACAGTTCAGAGACTTTTTACATTTCTTCCTGTGTACTCAGAGTAGACTTTAACATTTAAGTTCCTTACTTTCTCCTTTGGGAGGGAATTGAGACCTTGTGGTAGTGTGAAACTTTTGAATTGGTAATTTCTCGATAGTGGGGAACTTTTGAGTCTACACCCACTTACTGTGTTCCCCTGAACAAACAAATAACGAACACCAAGTAATTTAGGAGATTAAAAGGATATTGAGGACTTTCGCAAGTAAAAGTAAATCAAAATGTTGACATAGAATCTTTTTGGGATTATCTTTTTGTGTGTGAGGAAGGTGTCACAGAAGCATTTTTTGCTAAAATTTTTTTATATGTGTATTTTGTGTGTATAGGTTGAATGGGTGTTTTGCTTTTATGTATGTTTTACACTGTATTTGTGCCTGGTGAGGCCAGAGGCCAGGAAATAATCTCCTAGAACTGGAATTTAAAAATGTCTGTGAAACACCATATGAGTTCTGGGAATCAAACCCAGGTCCTCTGGAAGAGCAGCAAGTGCTTGTCTTTTGGTAGGATACCAAAAACTTGTAGAAAAAAAAATGTGTTATTGTCTTGCATTTAGCCATTGTGTGTTAATCATTGTAGCTAACTGTTTTTATTCTGTGATTATCTTTTTATTGCAATGTTATTAAGTGTCTGGATGAAGATAGACACACTTGTACATATTCATGATGTTACTGTTGAGTAATGGCTTCAGAGTTGGTCAGGTGCTTTTCAAGTTTTTTAGCCACAGAAAAAATTTTAATTTATTTTCCTTATTTAGGTATGATTGGGAGGAAAATGTATTGTTTTATAGCTTTGAGAAAAGTTAGCATTATATTATTAGTGATGTTAAAAGTAATCATCATTTTGAAAAACTGTTCTTTATATTTTTTAATCTTAGCAAAAAGCTTTTTGAGACAGGATCTCTCTGTGTTAGCTCTGGCTGTCCTGGAACTCACTCTGTAGACCAGGCTGGCCTCCAACTCAGAGATCCACCTGCCTCTGCCTCACAAGTGCTGGGATTGAAGGTGTGTACCACCATACCTGGTCTTTAAATGTTTTGAGAGTTAATATAGAGTTACTTTTTTACTGTGTGATGCTGGGGAGCAAATCCAGGGCAGTGGACATGTTAGGCAAGTTCTGTTCCCTTGAGTTAGTTCTTTTCTCTTGTTTTACAGCTATCACTCACATTCCTCAAGGAGATTTTGATTCCTTCTTAAAACCACCTTGAATACCTTTGTTCTGGTTTTTGATAAGAGTTTCAGTAAGTAGCCCGTGCTGGTATCAAACTCAGCTTCTCCTGTCCTGGCCTTTCCAATGCTTAGATTATAGGCATGGGCTCAGCTTAGCTTCTTTTGTACTTAAAACAAGTTTTCTTTTAAGTATTTGGAGAAAATACTAATAAGTATTGGTGTTTTTCTTTTACTCTTTTCCTAACTTTTTGAAACAGCATCTCATATTCTAGGCCAGACTGCCTAGAACACATTATGTAGTCCAGGCTGACCCAGAATTCATGGCATTCTGCAGTTTTATCTTTTTACTTTGACATAATTTAAAAGTTACCCATAATACAGTGAATTCTCAACCATTGTAACTCAGGTTCCTTAGACAATGTTTTTGCCAGTTTACTTTTGTTCTTTTCTCCTCCCCATAGTTTTCTTTTGACATATTTTGCTAGTAAATTTCAGATGTGATGCCACTATACCCACAAATACTATAGTGTATTTCCTGAAAGTGCTGGGAAATTCTTTTTTTATCATTTAAAAGTAGTACAGTGATCACAATCAGGAAATTAGCATTGGTACAGTACTGTTTACTCTTCAGGCCTTAGATTTTGGTAGTTGTCCTGAATTGAAGTCTTTTAAAAATAGTAGCTTTAGAAAGCTCAGTGGTTTTTGTTTTTTAAAGTAAATATACAGAGTTGTGTAACTATTACCCAGTATCCTCTATAGCCTATTAGTGAAGCACTGTGTATTCTACCTTTGTAGCAATCACCAGTGTGTCTGTATAGGTGCTGCCTTTTTCTCAGTGAAAATGGTGAAATAATACTGAACAGGTAATGCTGCTTTTTTCTCAAAGTGAAAGTTTCTTAGGAAAAGATGTTACCTTTTGGAGACTTGAGTATTCCCTTCCCTGCTTCTGGTCATCCAGTGCTTCCTTGCTGGACTGTTGACAAGGCCTTGACTGTGTTGATAGATAGGAGCTCTATGCCCAAGCTGTGTCCCCAACCTGCTGAAAAGTTCTGTTTAAAATGTAAATGCTTTTTTTCAACATTTTCATTATTTGGCAACAAAACCTTTTCTTAAGGAATGGTTTCTGCAGAATCCAGTTCTCTATGAATTCACTCAGTGAAGTGATTTTTCTTTTCTTTTTTCTTTAAAATTTATTTATTTATTTTATATGAGTACATTGTAGCTGTATTCAGACACACCAGAAGAGGGCATTGGATCCCAGTATAGATGGTTGTGAGCCACCATGTGGTTGCTGGGAATTGAACTCAGGACCTCTGGAAGAGCAGTCAGTGAGTGCTCTTAACTGCCGAGCCATCTCTCCAGCCCCTGAAGAAGCTATACTTGCTAAAGGTAGTGCAATCATTAGTCTCTAGTGTTGTGCAGTCTATAAGCAGGTTGGGAGTATTAATAGTCACTTAACATTCATTGTGGAGCAACTGGACTAGTTGTCAAGGTTTATATAGTAACTTAAAATCTCACCCTTTCATAACTAATACAAATGGTTTCTAGAGGAGAACTTGTGAAATAATTGGAGCTAGATACTTAGTATTTGCTGAGAGAAATCTTTCGGTTCATCCTTATCGTTTCAGAAATTTGATGTATATAGTGTTGCTGGAGAGCTAAGTGTCACTCTGTCCCTGGTGACAGTCACTTCTGTCTGGATAAGTATGCAGTGGAGGAGTGCTCATAAGTAATATTGGTTATATTTTCTATACCTGTGGTATTCACAGCAATAAGAAAAAAGAATGGGCTGAGAAAAAAGGGAGAGAGTAGAGTTGAACAGTATAAATATATTTTAGGTCTGTTTTTTCTTTTTTAGATTAAATACACATATGTAAATTATATATAATAAAATCTATCAATTTTTAATTCCAATGAGTCTTGACAAATAGAATTGTGTGACTACCACCAAACTAGATAGAGATTGGGAACTCTTACATCACAGACAGTTGTTATTTTGGCATAGAAAGCTACATACTTAACAAATACAAATACTTTGAACCAGTCAGGTGGTAGTGGCACACACCTTTAATCATAGCACTTGGAAGGCAGAGGCAGGCAGATTCTGAGTTTGAGGCCAGCCTGGTCTATAGTGTGAGTTCCAGGATAGCCAAGGCTGTACAGAGAAATCCTGTCTTGAAAAACAAAACAAAATGTATACTCGAACGTGCATGCGCGCGTGCACACACATTTTGAACCTTTTAAATGTAAAACATCTTAGACCAGGCATGGTGGCACATGCCTTTAATCCCAGTACCTGGGAGGTAGAGACAGCAGGATCATTGAGGTCAGAATATAAGAGTTCCAGGATAGTCAGAATTACATAGAAGAGACCCTGTTTTGAAAAAAAAAAAAAAAAACCCAACAAAAAAACAGCCCCCAAATCCCACAGAATGAAAAAGAAAAGCACATAAAATTTATCTTTATAAATAGTATTGAAAGAAATTCAGTATTAATAATGGTATCTCATATCTAACATAACCCCCAGGAAATTCTTTTGGCTATCTAGAACCCAGCAACTTGCTAACTACTACTTTGACCACCCCCGCCTCCTTCAGGGCACAGTTTGTATTATTGAAGTAGTTTCTCGCTTCCATTCTGTTCCCTTCCAGGTTTAAAAGGGTGACAATTATTGTCAAATCAGAAACCTTTCAAAATGTGTTCCATCCCATTTTAAGTAGTGGCCTTTACAATGTATTACAAAGCCCTGTCCTCTTAGAACACTTCTCTTCCCAGTGACTGCTCAGTTTTTATCTAACTCACCATTCATCCTTCTCTAGGCATAAGTTGACCTTGCTGGTCTTTCCTAAAAGGCATGTCTACCTTAGTCTCTCTGTATTTATTTCCTTTGCTTGGAAGGCTTTTGCCTCTGATATAAACAGGCCTTCCAGCCTCAGCCTCTTTCAGCTCTTTGTTCAAATTTTTACTTAGTGAGGCCTGATCATTGGAACTGAAAGTAAGCTACGCCCCAGCTCTTTTCCTTGAGTATTTTTCTATAAAACCTACCAACCTTCAGAGTCTCTAAAACTTAGAAGTATAATTAATTATTACTTAAAATAAATTTAAATTTATTTTAAAAATAAAATCTGGTACACTTTGCTATGGTTGTATTTTCATTTCATATAACAAAGCATAAAGCTGTTAATATTCAATGTTTAAACATTTATTTTGTTAGCGTCATCAGGAATATCTGTTTTTTTGAATCTCCCAAGGAGGAGATGAGGCTGTTATTATCTTAAAGGAAATGGGGAGTGTTTGTAAATGCTGGTATTGGCTATAATATTTTCACCTCGAAGTCCGGCCCATGTTAAGTTTTGAACAGCTTTAAATAAGATGGAGGTATTTCATAAAACAATTAGTAATGTATGCAATAATTATATTGGTGAAACTAAAATGTATCTGTAATTAATTAACTTTTAATATTAAAAACTATAACATATAACTTAATCCTTAAGAATATAGCTTTGCTTTAAAAGTACTGTTTATATCTAACACTGGGAGAGAACTGGCTTTAAAAGTAAATCCATGGCCCAAGTTTATACCATTGTGAAACTAGGCACTGGGCTGTTGCTGATAATGTAGTAGCTGCTTAATAAATCTATTGATGAGTCCTCAGGCATTGTTTACTGTTCATTAATTAATTTATTTATTCAACAGGTACTATACCAACTGCCTTCCTAAGAAAGTGCTGAGATAGAGTATTATTATAATACAAGAGCTTCTGTAAGTAGGACAGTAGCCTTCTGTTTTAACAGACACACCTTCCTGCTCCTTTTCATACAGAACATTTGTAATTCAGATTATTAAAAAAACTCAATGGGGGAAGGGAAACAAATGAGAACATAGTGTAATAACACATGTATGAAGATGTCATAATTGAAACCCATTACTTAATGTGGTAATTTTAAAGGTAATAATTGCAAAAAAGAAAAGACAAAGCAAGCAACACACAAAAGTTGAATGTATAATGTCTTTATAAACTTGTGTATTTACTTTGTTAGATATGCTGAAGCTTACCTAAGTTTTTAAGGCTTTTCTAGTACCTTTTTGCTAATACAGGAATCATTCTGACAATTCTTTTACTGGTGACTAAGAACTGGCGTCTAAAACCAAGGTTTTTTTTTTTTTTTTTTTTTTTTTTTTTTTTTTTGGTTTTTTTTGAGACAGGGTTTCTCTGTGTAGCCCTGGCTGTCCTGGAACTCACTCTGTAGACCAGGCTGGCCTCGAACTCAGAAATCCACCTGCCTCTGCCTCCCAAGTGCTGGAATTAAAGGCGTGCGCCACCACTGCCCGGCTAAAACCAAGGTTTTATATAGTATTTTTTTTTTTTTTTTTAAATTTTTTTTGGTTTTTCTTTTTGGTTTTTTTTGAGACAGGGTTTCTCTGAGTAGCCCTGGCTGCCCTGGAACTCACTCTGTAGACCAGGCTGGCCTTGAACTCAGAAATCCACCTGCCTCTGCCTCCCAAGTGCTGGGATCAAAGGCGTGTGCCACCACTGCCCGGCTTTTTTGGTTTTTTGAGACAGGGTTTCTCTGTGTAGCTCTGGCTGTCCTGGAACTCACTCTGTAGACCAGGCTGGCCTCGAACTCAGAAATCTGCCTGCCTCTGCCTCCCAAGTGCTGGGTAGAGTATCTTTTTAAAGTTATTGTTTTTACTATTTTTTTTTAAAGACAGGGTTTCTCTGGGTAGCCGTGGCTGCCTTAGAACTCACTCTGTAGACCAGGCTGCCTTCAAACTCATAGAGATCCACCTGCCCCTGCCTCCTGAGTACTGGGATTAAAGGGGTGTATAACCACTGCCTGGCAAAATATTTTTAAAAATATTTGTAAAGTTACATTTCTGTGTGCTTATTTTGGGGCATGTGTTCAATGGCACATGTGGAAGCCTGAGAACAGCTTGTGGGAGTCAGTTTTCTTCCACTTTGTGGGTTCTAGGTATGGATGTTAAACTGTCAGGCTTGTGGCAAGCAGGTACCTTTACCTGCTGATCCAGCTCATCAGCTCTTAGAGACTACTTATAAAGTCAGAGTTACAGTATAAGAAGGAACAGTACATGCTTTTCTATTTCAAAGAAATGCTTACTAACAGGTAAAAAGATAGTCAACTTTCAGGGATTGGGGGGCTAAACCAAAATAAGGTTGATTGTTTTATTAAACTTCAGATTCTTAGAAGTTAATAGATTTTTTTTTTCCTAATACAAGAGGAAAGGATATATTTGATACACTGGTAATACAAATTGCACATTAATTGGGGGGGGGGATGATTTATACTAGAGTTTGGATGCAAACAGTGATAATCTTATTACAGAAATATTTATAGGCTTATAAAATGGCTCAGTAGGTGAGGGTGAGCTTGCTGCCGTGGGTCACAGCCCAAGCTCAGTTTCAAGACCCAGGGGATGGAGAGAGTGGACTCCTGTGTCTTTTCTTGACTTTTACTCATGCTACATACATACACAAGCATACATAAACACACAAATCAACAAATATAATTAAGGAAAAATATATTGCAAAGATAAAATTAAATGTCCAAGAATGTTCAGTGTTATTCAAAAGGGTTAAAAACTGAGGCAACTGGTGTTTCTGTATCATAATTTACTGAGTTACAAAGACAAGAATGGCTGTGAAGAGATATCAGTGACATTGAAGGAGCAATGCAGGTAACAGTGCAGTATGAGTATGTTATAATAAAGCACAAATTATTAAATATATGTATATAAAAATATGTAGAAAACAGATAACATGGTAAACTGGTGAGAGTTGATGGGTGAGAGAAAATAAAAGTTGTTCTGCTACTGAAGGGTGAGTAAGAAAAATAAAGGAGCCGGGCATGGTGGTACATTCTTATAATCCTGGCACTCAAAGGCTAAGGATGTTGGGTTTGAGGCCAGCCTGGGTCAGTCATATGGAGTGCTTTAAACTGAAAACCAAGTAAATATATACACTCAGCCACTACAAGTAAAACAAGGTACTTTTCAGGTAGGGTCTCATGTAGCTAGGCTGGTCTCAAACTCAGCATCACATTGCTTCCTAGCAGTCTGGCCTTTAACTGATCCTCCTACTTCCACCTCCCAACATGTGCCACCATTCCCTGCTTGAAAAATACGTTTAACAATTCTAGGCTTTCTCAATTCCATAGTGTGGGATTTTCTGTTATAGGTGGGAGAATTTTTACTAGTGATTTGACAATGGTTTTCTGCTTAGTAAAAAAAACCCAAAACAAACCTACTGGAATTAATTCTGCTGGAATCAATTACCAACTTATTTTGCCCCCCCCCCCCTTTTTTTTTTTTTTTTTTTTTGGAGACAGGGCAATACTAATATAACCCTGGCTGACCTGACTCTGCAGATTTTTGAGACAAGCATACTCAAAATTCATCTGCTTCTACTTTTTTTTTTTTTTTTTTTTTTTTTTTTTTTTTTTTTTAATTTACTATGGCTATCTTCAGACACCCCATAAGAAGGCATCAGATCTCAAGGATGGTTGTAAACCACCATGTGGTTGCTGGGATTTTGAACTCATGACCTCCGGAAGAGCAGTCAGTGCTCTTAACCGCTAAGCCATCTCACCAGCCCTGCTTCTACTTTTAAAATTGGGATTACAGGCTTCTGCAAGACCTGGCTAGAGTGCTAGAGTGGGCTTTTTTTTTTTTTTTTTTTTTTTTTTGGTTTTCGAGACAGGGTTTCTCAGTGTAACCCTGGCTGTCCTGGAACTCACTCTGTAGACCAGGCTGAGCCTGGCCTTGAACTTAGAAATCTGCCTGCCTCTGCCTCCCAAATGCTGGAATTGAAGCCGTGCGCCACCACTGCCCAGCCAAGAAAAATTTCTTAAAACTGGGTACGGTAGTATACACCAGTAATCTCAGTACTTGAAATAATAGAGTCAGGAGGGTCAAGTGTTAACAATTGTCATCAGCTATATAATATTTAAGGCCAGCTTTGATTACTTGAGATCCTTATCACCAAAAAACAAACAAAAAACCCAAACCAAACAAAACTGTTACCTTATTGTAAATTGTGTATTTATGTTAGAACAGTTACTACCTGACCTGATAGAAGCCATGTCCTCTTCCCCCTCAGTTTGTAATTTAATGGCACATTTGTCTTTGAACTAGTCAACACTGAGTCATCAAATACTGTTAATCTTGCTAGTTTAGTTATCAAACATCTATTGGGTTAAAAATGAATGTATCAGAACACTTAAGATTAGCTACCCTCCTGGATTCTGAGTTTGTTTTAAAAGATTCATTGATGTTTGGCATTTAATTTTTTGATATTAACTGAACCTCAAAATTTTTTTCTTCCTTTATATGTATTCCCACATGATTGTAGGAGTCTATCCTGAACTTAGTTCGTGTACATTTTGGGAACTTATTTTAGAAAAGATCTAAGTTTTAAAAAATTCTCAATGGACAGACAGAGAAAAGAGGGTCTTTGCCAACTCCTTTGGGTAAGAAAACTTTAGAATTTTGCAGATACTCTAAAAATGAAGGTCAACAATGTAGGCATACCAGATTCGAAAGGTTTCAAGTAAAATGATTTGTCATTTCTTTCTTTAGACTGGTGCAGTCAGAATGTCTTTTCCCCCTCATTTGAATCGCCCTCCCATGGGAATCCCAGCTCTCCCACCGGGGATCCCACCCCCACAGTTTCCTGGCTTTCCTCCACCAGTACCTCCAGGTAAGCTTGAATACATTTTTTTCTATCATTCACTCATTCATTCATTCATTTCTTTCTTCCTTTTTTTTTTTTGAAGACATTGTTTCTCTGTAGAGCTCTAGCTGTCTATCATTGAACCACAGAGATCCACCTGCCTCTGCCTTCCAAGTGTTTGGATTAAAGGCATGCACCACCATGTCTGGCACATTAAAAAAAAAAAAAAAAGGCATGGTACACATGTGATTTACTAGTAAATATATGGTAGTCTTACAGTAAAAATGGTTGTCTGATTTTTCTTTTTGGGGGGAGGCGAGAGGGCAGTTTTTTGACAGTTTTTCTGTATAGTATGGTTGTCCTGGAACTCACTTTGTAGACCAGGATGGCTTTGAACCCACAGAGATCTGTCTGTCATCTGTCCCCTGAGTGCTGGGATCAAAGATGTGAGCAACCACTGCCACCACTGTCTGATTTTTCTGTAGCATTAAGTTATTTGTTTGGAGACAGAATACGTGTTATCCCAGGTTCCTCACCACCTGTCAGCTGTCATCAGGCTCCTGAATGCTGGGATTACAGCTGCGAGTCACCACACTTGGTTTGACAGTATATTTGTGTTGATGGCTGAGTTTCAGAATCACCTTGGAAATTCCTTAAAAATGAAAATGAAAAGTATCTAAAAGTGCTATACATGTTCATAAGGTTCAAAAATTTGAAAAATAAGGTTATGAAATTTCCCTCAAAGCTACATAAGTTAATATAAAAACAATCAATGTTACTATTACTAAAGGGAAACAAAATAGTAGTTGATTTATCTTTGCAGATACTTAAAAATCATGTTAAAAACTAAAGTGTATGTTTTAAAAAATTCTTTATTTTTGTTTTTGATTGTGTCTTGAGGCAGTATATCCTTAGCTGGCTTGGAGCTGTGCAGCTCAGACTAGTCTTGAGCTCAATGGTTATTCTCTTGCCTTAGCCTCACAGGTGATGAGATTATAGGTGATTGTCACCATACCCCAAATTTCACTTCTTAGCTTTGTGCATAACCCCCTGCCTCCTTTTAATGGGGACAGGAGGGGTCAAGGGAGACTTTGACCTGGCCTAGGATGGTCTGGACCTTGCTGAGTTACCAGGCGTGGCTGATCTTCCCGTATGCCCCAAGTTTAGGAGTACATGCGTGTTTGCCAGCATGCCTGGTTCTAAGTATTTTCTTTTAAGTTCTTTTCTTTGGAGTTTTTTTTTTCTTTGGCCATCAGACATTGAGCCTTCTGATTTTTTTTTCATTATTTCTATTTTTGTGTTCACATGTAAATGCAAAAATATGCCCTGGTGTAGGTATAGAGGTCAAAGCATAGCTAAGAGTGATCTCTCTCTACCACGTGGGTACCAGGGAATGAACTCAGGTTGTCAGTCTTGGTAGCAGTGCTTGGATGTACTGAACCGTCTTTCTAGCCTCCTGTTTAAGTGATGAAGGATCTTTTACTGGAACTCAGACTTCGTATTTGGACTACGACAGCTTGCCAGTGATCCCTATGAATGTACCTATTTTTCTATGTTGTCTCCTTGTTGGGATTGTAAGCACTGGTCCTATGCCTTTATTTTCATGTGGATGCTTGGGATTGTCCTCACTCATTCTTGTGAAGCAAACACCTTAGTATATGAGACATCTCTCCAGCCCTGTAGTTAGTTTTAATTATATTCTTAAAAATATGGTATGTTTTTTTTTCTTTCTTAGGAACACCAATGATTCCTGTACCAATGAGTATTATGGCTCCTGCTCCAACTGTAAGTACAATTTGTCTTTTAATTTTTTTTTAAGACAGATTCTCATCTCCTTCCCCTTAGCTAGCCTAGAAATTACCTTGTAGCTGAGGATGACCTTGAACTTTGATTCTATTGCCTCTACCTCTTAAGTGCTGGAATTTTAGGTATACACTACCCATGCCTGGTTTTTGTGCTGAGGATTAAACCTTAGGCCTCAGGGAAATATTCTGCCAAGTTGAGTACTCTATTTCAACCCTGTAAATATAAAGGAAAAATTAAGATTTAGGATAAGGGTAGCATTTCTTGAAATAAAACTTTGGTAAGCTTAGATAATGTCAAAAAAATCAGTATCTGTATATACTGTCCTACTTGGCAGTGTGTGTAACATTTGCATGCAGTGCTTTTCAAGGCTACGTTGGTTCCCCTGGAACTAGTGTTAGAGGTGATTGTGAATATCTGATGTAGCTCTGAACTGAATCTGGGTCCTCTGAAAGATGAGTGTATTAGTTACTTTTTTTCTTGCTCTGACAAAACACCAGGAAGAAGGTGATTAATGGAAGCGTTGACTTGGACTTAACTGTTCTAGATTGATTAGGGTACATAATGCAAGAAATCATGATAGAAATCATCTTGATATAAATCAAGAATCACCAGATAGAAATGATGGCAGGAAGAACTGAGAGCTCAACTGTGAAACTACAAGCAGGAAGGAGAGAGTGAATTTAAAATGGTGGGAATTTTAAATTCTCAAAGCCCACCTCCAGTGACAAACTTTCTACAAGGCCATACTTTCTAAATCTCCCAAATAGTTGTGCTATTTATTTTTTGTTTAATTGCTTTTGTTTTGGGGGATGATGTCTCACTTTATAGTCCTGGCTGGTCTGGAACTCACTATGTAAACCAAGTTTACTTTAAATGCAGTAGAAGTCCACATGCCTCTTTCTCCCTAGTGCTAGGTTAAAGGCATGCACTACCATACCTGCCCAAGTTGGATTTTAGAACATTCCAAATGACACTCCCCTTTATATTACAGAATAGGGAAATGGGGAATGGGGGTTTGGAGCAGCTCCACCAGTTCTTAGTTTATCCTGAGCCCACTTAGTTTGTAATGAATACATTGTCAAGTACATAGATTTCTGCTTCTATATGTGGGAGGTTGCAAGTTTAAAGTGAAAATAAGCTAATAAACACAAGGACCTTATAAAAAGCAAAAGTGTTGACAGGTTTGTAGTGTTGCAAGATTGTGCTACAAGATTAGCAGGAATAAGGAATTTGCTTTCATCTTGGTATTGAGTATAATTGATGAAATTACTAGCTGTTTTTTAATAATCTCAAATGGTTTCTATTTTAAGCATTTAAAAACTTAAAAATATAAAAGCTTGACATTTTTGTTTCCTTTTAAAAGTAATTAAAAATAGAAATTTTATTGTGAAGAGTAAATTTACGTTAATGAAACATGCTACATGCATTAGAAGTTTTAGATTAGGTATGTAGGGCCTTTAATGATGTACTATCTATTTATACTTTAAAGTTGTTGTTTTAGTATCATGTCATAATTGCCAGATCAAATTTCTTGCTTTTCTTTACTATAGGTCCTCGTACCTACCGTGTCCATGGTTGGAAAGCATTTGGGAGCAAGAAAGGATCATCCAGGCTTAAAATTAAAAGAAAATGATGAAAATTGTGGCCCTACTACTACAGTTTTTGTTGGCAATATTTCTGAGAAAGCCTCAGACATGCTTATCCGACAGCTCTTAGCTGTAAGTTAAAGAGTTTATTTTTCACTTTTCAAAATAGTTAATTTCAAACTTACAAAAAAAAGAAACAGACCGAGTAGCTTGTTTTTTTGTGACAGGTCCAGGCTGGCCTCAAGGCTGAATGAGAATCTTCTATCTCTCAGATTGTTGGGACTAAGGCCTGTGCCCTCATGCCTAAGTTCTCTATTTTTTTCCTTTAACATTTTTATATGAAAAGATAAGCAGTCCAGTAATCATACTAGAATTTTCATCAGAAAATTTAATCAACTTTGTCTTTTAAATATACATGTTTCATAATTTATGGGTGAGTTGTGATACAATACTCACTTGTGTACAAAATGCATATTTTTCTGAGAGGAAATAGACATCATCCTTATACATGATCAGAATGCTGCTGCATTCAACACTGAACCTACATGGTTTGTCCTCAGCCTTCCCAGTAATGACTGTATTAACTGCTTTGTGTTTTATGTGCCTCATTTTGAAAGTATAATACAGAACAAGTTTTCTCTGGTTTTATTTCATTTTACTCATTTTTTATTTAGTTAGTTTGTTTTCCTGCTACAAGTTAAGTCTTTCATAAAATATTTTAGACCTTGATTTGTTTTATTATTTGCTTAGATTCAAAGTATAGTTTTTTTATGAACACAACTGTTTCATGGTATTCTTAATCCCATGTTTGATGATGCTGAGTTACTTAGAGTGATTAAAACGCAAATTAGTAAGAGTGCATTTGCCTAATATGTTGTGATTTTTATGAGTACTTAGTAAACAGATTTAAAAATAAAGTTCTTGGTTTTTTGGGTTGGTTTTGGGTTGGTTTTTTGTTTGTTTGTTTGTTTGTTTGTTTGTTGAGATAGTTTCTTTGTATAGCCTGGGCTGCCCTGGGAATCCCTCTGTAGACCAGGCTGGCCTCACAGTCAAGAGATCTGTCTGCAGTTGCCTCCTATTGCTAGGATCAAAAGTGTGTACGACCACTGCCTGCTAAGGCTTTATGTATTTGTTTAAGCAGTTTGTTACATATTTCAAGTTTATGGGAGACTTGGAGTAATCTTAACCAGCTTTGTTGCTAGCATGATCTTGCTGAGTATTTTGTTACTGTTTTCTCACCTGTATTGATATTATTATTTTGAGGCAGGGTTTGTGACCCAGGCTGCCCTCAGACTTGTAGTACTACCTCAGTATTATCTCAGCCTCTTGTATTACTGGTGTGAGCTACCATACTCTGTAGCCTGTAATTGTGATCTTACTTGTCTTGAAACTTTTGTTTGCTGAGTGGTAATTCTTAAATTTCTTTTTAAGAAATGTGGTTTGGTGTTGAGCTGGAAGAGAGTGCAAGGAGCTTCTGGAAAACTTCAAGGTAGACATGATTTCCTTACTTGCTTTTGCCACCATTATAACCCATTGTATAACTTTGTATAAAACTTAGTATGTTTTATTTAATTTTCTTAATAGAATGTATTAAAAGGCAATTGAGAAGGTTTTGGCTGAAATTTGGAATTAGAAGATTCAAAAATTGAAGCAGAAAAAGAGATAGAAAAGAAAAAAATGAGCATTATTTAATGGTGTTTTTTCCTTCCCTCCTTTAATATACTAGACTGGACAAATTCAGTGGTTTCTTTTTTTTTTTTTTTTTGGTTTTTCGAGACAGGGTTTCTCTGTTTAGTCCTGGCTGTCCTGGGACTCACTCTGTAGACCAGGCTGGCCTCAAACTCAGAAATCCTCCTGCCTCTGCCTTCCAAGTGCTGGGATTAAAGGCGTGCGCCACCACCGCCCGGCCAGTGGTTTCTTTTTTAAAGACTTATTACTGGCCTATAATTTTTCTAAAGATTATTTTTTATCTATCTATATCTACATACTTTTTTTGTATATGAGTATGCTGTCTTCGTCTTCTCCAAAAGAAGGTATCGGTTTTCATTAAATATAGTTGTGAGCCTCCATATGGTTGTTGGGAATTGAACTCACGACCTCTGGAAGAGCACTGAGCCATTTCTCTAGCCCCAGTGGCCTATAATTTGTGTAGAGGTTTTTGTATGTGATGCAGTGCCTATCTAAGCTGGAAGACGTCATGGCTCCCTTGGAACTGGAGTTAGAGCTGGTTTCCACCTGCCTTACAGTGTCCTGGGAATCTGTCTTCCATAAGAGTAGTATGTGTTCTTAACTGCTGTGCTCATCTCTCCAGGTCTCCCAACAGTTTTTTAGATTTTTAAGGTGGTTTTTTTGTCTGAAAGTAAGGCTGCTTGCATCCCAGATGCAATAATTAGAGCTCAGGAAGAGGGAAGGATAATTAGATGAACTTTTTTTTTGAGACATATTTATTTTTACTTTGTGTCTGTGAATGTGTGTCTTCATGCCTACATCTGTGCTTGTGCACCTCGTGTGTTCAGTTCTGCAGAGGCCAGAAGAAGGAGTTGCTTTCTCTAACTTGTGGGTGGTTGGAATAGAACCTGGGTCCCCTGTAAAAAACAAGTGCTCTTTAGTGTGAAGCCATCTTTTGCTGCTCTTTTGGCTGTGTATATTTAAGTATGGATGGTTGGTTTCTTGTGTCTTCTTCAAATAAATGTTCCTCGCTTTATTTAAGAGTCTCTTGCTGAACTTAGAGCTAGTAGATAGCAGTATACCTAGCCAACTTGGCCAGGGAGTGTTTGCTTCAGGAGGGATGGGATTATTAGGGGTTACCATGTTACTACTTGGGCCTTTATGTGGGTACTGTGGGTACTGTGGGTACTTGGAATCTTCTGGTCCTCACACTTTTATGGCAGGTGCTTCCCAACTACACATGTCCTATTAGTTTTGAAAGTAAACTACCTTTCATATTAGACAAACACTGCTAAATTCTCTGTTCTCTTTATCCTCTTGGTGCTATTAACTAAGTATACTCTTTCATATATGTGATATACCTAGTCCTGATTTAAAAATACCTTTATTATGGAAAAAATGGATACATATGTCAAATGTGATGGTGTGACAACTCCATGGTTACTACTCACAGCTTTAATAATTACCAGTTTATGGTCAGTTATCTTATGACCAGTACCCTACAGATATCCTTGTTTGTATTCCTTTATTCATCCATCTCTCCTTCTGTACTTCCCCCCCCCCCCATTTCTTTTCTCTTCCCTTCTCCCCCTCTTCACTCTTTTCTCGGTATAGCCCTGGTTGTCCTGTCCTCATTCTGTAGAACAGCCTGGCCTCTAACTCAGAGATCCTCTTGCCTGCCTCTGCCTCCTAAATGTTGAGATCAAAGGTGTATGCCACCATCCATGCCTGACTGTTTATGTTATTTTTAAGTACACCCCAAGCACTGGGATTTTTGTCTCTACCTATATTTTAGTATATACTCTGAAACATAAACATTTTATTTTGTCTTTTTTGGTGGGGGACAGCTGTAGGAAAAACACCCAAACATAATCATAGTACTTAAAAAATACTGCCTGTTTTTTCTAATTAAAAAAAAAAAAATAGCCATGTTATCCAGGAAATATTGAAATGTTTATTTTTTCTAAAAGTCAAATCATTTCATTTAGGATATATACTAGCTTTCTATAGTGGAATTCATTGGGGATTTATTCTGAGTTTAAAGCTATTCTAGTCATTTGCTTTTGGCTTTTGAGTACTGGGACTATAACTGTGTCTTGCCACAGCTCCAGCAAAAGTCTGCGTGGTTAATGCTGTATCCATCCTTTGACTGTTTTTTTTTTTTTTTTTAAACGTGTTATTATTTTTTAGCTCTGATTTGCTGGATTAATTTTTCCCTTTCCCCTGGCCTCTTTTTAAACTCCCTTTCCTCCGTTGGGTCATGGATGTTAAAATGAAACATTTAGAGGGTTTTAAGAGCAGGGTTGTGGTGATGATTTCAGTGTCCTCATAAGTTTTGTCTTTAATCATTTTGCTTTGCTGCATTTTTTCATGTTTTTATACCTTAATATTTTATAAATTCTTCTTATTTATTGTTAGCTTTTGGATTTTGTGAGTATAAAGAGCCTGAATCTACCCTCCGTGCTCTCAGATTATTGCATGACCTTCAGATTGGAGAGAAAAAGCTACTTGTTAAAGTTGATGCAAAGACAAAGGCACAGTTGGATGAATGGAAAGCAAAGAAAAAAGCTAATGGGGTATGTAATATCTTTTCTAATCTACGTGTGTTAATTCAGTGTAAATACTTCATATTGTAAGTCTAACATGGAGACTCACAAGATCATTATCATTGTAAAACATGCTTGTGGCTTATGCAGGAGTGTATTTTTATAGTTTGTAGTTAAGTGTTTTATCTACCCACAGTGGGTGGATGACTGTTGGTTTGCTTGTTCCAGGTTGGGATGAAGGTAGTAAGGGAGGCTGGACAAGGTTAACTTGCCAGAGAAAACACTTGTACAGACTATTCCAATCAGAGCTAATTCATTAAGGCAGCTTTGTAAGTAAGTATAAAATATATTTCAACCTACACAATGTTTATTAGTTACCCTCTCTTTTAGATGCACACAGATTGGATTCTGAAATGAATGAAAATAAGTCTTACTACTTCATGTATGAGTGACCTTATTCAGGATTTTTATTTTTCATTTTAATTCTGTTATTTTACATGAGGATAAAAGAGGTTTTTCTGTCTTGTGTGATAATGTATCTGCTGTCTCCTTCACAAAACAAAATCTTAAACCTGTATATATTATATTATGTTCATTTTTTTCTTTTGTTCCCCCCCAAAAAACCCCTCAAGTCTTTGTTCTTGTCTAGCTGTCATTATTTTTGAAGATAAATATAGACTTCTCTTCCCCTTTATAAAACCTTTGTGTATTACTTTAAAAAAAAAAAAAAAGAAAAAAAGAAAAATTTTAACCTTTTTTTCCCTTAAGTGTATGTGAGTACACTGCAGCTGTCTTCAGACACACCAGAAGAGGGCATCAGATTCCATTACAGATGTTTGTGAGCTACCATGTGGTTGCTGGGAATTGAACTCAGGACTCTTGAACAGTCAGTGCTCTTAACCACTGAGCCATCTCTAGCCCCTTAAAAAATTTTTTAAAAAACTTACATTTAACCAAAGTATAAAAGGAAGTTAAGTTTCATGATACCTTAAGTACTTTACTGTAGTCAGCCTACTCCCATGCTCTTCTGTGTAACTGAAAGTAGTTCTCTGTCCTCTCTGTCTTTTCTTCTAGTGCTAGGGCTCCTGTGTTACAGACAAGTATGTTACCACTGAGTCACATCCCTATCCCATGAGTATAGCTTTAATTGGAATATTTTTATTTCATAAAAACAAGATTAAGGCCAGCTACAATGGTACAGTTGCAGCACTTGGGAGGTAGGGCAGTGGGGGCCGAAGTTTAGGCTCATACAGTGAGTTTGAGGCCAGTCTGGGTGACATGAGACTTAAAACCAAAATGTATTATTTTAAAAACAGTTTTCCCCCTGCATAATTTTGTTTCCTTTGGATTTCTAGTATTTAGATAATATCACTGACACATACTACATATATTGTCAAGGACAAATCACTGTTGCTTATTTGTCAGATCTAGTCTTAGTGGTTTGGATTTTCTTACAGAGTGCCCTGTGTTGAGCAGAGTTTTTGTTGTATTACGTATCTCTTGTTTTAATTTGTTGGCTTTTTTTTTTTTTTCAGAGATTTATTTTTATTTATGTAATGTGTATGTAAGAGTGAGGATGTGTGCACCATGTACATGTATTTCCTGTGCAAACCATAGGAGGTTATTAGTTTCTTAGAACAAGCAGTTGTGAGCCACTGTGTGTGTTAAGGGAACTGAACTCATGTCCTCAAGTGCAGCGAGTGCTCTTAACTGCTGAGCTCTCTCTCCAGCTGCTGGTTTGGCTTTTTTGAGATAGGATCTCATGTAGCCCAGGTTGGCTTTTTACTAACTCTTCCCCCCACTGGAAGTGCTGGGATTAGTTAGATGTTATGTCATTCATTGGATCTTTAAAGACATTTGTTTTATTTATTTGTGTATGAAGGTGTTTGTGTAGGTTGTGAACGTGTCTATGTGGACACTAGAGGACAACTTATGGAAGTTCTCTTCTACCATGTGGGTCCCAGGGATCAAACTGAGGTCGTAAAGTGTGTGTCAGGGCCCCTTCACATATTGAGCCATCTGCTGGCACCAGTCCACAGACTTTATCATTATTTGATCTCTTTGCCTTATTGCCCATCCAAGCGCATCATTAAAATTTTGTCTATCTAATTATAATTAACATCTTGATTCACATAGCTATGATAAAACATCCTGGAGAGACACAACTACTTAGTCTAGATAGGGAACTAATGACAAACCAAAGTGTAAATGCCACAAAAGTTCAGCTGGCTAAGCCGATTAGTTTCATTGGTGATTCATACAGGAATGTGGGTGAGGAGTTACAGGAGCAGGTATGACTCAAAGAAGCCACAGCTCACAAAACTGGGAAACTTGGAACATACTGCACAGCCTATACGCAGTTTAACAGCTTAGAGAATGTCCTTTCCAAGTTACTGTCTAAACCTTGGCAGCTCAGCTGCTTTCTTCTGTCTGCTCTGAGTCTTTATTTATTTATTTATCTATTTATTTATTTATTTATTTATTTTTAGCTTTTCTCTGACAGACTTGTTTGCAGCTTTCTTCCATATGAGACGGTCTCAGCTTTTATTGTTTATTCTGTTAGGGGAATCTGATCAGTTACAGGGACTTTCTAAAGTTATGTTTAGTTGTTAACCTTGTTCAGAGAATTACAGGATGGAATGTTTCAGTTTGGAAAAACGTTCACAGAATAACCTGTATCATTAAATCCTGTCCTGAGCAACCCCCCCTCCCCCTTATTTGCTGTCTCTTACTCTCACAGCTCATCACCCTGTCTGATTCTGTTTGCCTCCCACATCCATGATTTTCAGTAGATACCCTCCCTATCACCTAGGAAAATAGCTTCTAAATTAATAATGATAGGAATATTTACTGAATAACAGTAGTAGCTTTGTTGTTAACTGTTAGTTTCTTCTGACTCTGAGGTAAAAGAAGGATCATAAGTCAGAGAAACAATAATTTGTATGAAATAATTGAGATATTTTTTTCTGATTTTTGAATTGTAAGGAAAGGTTTCTTGTCAACTAAATAACTTGATTGAAAATATTTAAGTCTATAGATTAATTTTTTTTCCCTCTTCAATGCTTTTTTTGACTGGTGTTTAGTAAAATTGTATTTCATTGGAACTATATCCAGTTTGATCTATCTAGTCCATGTTCTGCTTGTTGTCTGTCTACCCAGCAATAAGTCTATAGAGATAATTAATGTGATTGTTTCAAGCTGTGTTTGTTCACCATGTGTACAAGAATCGACCAGTGGCCTGGAAAGCTGGTTCAGTGGTTACTAGCACTGGCTACTCTTGGAAGAGACCCAAGTTTGATTACCAGCACATACATGGCAGCTTACAACTACCTATAACTTCAGTTCCATGGGATCCAACATCCTCTTTCGGCCTTGCCTCCATGGGCGGCAGGCATGCAAGTGGTATACATAACAGGCAGGCAAAACACCCATAGGAGTAAAAGAAAAATGAATAGGTGAGCTGGGGTTGGTGCATGCCTTTTCTCAGCATTTGAGAGGGAGAGACAGATTGATCTCTGAGGCTAGCCCTGTCTGTCTAAGTCAGGCTAGCCAGGACTACTAGCATGTGTCTTAGAAAGCAAAATAAAACAAAATAATGGGAATGAATTGGTAATTGTTGTAGTACAGATAATCTCTGAGAAGCCATGTTACATTAATTACAGTCTAATAGATAAAGGGCTTCAGGTGAATATCTTCATATAATTGCTTCCAAGTTCATTCAGTGAGTCAGTGTTTTCTGAAAGAACTGTGTTTGCTTTGAGTTTACCCCAAAACCACTTGTTTTTCAGATTATGAAAGTTAGTCTGGAGAATGTCTCTAGAAGCTTTATTTTCCTTCATTTGGATTTGGAGGTAGAAGTTGAAATTGGGAAATGGGAAATTGTTTGGAATTGTATAGTTTATGACTTTAGTAATCCAAAACATTTTTCTCCTTTCCTTCTGTGATCTTTTAACATATTTTTGTTTTACTGATAATTAGCAATCAGTTAAGAGACAGGCTCATAAGCTTTCTTTCTAAAAATGTGCATTTAGAGGCAGTCAGCAGTTTGAAAGCTAGAATTGAAATTTTTTAAAAATTTAAATCCTTCATGGTTATAATTGTATCAGATAGCTGTATTGATCCTTAAATTTCAGATTGTAGGGATGATAATTCAGGGTCTTCGGGTAATTTTTATATTAACAGGCCTTTGAATTTACAACTCCATTGCTATTCCTATGGTTAGAAACCTATGGAAAGTCTTCCAAGAGAAAAGAAATCAGGAGTGTAGGAAATGTCACACAGATCATATGTTTTTCTTCTGGATTTGATTTTTTTAAGACTGATTGACTGTGTAGTCCTGGTTGGCCTGGGACTCACAGGCCAGATCCACCTGCCTTTGCCTCCCAAGTGGTGGGATTAAAGGCCTTCAGCACCACACACAGTCCAGCAATTTGCCTTCTAGTGAATATTTTGATAGTGTAGAATTTAGATATCAAAGGTCAAGTTCCAAGGATCTGGGTTTGGTGCTGCATGGTTTCAGCACTTAAGAAGGTTAGAATGGTATAGGTTTCAGGACAGCTTGAGCTGCATGTTGCTGTTTATGTGAGCAAAAACAATAACACTTTAAACACTAAATTTGAATTGTCAATAGCCACGTTACTAGAGCATTTTCTTTCATACAAAACTTTTAGAAAGCCAAAGTCAAATCATTGAGGATTTTAGTGACAGGTGTATGAATTTGAGGACCTTATTTTACCAATTTAAAATACAGTCACCACAATTATAGTTTACTAATATTGTTCAATAAATAATTTTAATAGTTTAAATTACAGTCCTATATAAAGTATCTTGTCCTTATCTAAGATGCCAAGTAGAAAATTGGCAACAAGAAGATTGGATGAGGAGGCAGGTTTGAGAAAGTAAGAAACTCTTAAGAGTGGATGTTTATCTTTGACATACTTCTATTTCTTACTGAATGTTAATAAACATTTATGGTCAAAAACCGATTAAAAATTTGTGCTTCCGGGACCCCAGTGAAGGAGTTAGGGGAGGGAGTAAAGGAGCTGAATGGGTTTGCAGCCCTGCAGGAAGAACAGCAGTATCAACCAGCTAAGCCCCCCCAGAGCTCTCAAGGACCCAACCACCAACCAAAGAGTACACATGGAGGAGGGACCCATATTTCCAGCTGCCTGTGTAGCAGAGGATGGCCTTATCTGGCATCAATAGGAGAGCCCTTTGATCCTGTGAAGGTTTAATGTCCCAACGAGGGGAATGCTAGAATCGTGAGGCAGGAGTGGGTAGGTAGGTGGGTGAGCACCCTCATAGAAGCAGTGGGGAGGGAGGATGGGATATAGGGGGTTTTGGAGGGGAAACCAGGAAGGGGGATAGCCTTTGAAATGTAAATAAATAAAATAGCCAATAAAAAAATTGTGCTTTATGCTTTCTAACAGTATCAGAGTTTGCTCTGAATAAGAATTTATTTAAATGTTAATTTAAGGCTTATTGAATATGTATATGAAATTATTTCCTATGATAGAAACAAATTAATGATGGCTGTTATAAAATACCTGGTAAGTTATAATTGTTACTAAGTAATCACATATCATAAAATACAACTTTAGTAGAGTTTGAATGTGTTGAACCTGGCATTTATATAGAAGATTATAGTTCTTTTTCTCTTGGTATATTGAGGGTTTTATCCAGGATGACACCTGCTAGGCAAGGCCAGTGTATATCCCTGGTTCTGCAAGCATGATTTTTGTAATCTGCCGATGTATCAGTATATATTTACCAAGTAAAATGCTATTTTGGGACATATACATGTATAATTTTAGGTTAGATTAACTGGCTTTGTGGGTACAATTTTCTATGCCTTTTCCTTCTTTGTCATTCTTTATTTTTTCCCCATGTTTTGAGTAAAGAGCTGAGTTGAAAGTGAGGGGAAATCAAAAGTTTTCAGGTCATAATATGAATTTTATTTTTAGTTTTAACTATATGAATTCTATATTTGGAGACTCTAAAGTATGATTAGAAGCAGCAACACTGTGCTAGAAGACTGTGATTTTCTGAGAGAGAGATTTTCTTTTTGAGATAGGGTCCTCTTAGATAAGGAAATTTTGCCTAATAATTACCATCTTGCCTGAGGCTATTTTCATTTGTCACTACTGCTAGATTTTAGTGAAGGTTAAACTCTTTACCTTTCACTTGTGGTATTGCAGATTCATAGATTCATGCTAACTATTCTTTGAGGTTATTGTGTCTAGCTGGAAGGGAAGGTAAAGTCTCATGTAATCCCAGCTGCCCACAAATTTCAAATCCTGTCTCTGCCTCCCCAGTGCTGGGAATACAGACATCAACCACCATTGCCCAATCAGAAGGTTACACTTAAATAATAATAATTATTAAAGTCTAATAGTTCTTTAGAGAAAGTATAAACAAGTTGTATATCTCTGTATTTGATTGATTCTTGTGTTTGTTTTTTTGAGACAAGGTTTCTCTGTAGCCCTGGCTGTCCACAAACTCAAGAGATACCTTGGGTCTTTCTCCTGAGTGCTGGGATTAAAGGTGCACACCACCATTCCTGGCTAGATTTTGATGTGCAAGTCAGATGGAAAGAAGTTCATATGGTAGATGGTCGAGACATAGTTTCACTCTATAGCTCTCAGATTGTTCTGGAGATAATACATACACACACACCACACACACACCACACACACCACACATACCACACATACACATACACATACACACACACACACACACACACACACACACACACCTACCTACCTACCTGTCTTTGAACTCACAGAGATCCACTGGCCTCTGCATCTTCAATACTGAGATTAAAAGAGTTACCTTCATTCCTGGCCAGATATATGGTTATTATAAGCAGCTTTTGCTGCACATAGAAATTGTAAAAGCTGGACTGGTGAAATGGCTTATTAGGTAAAGGAACTTTGCTGCTAGGCCTGACCACCCAAGTTTGATTCCTGAGATTGATGTGGGGGAAGGAGTCCTCAAGTTTGTCTTCTTGACTTCTACATGTATGCTATAGCACACACATAGATACAAACATAGAAATAATGTTTTAAAAGATTAAAACACATATAGAAGCATATGTGGGGAAAGAAATCATCACTTGCAGCCTATAACCTTTCTTATGATTAGGTTTTGTAGATACAGTTATCTAGCATTTTCCTTGGTTACCTGCCCCCCCACCCCTTTTTTTTTTTTTGGAATAATGTTATTCTCCTGAAATTTGTGTTGGTTTTTAAGAACGTCAGACCAGAAACTGTCACTAATGATGATGAAGAAGCCTTAGATGAAGAAACAAAGCGAAGAGACCAGATGATTAAAGGGGCCATTGAAGTTTTAATCCGAGAATATTCCAGTGAGCTAAATGCCCCCTCACAGGAGTCTGACTCTCACCCCAGGAAGAAGAAAAAGGAAAAGAAGGAGGACGTATGTGTTCTAACAATATAGTAATTGATATAATTTATTCTTCTGGAAAAATACAGCGTTCCTTTAGAAACTCAGGGATTGTCTGTGTCATGAAAAATGTTGTAAAATACACATTCTTTATTAAGGGATAGTGAAAGTTCCATTTTGAGTTTCAGTGTCTTTTGGGCATTCTAGTTTTGTCATTGGCCAAATCTAACTGTATTACTGTAATTATTCATTATTTGGTCCCAAAAATGTCTCTACTTGAAGTGATTGGGAATACTTATTTAACGAGTTAGTCAGATATTAGGTAAAGTTGAAATTTTTCTTCCTCCATTGATATGGAAGGATAAAAGTAACTAATTGATAGTAACTAAGAGGATAAGTCACAGAAGTACTATTTTTTGGCAAGAATTATAGGCAAACCTTTTTGTAAGGGAGACAAATCTTATTTTGTGCATGCAAATACATATCAAGTGATAATTTCTTACATCTTAGAATTCCTTATCTAAGGAAACAGTCCTGGTACTCTTAAGAGTATTTTGGCTATTGAAAAGAAAGCATGTGATGGGTGATAGAGGGATTTAAAGTTAAATCATTTTCACTGTAATTTGAAATCAAGAAAATATCAGATGTAGTGTATTGTTTCCTGGATAAGTGTGTAGTCAGTTTAACTATAGCACAATGTGAGCTGTTTTTTAAAAAATCTTTGTGGGTTTCTCTGCAGATTTTCCGTAGATTTCCAGTGGCCCCATTGATCCCTTACCCACTCATCACCAAGGTTCGTTTGAACTGTAGGCTTTGATTTTTTTTTTTTATGTGTGCACTAATAACTGCCAGATATGTAATTTTTTTTATCATCATTATTATTATTATTACTATTACTATTATTATAAATTTACAACATTAGATTTTACTTCCAAGTTGGTGGTTTTTGCTTAAATGTGTTTGTAATACTTGCACAAAATACTGAATTGTGTCATTTTTCTTTTAATGTATATAAATCTCTATTCCTTTCTGTTCCCTTAATTTTAGGAGGATATAAATGCTATAGAAATGGAAGAAGACAAAAGAGACTTGATATCTCGAGAGATCAGCAAATTCAGAGACACACACAAGGTAGTATTCTTGTTTTTTTCACTTGATACCAATCTAGACTTTTTACAGAATCCAAAGCAAACAGACAAGAAAATCAACTTTGCATTTGAGTATAATTTATTATTGCCTTTAATAGGCTTAATTGATACTGAGGTAGAAACAGAAGACTAATACCATATTTAAAAGTGGTAATAGCTAATTTTTCTCAATCACTGACTACTACAGTCATCTCACTTTAATATAACAAAAGTTAATATATAGATTTCAACATAAACATCAAGGTCAGATTGAACTATATTCAGGGGGCAGCAGGATAACATACATACAGTTCAGTTTATTTTGTGGGCAGGTCTTTAATCTTAGGAAAAACTTTTTTTTAAAGAGCTGAGATTAAAATTTAAGATTTATATTTGTTTGGATTAAGCTTGAGTGGGGGAGATTTTAAAAAGTAGGCCAGTGATTACCAGACTTACCAAATTATAGATGCATGGAAGAACTGTAAATTCCCATAAAGCTAATCTATTCATTGACCCCCACCATTATGATAGAGATCATATGGTGACTAATGCAAGATGAAACTCTCAGCTTGGAAAGTAACAAGGAATAGGATGTAAGTATGAGCTTCTGTTTTTTATTATATTTATGGATGCCCCCTCAGAAAAATATGCAAAGGGGTAACTGGCTTGGAAATGGGTATTTGTATATAGTAAATCCCACTCACGAGTTTTGCCTATTTAAAGCTTCTCTCAATGACAGTGCATCTGTGAATGTTTGCTGGTATTGAAGGTGATGCTTTCGGATGGTGAAATGCAAAGTGCATGATGTATTTTGATGTTAGAGGTAATAAGTAAGATTATTGGTTCTGACTAGACTGAGAAGTATATAACTCAGTGGTGTTAAGTGTTCACTTTCTCTATATTGAATCTTAACTTTTTCTTACTGCTTTCAAAATCCCAAGTTGACAATTAATGCTGATTATCAGTGCTGCTGAACACTTAACGTCCAGATACCCAACCATAGCTCATATACAGTGCTTTTCCAGGAAGTAAATGTGTCTAAAAGCACAAATGTAACTCCCAGAATTTTGAGAGTTACAATGGTGGTCTGTGGAAAGTCGTAGAATATTCTGTGTATGTTCACTATTCCAATTAAAGGCCGAGTAAGCTTAAAAATGGTATACAGTTGTGTGTGTGGTTTACCCCCCCCTTCTGTTTTTATTTATTTGTTTTAAACCCTGTCATGTTATTGGTGAATTATAAGGAAATCAGGTTGGTAAAATACTTTAATTCACAAGGTACTACTTCAGCATTTTAGGGGTTTGTCAGGCATTTCACTGCCTTAGTGTTATTTTACTGATGGCAATATTCTGAATTTCCAAAATATGATTTAGAAATAAAAGAAATCAAAACAAAAAAATAAAAACCAGTTCTCTTTGGGTGGTGTGGTTAAGGGGCTATTTGAATTCTTAGCCATAAAACATGAGCTCAGTGAACCTTTGCATGTTTTGGTATGAGATTATTTAATAACAACAGACTGTCAGGGTATCAGCGTGGCAGGGGGCGTCCATTTACAGCACGGATGAGTCTGAAGAGAGAATAAGGTAAGATTTTTTATTTTTTTTAAATTCTTTCCTTTTCTCTTCATAACTTTGTTAATTAAGGAATCATTTCATTTCTTTAATCTTTCTTACAATATATGCATATATGCTTTATCTGCTTGTGTACATACACATATTATACATGTAATTAAGTTTTTAGAAGGCATTTAGTATGGACTAGATTTTTCTTAGTTTTGTGTACATAGAACAAGTATACTTAAAATGACTTCTGAAAGAAATTGTATTTACATCAGAGAAAGGGTAGCATATTAAACAACAGGAATAAAAAATTGAGGACTTGTACAAAAGAAATTTAAAAATCTGTAAGTATATATTATCTCTGAAATAATTTAAGTATATGACACTGAGGTAAGTTTTATGTAGTGTAGATTCATTTAAAAATACAAATTTTAAATTTCATTAGGAATGTTTCTGAAATGAGATTTTTCTCCCTGTAATAGCTTTCAGTTTCTGGCCTCTCTCTCCTTGTCTCCTGTCTTTCCTTTCTAATTTCAATGTATTCAGTATTGGCTTTGCCTGTATGCTAACTTAGGTCAGCAACTGAATATATTGATGCCTCATACACTAGCTTTTCTTTCATAATCCTCTCTCAGTTCTTTGGTCCGTGAGCAAGAAAAAAAGTATCTAACAGGTAAGACTGCTTTTTAAAGTTTTAAATGCTTTACATTACTGAGAAAAAGAAAAATGCACATTTTATTGTTGCAGTTTAAATTTCATTTCAGTGAAGTTAAACATGGAACTTCAGGGATAAATATGTTTTGTTTTTGTTTTACTTGTTTGGGGTTTTGTTGTGCTTTCTTTTTTCCTCATCTTAGTTTATATAGAAATCTTGTGGTACACTGGTAATCTTTCAGGATACACACTGGTCTAACTGTCTATTTGTGAACCGTGTACTTGCTCTTCCTCCCAGAAACATAGCTTGTAGGCAAGGTTAATCCAGTGTTGGCGATCCATGTCCTAGTACAACATCTGTAAGTTAATACAAGATCCTTGCAAGGGTGGATTTATCATTGTAAATATATCTATAATTGTTTTACAGGCATAATGGTGGGCATAACTATTCTGCTTTTAACTATTGTAAATTAAAATAACTGTAATAATGTATATGTTGTTTGAAGTGAGTGGTTTTCAGTTTCTGTATTTAGTGGAGTGTCCATCTTATAATGGTAGGAATAAGTATTTACATATTTAAGACAAAAGATCTTGGCTACATTCTACTTCTGTTTCTTTTGGAGGGTGGGTAACCTGGAGGGCAGAAGATTGTTATTGTGACTTGACTGTCTTCCACCTCTACTTTAAAACCCTCATCTAGTTACCTTCAATAGTGAGAAATCTAGGGTCATAAATACTTTCACTGTTCCTACTGACTTACAGACATTTATAATGGGCAGAATTAAGCTTTTTAGTTTAATTGTCTTTCTAGAAGTTACTAGGAATCACTACATGCTTCATGGTTATTTTAGATATTAGTCAGTAGCCTGCCATTCTTAACACACATTCTCCCGCCCCCCAAGATTGGAAATTTCTGGTTTGTGTAGAGTATTTGGTTTTGCACGAAATCTAGCTTTGTGATTATTTCTCTTTAATTTTTTTTTTTTTTTAAAGTCACAAATCCTGGTGGTTTGATGTTTTTCTTACCAGTATTGGGCATTGCGCCGGGGAAAGTCTAAATACTGGAGGCACAGAATTAACTCTAAAAGCACTTTTGTTGGTTTCTAGAAACTGGAAGAAGAGAAAGGCAAAAAAGAAAAAGAAAGACAGGAAATTGAGAAAGAACGGAGAGAAAGAGAGAGGGAACGTGAAAGGGAACGAGAAAGGCGAGAACGGGAACGAGAAAGGGAAAGAGAACGTGAACGAGAAAAGGAAAAAGAACGGGAGCGGGAACGAGAACGGGATAGGGATCGTGACCGCACAAAAGAGAGAGACCGAGACCGAGAGAGAGATCGAGACCGGGATCGAGAACGGAGCTCAGATCGGAACAAGGATCGAAGTCGATCAAGGTAAAGCTTCACACAGTTGTTTCTGATAGCGTCATTAAATTAAAAGATTTCCTCTGTGTAACTGTTGAATTTGAGTGTTAAAGCTTTCTGTAGCCTGGCTATATTGTACATACAATGACATTATTGATGAAAGTAACAATTTTTGATTTTGTTTTTTGAGACAGGTTTTTTTCTATGTAGCCTTGGTTGTTCTAGAACTAACTCTGTAGACAAGACTGGCCTCAAACTCAAGAGATATGCCTGCTTCTACCTCTTGAGTGCTGGGAGCAGAGGTTCTTGCCACCACTGCCACTACAAATGAAGTTGAGGCAAAGGGATGAATTCACAATCAGTGGTTAGATACTGAGTTCCAGGCTAACCAGATATGTAATGAGCTCTTCTCAAAAGCCATGATAGGGCTGGAGAGATACATAGGCAGTTAAGAGCACTTCCTACTCTTCTAGGATCAGCATCCAGGACCAGTATGATGACTCCCTGCTATAGTTCCCTGGAGATCTAGTACATGGAGCACGTATACACAGGCAGGCAAATCACTCACACACATAGAATAATAATGTGCTGGATATGGTGGCACACACATTTAATCCCAGTACACAAGAGCCAGAATCTCTGAATTCCGAGAGAGCCTAGTGGAAACATTTTCTTGAAATACAAAATAAACAAAAAAGATGTGTGTTTTTAATTTTCAGTTCTGAGGATAGGTGGAACCAGTTATTGGTGGTGAGAAAAACCATGTATTTTTCTTTTTTGTAGTTACTTTCTATCTCGGGCTAGTTTTTGTGAGCCTAGAACCAGTTACTCCTTCAGTGTTAGGGCTGGCAGTTTCATTATTTTCTTAAATTGGTAGGCTATTTTTCTAATTGCACTGAGACTTTGTACCAATATTTTTCAAAAGTGTATGTGTGGCTGTCTCCCTGAGCCCTTCTGTTTGTCTGGACTTGTACTAATTTTACCTTTTTAGAGGTATTGTTATTGTAAATTTTTTTGGTAATTTATTTGTAATAATAAGTAAAAACCAGAAAAGAACAGTGATTGAAAAGATAGAAAAATTCATCAAAATTCTTGACTTGTTGCAATGTAGCTTGATGGGATAAAACTATCTTGGGGATGAACAAGTTTATATCAGTTTAGTGTTCTGTATAACAACGGTTGATCATACACAGAAGCCAGAGCAGTAGTCTGAGGCAGTTGGTGAAGCAGAAACTATGGCCAAATGTATTGTATAACATAGGACCACCTGCTCAGAGATGGTGCTTCCTACCCCACAGTGAGCTGGGTCCTTTCACACCAGTCTTTAGTCATGACAATCTCTGCGTGCAGACTTGCCAATCTGATGGAGGCATTTTTCTCAATATTCCCAGATATGTGTAGATTTGTGTCATGTTGACAAAAAAGCAACCATCGTTATACCTGCACCATGTTGATGGAATTGCATGCTGAGTATATATTATCTCCTCTCTTTCTCCCTTTTTGATATAGTCCTTGTGAGAATTTGGCATTCTATGAAATCAAACAATTCGTTTTTAAAAGGTATCCTTCAAAGCTAGGCCTGGTGGCGCACACCTTTAGTCCCAGCACTTTGGAGGTAGAAGCAGCCAGATCTCTGAGTTAAAACCCTGGTGTCTAGCAAGTTCTAGGACAATTGAGACTGTGCATAAATGAGACCCTGTCTCATAAAAATGTGGACAAGTACAAATGTCCATCATAGCATGTTGTCTCATATACCCACATGGATTTTTTTTATCATTAGGCTAACATTATGCTATACTTGTAAGTGTATTTTTTTCTTAAATATTCATTTTTAATTGTGTATGTGTTTGTATGCATGCAAGTAGAGTACCCTCAGAGGCTAGACGGGGTGGATTTCCTGGAACTGAAATTTTAGGCAATTGTATGTTATCTGATGTGGGTACCATTAACCAAACTCTGGTCCTCTGCAAGTAGTAAGTATTCTTAACTGCAGAACAATCTCTAGTTCTTGTAGTGTAGTTTTATTCTAAATTAAATATTCAACTTGTTGATGTGTATTTAGTGAGGAGGGGTGTCTGGGTTTTATGTAGTCTAGGTGGGCCTTGAACTCCTGATTCTCTTACCTCAGCCTCATGAATAGCTGTGGTTATAGGTATTGAGCTACCTATAATTTTTTTGTTTTTAAACTTCTTCTTTATAAGGTTTACCTACTGTATATTTCCTAGAGGTTGCAAAGTTAGGGAATGTGCTAAGATCATACCAAGACAAGAACAAATTGCTGGTATCAGAAATTTTGATTGCTGTTGATGCAGATAACATGCCAAAATTCTCTATTTTCCAAAATGTTTGCCAGAATCATATTCCTCAATATATAGTGAGGTAAAGTAAACAACAACAAAAATTTCTGTGGCAGTTTTAAGTTTCCCAGGCTGTTGCTGGTGGTCTCTCTGTTTCTGTCTGTCTGTCTGTGTCTGTCTGCCTGCCCTTCCCTCCCTCCCCCTCCTCTCTGCGCGCGCGCGTGTGTGCGTGTGTGTGTGTGTGTGTGTGTGTGTGTGTTTGCATGCATGCCTGTATATTTAGCCTTGAAATTTTTCCTCTCAAATACTGTAATAACAGTCATTCACCACTCCATTCTTGCCTGGCTCTAGATTGCCCCCTCCCTTTAAAGATTTATTTTTATGTGCATTGATTTTATAGATAGATAGATAGATAGATAGATAGATAGATAGATAGATAGATAGGTAGGTAGATAGATAGATAGAGTGAGTGAGTGAGTGAGTGAGTGAGTGAGTCTATCTGTGCAAGGGTGCTATATGCTCTGGAATGGGAGTTAATAGACAGCTGTGGGCTGCCATGAATGTGATGGGATTTGAACCTGTTTCTTCTGGAGGAGCAGCCAGTGCTCTAACCTGACAAGCTATTTCTCCAGCCCTGTTAGAGTGTCTTTTTAACATGTTTTCTTAGTCTTTTATTATGTCATTTGGGAAAGAGCATCCTTTTTTTTTTTAAAGGCAAGTTCTCTCTAGAGACCTGTAGAAGACCAGAATGATCTCAAATGCACAGAGGTCAGCTTGCCATTGCTTCCCAGACATTTGGGATTAAAATTGTTTGCCACCATGCCTGACAATAGTCTTTTGTATAAAATTGTGTATTTCAGTCTATGATTAGTCACAGTAATTTTTCAGTCTTTTATGTAATCTTGCATTGTGCTTTATGTTTATTTTTTTGTAATGTGTATAATTGCTAGCATTGACTTCAGAATACAGTTAGAACTTGTAGTTAGAATTAAAATCTGTGGCTTTTTGTTTAATTTCTACATTGGGATTAAAAGCAGGGCCTGTTCACTTTAGAAAAAATGCCTTAGTTGAATTTTACTTTTGATTCCCTAGTCTGTCTCCCTTTGAGTATAGAGAAACGAACACTAAATTTTGACTTGTTTATACCTTGATTTACCATACACATTACAGTTTCATTTGGTTCCTAAAGAAAAAGAATAGAATGCTATAAAATACATATTTAATGTTCTGTTTCCATAGAGAAAAGAGCAGAGACCGTGAAAGGGAACGGGAGCGGGAAAGAGAGAGAGAACGAGAACGGGAACGAGAACGAGAGCGAGAGAGAGAACGTGAGAGAGAACGGGAGCGTGAAAGAGAGAAAGACAAGAAAAGAGACAGAGAAGAGGATGAAGAAGATGCATATGAACGAAGAAAACTTGAACGAAAACTGCGAGAGAAAGAGGCTGCTTATCAAGAGGTAAACTGAGGAGATGCTCTTTCTGGAAGCATAGTTCACTTAGCATGGCAAGGCACGGTTTACAGAGTCCTATGTTGCATTTTAAATTTCTGAAACTTTTTTTTTTAGCGTCTTAAGAATTGGGAAATCAGAGAACGAAAGAAAACTAGGGAATATGAGAAGGAGGCAGAAAGAGAAGAGGAAAGAAGAAGAGAAATGGTAAGCTTTTAGGTTTAAAAGTGGGTATTGTCAAGTCAGAAACACTCAGTTTTACTGTCACAGAAAACTTGATAAATGTAATATGTCAGCTTCTCATGTGTGTGTGGGTTTTTTTTTTTTTTTTTTTTTTTTTGCCATGGTCTTACTATGTAGCTCAGACTGTCCTGGAATCACCAATGTAGACCAGGCTAGTCTTGAACTCATAGCCATGGTCTGGATTTCTTATTCCAAATAACTTTGAGATAGATGCAGTACATATCTCTTCCTAATTTTCAAATACTTGCTGTCCATTAATGAATGCTTGCATGGTGTCAATCTACCCTAGTGAGTTATAGAAACTTAGAATTAATGTGACATCATTTGGTTAAGATTCTCAAAACTTGTTGAGCTGGGCAAGTTTTCTGCAGCTACAACTAAGTTCAGTCCCCACTCTTAAGTTCTGAGTTAAGTCAACCAATTACTTGATTGACACCCTCAAGTTCTACCCTGACTTCCACATGTGTCTTGTGATATCCATAGGCACATAAACAAATAAATGAAATACCATAAAGTTTTTTTTTTTAAATAGCTATGGAAATTTGTTTAATTAGACAGTATAGTTGTTTGGTTTGTTGGAAGTTGTTCTGTTGCATGTAGCAATTGTTTTTTTAGTTTTCAGTCTTTGGGGTTTTTGAGAGAGGGTTTTTTTGTGTAGCGCCTGGAACTCTGTAGACCAGGAATGCCTTGAACTCACAGAGATCTACCTGTCCATATGACCCATTGAGATTAAAGGTGTGCACCATTACCCCTTGGTTTGTTTTTGGTTTTAAGATTTATTCATTTTTATTTTATATGCTTGATGTATTGACTGCATATATTTATGTGTTAGGAAGGGCAGATCCTATGGGACTGGAATTAGAGACAGTTGTGCACTGCCATATAGGAGCTAGGAATTGAACCTGGGTCCTGGAGGAACAGCCAGTGCTCTTAACTGCTGAGCCATTTTTTTTTCCCCAGCCCTTCTTGACAGTGTTGTAAGCAGAAGTATATTTAGCATTCACCAAGTAGTCTTTTTATGCATTTATATTCTCTTCACATAGTAACAAAATTAGATTTGTGTTTTACTTATACTGATAACTGTAAGCATGAACCAGTTGGCATAGTTTTAAGCGTAGGGATAAAAATTGCTTCAGTAGTATGTACTATGTCTTCTGTAGAGCCCTGTGTGTGGCTTATGTCTTTAATCCTAGCACTCCCAGCAGAAGAAGCAGGCAGATCCAGTTTGACGCCAGCCTAATACAATGAGATCCTGTCTCAAGAAAACAAATAAATAACAAAAAAGTGTGTTGTGTCTTTATCAGACTGTAAAGTTTACTTTATCTTTAGTTAGTAGATTATCCATTCTAAACACTTCTTCAAGATGAAAACAAAGTGAGACATTAGTAATTTTTAGATGTAAACAAAGGATGCATTATCTAGTACATATAACAACTAGATAATGTGTTCTCTGAATCATAGATCTTTCTTGTCAATAGAATTCTTTAAAATAGTTTTATTTGAATAAATTATTGTAGGATAAAAGCATCTATTTTGGGTTGTTTTTTTCTCCTGTAACAGGAAAAGTAAGATATGTTCGGTACAAGTTTCCCAGTACAAGTACAAGTTAAAGTTTCCCAGAGTAATAAATGCCTTGGTTAGTGTGTACATAGCCTTACCTCTATATTTATTTATACTTTGAACATTGAAGATAAATAGAATACTCAACAAACATTTCATTTATTTGAGTGCTTATCATATCCCAGCTTAGTGCCTTAGGATGGGCCATAGAAAATTGGTTGATCATAATTTTGAAACATGAACAATACAAGCAATTAGTGTAAAGAAATGTGTGAATGTATGATATGGTAGAGTTATATTCACAATGTTTTGAAAATATTACATAAGAATATTTGTTGTGCTTTAGTGAGCAATTCCAAAGGAGTAGATAGAAGATTCCTTTGGATGTCTGTTACAAGTCTTTATATTGACGGAGCTGAAATGTGTTAAAAGGTTGTAAGTCAGAAACCATTATCTGCTTTACATATAGATATGAAATCTATTTAATGTGTTTAGATACAAGCCATAAAAAATTAGACAAAGTTTTTTAAATATACCAGGTTGATCTGAAATTCCAACTTATATCCTCGAGGTTTATTTTATTTTATTTATTTTATTTTTATTTTTTTTATTTTTTATTTTTTAATTTTTTTTTTATTTTTGG
Source organism: Arvicanthis niloticus (assembly GCF_011762505.2). NCBI lineage: Eukaryota > Metazoa > Chordata > Mammalia > Rodentia > Muridae > Arvicanthis > Arvicanthis niloticus. Next base: position 32,737,510 of record NC_133430.1, on the reverse strand, counting down.
TTTTTCGAGACAGGGTTTCTCTGTAGTCCTGGCTGTTCTGGAGCTTACTCTGTAGACCAGGCTGGCCTCAAACTCAGAAATCCGCCTGCCTCTGCCTCCCAAGTGCTGGGATTAAAGGCGTGCGCCACCATCGCCCCATCTTCGAGGTTTATTAACCATTAACTTAAAGTAGATAGAATTCTGGATAGAGAGGATAGTTTTTCACAAGTGGTAGCTTTACCTTTATAATATATAAACATTATTTAAATCTAAATCCTGTCTATTTCTTAAATTTAATATAGTCTACCCAATGAACATTAAGTTGCTTTTGTCTACTCTGTACATTTAATAAGGTAACATTGTTTTGTTTCCTAATGTGTGTGATTATTATTGGAAAAGAATGTATTTTGGGGATTAGTTCAGGGATATTTGTTTAGCATACTGTTATGTGGATGTTTTTCATGTCTCAGTTATGTCCTAAAGCTGACCTGTTTAAAAGTTTTATATGATGCCCATTTCATATATGAAGTAATGAAAAGTGTAAAATTTTAAGTTCTATGCATATGGAGAAAAGTACTTTCCTAAGAAAGGGGAAGGAAGTAATTTGACTCTTACCTAAGGTTTATATATGCTGTCCTTCATTTCTGCAAAGGCTAAAGAGGCTAAACGACTAAAAGAATTCCTAGAAGATTATGATGATGATAGAGATGACCCCAAGTACTACAGGTAAGTAAGTGTGAATGGCGGGCTGTTTGTGAATGTGAGAATATCAGCTGTGCTTAGCTATTAGAATCAATAATTTAAAGGGTCTTTAGAGGGGAGCCCATGATGGAGGGTCATTTTATAGCAAGTTACACCTTTTAACTATTTAGAATGCTCAGGAATTTGTCTTCAATGTTTTCATAAGTGTTCCATCTGATCGTCTTCTATCAACTCTATATTGATAAATAAATGTGAACTTATGAACTGAGTCACTTTTTTTTTTTTTTTTTTTTTTTGTACTGGGTGATCTGTTTTACTGTATAATTCAGACCTTTGATTGCTGGGATTAATGAAAGTCATGCACATCACAGCCAGTTGTTTAGGTAGGAAAGTCAACTTCACACAATGTTAAGCATTCATTCTGTATTGTCTTAGTTACACCTTTATCCCCTAAAGTCTATTAGCAGTTTGTGTATAGTCTTCATACTTTACATCTGAAAAAAATACAAATTAAGTGTTGAGTCTTCAGTTTGTAACAGGCACAAAACAGCTCTCTTCCCCTTGAAAGTTATCTTTGGGCTTTTTTAGACACATTAGCATGATTTTTCAGAATAAAATAACACCTCTGGGCTTACTTGTTACACACTGTCTTGGATGTTCAACTGAGTTTTAGCATTTATTTGATTTCTAGATTGAGGAAAGGCTGTTTTGTGGACAATCTGTGTACGAGGCAATGATTTGATCATTAACTCCATCCTATTAACTTTACAGGGGTAGCGCTCTTCAGAAACGGTTGCGTGATAGGGAAAAAGAAATGGAAGCTGATGAACGAGACAGGAAGAGAGAGAAGGAAGAACTTGAGGAAATCAGGCAGCGCTTACTGGCAGAAGGGCATCCAGATCCGGATGCAGAGCTCCAGAGGGTGAGCTACTATAACATTTGAAATTGTTTAGTTTTAAATTACTTTATCATTTAAAAGTCAGCTTTGATACTTAGTTTGTAGATACTGAATAATGCTATTGTTTAGAAGATTATTAGTATTTGTTATTTTTAGTACAGAAATCATCAATCTTAAGTGAACTCACAACTTTATATATGTATGTTTGGGGAACACTTCAGTGGTGGTGTATATGTATAAGCCAGAAGGGTCTCAGGTAGTGACGAATTCCACAGAAGCAGTTCACTGTGTTTTGAGATGGAATTTTTTCATGTTACACTGGCAGGCTAGGGATTTGCCTGTCACCACATTGCTCCAGTTGTCATTACATAAGCATGTATTGTGTTGAGTAGTGTAGTAGGCACTAGAAATCAAGTGCATGTCCTCAGGTTTGCATAGCTGTCATTAAATCAACTGACCTATTTCTCAGCACCTTGAATCCATACCTCATTTGTAAATGTCTTACACATTAAATAAGTCTTTAATTATTGGTGACAATCTTTTAATACAATTTAGACAGAAAGCTGTATTTACAATTTGATTTGATTTGTAGTATCTGTTATTTGAAATACTTTTTGGTTTTTTGAGACAGGGTTTCTCTGTGTAGCCCTGGGTGTCCTGGAACTCACTCTGTATAGACCAGGCTGGCCTCTATACTTTCTTATTAAAAGATGCTTTCATTTCCTATCATGTCATTTTAAAAAATATTTGTTATTTCTTTTTTTTAATTTTTAAAATTTTTTTTATGGGTACGAGTTTGCTTACGTGTAAATATATGTACCACAGTTGTGCTTGGTACCCTCAAAGGTCAGATCTTCTGAAACTGGTGTGACAGATGGTCTGGGAACTATACCTGGGTTCTCTTTAAGAACAGCAAATGAGGGGCTGGAGGGATGGCTCAGTGGTTCAGAGCACTGACTGCTTGTTCTTCCAGAGGTCCTGAGTTCAATTCCCAGCAATAACACGGTTGCTCACAACCATCTGTAATGGGATCTGATGCCCTCTTCTGGTGTGTTCGTACACAGCTACTGTGTGTGTGTAAAATCAAATAAAGCTTTTAAAAAAGAGAGAGAACAGCAAATGTTCTTTATCAGTAAACTGTCTTTTTAACCCACTAGCTTGTCACGTATAAGCAGAATAGATTATACAGTGCTCTTATTTTTGCATTTAAGAAGTGTCGTTTTAAACACACTTTCAGTTCTTCTGTCTTGTATGAAGATTTCATATTTTTACATGTTATATGCCTCAACAAAAATAAGCCACGTCTTTTCATGTTCCTTTTTGTTATTGTTTACTGAGTGTTGAATCCCCTGGGACTGGACTTACAGACAATTGTCAGCTGTAGGTATGTGGGTTCAAGTCCTTTGGCAAAGCAAACACTGCTTTAACCTCTGAATCACCTCCCTTATTCCTAGTGCTTAGTTCTTAATTTTATATAGGGTTGAGGAGGTAGGATTGAGCCCAATGGTCAAGTTAATCAACTGCTTTACATAAGATGTATATGAAGCAAGCCCAACAGTGATGGGGCATACTATAAAGGAAAGGGAAGAATTACAGTAGTCGTCTTTTTTAAAGCTAACCAATAGTGGTTTTTGGCTGCAGATGGAACAAGAGGCTGAGAGGCGCAGGCAACCTCAAATAAAGCAAGAGCCAGAATCAGAGGAGGAAGAAGAGGAAAAGCAAGAAAAAGAAGAAAAACGAGAGGAGCCTGTGGAAGAGGAAGAAGAACCAGAGCAAAAGCCTTGTCTCAAACCAACTTTGAGACCCATCAGCTCTGCTCCTTCTGTGTCCTCTGCCAGTGGCAATGCAACACCCAACACTCCCGGGGATGAGTCTCCTTGTGGTATTATTATTCCTCATGAAAACTCACCAGATCAACAGCAGCCTGAGGAGCATAGGCCAAAAATAGGATTAAGTCTTAAATTGGGTATGTCAGTGTTGCCCTTTCTTTTTCTGTCCCCCCATGTCCCAATAAGTTCCACTATAAGGACAAAACAATCCGTATACATACATAGTTTCATGGTAGGTAGATAGCAAAGTGTTCACCAATGCCTTTCTAGCTCACGATTGTTTTCATAGTTCTACTAGTGCTCCTATATCTCCAGCTGACTCCAGTTCTGAGAAGAAGTGAAAAGTTAAATTTTCTAGCACTTGTGAGTAGAGAGTTACTACTTTTTTTTTTTTTACAGTTGGGATCTTTCTCAGAGAATTGTCAAAATATGTTGCACTTTTTGAGGGATGGTGGGTTGTAAGATTTAGCATTTGAAAATGATTTTTTCATACTAAGATGTGTTTTTAACTATAGGTGCTTCCAATAGTCCTGGCCAACCTAATTCAGTGAAGAGAAAGAAACTGCCTGTAGATAGTGTCTTTAATAAATTCGAGGATGAAGACAGTGATGATGTGCCCAGAAAAAGGAAACTGGTTCCCCTGGATTATGGTGAAGATGATAAAAATGCCACCAAAGGCACTGTAAACACTGAAGAAAAGCGCAAACACATTAAGAGTCTCATTGAGAAAATTCCCACAGCCAAACCCGAGCTCTTTGCTTATCCTTTGGATTGGTCTATTGTGGATTCTGTGAGTAGCACACTGCATGTCAGATTGTCTCCGTCTCCAGTGGAACAGTCAGTCTTACTTGATATTAGCAGTGGCAAATAAGATGTGCTTGTTCATTACACAGAATAATAAAAGCAAAAACACTATGTAGTTGAAATTAGAAAAATGATTAGCTTTATATATTCTTTTGCAATGTGTAAATTCGTTTTTCTTGCATTCTGTCCTTCATTATCTAATACTACCTTTTAAAATTTTTCTTAACTGTTCCCTACACTGTACAACCTAATAGTCTTTACACACACAATAAGCTAAGTGACATATGAGGAAGAAATGTGAAATTTTTTCTTTCTGAATTTCTGTGACCACACTTAATATGTCATGGCTAAGTTAATCCATTTTCCTGAAAGTTTCATGATTTCTTTATACAGTTTTTAAATGTGTCCCATACTTTTATTATTCATTCATCTGCTGATGGATATCTTGGTTCATCCTTCTTTCTGTAGTAAATAGAGCAGTAAAACCATGGAAGTTCAAGTGCTTGTTTGGTAGAATATAGGCATAGAATATTGTATCGTATGGCAATTCTGTTGATTTATTTATTTATTTATTTTTTGAGCAGTTTCTCAAAATGTAGCTTTCCTGGAACTCAGAGGTCTGCTGGTCTCTGTCTTTTGAGTGCTGTATTGAAAGTCTGTGCACCCTACACATATTTTAGTCTTAAAATTAATGAATTGTGTGTGACTATTCTTTCGTTCTTCAACTAGGCTTTGTTTTGCAGATACTGATGGAACGCAGAATCCGACCATGGATCAATAAGAAAATCATAGAATACATAGGTGAAGAAGAAGCTACATTAGTTGATTTTGTTTGTTCTAAGGTTGGTCTTTTTCCTCCTCCATCTACACAAAACTTAGTTCAGATACTTCCTAAAATAAAAAATTCGAGTACTTAATAATTCAATTGTAATTAAATGACCTGATATTTGAAGTAAACATCCTATCTCAATGTCAGACTTATCATACCACAGCTTTGATTCATAGTCAGGGAGGACAGAATTTTTGTCTGTTGTCATTTAAGTTTTCTCTCCTTTTCTATTGCAAATGCCATGCTACCTTTCTGTCTAGGATTTGAATTTTGCAGAGAAGGAAATTAGTTGATTTCCTTGGTAGTCATCTATCTCTGTAGTAGTCCTGTCATTAATAGCGTTTAGCATTAGAGTTCTTGGCAGACACAATGTTTGTGTTTTATGGCAGTTTTTCTTTTAACGTTGTAACAGTCTATGTGTATACATGTCAATAGTATTATCCTTACTACATTTATACATAAACCTTATGAAAAAGTTGTGTCTTGGCCTTTATTGTATAGTGTGTAAGAACATTTTAAATCCTATGGTCCGTTTTGTTTTGGAGACAGTTTTCTATGGCCCCGGCTGACCTTGAACTTGCATCTATTCCCTGAGTGCTGGAAAATTTAATGGCATGCACCAGTACATCAGACCATCAATGAGCGAAATGTGTATACTGTAGTGTGTTTTCAACGCAGAGTTTCTTTTTATTAATATACTAAGATGGTTATTATCGTGGGTTCACCATATTCCTCTTGCCATTCTTCCACTTTGATGAACAGAAGTGCCTGTAATGGTATAAATGTGCCATTCTTCTATTTTAGAGAGCAAATATTGGGTGACTTCTTCACTTATAATGATTATAGCATTAAGACATAGGTAGCCCGGCTGGGCTTTATTTCTAGTCCTTTAACATCTTTAATTCTAGCCCTGGGGTGGCTGAGACAGGCGGATCGCAATAAATTCAATGCTACTGTGGTCTACACAGTATGAAATTCTAGAATGAATTTCAGGACAGCCAGTGCTACAGAGTGGAACCCAAGTGTGGCAGATTTCAGTAATTCCAGCATTTGGGAGTCTGAGGCAAGGGATTAGAAGTTTGAGGTCATCCTAGGTTACATAGCATGAGGGGGTTGGGTGAGAAGCAACTTGTAACCAGGTGTGGTGTCCTACACACCTTTATCCCAGCACATAGAGGAGAGGCAGAGGCAAATGGATCAAGGCCAGTCTGGTCTACTGAGTGCATTACAAGACAGCCAGACCTACACAGGGAAACCCTGTCTTGAAAAATCAATTTTAAAAAATTAAAAATGCAACATGGGAATAATGATTGACTTGACTTTACTGATTAAGGTCACAGAATAAAAACCTGATAGAGCCAGGCATGCTGTTACTTGTCTTAGCATTAGGGAAGCAGACACATCTCTCTTTAAGTTCCATGCCTGCCAGAGCTATGTAGGAAAATCCTGTCTCAAAGTAGAGCAGATTCTCCCAGGCACAAGAAATATATAAATATATCCCTACCATTTAGAGGTTTTGTATGATTGTTTTGTTTCTTTATAACAAGTTATTTGTTCCTTTTTAGGTTATGGCACATAGTTCACCACAGAGCATTTTAGATGATGTTGCCATGGTAAGTTAAAAGAACATTATTTAATATCTATGTGAACAAATTACTTTATCAATTTAATGCATTTTCTGATGTTACTGATCTGAATTAAAATTTGAATATGATGGTAAAGATTATCAGTAGAAAGATTTATAATTGGATAGCCACGGCTACACAGAGAAACCCTGTCTCGAAAAACCAAAAAAAAAAAAAAAAAAGAAAGAAAGAAAGAAAGAAAGAAAGAAAGAAAGAAAGATTTATAATTACCATGTATCAATTGATTTGATGTTTTGAGACAGATTTCAGTCTATAGCCCAGGCTAGCCTAGACCTCAAAGCAGATCTCCAGACTGGGATTGCATGCATATGCCACTGTTGATTTAGGGGATGTCAGCCATTTAAAAGTTGATCTTGAGTTCTTTCTTTTAAACCATTTTGAATTCCCTTCCACCTTTATTTATAAAGATTAAGTCATATATTTTTGAAAGAAGTTTTTATTATATGTATATGAGTATACTGTAGCTGTCTTCAGACACACCAGAAGAGGGCATTGGATCCCATTACAGAGGGTTGTGAGCCACCATGTGGTTGCTGGGAATTGAACTCAGGACCTCTGAAAGAGCAGTCAATGTTTTTAACCACTGAGCCATCTCGCCAGCCCCAGCATACGTGTTCTTACCCCAAACAAATAAACATATAAGTGAGTTTTAAAAGTTGCTTTTTATAAAAAGTTTTCATGGGCTGGGGTGGGTATGGATGAACTTCTTATGGTGAAGTATGATGATTTGCAACCAACTTAGTAGAAGTGTGCTTGAGCAGAGGTATACACTTTGTAGACCAGGCACCCATAGAGGAAATCTGTAAAAATTAAAGTTCTTGTGCATATAATAGTTTTCTCAAAGTGGTTACTGCTTAAGCATCAGTTCTGTGCCGCATACCTACTTAAAGTGCTGAGTGTGGTGGTATGCTCTTCCAGTGCCAGCATTAGGGAGGTGGAGAAAGGCAGATATTAGAGCTTGCTCTCTACCCTTTCCTAATTGGTAAGTGTCCCCATCCCCATCTCTGTCCTAGAAAAAGACCTTGTCTGGAAAAGCAACGTAGACAGCACCTTGGATGACAACTCAGGTTGACCTCTGCCTTCCATGAACACACACACATACAAGCACACACACGCGCACACACACACAGCACCTTGGATGACAACTCGGGCTGACTTCTGTCTTCCATGAACATGCACGCACGCGCATGCACGCAATTACCAAAATACATACAACATGTACACACTCAGCACACCAAAGGCTGGAGAGAGATGTCATTGATTAAGAGCACTGCTCAATCACGATAGGAAAAACAGTTGTTGGGTATCTGTGCACCCTGTGGCAGTGGTGTTCACTCAGCACTGTTTACTGCCTCCTGCCACAGTAGTACATTCTCATGTAATGCTTAATTCACTATCACATGATCAGCATTTGCTGAATATTAGTAAGATAATAGCTAAGTCTGGTTTAAATAAAGTGACTAGTCTGGACTAAATAAAGTGACTATAAATAAAGGTACACAGTTCTTGGGCTGGAGAGATGGCTCAGCGGTTAAGAGCACTGACTGCTCTTCCAGAAGTCCTGAGTTCGATTCCCAGCAACCACATGGTTGTTATAACTACTTATAAAGTAGTTTGGCTAGATATGTATAAATGTAATATCTATAAAACTAATATCAAAATAAAAGAAAAAAGTTGTCTTCAAATGATATGGAGGCAGGGTCTGTGGCACTGTCCTGTAAGGTGGAGGCATGAGCTCATGGTTCTCCTCACTCTCATTTAAGTTTACGTCAAGCCTGGTCTGTGTGTCTCAAAATCACAGTAAAAAAATCAAAAGTATATTGAAATTACTATTTAGTAAGTCATCGAATTTGGTTGAATCATTATCTTTCTTCGTACCTTAAATGTTGTGTTTAAATATTTTCATACTGGACAATTGTTCTTTTAAGTCATTATGTTGATTATGGTTGGTGATTGACAATGTTTTTGTATGTTACTACTGTTTTAATGTACCAATAATTATCTTTGCATGTGTTTCTGTGTTTCATCTTCTAGGTACTAGATGAAGAAGCCGAAGTTTTTATAGTCAAAATGTGGAGATTATTGATATATGAAACAGAAGCCAAGAAAATTGGTCTTGTGAAGTAAAACTTTTTACATTCAGAGTTACATTTCAGATTTCTTCTTTCACACCCTTCAAAGGACTTTGAATTTTCTGTGTCTTCAAAGACATTTGTGAGATCTGTAATTTTTTAATGTAGAAAATGTGAATTCCTTTGTCCTCTAATTTGTTGATGCTCTGTGTACTCACTTGGTTGTAAAGCCATCTGTGTTCTTGGTCTTTTCATGCTCACCAGGCACAGACTACTGGTGTGTTTTATAAGCTGCAGCTACTGTACACAGCCTATCTGATAGAATCTTGTTCTGCTGATTCGTTCCTTGTAAATATTAAAATGGCTCCCCAATTCTTTTGCAGAATTCTACTTAATATTAAAACTATTGTATAGGCGCCAACATGAATAAGTTGAATATTAGTCATACCCATTACAGTCTCATCCCCACTTCCCTGATCAGAAATGGCAAGCCCTTATAAAGGCATGGAGTTTAAGATTAGAGTGCAAAGCCTAGCAGACAGTTCATTCCTAATGTATCTCTGTATTAATGTGTTTATGTGAATGTATGTATAAAAGTCTTTTTTCAAATTTTTTTGGTGGGCTCCCTTAAGCATTTTGTAATTCATCAATACACTCATAAAGGAAAAGTGATAATTGTGCCAACCCAGATAACTAGGATGATTACGGTGTGCGGTGAGTAACACTCTGCTGACCAGCTTTGTGTTCTGTGAATAGGATGATACATCATAATCTTATCCTTCCCTTAATTTGATGGCTCAGAATTGAAGCAAAGTCTAAAATTCTGGAGCATTTTACTCAATACATTTTCAATTTACTTGTCTTCATTTAATTTTGGTATATTCATTTTAATAAAACAATTCTGAAAGATTGAGGGAGGGTAGGAGCTTACCTTTTTAAAACAAATGATCAGGGATTACCTCAGTGGGAGAGCTTATGCTTAGCATGAAAGAGGGCCTGGGTTCTGTTCCCAGCACCAATAAATAAGTAAATAAGGTAAGTTTACAAAAGAGATATGACAAAACACAATTCACCATGATAGTTATAAAGGTTTACATCTTTCTCCCAAAGGTACACCATTCAAGACACATTCAAGACAGTTTTCTGCTCACAAAATTTTATTACTGGTCATCAAGCTTTAACTATATTGATGACAAGAAATCCTTGGGTTTTATTAGTAATTCACCAGGGCAAAATTTATTTGTAAAGTACCAAGTTCTAAACAGCTCTGCCACCAAATTAGGTGTGGCTGTGGCCATGTTTGCTTATTAAAATGATAAAGACTGGATTGTTAGAATAATGTAACTGTGAGCTTGAGTTACTAGGCTTTTTGTTTTGTATTTTTTTTTTTTTAAACAATTGAGGACATCCAAAACACTGTTCGTGATGTTCAACCTTGACATGGCTTCATTATGTAAATATTTCAGTTATTAAAAATGTATATATTTGATCTTGGAGATGCTTTCTTTGAGTCTTGTAAATAAATGACATTATGTTATAATTGTGTAGTGCATATACTAGAAAATAACCTGAAAAGATGAGCCCAAGATTTTAGACGAATTTTTATGATACCAGAAGATCAAAGCGACTACCTCATTTTGGATGAGGCTACTACTATATAAATATCTCTGCACAGTGTTGATTATATTTTAAATTATGATTTCTCAAGGAAAAATTCTAGAAAAATGACCCTTAATTATAAATTTATTACCTTTTTTATTAACCACCATCTCATGACCTTATTTATAAACAGTTTTTTTTTTTTTTTTGTCTTTTAAACACATCAAACATTTGCTTTGACCTTGTTTTTTTGTTTGTTTGTTTGTTTGTTTTTGGTTAGCTTTGATTTGGTTTTTTGAAACAGAGCCCTGGCTGTCCTGGAACTCCCTCTAGACTAAGCTGGCCTCGAATTTATAGAGAGCTACCTACCTCTTCTCTCAAGTGCTATGAGTAAAGTCATGTGCCACCAATGCCTGGCCCTCCCTATTGTTATTATTGTCATTAGCTAATTATTACCATACAGTTTTATTCAAACAGGTTTACTAGTCTCTCATATCTATTAAAAACTAGAGATGTTGTCTTTTAGGAGTATATACCTTATACTGTAAAGCACCTCCCTCTCAAATCATATGCCGCTTCAGCAGAGATGGGATGCCATTTGTGTTGCAGAAAAGATGGTGAAATTAATAGTTCCATATACTTTTAAGTAGATTTATCACTGAAAGCTTACTTGTATATACTTCTTAGCTTTTATCATGCATTCTTTCCTGTTAGGTTTTATATTGGTTGAGACTGCTTATTCAAGTGATTAAAAACACATGAAGGTCTTAAAACTAAATGCTTTTCCCTCATTTGACCCCAAAATAAATTTTAAGTATGTTAGGAAAAAGAATAGTTAAAATGTTTATGACAGTTTTTTCTCACATTTTAATGGGCACCTTTGTCAGCTGCTGTGTCTTGTTAAAATGCCTAAGTGGTTTAGTAGGGTAGGTAATACCTGAAGTTTTATAACTACAAGGTTTTAAAGAGAATAGCTTTTTGTTATGTTTTTTTGAAACAGCTTTTCTATCTGGTTCAGGCTGTCCTGGAACTTACTGTGTCACAGACTGCTTCCTTCCATTGCAATCCAGAGGGCTGGGTTACAAATGTACAAGTGTGGTGATGCTTGAGAAAAAGAGTTGGCTATGCACAGTTCTAGTGAGCACCAAAGTAGCCTTCCAGACAGTGCCCCAGAACACTGCAGGTATTCTGAGCTTTACCCCAGCCTGCCCCTGAGGTGGGTCTTTAAAAGTTTATTTGAACTATCAGAGTGTTTTATGTAGTTCTATGTATTATAAGTTATGTAATAGCAAGTAATAAGATTTTCTTCACAGTAACATTTTAAATAATCTGGTATTAATATCAGCACTGGTAGATAAACACGGGCTTGAGCCAAAGTAGGTGTCTGTATTCTTTTCAACTACCATGAAGAAAATAAAATCCAAATACATATAAGTAGGCATCTAATGTTTATGAGGTTTGTTTATCCAACTTGGTATGCAGGTCACTGACTGAAGAATAAAGCTTTTTATGTCAGAATGGTTACAGGTTTTCCTGGTTTTGGTTCAGCTTTATCTGTTCACAGTGTTGGTAGTTGTACCCAATTACAGAAAATGAGGAAATTAGAATTAGTGAGAAAACATAATTGGATTTCTTTTGGATGAGTATGTTTCTAGGCAATATTTTAAATAAGGTGAATTTTTCATTGACAGAAATATTTCTGTACAGTATGATAACTTTCTGTGAGTAAAAGTGAATTATGATCATATGCAAATGCCACATACCTTGGAGTCGCTGGTAGTAATACCTGGCCTGATTGACTAGGCCCTGCCTTTTAGTGACTTCATTCCTTTTCTTGTCTTGTCTTGCAGGCCCCTCTCTTTAAGTAGTCCTTTCAGGTCGAGGACATTTCCTGGTTCACTCCTCATTAGTTGCTACTGGGTTTTCTCATCTGCATGGTGTTACTCATACCACTATTCCTGTTGCCAGTTTTTGAATGATGGGGAAAATAGATGCCACATTGCAGAGATTCCCAGTATTCTGTGGTACTTTTTGGTCATTCTTAGGTTTTACTGTTTCTAGACCCTCATTGCTACATTATTACGTTGAAGAATAGAAAGTTATTCAATATGTGCCTTTCAAATGTCTCAAGTCTCATTCAAATGGTTAGAAGTGTGTGTGCTTCAATATTCCCACGGGTGCCTGAATGGGATACTTTAGCTTCTGTTGCCTCTCTAAACATTGGCTGTCTTCTGGATATTCACTGGTGGTTAATGTTTCATCACTTTTGCCCTTCCCGAGTGTCAGTCTTCCCATGTCTTTTATGTAATGGCTGTAGGGTGTTTATATCCCCCAAAAGGAATATAGAAAACAGGAGAAGGATCTGTAGTCTATTCAGTTCCTGTTTACCCCCTGCCCCCTTTTTGAGGGTTTGCCTACTTTTTGCAAGAATCTATTCCAACACAGTGTAAATACAACTGACATTTTGCCCAGTAGACAATTATCTTGTACATAGCTTTCATTCATGAATTCATGAGTTGTTTTTTGTTTTGTTTTTTTGAGACAGGGTTTCTCTGTGTAGCCCTGGCTGTCCTGGAACTCACTCTGTAGACCAGGCTGGCCTCGAACTCAGAAATCTGCCTGCTTCTGCCTCCCAAGTGCTGGGACTAAAGGCGTGCGCCACCACCACCCGGCCATTCATGAGTTTTGTAACCTAGGTGAACTATGATTTGTTGCAGGACATTGAGCTTTTTTATTTTTACATACCAGTATTCTATGAACATCTTTGCACAAAAATATTTGTTGAAATTGGTTCTGTGTATAGTTTACAACATTAGCCATTCCACCAAGTAGATTCCAGTTAATAAAGTTTACAAATGGCTTTTAGTCTATGCTTGTTTAGCAAGTGTATTAAGTTTATTTTGTGTGGTCTACACTGTTTCCTGCATTCTTCCCATATAAGTAAAGGATTGGGGGTAAACTAAGGGTATGTATGCTATGTCTCCTCCTAGCTGCCATTCTACTGGTGGAAAAGACTAAAGCATGAAGGTTTTATGCATGAAAATAGTGAAGTCTGAGTGTACTGAAGTAGGATTGAGAATGTTGGGGAGAAAATGGAGATGGGGTGCCCTACTATTAGAACGAGTGTTTTTCTGGGATATAGAAAAGTAATTTGACCCTGTGTGTCCCAGTTTGGCCTGTAATTTGCTAGAAATCCCAGTCTGATTCCAACTCACTGTCCCACCCCATCGCCTCCTGAGTATTATGATTATAGATACAATTCCATCCCGATGTGTTCGTCTCTGGTGGGAGTAGAACCTAGTTCCTTGCGTGTGTTCGGTAAGCACTCTTTGGCCATTTTCTAGTTATTTGGGATTATGAATAATTTCTCCGTTGCTTTTTGCCTAAGTGAAATGTGTGGTGTTGGTGATTGTCTCTACAATTAAGTAAAACTTGAGGGATGTAAAAATCAAAATAGGAAACATTCTTTGGCCGGGCGGTGGTGGCTCACGCCTTTAGTCCCATCGCTTGGGTGGCAGAGGCAGGCAGATTTCTGAGTTCGAGGCCAGCCTGGTCTACAGAGTGAGTTCCAGGACAGCCAGGGCTACACAGAGAAACCCTGTCTCGAAAAACAAACAAACAAAAAGGAAACATTCTTTGCTCTCCTGAAGCTTGCCATCTAGGAAAACTTTTAGACTCGGAACCTAGACGATGAGGGTAGTTTCTCAGGTTCTGTTTACCCACCAATCGCTTTGCTTTATTGAGGGCACAACAGTAAATTATATCCGTTTTGAGGAACTGTTCAAAGTACTGTGGAGAAATGGGAAGTGTTGGATTTAAAATGTCACTACAAACGCAGCCGTGGTGTTCCCACACATATGGAGACCAAATAAATTCAAGGCCATCTTTTCCTACAAGGTATGCTTGATAGTGACAGGGAACGCACGAATCGCAGTCCCAACAAAAAACCAAGGAAAATGTCACTTGTAGACTGGGAGAACGCTAGACTGGCCTCAAGCCCTAGAGAGCGCTCAGGTCGCGCACTTCCTTCCTTAGACCCATCCAGCGAACAAGGCCAGCTGCAGCCCCCAACCTCGCGGCCTGCGCGCGCCGCCGGAAGCTCCGTCCCCTCCCGGGTCTAAGGGCCAACGTCGCCGAGGCCGGAAATTGCGACACCAGTGAGACCTCGAGGGCGGGGCCTAGGACGACCTGCTCAGTGGGCCGCGAGTATTCGTCGGAAACAAAACAGCGGCAGCTGAGGCGGAAACCTAGGCTGCGAGCCGGCCGCCGGGACGCGGAGAGAGAAGGTGCGTGCCCTGGGTGTGTGGGGCGGAGGTGAATATGCCGGTTGTGTTCACCGTCGCCCGCCGGGGGTCCCGGCCTGTGTCTGTGAGGGCCGCGCAGCGGGCGTCACCAGGGATGAGGGGCGGGGTCCGGGCCGGCGGAGATCGAGGATCCCCGCATGGGAAACGGGGTGAGGCCGGTTTCTCCGGTCCTGGCCGGGGCCAGGCTGAGAGCAGCCCTCTCCGAGCTTTGGTGCCCCTGAAGTGCTGGCTTCCCGGGGCGGCCCGGAGCAGGTGGCTGGCGTCGGGGGTGGCCTCACGGATCGGAGTGGAGCAAGAGATAGAGGAAGCGCCCTAGGCTGGGTCAGCTTGAGCAACTGGTGAAACTCTGCATCCCGTGCCCCGAGTGTGTCATAGTCCAGAAGTGAGTGGCACTCGGGGCTAACTTCTCAGTGTTTCTATTGACAGGCGAAGAGTCGTATGGCGTTTGTCCTTTCTTCTGGACTGTCATGATGCATGTGTGTCTGAAGCTTGTAGGCGCCTTTAGTATTTGCTTTTCTTCCCTTTCACGTTTTCAAATGAGGCACTGCTGTGAGCAGAGGTTTGCTTCAGGCACATCCGTCTGGTAGTGAAGGACAGAGTGCATGAGACAATTGAGGTAACTTTTTACATAACTAGGAGAAATGAGAGTGCCAGTAACAAAAACGTAGAAGGAAACGTGAATAGGACAGGCGATCTAACGAACAAAGATTGACTGGGTTCAAGTTTGGAGAAGAGAGAAATAAGGAAGTTAGGAAGTGGTTTGGAAATACCGCGTTTGAAGAGAGAACGGGTGAAGATGGCCTGTGGTCAGAGCTGTAAACCGTAAACATGGGTCACTTGAGTCGATTTACTGTTTGATGTTGGAGCAGCGAACTGGGTGGACACTTAGGGAACTCACAAAGAGCTAGGTAGAAGGAGGACAACGGGGCCGCAGAGGAGGATGATTGCAGGAGAACCACAATAGTGCAGTGTCACAGAAGCTGAGGAGTCAGGGGGAACTTGAGGGAGCATTGTCAGTGACTAGGAATGAAAGGCCTGGTGTTGTTGAAGGATCTGTACCATTGTACCCTTGAAAGATGAACGGGAACCACAAATGCTAGTTTTAAATGTTCCCACAGGCACATTTTCAAAGGTAACAAGAAGCAGATAAAATTAGTTTTAATAGTTTGTTAATCCAGTATAGCTAACCATTTCATTTTAATAGGTAATCAGTGTCAAATTAACTTGTCTTCCCCTCTAGATAGTAGGCTCTTAAGTGAACAGAAGCAATACCTGATTCTACAGTCTCCCCAGCACCCGTCACGGGGTTTTGTTGTCTAAAAAAAAACCTGGTTCCTATTTTCTGCTGCAAAAATTCATATTTGGGCCGGGCAGTGGTGGCACACGCCTTTAATCCCAGCACTTGGGAGGCAGAGGCAGGTGGATTTCTGAGTTCGAGGCCAGCCTGGTCTACAGAGTGAGTTCCAGGACAGCCAGGGCTACACAGAGAAACCCTGTCTCGAAAAACCAAAAAAAAAAAAAAATTCATATTTGGCTTTCAGATGTCTTATCCAGTTCCTTGTTTAAAATGAATGAAAGCAGAAAGAATTTATGCAAGTTAATTAGACATAGATATTCATTTTTAGTTAAAAAAATACTTGTATTTCATCCATTTTCACAGAAGGTTGAGACATTGACTCACAGTAAAAATAACTTTATTACAGAATTATTAAAATTAAAAGAACTTGGGGGTGGGGTGGGGAGTCTTTATAATTTCCAGGTGTAGTGGCATGCTTTTGGAGTCTTTGCTACTTGGAAGGCTGAGCAAGAAAATCAAGGCCAGCCTTGATAACAGATAGTGAATGACAGGAGATTAGAGGATGCTATCTGATCTGAACCTAATATAGCCTGTAGTCTAATTATATGCTGTCTAGGGAGACAGAACAGATAATGACTATGTTGAGTCTTACTCTGTGAGTGTGATGTGTATGTGTATACACCTCTACTTTATAAGCAAAGCTAAAGTCTTGGTCTATATTGCTTGCAAATGCAGAGGCCAGGGGAGGACAGTGGGTATTTTTCTCCATTGTTTATCACTTTACTTTTAAAATGTTATTTTGTGTGCAGGGTTGGGGGGCTTCCATGGTAATATTCAGAAGTCTGAAGTTAGCTTTCTCTTTCTACCTTTTTGTTAGTACTGGGGACTGAACAGAGGTCTCCAGGGATGTAGGGCAAGCACCTTTACTATCTGAGCCGTCTCGATAGCCCCCCCTTTTATTTATTTATTTATTTATTTATTTATTTATTTATTTATTGCTTGTTTTTTTGAGACAGATCCTCTCTATGTAGCCCTGGCTTTCCTGGAACTCACTATGTAGACCAGGCTGGCCTCAAGCTCACAGAGATCTGCCACCACACCCAGCTTTAATTTTAAAAACATAGTCGTGTGTATGGGAGCATGTGTGCCACGATACACAGATGTCATAATACTAATGATCATTTTCTGGAATCCTCCTTGTCTGAGCTGATGTGGGCGCTGGGGATTGAGTTCAGGCTGTCAGACGTGCTGCACACGCTGATGCGCACAAACTTTATTTTTTAAGGCAAGGTCTCTTTGTTGAACCTGAAGCTATTTCAGCTAGTTGGGCTGTCTGTCAGTCTCCTGGGGTCCTCTTGTATCCACCTCCCAGTGTTGGGATTGTAGGCGCAGTGATTGTGCCTGGCTCTGATGTGATGCTGGGAATTTGAGATCTGCTCCTTTTATTTTGATAGCAAGTGCTTTGAGCCACTGAGCTAACTCCCTAGATCCTACTGTCTTGATATACTCTGAGACAGTTGGTCTGTCTCACTGTAGACTAGATGGAGTTTACTTTTGTGAGTCTAAGGCTCTTGGATGTTCTATTGAGCACGCATATTTGCATTTTACTGCTTTTACAAAATCCAAAAGAAAATCCATATTCTAAATACATTTAATCCTGAAGGTTTGAAATCAATTCTGAGCTGATTTTCTTAGCTCATGTTCATTTCGTCTTCTGAGCCAGCCAGTTCTATCATTGTTTTAAAATAAGTTGCAGCAGTAAGTTTCCATAGCAGAACTTCTCCCAACCTAACAGCTTAGAGCACTTAAGTTCACTTGGGGCTCTGCTTCAGGGTGGAATGTGTGGGTCAGCTAGGACCATTTTGATTTGATCATCTTGTTGTGGGACCAAGGTTGAGGGGGCAAGGACTACCAATCCATGCTGCTGTCTTCTCAAGGCAATCTCAGATGTATAAGAAGGCAAGGCCAGCTGCACAAGCATAGTTCACATATCTGCCAGTGTCAATCAGCTAAGATTGCATTGACAAAGGCACATTATAGGATCTCACATAAAGACTTAGAATACCTAATGGATGTTACCCATAAAGAGGCCAAAGAGCAATCACAGGGGATTGGTTCTAGAACTACTACTTTCCAAAATCTGAGGATGTCCTAGTCCTTATATTTGACAGTAGTATTTGGGGATGAGAATGTAGTCATGTTCAGAGACCTTGCTTGATCCCTAGCACTGAAGAAAAAAATATATATATTATTTATACATCCTTCGGTACACTTTATTAATCCTCCTGTGTACTTTAAATCGTCTCCTAATTACAATGCATAAATAATCATTACATTGTGTTGATTATGAAGAACAAGGAAAACTACGTGCCAAACATTTTCAGACCACAGTTGATCGAATCCAAGGATCCTGAATTAGAAGATTTGACGGCTAACTGTTCTTCCTTTGGGGATACTGGGGGAAGAAGAGAATATTTACTGAATAATAATTTTATCTACCACAGATGGTTCACAGAGGTGGAGTGGGATGGAAGAGGAAAAAAACCACCTTCAGTGAGATGCCTCGCTGCCCTTGCTCTTTTTAGTTCTATTACTTTCGGAAGATGATTTATAGGGCTGGGGAGTGATTCGCTTTTTATGCCTCACAAATCATGAGTCTGTCTTGGGTATTCCTAAGTCAAGTTCTAGAATACAGTTTAGGGTTTGCTCACATTTACTGTGACCTTTAGAAACCCAAGTAGAGCAGGGTTTGATGGTACACACTTTCAATCCTAGCCCTCAGGAGTTGGAAGCAGGAGGGCCCCAAGTTCAAGCATCTTAAGCAAGACCCTGTCTACATAAATATTGAAATACCAGGGCAAGCCTTTAATCGCAGCACTTGGGGGGGCAGAAGTAGGAGGATCTCTGAGTTTGAGGCCAGTGTGGTCTTCATAGCGAATTGCTGCCCAGCCAGGGTTACATACTGAGACCCTGTACCAACCAACTAACCAACCAACCAAGGAGAGAGCAGAGGGCGGGACTCAGTGGCACAACACTTTCCTAGCATATTTGCTTCCCACCAACCAAAATAAGTAAATCAAAATTCACACTCTAATCGGAATTCGGGCTTCCTATCACAGAGATGAGTAGGAAAAACTGTGTGGGGCGCTGGAGGCTGTGGGGGCTCCTGAAAAACAGCCAGCCAGCCTGTTTGTGCAGCCTGCTGGTCAGCTGTGAAACCCTGGCCCCAATGTTCATGATAAAGCTTTAGTTTTTTTTTAACAGGCAACCTTGAAATCATGGGGCTTTCAGTGGTCTCAAAAAGGGAGTCGATATGAGGTAATAAAGAAAAGCTGGGTCTTGATAAGTCTTGTCCTCTTAGAGTCAGAACATCTCTTTGTGGGATAAAGAGCCAGGTTACCATGAATATGCCACCCACCTTCTAAACTTTCATCATAAGGTCTTTAAATCTGTAGCTCAGAACAGATTCACCGTTCCGTGCCTCCTGCCTTGTCTTGTAGGCCACTCAGCTCTTTGGAGTGTATGCATTGCTAAATAAACTTTTGCTTAGACTATATGTCTGTCTCTAGTCTGATTCTTCCTCTTCCCCTCTAAGACAGGAAATGAGGCCCTCACTTTAGGCCATGGCAACACCAGCCACTTTTGTAGGAAAATAAATCAAGAGCTTGAAAACTATTTATTTATTTATTTATTTCCCCACACCTTGAAAGCTTTTTAGCACTACGGCCATTTATATATAGCAAAAAAAAAAAAAAAAAAAAAAAATAGTTTTAGTAGTTTTTAAAGGGATAGAAGCTGAGTAAGTGGCTTAGGGACCGTACACCCACAAGCCCTTTATGGTGATAAAGCCATGGTTATGTCTCACTGAAGATGTTTTTGCAGTGTGCCAGTTTTGCTTACATTTGTCTCAAGAGTTAGAAAATGAATTCAGAGTACAGTGAAATGGGAGAAAGTACCTTTTTTTGTTTGTGTTTTCCTTTAAAATATTTTAAATTTTAATTAGGGTCTCTTGTAGCTCAAGCTGGCTTCAGATTCACTCTGTAGGCAAGGATGATTTTGAACTTCTGATTCTCCTGCCTATATTCTTCTAAGTGTTGGAATTACAAGTGTTGAAACCCATCCCTGGCTTATGTATATGGCTTATGTATGTGTATGTACCAGGGCTTGGTGTGTGCTAAACAAGTACTCTATGAACCAAGCTACATCCCCAATGCTGTGGGTGCTTCGGTGAGTGGGAATTTCTTTTAGGAACCTATTCTGAAACTTTATACATTGCTCCTGAGATGTTTTAGAAATTCTGATGCAGAGAGAAGGTTTTCTAGTTGGATAGGTTTTCTTAATTTTTTCCTCATCTACATGGGTGTGTGCCCGAGGCTGACTTGTGGAGTCTTTCTGGATCACTCTCCACTTCCTTCACTGAGCTATGATCTTAGTCAAACCCAGAGCTTACTGATAAAGCTTGTCTGGCCAGCCAACTTGCTTCGGGAAATTCCCAGTTTCTGCCTCTGTGTTCTGGGATTAGAGACAAGTCACCAGACCCACCCAGTATTTAGATACGTTCTGAGGAATCGCATAGCCAGTCCTCACATTGCATAGTAAGCATTTCAGCCACTGAGCCATCTCCCCCAGACCCTGCGTCGGCTGTTCTGTGGAGCACATCTAAGCTTTTAGATCTGCCCTCCCCCTTCTATATCAACTTTTGTTTTCCCCAGTACTAAGGATGGACCACAGGGTCTGCACATGCTGGGCAAGCACTCTGTCACAGGGCTGCATCCCAGTTCCTATACTTTGTCTGATAGAACTTGTAGTTACTCATAAAAACAATGACTTCTTTTTCCTTTGTCTGACTGCCCAAGTAGTCGTGCTTGGAAAAAGCTCAAAGCAGAGTTAGGTAAAGAGGCATTTATCAGATCAGAGCTGAGGAAAGTTCTAGTAAAGAAGATACTGTGGGCAGAAACAGGTGGTGTCCTTAAGGGAATAGGGTCTGTTTATAGCACTCAGGAGACACATTGCCTGGTGTTACCATCTGAGCTGTTTGTATGGGGTCCAATTTGAATAAGGAAGAGGTAGCCTGCTCACTGTCTTGGATAAATTTATAGACTGGCCATGTCAGGTAAGGCACTCGTCATCAGGAGTTAGTCCTGGTGTGTGTGTGTGTGTGTGTGTGTGTGTGTGTGTGTGTGTGTGTATTCAGCAGAACAAGCTGCATAGTTAGGATCTGATTGTTAGTGAGTGATTTTGCTTCTTAACTGTTGCCCCTTTTGGCCTCTTCGTCTCTACACAAGTATCTGAGAGAAAGGAGGTAAGATGGCAGGAAGGTGCTGCCGTGTATCCATCTTCAGTAGCTGCGTAGAAATGAAAGCACCAAGATCTACATCCCTTTTCCTCCTCCCTCTGCAATCCAGGTCTCTTCTCAGCTACTGGCTTCTAGTGTTCATAGCTCTCAGTCGAGAATGTTATCAAATTTGCAAGTGTCTTCTGCCATGCTGCCTGAAGAGTGGGGCCATTGACCTTCTCCATCCATGTTTTTGGCTGTTCCTGGATCCGAATCAACTCTGTTTTGGTCTATTCCTTTCTTTGTACCAGGAATGTGTGTGTGTGTCTCATGACCTGGCCATGGCCTGCTTTTGCTTCTGGGCTCCTTCTGAACACATTCTGTCAGGGAGGCTCTTCATGGGAGACCTGTGATTTCTCTGGGTGACAGGAGCCCTGGGCTGAGCATCCTCACCACCTGGGGTCTGGATGCGTGGTGTTACTCATTTGCCTCTTAACCCTGCACAGGCAAATTTGCCATAGCCTTGAGTTTGACATTGGAATGCAGAGTCTTCCTGAGAATGTTTTATGGGAGAGGGGGACAAGTAAGGAAGCTTTTTTGTTTTGTTTCTTTGTTTGTTTGCTTTTTGAAAGGTAAACAAAACTAACTCCCTGGAATGGGGGATGAAAGAGTCAAAAGAGAGTTGTCCCTTAGTGAGAATTTTTATTTATTTTCAGACCTTTTTGTAGATTTACTTTATGTGTATAAGCGTTTTGCCTGTGTGCATATATGCACACATCTGTATGCCTGGTGCCGGTGGAGGTCAGAAGAAGACATCAGATGCCCTGAAACAGGAGTTATGAATGATTATGAGCCACCATGTGGGTGGGTGCTGAGTAGCAAACCTGAGTCCTTTGAAGAACAACATACACCCCTTAACCACTGAGCCAACTGCAGCCCCCAAGAGAACTGTCTTAGGGTTTCTACTGCTATGGACAAAAACACAATGATCAAAGAGCAAGTTGGGGAGAGAGTGTTTACTTGGCTCACACTACCAGATCATAGTGTGTCATTGGAGGAAGTCAGGACTGAAGCTCAGGCAGGATGGGAACCTGAAGGCCGGAGCTGATGCAGGGGCCATGGATGGTGCTGCTCACTGGCTTGCTTCTCCTGGCTTGCTCAACCTGCCTTCTTATAGAACCCAGAACTACCAGCCCAGGGATGGCACCACTTCCACTGATCACTAATTGATCTAACTAACTGATCACTAACTGATCACTTACAGCTGGATCTCATGGAGGCATTTCCTCAACTGAGGCTCCTTCCTCTCTGATGACCCTAGCTTTTGTTAAGTTCACACACACACACACACACACACACACACACACACACACACACGAAAAACAGTACAAGTACTTTGGGAAGGAAGGGTATTGTTTGTTGTTTTTAGACAAGGTTTCTCTGTGTATCCCTGGCTGTTCTGGAACTCGATCTGTAGACCAGGCTGGCCTCGAACTCAGATCTGTCTGCCTCTGCTCCTGAGTGCTGGGATTAAGGGGGTGTATCACCATTGCCCGGCTCCCATGGGAACTTTTAAAGAGTCAAACAGAATAATGATTATGAAAAGAACCTTGAAAATAGCATTGGAAATGTGCTAAAGTGATGGCTGTGTTATTGGTGGTTCTTATAAGATTTGTCCCAGAAAGCTCCAGTGTGGTTCCTTATAATGGCTTTCAGGCTGTATAAGCATAAAAGCACTTAAATGACACAGCCCCATCCATTGTAGCTTTCCTTTTATAAGTAAATGCTAGGACTGTCTATGGAGAATATTTTAGACATTTCAGGTTTTCTTTTATAGTGGGATCATTGATGTTAGAGATGTTGTTTACTTGTAAGCAGTAGTTTTGCTAGTAATAAAATGAGTGTAATATATCCTAGTCTGCATTGCTGTAAGCTCCTAGAAGCAGGGATGTCACGTTGTTTTGTAGAATCTTGTATGGGGGTTTGGATCCTTTGATACCAGGTACGGAAAGCGTGTGGACTTCTTTGTTTTTTGAGACAGGGCCTCATTGTGAGGCTAGGCTGCTGTTAAACTCACAGAGATTTGCCTCCTGGGCGCTGGGATTAAAGGCTTGTGCCACCACACCCAGCCATTGATTTTATTGAAAAATGGATGGGTAAAGTGAGTATGGTAAGTTTAGATGTTCTCACTTTGTTTAAATTTTGCATGGAAGGAAGGAGAAAGCTGAATATGAAAGACAGTTTACCGAGGTTTCAGTCCCGTGCTCGCCTTTGTCCCACCCTTGAGTAATTAGCTTTGAGTAGTTCTTAAGTGCTCTCCAGGAAACTGAGTACTTCTTATTAGAAACTACTGTGAGCCAGGCGGTGGTGGTGCATAACAATCAGTCTCAACCCTCGGGAAGCAGAGGTAGATGGATCTCTGAGCCTGCTCTACAGAGTGAGTTCCAGGACAGCCAGGGCTTCACAGAGAAACCCTGTCTCAAAAAAAAGAAAGAAAGAAGGAAGGAAAGAAAGAAAAAATAAGGAATTAGAGAACATTTCTTAAAACCATTAGGAAATCTGGTCCCAAGGAATAGACAGGGAAGTCACCATGAGGAGGGGCAAGAGAAAGAGCATGCGCACAGACAGGGAGAGAGGAAATGCAGAGAGGGGAAGGAGGCAGGGGAGAGAACAAATAGGATTATATAGGAAAGAACTTCTGGGGGAGGGGAAGCCTAGACCCCTGGCTGGAAAGTTCAGGTTAGAGGGTGGGGTGTGCCAGGAGGGATGCTGGGAGAACCTGGAGGCCAGGTCTGCTTTGGTATGTAAAATATGCATCTCAGCACTTTGATCCTGCCGGAAACCCAACCTCCCAGCCTTTTGTTGATAATAAATGAATAAGGGGCGATGCCATTAGTTGTGACAACAGGCTAGGATGTTGGTTCAAGTCTGGGAAGAGCAGGCTGTTTTACTTGCTTCCTGTCCAGGTTGTGGGACCATTTGGGGCTAGCAACCTGATAGCCTAGTTGAAGCGCCTGTGGGTAGCTGCTTCTTTTCTGAGCTGTCCTGAATGCAGGTTCCAGGAAACACCTGGAGTTGGCAGGACGCCGGAACAGACAGATATGGTGGCTGATCACTGGGAGCAGTCACTGTAACGTAAGTTCCTTTAGATAAAGGAATAGTAAAAAGTTACTTCTTTCATTAGTCTTCAAACCCCTCAGAGACCTGAGAAGAATGCATTTTACCCGAGTAAGGAACTGTAATCTAAGTGGCCTAAGTATCAGTTAAAATGACAGACTTACTCGTTACATAGACAGCCACTCCACTAGGTTCTTGTGGTTGTCGATGGCTCTGAGAACAGAGGCAATCTTTGCCCCTCTGGCCTTCTGTGGAGAAGGAACATGGGTGAGACCAACCTAACCTTGTCTTAGGCAACATGAAACAATTAGCCCTGGGGTGGTTTGCCTTGTTCTGACACCCTCGTTCTGACGGTCAAGGTCCTGGGGCAGTTATGTCAGTGTATCCACAAGCCAGGTGGAGCCCTGTGTTGTGGTGCACATATCTTCTTGGAGACGTTAGAGCTGGGCACTGCTAGGTTTTGAAAGTCTCTGTGTGTCATGGTATATTTAAACATCTTAAATGCCATATTCAGCAGGTCTCTGAAGTGCCTGAGGGCCATCTATCAAAAGTATATTGGAATAGACAAACTTTGCTTGTTTCTAGTTATCCATCCTAGGCTTAGCCTTGAAAACGTATACAGGTGGGTAAATAAAGTTTGAGGTTATCTGCTCTCAGCTGTACCTGTAATATTAAAATAAAGCACCTCTTAAAGAGTGAAGACATAGAGCGTAAGATTCAGAATACAAAACCCAAGTTTTAACAAGAATAAACAAGTTAATGTTCCAAAATTAATACCAAGGGTGTTACTATTATGTTACAAGATTTGGCTGTCAGGGCCACCAAGCACGTTATGTTGTGTTTTTTTCCCTTTGTTTTGTTTTCTTGAACCCATAGCAGGGGTGTCTGCCAGCCATGCTACTGCCCTTAATTAAGATGGTGGTGAAGCCATGGTTCCACCCTCTTTATGCCATGATAAAGATGGCAACTACTTCATATTCTTTCTGGCAGCAGTCTGCTCCCTCACCATCACCACCACCAAGGCAGTGCGTGAGGCAGTGCGTGAGGCAGTGCGTGAGGCAGTGCGTGGGGCAGTGTGTGGGCCGGGGAGGTGGGTTGGGGGCGGGGCTAGGCGCCACCTGGAGCTGAGTGTGGGGAGATGGTCAGCTGCTGAAGCTGTCGTGGTGAAGGGGGCGGGCCAGAATGCGGGTCCCAAAAAAATGACAAATGGGAGTTCCGACCAGTTGGATAAATTTTTAAATTTTAGATGTGGTGGTACCCATTCTTCGAGGCTTTGTCAGGGTCTGAAGGCTCAAATGTATATGTCCTGCACGTAAGCCTGGTGCAGTGTGGGTTAGGGGTCTAGCCTCAGCTCAGATGTCTTTGAACCGAAGCCTCCCCGACTGGCTTTTGGCACCTGGTGCTCCAAGGCTGCTGGGAGGTGGTTATTCAAGGAGGCCAAAGTCTATCGCATCAGGAGCAGAGAAAGATGGGGAAAGGAGTGGCCCCCTATTCCCACGTGGCTGGGGGCTCCCGAGTCAGGACACCAGACGATAAGTTATTTCCCCACTGGTGAAATGAGCCAATTCAAGCCAGATTAAAGTATATTATGGCAGGTTTATTGGGAACCAGCTCTCAGGTGGGCTCACTGGTCCCAAGGTGGGGAGGGAGACGAGGATGAGGGAGAGAGAGAAAGAACATGTGCATGTAGGGAGAAAATGGAGAGGAGGAAGGAAGAGACCAAAATGTTTGGATTTCTCTTGGGGACAGGAAGCCCAGTGTAGGGACTGAGGGATGCTGGGAGAACCTGGAGGTCAGTTCCTGTCTTGATATATAAGATATGCACCTTTGCTGTTTGTCCCGGGTTTGAATCCCAACAGCTACAAATGTATTTGACTAATTATGAGTGGCTTGGTAAAAATCCAATTTATTTTTAATCCAGGAACCAACACAAGACAGCAGCCCTTCGAGGTCCTTAGGCAGCTTGGCCTGGAGGAGAACACATGAGAGAAAGGTTTGTTTTTCCAGAATGAAATTTGTGAGAGAGTTTAAAAACACATGAGTCATCTTAAAGCATAACATTTTGTTTTGTTTTTTCCCTTTTCAGAATTCCTAGAGGCTTTGTTCTCTTTGAAAAGGTATTTCTGTACAGTTGCTCCAATGACAGAGATACCTGCACCTTTGTCCTACTTCCAGAATGCACAGATGTCTGAGGACAGCCACTCCAACAGTGCTGTCCGGAGCCAGGTCAGTGTTGGCTGCTGAGACTGGGGCAGGTTTGCTCTACTTTGCCC
The DNA here is from genome assembly GCF_011762505.2 of Arvicanthis niloticus. Lineage (NCBI taxonomy): Eukaryota > Metazoa > Chordata > Mammalia > Rodentia > Muridae > Arvicanthis > Arvicanthis niloticus. Next base: position 32,710,886 of record NC_133430.1, on the reverse strand, counting down.
AAAGTCTTTTCTTGTTGAACATTGAAGCTGAGCGGAAATGTCACAGCCTTGGTGCGAGGGGACCCCGAACTGCTTTTGTTTTATTCTGTTCTGCCAGGGACTTAACTTCATATCACCCCAGCTGAAACTTTGTCCATCATCCTGATGTGTAAGGACCTCATCCTCCACATTATCTGTCTTGATTCTGCTCTTCTCTAGGAAGAATGACTACATTTTATTACTTTTTTTAGTGCCAGTCAGTTTCTGACTGTGTTCAGTAAGTATTTAGTGATAGTGATCACACAATGCACGATGAACTGTTCAGAGTTCAGGAGAGGGGTGGGATACATGGTGTATATACCCAGACTCTTCACAGACCACACACACTAAATCTGTCTGTTGTAACCATGTTAGCTAAGCACTGCTGACCAGAGGCAGACTTCACAGCAGGCCTGTGAGATGTCTAGGGAATTGGTAGAATTTTCTGAGGTACAACCATTATGAAGGAAAACCACGACAATGCCAGTCTCAGATCTTCAAGGCTGCCTTGTGGAATAATGTGTACTTGCTAGTAAAAGCTGTCATTAAAGGCAAGTCACAAGTGAGGTTTAGGGGCCTGGAGAGATGGCTCAGGGTCTCAGAGCAATTCCTGCACTTCCAGAGGTCCCAAGATACATCTATATGAGGTGGCTCACAACTGCCTCTTAACTCCAGCTCCAGGGGATCTCTTCTGGTCTCTGAGGGGTGTGTGTGTGTGTGTGTGTGTGTGTGTGTGTGTATCTCAAGATTGAGCCTTGAGATTTGTCTTTGTACTCTGAAGATTTGGGGTTCCTCACTGTCCCATCAGTAAATTTAGACCATTTATTAAATAATCACAGTATTCTCTGAGCTTAAATGTTTTGGGAGGACCAGGCATTTGGAGGAGCCTGCAACGAGAATGTGGGACTTTGAATTTTAAAACTGTATAATCCTGAATAGGATCAAGATTAAACTGGTTACTCCTACCACAAGTTTAATGAATTGAAATAATTTTGGAAAAGTCTAACCAAGTCGTACTTAGTTGGCAGTCTCATGTAAGTTTAAGCACCATTATATGTTGTTAGTGACATAATGAAAGAGAACACGTAAACCATCTCTGCTTCCACAGATCTCTTGTCTTTACCAAATCCTCTTAACCTCTTTAACAGATGCAACCATAGGCTGCAGGAGTCCAGAAAATAGTGTCTCAGCTTGGGCTGCTATGTATTAACCTTACTTATGGTAAAGGGACTTGATGTTTGATAGCTGATGGTTTTTAAAACCCAAGGATTTCTAAAAATGTTATTGTATAATGTTCTAAGCATCTAAAACAGTGGTTCTCAACCTTCCTAATGCTGCAACCCTTTAATACAGCTCTTCATGCTGTGCTGACCCCAACCATCAAATTATTTTCATTGCTACTTCATAACTGTAATTCTGCTGCTGTTATGAATCATAACATAAATATCTGCTATGCAGGACGTCTGATGTGTGACCCCTGTGAAAAGGTTGTTCCACCCCCAAAGGGGTCACAACCCACAGCTTGAGATCCACTGATCTAGAGTGTGGCAAACAAATGCCCAACTTTATTAAAGTGAAAAACTACATTATTTGGCATATAAGGCAATTTTTATTAAGATTTTTCTGTTTCTGAGAATCTTAAAAAGAACAACTCATTATTTTTCTGTGATACCATAGTTCAAAACCAGAGCTCTCCTCAGCCTCTGTTTCTATTTATTGATCATAAATTCAGTGAAATCATAAGCAAATGAAATAAACCTCTATGCTTGTTTTGGAAAGAGAAACTAGTTTTATGACAGCAAACAACACAAAAACAAATTGAGGTGGCTCCTCCCTGTCCTCACCCTTTGTTCTCAGGAGTTACTCTCCAACTGTGTGGTTCTTAACACGTGTACTATAATTTTGCAACATTACACACACTTTCAGAGGTGCATGCATATGTAGTGTTTGCTCCTATGCTCCCTTCTTTGGTGAATATTGTTTGGTCACCGATGTTTGGTAGTTCCCAGTTTCTCAGCACACTAAGCAGATCTCTTGTCAGTGGTGAGTCCTCTAGCAGTCTCAGAGTTAGAGACCAGATAGATGGAGATCTCTGCCCAGTGTTTCTCAGACATGAGACAAAGTAAGGAACTGGAAGGACATTTTATTCTAGAGCAAGACTTTAAAAATAATAAGACACAAGGCAGATGCCTTGTCTCTTGACAAAGCCATGCTAACTTATGACATAAAAATTATTGATTTAAACTTACAATGAATTTATGGCGCTAGTAACAGATAAATGTTTAGTCAGGTACTAGTCTTAATGGAAAGACATGTAAACAATTCTGCTGTGACTCCTTAAGCCTTGGAGATCTAGCACGTGAACTATTGCCCTAAACTTACTGTGAATGTATGGAATGTAATGCTTAAAAATGCTTAAAGAAACCATGTGATCCATTATCTTGAGAAGAAATAAAAACTAAGAACCACAATAAATCAGCCCTGTAGCCTTATGTGCTTCATCTAGTGCACATGTATCTATGTGTGCCTTTCTTTCTTTCCTTTTCTTTCCTACTGTTGGAAACATCGCCTATACTAGTAAATGCTTTCCCGTTTCCCACCAGTCACTGAGTTCAACTACTCTTCTAACCCCATCCAGGGCAGGCCTAGGATTCCACGTTTCTAAGCATAGAAATCTACGCCATGAACATAAGATCTTAGGAGACTGGTTTTCTCTTATTGGCCCCCTTCCTTCTCTTAAGGATACGAAAAGACAAATTAAAAGAAAAGCTTATAATGATACAATATTCTTTTTTAAAATTTATTTACATTTTTGTTTTTGTTTTGTTTGGTTTTTTTTTTTTAATTTATTTACTTATTTTATATATGAGTACACTATTGCTCTCTTCAGACACACACCAGAAGAGGGCATCAGATCCCATTACAGGTGGTTGTGAGCCACCATGTGGTTGCTGGGAATTGAACTCAGGACCTCTAGAAGAGCAGTCAGTGCTCTTAACCGCTGAGCTATCTCTCCAGCCCCAACATTCTGTTTTTTAAAAGATTTTTTTAATCAGGAAAGGAAGTGATGCATGACTTTAATCCTAGAACTTGGGAGACAGAGGCAGGTAGATTTCTGTGACTTTGAGGTCAGCTTACATGTTTGGCTACACGACAGAAGAGGTCATCACATCACCTAGGTTGGAGTAAAATCTGATGTGGGTGCTGGTACCTGAATCCTGGTAAGTGTTCTTAACCTCTGAGCTATGTCTCCAGCCACAATGATAAAACTACTTAGAAGTCACTGCCTCTAGGCTCAGTTTATTTTCATGGGGCCTTGTTGAATTGCCCAGACTGGCCTCAATTTCAAGATCTTCCTGCCTCGACCAGAAAGTATAAGCATGTGGTACTGTACCTCGCTGACAGTCTTTAAACATGGCTTCATTGTGGAATAATTGCCATATGATTAACTATACATAGAGTATTCAATGTGATAACTTTTTTTTTTTTTTCATTTTTCAAGATCAGGTTGGCCTCGCACTCACAGAAACCCACCTGCCTCTGCCTCCCAAGCACTGAGATTAAAGGTGTACATCGCCACTTCTGGCTCAGTGTGATAACTTATAACATGTATAAATACTCATACAAATTCATCATAGTGAAGATAAGAACAGACCTCTTTACCCCCGAGTTGCTCATGTTCCCTATCTGCTGTCGCCATGCCTTTCTGGGCCCCTAGCAACCACCCTCAGATCTTTTTGTTACCTCCCTCTGGTTTTACTCTTCTAGAAGTTTATATAAATAGAACCATGCTCGGCTGGAGAGATGGCTCAGCCATTAAAGGCAAGGCTCACAATCAAAAATAAATAGAATCCTGCAGACTTTTTTTGTCTGGCTTCTTTCATTTGGCATAATTATTTTGAAATTGATGGGTGTTATGTCAGTAGACTCTTTTTAGTCCTGAGTTGTAACCCACTGTATGCTTCTGCCATGGTTCTTTGGCCAGTTCTTTGTTTTCAATATGTGGGGGGGATTTCCACTTTGACATATTATGAATAAGATGCTGTGGATATTCAGTTACCAAACTTTAAATGGACAGGTACTCACTTATTTTGGGTAAATGCCTAAGAGTAGAACATAAGCCAGTATTGCAGCTTGTATTTAGCTTCTTGAGATACTAGCAGTTTTCCAGATTGGTTGTATAACTACAGTCTTAGATGACCTTATGGGAGTCACAGTCACCCCATCCTTGTCAGCCCTCCAGGGTCAGTCCTAAGCTTTCAGACCTTTTAGAATGTATGTGCTAGCATTTCCTCGTGGCTTTAATGTGCATATCTCTAGTGAGCAGTGGTGTTGGATGGTTTTGTTTATCACACTGATGGAAGGAACCTTCTCTGGTGAAGTGTCCGGTACAGTTTGCTGCCCATTTTCAAATTGTGATAACTCTGTTCTGAATGTGTAAATTATAATATATATACCTTGCAAATCAGTTTTGAACATCAATGAAGTTTTTTGTCATTTTTCTTTTTAAAGTGTGGGGGGTTTTGTGATATTATCTGTGAAATCTTATCCTGTTTTTAAGTTTCTTTCCAAATCTTTTTTTTTTTTTTTTTTTTTAGTTTTATGCGTTACAATTTATCTGTTATTGGGTATCACAGCACACACTTGTAATCTCAACTTCTTATTTGGGAAGCTGAGGCAGGAGCATCACTTGAAGCAAGCCTAGACAGCCCAGGTTCAAAGACAGCGTTCCTTTAGGTCTGTGGTCTGTTGTAAGTTGATTTTGTGTATGAAACTCAGTATGGGACAGAGTTTCATTTCTCTGCATGTGGATGTCCTTGATCAGTGTTGTGTATGGAGAAGACTCTTGTTTGCAGTCAAGTGTCTATGCCCTGCACACACCGCTTCACAGATCTGGGCTCGGTTCTGTCCCACTGGTCAGTTAGTTCTTGTACCAGCAACACATTCCTACTATTACTGCAATTGTATATTAAGTCTTGAAATCACTGTTTAACAGTGTGGTTGTTATTTTGGTTTTGGTTCTTTATAAATTAGTTTTTAATTAACCCCAACAGCAGGAGACAGGAAGCAGATCTCTGAGTTCAAGGTCATCTGATCTACTTACTTTGTCTATTTAAGTCCTTAGTGGTTTTTCCAATCAATTTGCAAAACTTTCTTTTAAAAGGCCAACTGGCAGTTGGTGATTGCATTGACTCCACTCCTGTTGTGTAGAGGATTTGTGGAACTGATATTTTCATGCTAGTCTTTCATTCCATGAATAGTATAATTCTATATTTATTTAGGTCTTTTAACTAAAATTCTCGATTGTGGTAAATAACACAAAAGTTTAAAGTAGCCATCTCATCCATTTCATCCATTTTGTTTTTGTTGTTTTGGGATTTGTTTGTTTGTTTGTTTATTTATTTATTTTGAGACAGGGTTTCTCTGTAGCCTTATTAGCTGCCCTGGAATTCATTCTGTAGACCAGGCTGGCCTCAAACTGATAGAGATCCTCTGCCTCCCCATTACCAGGATTAAAGGCATGTGCCACCACCGCCTGACTCATCTTAACCATTTTTTAACTTATAGTTTAATATTAACCACATTCACATTGTACTCTAGAACCACTGGACTGTCTCGCCCATCTGCACGGTGACAGTTATCTTTTCTGCTTCTCAGTGTGACGACTATAGATTCTTGCCTTCTCGTGGTTAGCTTACTTCACTTAGCCTGCTGTTCTCAAGAGTCATCCATATTATAGTGTGACAGGATTTTCTTGTTGCATATGTTTTCCTTCCTGCTCCCTCCTGTCTTCTCTACATGTGTGCACCACCATGTCTGCCTAGGAGTTCTTTAAGGCCAAGTCATACTCTGTTGCATACTTATGCTGCCTCTTTTGGTATCACTTGTCAATGGGCATTTGGGCTGTTCGATTTCTACCCCCTGGCTACAAAGGATAATGTGCTTCTGCGAATACGGCTGTGCGTGCATGCATCTCTTTGAGATCTTCTTTGCAATTTAGTAATGTAGTAAATATACTCAAAATGGGATCGCTAAATTATAAGCTATTTTTAATTATTTTGAGCAGAGTCTTGGTTCGCTTCAAACTTAGTGTCCTCCTGCCTCAATGTTCTGAATGCCGGGAATACAGGACTATGCCACCATGGCTAACCCCCACCCACCTCAGGAAGACACATGCTGCTTTCCTTAGTGGTTGTATCATTTTATGTCCCAGATAACAAAGTACAAAGGTCATAGTTTCTTCACATAACTACTCATTATTTTCTGTTTATTTTTTTAGAGCTGCACCTCTAACTAGGCAAGCACTGTAGACTGAGCTACATCCAACCTGTCTTTTGTGGGGGTGTTTTTTGATGGTGGGTCTCTTAGCAGTGTGAGATGAATTTTGATATGTTCCACAAGTAGAATTTGCTAAGAGTTCCTTTGATGCACTTTGTTGTTGGTGTAGTCCTGTTTGTTTTGCTTCTGTTCTTTAGTTTCTCTTAGCACCATTTTGTACTGTCGAGTGTACAAGACATTTGGGGCAGGAGTCCCTAGACTACTCCTGGTTCTGTAATTCGCTGGAAAGGTCTCATAGACCTCAGGAAAACTATAGTGTTTGCTGTTACTGTTGACTGCAGTGAAAGAATACAGATTATCATTGGTAATAGAAGAAGACACATCAGGCAGGCCAAAGGGCGCCTGCTTGAGATTCCAGTGGATTTATGCAGACAGTGCTTAATTCTCCTGGCTACAGCATGTGACAGCACACTTGCAATATTTTCAACCTGGGAAACAAACCCAAGCCTCAATGGCCAGGGTTAATGGACTATATAAACATGGTTGGCCTTAGTTCTCTACCCACTTTAGGGGCTGAGCTGACTCCGCATAGCTCACAGTCTAGGTTGCTGGGATGTCCCAAGGCCTCTATAAACAGTCCTAATAGAATACTCCAAGGGCTTACAGATTCCTCCTAGGATCTGAACAGGCCAGAATCTTCTTGGCTGGTGCAGGGTTTAGAAGACCCTAAGGCACTGTGTCCCTTGCCTCAGAGTAGTTCAGGAGTCCAGAACCTTGTCTGTCTAGTTTCACTGCTTTGTTCCTGGCTCCCAGTGACCTGTGTTCAAATGGCTGACACCCTGCCCCTCCCTCTACACACACTGTAGCTAATGCAGTAATCAGTACTTAGAAACTGAAACGAAGTTATAGAACAGGGGAATGGCAAAAGACAGGAATATAGGGTTTTTTAAGTGTTTTTTTATATGTATGTTTGTGAACCTGTGAGAATAAATGTTTACCACATTCACACAGGAGGTCAGAAGAGGGTGTTGGATTTCCTGGAACTGAAGTTTACAACAGTTCTGAGCTACCATAAAAGTTCTGGGAACTAAACCTGGGTGCTAGGCATTTGCTCCCATGACTTGGCAAGGGTGTGGTGAAATTGACAGGTTCCTACACTGGCAAAACTGTAAACTGGCGCAATCTCTCAGAAATGAGGGCAGGTTGGCAAATGTAGAATCTCAAATATACCTTGATTCATCAGCTTTTCCTCAGAGAACTTGCTCTCCGACTGTTGGTTAAGTGTGTGTCATTAAGTGACTCAGGAGGCCTTCCTTGCAGCCTTGTTTATAAGGCAAAAGGTTGGAAGCGGATTAGATTTCCACTGTTAGGGATCAGGCAGATGACAGTGGATTTATTCAGTGGCTGTGTGGCTGCCTAAAAAACTAAGAAATAGAAACATGGAGAGACAGGGACACAGGACGATAGTCCCAGAGTCCCAGCTCCTTCAGAGGTGACACAGGACTGAGCATACGTTCAGGACTATCTTGGAGGACAGAGTAGCAAGACTGTCTCAAGTTAAACAGACAAACAAACAAAGATGTCTTGGTTCTGGTGTGTAAGAATCTCTGAGTGCAGAAGCAGAGCACAGCCTTGTTTAGAGGGGACTCTGGGGTCCCGGTCAGATCAGTAGCACTCAGAAGCTGCGTCTTAAGAGACAGCAGATCATGAGCAGAGAGATCTTAAACTTTAAGAAGAAAACAAGAAATTGGTTGTACACTTTTTCATACTTTCTTACTTTAAAATAAGGTGTCCCTTCTAAAAGTTGAAAACACAAAGACTAAGGGCTAAGAGAGTGAGTGAGTGTGTGCGTGTGACCTGAGAGAAAACCATTCACTGTAAAGTAAACCACACTCTCCTAGACCGCTGTCAGCTCAGGATAGGGCGGGGTGGCTCATGCTCTTTACAAACCAGAATATCCAGAGCAGGAGTGAGTACTTCATCTATCTTGGCCTAATTAACTGTTCATACAGACAGATGCCAGGGCTGTGGTTCCAGGAAAGTCACACGTATATTTAATCCAAGGTGAACTTTAACCCATCATTTAGTTAGAATTGTATTGCTAGACACAGTCATCACAGTTTTAGCTGATGACTTGATCACTTCCTTCTCTGGAAAAATAGAAGTTTTTCTAGTTTATCTCTGGAACTCTGAGGTGTGTGTGTGTGTGTGTGTGTGTGTGTGTGTGTGTGTGTATACGCATGTATGCGCACATGTGCTTTAGTCTCTGACTTTGTATTGCTCACAGGATAAAGTCTCAAGTCCTTGATAAAGCAAATAAAGTTTTTATAACCTATTCCTAAAAGGAACTTTTTAAAAGCAGATTCTCTAGTGCCAGGGCCCTCCCTTTCTGTGGGACTGGGGTTTGAACCCAAGCCCTTGCTCATTGTAGGTAGTGCTTTACCACTGAGCTACACTCCCGTTTTAATGGGCTCAATAGCTTTAGTAGCCTTCAAACTTGCATCTTTCCTGCCTCAGCTTCCTGGATACTGAGGATTTAGGTGTGCCCTGCCACACCCAGCTCAGAGGCTAGAGCTTACTGATTTCAGTATTGCTACTGCAGAGTATCTGGGAAACAGTAGAAGTCTCCTGATTACTTGTGAGACTGTGCCTCAGTACTTTTCTGTTGCTATGATGAAATACCATGACCAAGGCAAATTATAGAAGAAGGGCAGTAGAGTCTATCACCGTCACGTCAGGGAAGCATGGCACCAGACAGGCATAATGCCTGGAACAGGAAGTAAGACAGACAGACAGACAGACAGACAGACAGACACACACACACACACACACACACACACACACACACGGCACTGGCCTCGGACCAGACCAATGACTCCTTGCAATGAACATTTGTGAGTAAAACTGTGTGTGTGTGTGTAAAACAAGAGGATGCTGTGGGAACTCCCTGCAGTGTCCATGGGGAGATTCTTTGTTTTGTTTTCTTTTGCAGGGGGGATTAAGGTTCATGATGTGAAATTCACAAAGAATCAATAATTTTTATTTATTTATTTATTTATTTATTTTTATAAAAAGACTGACTATAACAGGATGAGACCTGTGTTTAACTGAGGAAAGTGGGATCTTATAAAAGACTGTAAGTTCATTCAGTCCATCCATCTAGCATTTATGTTCTTTATCAGGCTTAGTGAGGGAGGGAAGATGAGGACAGGGAACACGGAAATTCTTTAAGGGCCGTGTGCTGTTCTGGAGAGTACTTGTTTGTTTTGTTTTGTTTTGGAGTTAGGGTCCCTCTATGTAGTTCTGGTTAGCCTGAAGCACACTACAGGACAGGCTGACAGTAAGCTTCCAAGTGTCAAGATTAAAGATGTATGCCACCATGCCTGGCTGGGAGATTTTTTTTTTTTTTTTTAACTAAGCAATTGTTTAAAATGATTGTCGTCTTACATGGTATTGTGAGAAAAAATACGGAGAAAGATCTTGAATATCACTATATGCATTTTAGAGTATTATTAATAATGAACCCAGCACTTGGGAGGCAGAGGCAGGTGGATCTATGAGTTTGAGGCCAGCCTGGTCTGCAGAGTGAGACTATTGCCAGGACAGCTCAGACTACGTGAGAAACCTTGTCTGGAAAAATCAAAATAATACAACAACAATAATCAGGTAGGGAGTACTTCATGGGTGCGAAAAGATGAGATTTTACTAAGTTTGTAGCTGCATAAAGAACATTTGGGGGCTGGAGAGTGGGCTCTGTGGTTGGTTAAGAGCACTTGCTCTTCTGGAGGGCCCAAGTTCAATTTCCAGCACCCACATGGCAGCTCACAACCATCTCTAACTCCAGTTCCAGGGGATCCAGTGCCCTCTTCTGGCCTCTGCTGACACCGGGTATATGTGTGGTGAATAGAAATACATGGAGGAAAAACACTCATAGACAAAATAAATAAATCATAAGAAGAATTGATACAGATACATAGTATTTAAGCCAAGCCTCCAGAGAGGAGCATGATTGCCTTAGGAGGAGACTAGAAGGAGGGGTGAAGTGAGCTGGGACCCAGGTAAGAGGGAGAGCTGGGTTCCTCAGGGAGCAGCAGTAAATATAATCTAGACACTAGAACTGTCTGTAAGGTAGCTTTTTCTTGCTTCATATTTTTAGAACTTAAGTACTGATGGAGCTATTACCATGAATCTTAGATGTACGTCTTACAGAATGCCTTGTGCTGAGAGTCTGGATTACTGAATGCATTTCTTGTGCTTTTAGAATGACAGCCAAGAACGGCAGCAGCATCACGACAGGCAGAGACTTGACAACCCTGAGCCAGTATCTAATGGCCGACCACAGGGTAACTCAAGGCAGGTGGTGGAACAAGATGAGGAGGAAGATGAAGAGCTGACATTGAAATATGGAGCCAAGCATGTCATCATGCTCTTTGTTCCTGTGACCCTCTGCATGGTCGTCGTCGTGGCCACCATCAAATCAGTCAGCTTCTATACCCGGAAGGATGGGCAGCTGTATGTACAAGTGTTTCATTCTCTAGGCCAGTGTGGCTTTTCCTCATAGCATGTTGTTCCTCTCAAAGATCTCTGTGCCTATGGACCATGAACCATCCATCTTTTCTGATAGCAAGAGGCAATGAGGATGACGGGATTGATGATTTATTTGATGTCTTGTTCTTGTTTTTTATTGTTGTTGTTTTAGTTCTATAACCTTTCGAATTCTTACTTTTAAGCCAGCAGGTGTGGTGGCAGGGCCTGAAATCCTAGCACTTAGCAAATGGCTCATGGAAGTTTAGAGGTTTAGGAACCATGCATGTCAGGGCTCACCATGTGGTGATTGAGACACAAGCATGGTATCATATGCCAGTAATCAAAGCACTTGTCAGTGAGAAGGGACAATCAGGAACCCAAGTCCATCTTCTGCTGTATGCAAATTCCAGGCCAGCCTGGGCTACACAACAAAACAACAGCATTCCTATTGTCCTTATCTTGGCTTGTATGTTAAATCATTAAAGACAACTACCTTCATCTACTGGGACTGGATCCTTCCAGTATTTCTCATAGCAGCCTGTTTTCACTGTTTGTCAGGCTAGTCTGGAATTCACTGTGTAATCTTGGCTAGTCTCAAATTTTTGATCCTGCCTCAGCCTCCTGAGTGCTAGGATTACAGGTGTGTGCCACCATACCCAGTTTTATGACTCTGTTATAGAAACTCAAATGACACACCTTGTTTCTTTCTCCCACAGAGCAGTGCAGGTGAGGGTAGGCAGTCCAGATTGGGATGTTGGTCTTTTATTCATGAAGCATGTGGGCTCCTTTCTTCAGCTTCTGTCCTAGGTTTCTTTAGGGTCCACACTAGAGCCTCAGCTTTCGTTCAACAGCAGGAGGGAGTTGAGAAGGGGACATAGGCATCAGATAGCCGAGGGCACTCCCTGCAGGAGCTACCTCTATAGCTTGTTCAGAGTTCCTTGGCTATCACACAGTCTCATGGCCACACCTGCTGTAAGGGCAGAAGTGAGGCCATTGCGCTGGAAGCCTTGGCACCTGGAATTATGGTATTTTTATGTAAATGAAATACTGGACGACAACTCCAATCATAGTCACCCTGCAGATAAAAGACCATTGTTCAAACCCTGTCACCTTTCTCTAATAACTGTTGTTCAGCCTTGGGAGTTAATGTGCCAGAACTTGGTTATTTTAACAAATTCTAATGAGCTATGGAGAAAACCGTGGCTGAGCTCGTTAGTTCAGTACAAAGCGTCCACTAGATGGAGCCAGTGCCTGCCTGTGAGTTCATCGCTGCACTGTCTAGTTCTTACTCTGAAGATTTTAGAGGATAGCTATTTTTAAGTTAAAAATTATTAGCTAGAGGGTTGGAGAAATGGCTCAGCAGTTAAGAGGGTGCACCACTCTTGCGGATGTACTGAGTGATCCATAACACCCACATCAGGCAGCTCATAACCACTTTTAATTCCAGCTCCAGGGATTGTATACCTCTGTCCTTCATGGACATCTGTACACATGCACCCAGTGTGTGTGTGCGCGCACACACACAATTTAAAAGTATATGTGTTTACATTTTTAAAAATTATAACCTAGAGCGAGGGTGGTACAGACCTATAATCTCCACACTTGGAATGCAAAGGCAGGCAGATCACATGTTCAAGTATAGCCTAGGCTACATGGTGAGTTCCAAGATAGCTTGGGGTTACTTACTAGATACTGTCTCAAAAACTAACCAACCTAATAAAAAAATTCCTAGTTGAGCTGCAAAAGGTACATTCTAGAAGACTCAGTAAACCAAAGACCTCACAATGAATTACAGTTTTAAAGGAGTATGTGGTTTGACGTACACATTAACATTCTTGTGTTCTGTTTCCCTCTTTAGAATCTACACCCCATTCACAGAAGACACTGAGACTGTAGGCCAGAGAGCCCTGCACTCCATCCTGAATGCTGCCATTATGATTAGTGTCATCGTTGTTATGACCATCCTCCTGGTGGTTCTCTATAAATACAGGTGCTACAAGGTGAGCACAAGGCGGCACTGCTGTCTGCTTTAGCCTGCTTGTTGATTGTTATTATTATGTGTGTGAGAGGGAAAGAGCGTGTGTGTATGTGTTTGTGTGTGTAAGAAAGAGAGAGACGGGGGGAGGGAGGGAGAGAGAGAGAGAGAGAGAGAGAGAGAGAGAGAGGATATGAATGTGTGTGCAGGCCTGTGCTTGCCAGAGTGCACATGTGCAGTTGATAGGACAACTTTGTGGGATGGGTTTTCTCCTTCCATCTTTGCTTGGGTTCTAGATATCGAGTCTTCAAGCTTGCAAGCTTTACATTCTGAGGCACTTCACAGCCTTCTTGTTATATTCTTGACTTGGTCTAGCAAAGAAGAAAGTGTCTTATATTTTGGATGTAAGTTATTTTTCCTTTCATTCTGGATCATGTTGAAAGTACCAGAAGACACACATGGGAAATAGGTGTTTTCATGTAAGGTCATGTGTTTTCAGAATTTTGATTTCTAGTGTGCCTGTGGCATTCCAAAGACTTTTGTGCATATCGTCATTAACAAATAGTGCTACAGGATTTAAGTGGCCCATGAAGCCGCCTCGGGTGCTGCTGTGACCTCATTAGTGACTGGCCACCTCACTGGAGAACTTTGAACATCATTTGTGTGGTCTCTCTTGGAGCAGCACTGCTTCTTGCTTTAGCCACTGGGCACAGGGAGAAGTTGAAGCAAAGATGTAGGCCCAGCCTCCCAGCCTCTCCCTCCCTCCCTCCCACCCACCCCTCCCTCTCAATGAGTGACTGCCTCCTGTATCTCAGCTACCCAGCACACGCTGCATATGCAAACCTCAGAAAACCAACCAATCAATACAAGTCATCCTCAGTAATAGCAAATGTTAACTCTCTGTATTGCAGTCTTCATTATTTCCTCCTAGATTTTTCTGTGGGTTTTGTTTTGTTTTGTTTGTTGTTTTTGTTTTGAGACAGAGTTTCTCTGTGTAGCCTTGGCTGACCTCAAACTTACTCTGTAGACCAGGCTGGCCTTGAACTCAAAAGATCCACCTGCCTCTGTCTCCCCAGCACTTTGGTTAAAGATCTGTGCCCCCACCACCTAACTAATAATGTGTTCAGCAGTGGGTTTTTTCCTGCCCTTCTCACTGTTGCCTGTGTTTGTCTGCTTACCAAGTGTTACCTGCCAGCCCCTTTCTTGGCCCTAGTGCACATTCTGGAGCTTGGCTGATTGTGGGCTAGGCCTGTTCTTTTGCCTCCTTTTTAGAGTTTATTACGGGTGGAATTCTGCCTTCTCCCACATTTATTCTCCCTCACGTCCAGATTTCCTGCTTTTCTTTTTCAAAATTACCTGTGTACTACATATAGAGCTGTGGACTCTGCATTGAATTTCCTGAGAGTTTTTTCCTAGTAATCTTGGGGAGTTACTTAGTTTCTGTGTACTTTCATGTTTTCATCTGTAAACTACCTGTACTTGCCTCTGTTTTCAGTTTTTCATGCACTGATCTGTTGATGACAGTAAGCCAACTGTTTGGACTGTGTGCACATGCCATGTTTCATCTAGCATCTCATGTGCATATGTGCACATCCCCCTGAGGCATGGGGTCAGGGTCACAGTTGCTGTAGGTTAGAAGCTAATGAATCAGTTTGGGAATTTGAGTCCAGAATTTGGTCTTGATTGACTCATGGCCATTATGTAAAAATCCTCTCAAACCTAGTCCTCAATTCCTAAAAACTATGTCTTCTCTTTCTGTACCTCATGGAAACTGTTTAGCCAGCTTGACAGTATTTCCCTAGTTATATCTGCTGCCCTTCTAGAACTTAGTTTTTCTGGACTCTCTTGCCATTGGCTTGTTAATGTGCTTTCTGACCTTTGTTCCTTTCCTCCTTTGCAGTTTCCCCTCAGGCTCACAAACCCAGTTCCAGGCTTTGTTTCTTAGAGAACCATATTTAGTGCTAGAGGAGTGGTTTATCAGCAGGAGCTCTGGCTGCTGCTGCAGAGGACATGAAACTAATGAATTCAGTTTCCTACTCCCACGGCTTGGCTCATATTCATCCCTAACTCTGTTTCCAGGAAACCCAACAACCTCTTCTGGCTCCTAGTGAGCCAGGCACAAATGCACTTACTGTACACGTATAGACACACAGGGAAACCACGCATACACATAAGGCAAAAATAAAACTTGAAAACAAAATCATTTACTCTCAGGATTAATTTTGTACCCTCAGATATAACTTTAAGGTTTCTCTCTCTCTCTCTCTCTCTCTCTCTCTCTCTCTCTCTCTCTCTCTTTTTAAAGATTCATTTGTTTATTTTATGTATGTGGGTATATTGTCACCGTCTTCAGACACACCACAAAACAGCATCGGATCCCATTATAGATGGTTGTGAGCCACCATGTGGTTTCTGGGAATTGAACTCAGGTCCTTTGGAAGAACAGCCAATGGTCTTAACTGCTGAGCCATCTCTCCAGCCCAACTTTAAATTTTTTAAAATTAAGTTTATATAGTGTATGTCTCTCTCTATATGTATGTGCAGATATGTATATGGACATGTATCTGCCAAGGCTCATATGTAGAAGTCAAAGGTCAGTTTGCAGGAGACATTTCTCTCCTTCCATGTTGTGTGATAGACTTTTTCTGCAACACACACACATATATGCTCACCCCAGAAAGGGAAGCCATGCCATACCAAAGTAACAATTAAGCCAATGTCCAATTAGCAAACTAGTGAGGTTTGTACTGGGGTTACTAACAAGAGGATGCTTATACTGAGGGGTTGCTTACAAGGAGCAGGGATGATTCAAGAGCAGCTCTGTCACTGCAAAGGCCACTCCACACAGGCGATGATCCAGAAAGCCACCACCCTGGAGCTCCCTGCAGCCTTGGGCAGCTCCCCAGAGACCATTCTCCACTTGGGCTGTCAGAATCTCCGCCCCAGGCAGTCGTTTGCTCCTTTATGTGTTGTTGCGGAGTGGCCCTCAAGGATCTTGTGGGTCTCTGTTCTCTCAGATATCTGGCCTTTGATTTCATTTGTGGTTGATCAGCACCCACCTTTTAAAGGGAATGTCTCAGATCAGAATAAATGCCATCCAAGAGGACCCGACTCAGTTGTCATGCCTTCAGGAAGTGCCTTACCATCTAAGCCACTGTGCTATCCTGAATACAACTTTGATTCAATGCTTTCAGGCTAGAAGTCATTGCTTATTAGACGCATGGTTTGTTGGTTGATTCATTAATTCTGCTTTGTTATCTGCAAACACATATACTCCATCCCCTTATCTTCAATAGGTCTGCTTTGCTAACTTTTTTTTTTTAAACTTCATTGATTTATTTATTTAATTCACTTTACGGCCTAATTGCTGGTCCCTACCTTCCCCTTACACAGTCCCCTCCCCTCCCTTTTCCTCTGAGAGGGTGGAGGCCCCCATTGGGTCTCCCCCCACTGTATCACATCAAGTCTCTGCAGGGCTAGGTGCATCCTCTCCCACTAAGGCCATACAGTGCAGCCCAGTTAAAGGAACATATCCCACAGATAGGCAACAGCTTTGGGACATCCCCTCCTCCATTTGTGGAAGGAAGCACATGAAGACCGAGCTGCATGTGTGTGCAGGGCCCGCTTTGTTAGCTTTGAATGTTGTTCCTGTTCATCCGTTGCCTTCTTTCTTACTAGTCACTTATTTCACACGTTCCTCCAGGCCAGTAGTGCCAGGTCAGCCCTTTCTGCTCCTTTGATTTCACATACCACAAAATCAAAGGTACTCCGGTGTCTTGGTTTTTTGTTTGTTTGTTTGTTTGTTTGTTTGGAGTTAGAATCTCACTGTGTATTCTGCCTGTCCTAGAGCTCACTGTGTAGACCAGGCTAGCCTCAGACTGTCATGGATTAAAGGCAGTGCTCTGCCATGCCTCGCCTTTTTTACCAAAGTTTTAATGTTCCCTCCCATCGCCCTCTCTCCTAACTTAATGGTGTATTTCCGACTTCTTTCCATCTTATGTGGTTTGTTAATACTGTTCCTTAAAATCTAGTAGTTATATTTTTCATTTCTGGAATTTATATTTGTCTGTTTTAAAGATAGTAGATCATTTTGGATGTAGTCTTTTTGTCCATATTTAATTTTTTTCTATTACTTTCCTGTCTTATAATATCTGAAGTTTTGGGGAAGAACAATTCTATTGTCCTTTACTCATGGTGATTTGTACCTTGAGTGAGTGACTTCTGCTCATTTTGAGTTTATATCTTTGGAAATTTTATTACAGCCACTTTGCATGCAAGTGAGCTGTTGAAGATTGGCACGTGCCAGAAGCTACCTGTGACTCTCCTATCCTCTGACCTTATTTCTACTTTCCTTTTTAAAGGGAGAAGAGGGCTTCTAAGAATTTTTCATTTTCTTTGTCATTTCTAACTGTATTTGAGATTGTATTCAAATATTCAGATTAATGTCTTCTAGAAAGGTACAGGGTGACTCGTATGAAGTCGAACAGCCTCTGAGGGGGAGTGAGGATGATCATAGGAAAGATAGAAAAAAGACGCAAGAAACAGATGTGAGTGGACTGCAGGTCAATACCACGCCAGCCACCAGTGTATTTCTCATAGCTTCTTACACACGCTAACAGAAACAATTGCTGAAGTCTCACATAAAACATCCATTCCCATCCAAACACCTCCCTGTTCCTCCCACCAAGGTCAATAGGATGTTCAGCCCCTCGCCTTGAGCCTCAAGTGCACCTCCTCATTGTTCCACACCTCAGCAGCCGGGGCTCTGCCAACAGAGCCTGACCTGCCGTGACTCTGCCTGGCAAGCAGACTTTTCTCTCTCTCTCTCTTTTTTTTTTTTCTCTGCTCCCAACATAGAAAGAAAACTTTAGAGAATGTGTCCACTATATTTTTATAAATACAGAGAGATGGGTTCATTTTAGTTCAGTGTTTTCAGGGTTAGCAAAAACAAGCTGTCTACTGTAGTGGACTACAGGGTCCTTCTCAGTGGTACTTGCATGCGTTCATAGCACTATAACATAGTGCTGACAGGTTGGCCAGAGTGGGGTCTCGGCGCCTCCCACCCTTGTCTTCTCTACAGCTGCTGTGCCCTTCTAACCCTGGCTTGCCTTCCTACCCGGCACCAACTGCTGCTTTGACTTTTTGTGTCACCAGTGGTTAGGGTGCACATGTGAATGGGATGTGTGTGTTGACGCCGTGGGGTTTTTGTTTGGTTGGGTTTTTTAAATATATTTTTGTTTTTGTTAAAAAGTTAATGCTGAATTAATAGAATGGGTTGGGAAATGATGCCCTCCTGGTCTCTTTTCTTCACTAACAACTAAGAATTGTAACATACATGTTATCTTGCTGTTTGTGTTTATTGGATTTTTTTTTCATGCAAACAGGTTTTTCTAATATTTATATGCTGAGTACTTTGGGTTGTATCTTGGGCACTTTGTTTTCAGTTTTTAAAAATCAAGTATTTTATTTATTACTATTTCTGTCCATGTGTGCATTTGTGTTAGCCCAAAATACATAAAGAGTTCAGGCCAGAAAGTTTCATAGTGAAACTCTGTCTAAAAAACAAGAGGCTGGAGAGATGGCTCAGCAGGTAAGCTGTGTTTCCAGAGAACCTGATTTCAGTTCCCAGTGCTCACATGAAGGCTCACAACCATCTACAGTTTAGGGGAACTTGACATCCTCTTCTGGCCTCTGCCACAGACAGATGACAGATATAGACACACAGACAGACAGACAGTGCATAAATATACATGTAGGCAAAATACCCATACAAATAAAATAATTTTTTAAAACAGAAAAAGAGTCATGGCCACACGTGCTTCCTGGGAGATAGACCAGTGAGCTCATGAATGGCTTTCAGATATGATTTCTGGTTTCTTGGGGCCTTTCTGTTTTTTGTTCTCCCAGCCAGACACTGAAACTATTTCTTGGTGTCAGGGCCAAAAGCTGGGAAGTCAGAGCTAAACAAGACTCATCTCATACCCTGATCACACTGTGGCTTCAGGGTGAAGGGCTCCAGCCACCTCTTTTCTATGACTGGGGGGGGGCTGGTGGCTGGGCTTAGGAGGATAGAGAAAGGGAGAAGAGACGAATCTCTCTAGTGCCAGCTCTGGCAGGCCTTGTGTGGAAGTGAGCAGAATGGAAGGAAGGGTTAAAGGCTACTGAAGCAATGCTACTTGCACTTTCCTAGCTCCTGCCTCCTCTCTTAGTGCGCAGCCAGCTGAGGTTTGAGTTCTTCCAGGTGTAGCTGCATACGGAGGAGGGACCATGGAATGTGCTTAATTCTGTCAGCTAGACCCAACCTTAACATTTGGGTCAGTCCTGTACATCTTTTAATTATGCTAAACTTGAAAACATCTGGAATGTTGGTACCCAACTCTGTTTCCACCCTCATTAATCTGTGCTATTCCGTGTTGTTTTTTAATGAGTCTTAGGAAGCACAGCCAATTCCATACAAGAATGTTGTTTACTCTGACTTCCAGCATGAAGTAGAGCGAGCTTTTGAGCCAGACATTCAGAAGCAGCTTGCTTGGACCTGTCTGCAAATAAACCCTGAGGATTTCTCCTAGCAGTGTTTGATTGTACAGTGCTAGACGGGGGTGGGGGCCCTTGCAGGGACAGACACAGAAAAGGCAGTTGACTGTGGTGCATTTGTGACAGATAATCTGTAAGTTCAGAGGCATAAGATCTCTAGCAGGGATACCTCAGGTTTAGAGAATGCTCACGGCTGGGAGCAGAGCCCTGACTTTGGGGCCTTTGGGGGTTGTGGGAGTTGCTAAGCTAGGGACTTGAGGAGAGAAGGCTTGCTTGTGATTGATTGTCTAGAGCAGGGGTGTTCCTTCGTCTTCGGGAAAAGCTTTGACAATCATAGGTGACCAGTCTGAGCTGGAAAGCTTTACACCCTTATTCCAGGCAAATTAACAGTATAAAGACTGGAACAAACATGGTAAGTCAGAATGTGCAGGTGCCCATAGAAGCTGGAAGTTTCACATCTCCTGAGAAACTGTTCAGTGTGGGTACTGGAAACCTAATGGGTTCTAAAGAACAGCATATGCTCTTAACTACTGAGCCATCTTTCCAGCCCCCTTTATTGTTCTTTTTGTCCACATTTTTTTCTTTCCGTTTACAGGCCAGAGTAAATAATATAAATTATCTTTATTGATATCTTTTTTTTTGGCAAGTGAATACCAAGTGATGTCTTTTGTTTATTTTAAACAAAACTTTTAAAAAATGTTAACTTTTTCTAAATATATATGTCTTTATGTTTCTGTTTTATACCCTGACTGCACCTGAAATTGACATATAAGTTTGAGGTGATCCCAAAGCCACATTTGTTCTGGCATTTAAAAGGAGAACATGGAAGCCAGTCAGTGGTTGTGCACGCCTTTAATCCCAGCACTCAGGAGGCAGAGGCAGGCAGATATCTGAGTTCAAGGCCACGTTGGTCTACAGAGTGAGTTCCAGGACAGCCAAAACTACCCAGAGAAACCCTGTCTAGAAAAAGAAAAAGTAGACTATGGGCTTGGGCTAGAACCCAGTAATCTAGCAGTTGCCAGCGTGTGTAAGGCCACTGGACCACCCCGTCACTACAAAGTGCCTCATGTTAAGAGTTTCCTTGTTTAGGAACTATGGAGTCTGTTGGTTATATTTGAGTTGTCTCTCTTCTAGGTCATCCATGCCTGGCTTATTGTCTCATCTCTGTTGCTGCTGTTCTTTTTTTCGTTCATTTACTTAGGGTAAGTACTACAGGTTTTTGGTCTATCTCCCCAGTAACTCTGACACCCACCACTGCCCTTAGAGCTGGCCCATGGCCCACAGCTTGTACTTAAATATCTTCCTTCTCGTTTGCTCCGTAGGATGCCTACCATAGTTACGATCTCTTAGATGATAGATTTCGTTCTCCAGAAGTTAAAATAGTTTTCTTCATCTAGAAAAGTTAACCAGGGTCTGGGGAGGTGGCTAAGATGTCAGCGTTTGCTAGTCAAGCATGAGGACCTGAGTTGGGATCCTCAGAACCCACATAGAAGCCAGGCCAGTGCCGAGGCAGTTTCCTGTAACCCTAGCAACAGGAGACAGAGACAGACAGATCCCAGGGACTTGCTGGCTAGGCAAGCTAGCCACAACAGCAAGCATCAAGTTCAGTGAGAGACATTGTGTCAAACAATGAGGTAAATGTCAACTTATGGCTTGTACATGTGCCTTTATAGGTAAACTCACCCACATATACCCTACACAGTGCCAAGCAGCGGGCTAGGAGCATAAAATCAATGGTGGAGTGCATGCTCAGTACACATGAGGCCTTGAGTGCCATCCCAGCTTCACACAGACACTAAGAATAAATCATTTTATAAGAATAAAGGCAAGTCTAGTCGTCCTTTTAGAGATTAATGGATAAGTCTCCTGTGTATTCTTAGATACTGTTCTCATCAGCATCTAATGACGTTATAGTATTATACTGTTATTATGAAAATAATATCATTTATGTTTTCACTATAAAAATTAATGGTTAATTTTTTCTAATTTCAGATACTTTAGAATTTCATAAAATACAGGATGATAGTGTAGGTGATATGATTTTCTTTTAGTTTTTGTTTTTATTTTTATAGGTGTGACCCGTGATACTATGTGTTCATTTATGTGAATAATATAGTACCTGTTAAAATAAGTACTGGTCCAGGAAAGTGTGATATTTAAGAACAAGGTGCTACCTAAATAAGCAGTACAGCATAGGTCATAGTAAAAGCAAACATGGGATGTGCATAGTTAATATTTCAGAATCTTCATTCTAAGCAATGTGTTCATGAGAGTTATAGCCCATAAGTCACTTCAAATCCTTGTTTGATTGATTTCAGGGAAGTATTTAAGACCTACAATGTTGCCGTGGACTACATTACAGTTGCACTCCTAATCTGGAATTTTGGTGTGGTCGGCATGATTGCCATTCACTGGAAAGGCCCACTTCGACTGCAGCAGGCATATCTCATTATGATCAGTGCCCTCATGGCCCTGGTATTTATCAAGTACCTCCCTGAATGGACCGCATGGCTCATCTTGGCTGTGATTTCAGTATATGGTAAAACTCAAGACTGACACTTTGTTCATCACAGAAATACTCACTGGTGTGTTTTCCTTCCTCTTCTAGTTCTCTTGATTTAAGGAAACTCTTAATGGTTATCTCCCATAGTCTTCAGTGGTTTTTCCTATTACAGTGCTAAGGATTGTACCTGCAACTAGTTGGTGCTAGAGCCCCATCACAGCCCTGAGAGTGAGGATTTGTAAAATGTTCACTAGGACTCTGAGCTGGGTTGATGGGAGGAGCCACAGTTTGCTGCTCAGAAGACTTAGATTCAGAACTCCTCTTCCCATATGTGAGTCCCTGGCTTTAGTCCCCAGACCCCAGTAAACAAAGCAGCAAAGTCAGCAGCCGTCACCAGCAGTTTCCCTGAGGTTTGATGTCCTTGTAAGTTGGGACCAAATCTCCAGGCTTGTAAGAGTTCAGTGCGTTGGTATATACTGAGACGTGCTAGCAGCATGCTGCACACCTGTAACTGTTCAGCTCAGTTTTGAAACTATTTTCTATTTTGGGGGAAGGGCTTATGTCCTGCCTAAGTATCGAGGTCAGAGGACTGCTTCAGCAGTGAGCGTTCTCCCTCGGGGGTCCTGGGGACCTAGTGAACTCAGAAGGGCGGCCTGGCTGCCTACCCCATTACTGAGCCATCTCACCGCACTCCATTAATTTTCTCCTTTCAGATTTTTACTTTATGTGTAGTGTGTTTTACCTGTTAGTGTGTCAGTACACTACATGCACTCCTATGCCTGCAGAGGCCAAAGAAGGGTGTCATGTTTCCTCAATTCATTTTTAAGATCAAAATCATATAGCAACTTCAGTGGAATCACCCATTTAAAGATGAACTTTGTCCTGCCCTGTGTGCACACCTTGATCTCAGCACTTGGGAGGTAGAGGCAGGAGGACCAGAAATTTTATCCATGGCTGATATAGTAAGTTTCAGATCAGCCTGGGCCACTTTAAATCCTTTTTCAAAAAAAAAAAAAAAAAATTAATTAAATAAGTAGTAAACTATGTAGGGTAGTAATGTCCACCCGTAATCCCAACACTTGGGATTACAGATGAAGTCAGAAGAACTAAAAGTTCAGCCCAGACTAAGTTTTGAGAGCCTCTCTGGAGAAAAAAAAAAAACAGTTCTGAGAATGAGGTTTACTTTGGTAAAAATAAGCCCAGCACCTGTTTGTCTACTGTCTTTAAAGTTAAATCTATAGAAAGACCTATGGATAGAGTCTGTAACTGGTGTAAAGGTCCTCAGTATAAACCTGTTATTTCAGCTGGGCAATGATGGCACATGCCTTTAATCCTAGCACTTGAAAAGCAGAGGCAGGTGGATCTTTATATGAGTTTGAGGCCAGCCTGGTCTACTGAGCAAGTTCCAGGGCTACACAGTGAAACCGTCTGGAATAAAACAAAACAACAACAAAAAAATAAAATTAAAAAAATCTAAGCATACTTTTTAAGAGCTCCTGTGCCGTGGGTCCTGAAGAGTCAACAGTGATACTCTAGCCGTGGTAACAGGGCCTGGCCTTATCCTCCAACTCTTGTCCCACGCGAAAGCCAAAAAGAGGTTCGTTTTCAGATCTGTGGCCCTAGAACTGAGTCAGTTCTGTTGTACATTTGAGCAGCTAGTCAGGGTTAGAAAAGTCATACTTCATGCCTCACCTTCATGGTAACTTCATCTTATTGATATTTTGTAAATCTGCCATCTGTCCCTGCATAGCTGAGATTAGGAATGCTGTTGTGAGCTAGCGGGATGACTCAGCCAGTAAAGGACTCACTACCAAGTCTGACAACCAGACAACCTGTGTAACCCCAGGAGCCACAAGGTGATAAGGAGAGAGCCAATTCCTGCAAGTTACACATACACATACGCTCGTGCAAGCAAGCACAGTAAATAATGTAATTTAAAATACCAACCTGTGCAATCAGTGAGGTCACTATCATAGGGTTTTTTTGTTGCTAAGAAGCTTAAAGGTTACAGAGGTAAATTATTTGCCTGGTCGCTTGCATGTGGCTTGACCTAGAGTCTGAATTCTAAGCTTGTGCTACCCTCTCATGAAGGCTCACAGCACAGGGGAGGCCTCTGAGCTTCAGGTCTTCTGAGTATGGACGAGCTGGGCACCCAGTGTTTACATAGTGATTCTCAACGTGTTCCTTACAGTGTCTCAAGATGTTTTGTCAGGAGTATTCTGAAACCTTTTAAGTAAATTAATTTTCATTCATTTTAATTGCCCTAAAAATAACTGAATCTATTTATTTCAAGATTCTGTAAGGGGAAACATGTCATACAACCAAAATAGTTACAGGGTGTGGCAGCTTTAAGGCAGCTGAAGATCCCATTAGGTCTAAGGTCAGGAAATCTTGCTTTTCTCACTTGAACATATGAATGCAAGTGTAGAGGAGAGTGTTCCGCTGTGCTGTTGTCACGGTTCTATGGAGAGCGACCGTCTGAAGGCCAGAATTAAGTGACGTCCGCTGTTAAGTCTCCCTTTACCATTTTAGCTATACCTGTTTGATATTTTTAACTATTTGAGGTTATCTTTTGCTTTTCTATAACATAGAAAATGAAAGGGAAATTGTAGTTTATGGAGATAACGGGTTAGAACCAGACATCATTTAGGCCTATCGCTGCTTCTCTGAGGTCGGTTTTTTGCACCAGCAGATGTTCTGAGACCTAAATATTTGTGAAGTACTTTATTTGACTGGAAACTGAAGAACTGTTAAACTTTGTCATGTACAGAGCTATCATTTAAAGTTGTTGCTCTCTTACTGCAAATTCCTTAATTCTGTGACTTGCTCTGTGGTGCTAGGGGTTGAGTGCAGGCTTCATGCTCTGTGCAAGTGTGCCAGAGCAGCACACCCCATTCTGCACAGTCTGCAAAGACAGGACACGCTCCCCCACTCTGCTCTTGGTATTATGAAAAGTTGGTATTTGGAATAAAGTGTCTATTCGTAATTTATAGGTGAATTTTTAAAAAATGGCTCCCTCCCATTTCTGCTTGTTCCAGAGTGAGAACTACTCTAGAATAGTTCTGTCTTGCTGTCTCTGCCTCTTTCCTTCAGGCTAAGAAGAGCTGTGTCTAGACCCCAGTAATCATATACTGTCGATTGAGCATGCAGCACTGAGGCCAGAGTATAATTTACTGTGAAGACCTGTGTCTTCTGTGGGTTCTGTTTTATTTTGTTTAGGTTGCTTTTTCTCTTAGCTGCTTAACTGAAAATATTTTCATATTTACCCAACATTTAAAAAAAAAACCATATATATATATATATATATATACATATATATATATATATATTTAAACTTATAAATATATATATATATTAAACTTGTTTCCTCAGGTAAGTCCTCCCCTGCATGTATCCATTTACACATTTTAGTCAGCATATTTTATTGGGTGTCTTTTTTTAATTTTCCTCTTTCTAGATTTGGTGGCTGTTTTATGTCCCAAAGGTCCACTTCGCATGCTGGTTGAAACAGCTCAGGAGAGAAACGAGACTCTCTTCCCAGCTCTTATCTACTCCTGTAAGTATGCTGGAGCGATGCTGGCTTAGTGCAGTTAAGGTGTCCATGGAGGTCAGAAGTCAGAAGAGTGTTGGGTCCCTGGAACTGGATTTATGGATGGCTCTGAGTCACCATGTGGGTGCTGGAAATCAAACCCGGTCCTCTGCAAGAGCAGCCAGTACATTCATGGCTCTTAACCCCTAAGCTGTCTCTCCAACCCCAGCACATTCCGTTTTATGCTTGTTTCTTAACCTGCAATCTTCTATCGTTTTAATCCTGAGTTACTTCTGCACAAAGCCCAGTGTTTTCTGGAGAGAAGTACTGGCCTCTTGCTTGTGAGAGCAGTGTCCTGGGTTTGAGAATTCACCTGCAGCTTTGTCTTTCTCAACAGCAACAATGGTGTGGTTGGTGAATATGGCTGAAGGAGACCCAGAAGCCCAAAGGAGGGTACCCAAAAACCCCAAGTATAACACGCAAAGTAGGTGGCACTTGTTTGTAAATGCTCTCGTTTTGCAGGCTCATTGTCATTTATAGATAAATGATTGAAATGACAGAGGAGTAATTTCAGCCTTCTCTTTGTTTACACTCCCCTCGCTGACACTCAGGGCCAGAGCACTTGCCTGAGAAGCCCTGGATGTAGGGAGAAGTGTAGTAATGAAAGATGCCACAGAGAATCTCCTAGAGAAACTGGCTATCCCTAGTAAATGCACATAGGACTATTCAAGGAGCTGAAATTCCCCAAGACACCGTGAGTTCAAGACTAGCCTTGACTATGTGAGATCTGTCACTGAAAGAGGTGGGAGTGGGGTGCAGGGGGCCTCTTGTCCACTATTTCCAGGGTAACTGAAAACATTTGATGGGAGGTGTGGAAGGTCAGTTTTCAGTGGACTGGATAACGGTGATGACCAAGGGCTGTGGATACTGCAGAAGTCACTAAGGAAAACATCACTAGCAGCTCTGTCGGAAGGAAGTAAAGAACAGTGTGGTGAAAAATGAAGCAGAAAGGAATTTTCTTTAAAAGACAGACCTTAGAAAGTTGAAAAAGAAAAAAAGAAAATTAAGATGACAGGCCAAATTAAGGCTACAGGTCTAATTTAAAATAAAATAAATGTTATTACATGCACATACACATGTGCGCACACACGCATATATATGTAATTTTTATGTATTTGAGTGTTTTGCCGGCATGTATGTAGTGCACATGCATGGCTGGTATCCATGGAGGTCAGCAGAGGACATCAGATCCCATGGACTTTAGGTGGTTGTCAGTCACCATGTGGGTACTGGGAACCAAACCCAAGTCCTTTGGAAGAGTCATCTCTCCAGCCCCAACTATTATGAAGCTAAAGAGAAAAGTTGTGATTGTTTGCCTTAATCAGGGTTCCTACTGGGGTGAAAACAACACCATGGCTAAAGAAACTTGGGAAGAAAGGTGTTTGTTCAGTTTACACATCCACATCACTGTTCATCAGCAAAGAAGTCAGGACAGGAATTGAAATAGGACAGGGACCTGGAGGCAGGAGCGGAACTGGGACCGTAGAGAGGTGCTACTTACTGGCTTACTCCCCATGGCTGTCCCAGCCTGCTTTCCTATTTCTTGAGCCAGTACCACCAGCCCAGGGATGTCCCACCTACAGTGGGCTGGGTTTTCCCCACCAATGACTAATTAAGAATACGCTCTATAGGGCTGCCTGCAGCTCCAGCTCCATCAGATGGAGGCGTTGTCTCAGCTGAGGTTCCCTCCTCTGTGATGACCCTAGCTTGTGTCAAGTTGTGTAGTAGCCAGCACATTGTTTGTTATATGAGAAAGTGGATTTTTGGTAAGTTAACAAATGCTGACTAGGTGCATGCTCAATGTTTTCCTAAGCTCTGGGGATAGAGGACTGAACAAGATGATTGCTGTTGGTGTTCACAAGGTGCAGGTTCTTCATGGTTCCTGCTCTGCAACCTTTGATATACTGGGTTGTCTGCAGCCCTCATTTCCTTATGGTCCTGACAGTTGCAGTGCCAGGCATTATATTTAGGCTACATGCAGGGAAAATGGAAGCCATTTCTTCCTTCCTTAAAAAGAAGAAATAAAAGAGAAAATGTCAACACTCCTAGACAGTGCCAGGTCGCGGTTCCTCCGCTGTAGAATGTACATGGAGAAAAGGAATGGCAGAGTCACCATGCTTGCCTTACCCGAGACTCCACCCTCTAACATGGAGGCAGTGATCTAAGGATTAGTGCTCTAATTAACCTTCTCTCTTAAAGGAACGGAAGGGGAGACACAGGACTCTGGGTCTGGGAACGATGATGGTGGCTTCAGTGAAGAATGGGAGGCCCAAAGAGACAGTCACCTGGGGCCTCATCGCTCTACTCCTGAGTCAAGAGCTGCTGTCCAGGAACTTTCTGGGAGCATCCTAACTAATGAAGACCCGGAGGAAAGTACGTGCATCATCTCTGTCTTAAATCATGGGTTTCTTTAAGTGGCAGTATTATCTGTCTCTCAGAGTACATTGAGTTTTTCTGGGGAAATAGCTTATTCAGGTGTTTGCCACCCGAGTATGAGGGCCTGAGTTTAATCTCCAACAAGGTCAGCACAGCCTTATACACCTGTGGTCCCAGCATGGGGCAGGTAGATATACGATGATCTCTGGGGCTTGCTGACCAGCCAGTCTAACTGAATCCATTCCAGCTCCCATGTGCTGTGCTGTCTCCAAAGCTAAGCTCAAGAATGATTCAAGAAGACATCAGGCATCACCGTTTGGCCTCTATGCACCATGTACACATGTAACACCCTCAGTGCCCCTCTTTTAATACATGTACACAAAAGAGAGAGTGTGTAGTGCATTAAGATGACAAGCAGATATGCGAGCAGCGCTGCAGCGGTGAGGTGGGTACAGAGAGGCCAGAGTCACATAGAATCTAAAACTCCTGGTATAGAAAGAACAGAAGATAAAGAAGACAATCTTTCTGAAGCTGGAATTGTATATATCATTTATTGACTTCTCCTGCAGTGTGGGACTGTGCTTTCTAATTCATTTGACTTTTTTTTTTAGACAGAGTATCACCGTGTTGCCCATGCAGGCCTCCCACTCATGGTCTTAAACTATCCTCCTACTCAGACTTCTAGGAGCTCAGAGTGCAGGTTCATGCCACCATGCCCAGCTTGGGATCATATATTTGAATTATGAAATCACAAAGTTGGGTGCGGTGGTGCACACTTATAGTCCTAAGGCTTGAGTGGCTGAGGCAAGAAGTTCACAAGTTCAAGGCCAGCCTGGGCTACATAACAAGACCTTGTCTGAAAAAAAAAAAAAAAAAAAACATAGAAAAGAATGACAAACTTAATCTTCCTTTTTTTAGGAGGAGTAAAACTTGGACTGGGAGATTTCATTTTCTACAGTGTTCTGGTTGGTAAGGCCTCAGCAACCGCCAGTGGAGACTGGAACACAACCATAGCCTGCTTTGTAGCCATACTGATCGTAAGTATATGCTGGCAAAAATTGGTCAAAAAACTCTCTGCGTCCTGTTACGCTAATTCCCTTTTAAGTGTGTTTATACACATATTCTGTGGCAGTCATGCGACAGAGAACAACGTTTTTCCTCCCACCTGAGGCAGGGTCTCTCAGAGAACATTTTAGGAGCTGGGTCTTCCTTTCTACCTGAGGGAGGGTCTCCCGTGCTTTTACCACGAGCTGTGCACTCCAGGTGGCCTCTGCCTGTTCTAACTTCCCATCTCTCCATAGAGATGCTAGGATTGCAGGTGAGTGCCCACTCCATCCAGCTTTTTACATGAGTTCCAGGGACCACACTCAGGCCCTCAGGCTTGGGTGGCATGTGGCTTTACCTGTCCAGCCATCTTTCTACCCTGAGGATTCCCTTTTGACTCAGGCAGGCTAAGAACTCCAGTCCCTTGAGAAGCTTTTTAAAGATGGATGTTCAGAGCCTGCCTGAGTCTTTCTCCACTCTGGCCACACATTGAAATCAGCAGATGCAGCCAGCCTAGCTATGTCTTTTCTGCAAAGTGTGTTGCTGAGGCTGAATGAACACCATGTGCTTGCTGTGTTCTCCTTCACTAGCTCTTGCCTCAGCCCTGTGCTCATCTTTGTCTCACCCTTGGGTAAGTAGTTTGTGTAGTTCTTAAGAGTTCTCCAGGAAACTGAGTATTTCTCATTAGAAACTACTATGAGTCAGGTGGTGGTATTGCACGCCTTTAGTCCCAGCACTTGAGAGGCAGAGGCAGGCGGATTTCTGAGTTTGAGGCCAGCCTGATCTACAGAGTGAGTTCCAGGACAGCCAGGGCTACACAGAGAAACCCTGTCTCAAAAAACCAAAAAAAAAAAAAAAAAGAAAAGAAAAGAAAAGAAAGAAAGAAAGAAAGAAAAGAAAGAGAAAAAAGAAATGAAATGAACAGCTTTGAGAGTCCCACAGTGAGACTCTATAACAGACTGCCCTGATCATTGGCTTTACATCTGATGCACAGCCTGCAACAAGCTTGCTTTTAGTGCCATCTTGCTTACAATGGCAGTGGCTTTCAACACTGACTTAGACAGCTGAGTGTGTTGGTGTGCACCTTTCAAGGCAGACGGATCTATGAGTTCAAGGCTAACCTTGTTAAGTTCTAGTCTACATAGTGAGATCCTATCTCAAGAGCAAAAAAACCTGACTTATTAATAACATGTTGCTGCCTGGAGTTGGGGTGTATAGTTCAGTTGTGAGAGTGCCTGCATAGTCCAAAGCCCTGCATTCAGTCTCCAACCACATAAAACGAGCACAGGGCACATCCCAGCTCTATGGAGATAGGAGAAGGGCCAGAAGTTCAAGATCCTCCTAGCTATATGGGCGATTTGAAGCCAGCTTGGTCTCAAAAAAATTTTTTTCCTATTTAATCCAGGCATCATGGGGCACACTTACATCCTGGCACTCAGGAGGCTGAGGGAGAAAGATATAGCGTTTGAAGCCAGTCTGGGTTGTGTATATATAAAAGAATCCCCTCCTGTCTTCTCTTTTCTCCTCTCTCTTGACCCAGCTCTCCCTGTGTTGTCCAGGCTGGTCTCAGGCTTCTGCCTTGCAGTCCTGCCTCAGCCTCCTGAGTCGCTGCTGTGTTGTCATCAGGCCCAGGGCCACAAGCTACGTTTTTCTCTCATGACTCCAAGAATTCATGAAATGTTGTTGTAAAAGTTAGGCCTCAAGGAGAGTATTCACTGAAGGTGGTGCTGATGGCCATTGACGTGGGGGTGGTCCTGAGTGCGCCTCTGTCTCCACAGGGCCTGTGCCTTACGTTACTCCTGCTCGCTATTTTCAAGAAAGCATTGCCAGCCCTTCCCATCTCCATCACCTTTGGGCTCGTTTTTTACTTTGCCACGGATTATCTTGTGCAGCCCTTCATGGACCAACTTGCATTCCATCAGTTTTATATCTAGCATTTCTGCAGTTAGAACATGGATGTTTCTTCTTTGATTATCAAAAAAAGAAAAATGGAAAACAAACCTGAGGAGGAGATGGATGATTTTCCTGTGTCCTCAGCTAACAAGTCAGGACTCCAGCGGGACTTCTGCAGCTTCCTTCCGAGAATCCCTAGCCACCTGCACTACTGGACTGTGGAAGGAGGCATCTACAGAGAACGGTTTCCAACATCCATCATTGCAGCGGGTGTTGTCCCTCAGTGCAGAAACAAACAGACTTGAGAGACAAGGACAAGGACATGTGCTGGGCCCAGGAGCTTCTGTGTTCTCCCAGCACTTTGACCCTTGGGCATGGAGATGCACTGAGAACTCCCAAGAGGTTAAACGAAGTGATGTGAACCAAACAGCTGCCATCTTCCACGCCATGTTGGAAATAAAACAGGTCCTAGCTGAATCCTGTGCTGTCCAGAGGCTCCGTGCAGAGGTGGCACTGGGCCCAGGCCTCCCTCTCAGGCTCCTTTGCTGCCCACTTGTAAGTTTAAATAAGGACACCGTCCCACACAAACCCCAGCCCCTGTCACGTCAGTGACTTTGACCATTTTTGTTCTCAAGCACTGACACTATTATCTGTGGTTACCATTTCTTCCCAAGGCCATTCTGGACGAATTTGGGGTTGCTCTATCCTGAGAGTTGTAACCTCAGCTTCCAAAGTTTATACTTTCTTGAAATGATGGATCTATTGTTCAACAGTCCCCTGTCATTCTTACATAACTTCTGGGTTTCCCACAAATCCCTCATTTTTACACACACTTTAAGCTTACTTTTGACCTGGATGCTTCCTCTCCGTGTCTCTCCCTTGTCCCTCAGCAGTTCCCTCTGACAGCAGACAAGGCAGCTCTGGGAGGTAGCTAGTGGCCCTATAACCCAGGGGGTTCTCCTCATGTGATGCAAATACCACGAGCCCAATCAATCAGTGCTGTCAGCGTGCTGCCATAGCTCCTTCAATGGGAAATAGGATGTGTGCCCAAAGAATTAAAGCGACAAGTGGCTGGGGAAGTGTTCTCTGTCCTGGCTGTTCTTTTGTCACCACAATCCACTCACTGTCAAGGGCAGAATTTAAACTAGGGACTGGGGGATAGCTCCGAATACAATGCTTGTCTTTTCCTTGGCTCAGTCCCCAGCATTGGGGGGAAAAAAATAAAACCATAGGATTTAAATTAATGTCTAGTGCTGGTAGTTGGTCAGTTCATGAACCAATTATGTTGGTAAAGAAACAAAGGTTTGGAGAAAAGCTGTTTCTTGGTTAGTTGTGGAAGTACCTGGATGTAGAACTTAAACCAGCTGCCAAGAGGAAAGACAGGGCCCTCCCACAGCCATGGGGCAGAGTGAGCTAGCCACATAAGCAGGTTTGAGGGACGAGGCTCTGCAGTCTCAGGAGCCTAAGAAGCAGCCTCACTTGCTTCTGGCCTCCTCTCAGTGCTCCATTGTGTGAGGTGAGCAGCAGCCTCTCTGCTGAGCTTACAGCTGGGTGTGGGTGCTGTGGCCGCTACACTGAGCACACAGACTACTGAGCAGCAGTCCCTTGTGCCTGTGGCAGCCACCTCAGCCAGGAGACCAGCTGAAAAGACTTGAGAAACTAGCATGGCTCAAGCAAGGACACCTTCTCTCTCTCTCCTGTGATAGATCTCTTTCTATCCTAGGAGCCACTTTGGGGGTCTCGTTAGAGTTTAGAATACTTCTTTTGGGTTACACAACAATACTGTTGGTCTAGCCTGGGGCTTTGGGCACACTAGCAAGTGCTCCACTAGTGAGCTACCCTTTATTTGACCTGGAATAATCTTAGTAAGAATTTGACCTGAGGAGTCTGGTCTAGTCTCACCCTCCGCGGTAAAGTAGAGACAGGTGGGTCCCTGGGCTTGCTGGCCACTCAGCCCAGCTTCATCGAGGTCTAGGCCAATGAAAAGCCCTGTGTCAAAGAGCAAGGTGAACAGGTCCTGAACGATACCATACAAGACACCCAAAAGAGGAACTGAGGGTGTAGCTCTTTGGGAGAACTTGATGCACTTGGCATCCTCAAGGCCCTGTGTTCAGTTCCCAGGCTATAGTTAAAGGATATAAGCCCAAACAGACTCAGGCTGATGAAAAGAGCAGGAAGAGCCATGCAGGGAGGAGAGGGGCTTGTGGTAGAAGATTCTGTCATTTTTATTATGCATATGTGAAGACAGCCCTGTGGTGTCTGCTCTCTCCACATGGGTCCTGAGTCTCCAACTCACCAGGCATGCTCTAGACACGAGCTCCAAACCAGCCCAGCCACCTCACCAGCCCAGCCCTGCTCTCCCAGACCTTGCTGCTCTCACACAGACAGCAGATTAGAAGTTTTCCTTCAAGTTACTTTGCCAATCTCAGCTAGAGCAGTGCTGTAAGAGTCCCAAGTGTGTCATGTGTTTGGTGACAAGAGGGCATGGGTTGTGTTTGTGTGCAGGTGTTTAAGTCCAGGAGAGGGGTGTCCACAAGCCAGAAAACATCTGGGATAAAGCCACTGACTGCACCTGCTTAGTGGAAAGACAGTGGGAAGGAAGCAATAGCTTTAGGTTTGATGCCTACAGGATACGGGGCATTTGTGGGCAGAGGTTGGAGAGGAAGGGCGCTCCTTCCTGGTTTTGATCCTGCTGGGTTAAAGGGGTCCTAGGTACACAGCTTTCACACTGAACGGCTACATTTCTCCAAGAGGAAAAGAGAGAGGAGAGAGCGAGTGAGCAAAGGACAACAGCCAAGAGCAGTCGATCAACTTCATCACAAAAGGAGCAAAGGTCTGTGGTTTTGCTTGTGAACTTCACTTGAAGTTTTAGTGTCCTTTTGTGGTAGATGCACAAGTGAATAGTATGTTTACTGCTTGTTCTGTCTGTGGTCTCAAGCATATTGGATAGGGTCTTCCGTGTAGCCCAGGCTGAAGTCAAATTTATGATCCTTCTGCCTTCACCTTACAAGTGCTGGGATCACAAGACGTGGACCATCATGCCATGTTATGTATATGTATGTATGCATAGATATATGTGTATATATATTACATTTATTTCTGCACAAAGCATGTACTTCCATGAGGTCAGGGGACAGTTAACAGCAGGTGGTTCTCTCCTCCCATCATGTGGGTTCCAGGAATTGAACTCAAATCCTCAGGCTTGGAGGTGCATGCATTTACCCACTGAGCCATCTTGCTGGGCCTATGGATATAACCCTAACTTGTTGAATGTGAAATTGATACTAACTGCCAAATAAGGTTTTCCAAGGTCAGACTTCTAATGGTAGTCTCTGTCTCTGACCCCGGAGCCAGGCTTTGTGATCTAACCGTGGAAGAAAAGCTGAGAAACTGAGGGATTTATTCAGTCTTCTGTGTGCTTGGCTTGGTACTGGAGGCTCACTTGCCCTCTTCCCTACCTCTTTCCTTCCTTTCCCTTCCATTTCTTGTTTTTTCCTCTTTCCCTTTCTGAAAGAAACAGGTTCTTGTCAGACCCACTCTATAGCTGAGGTTGATCTTGAACTTTGATCCTTCTTTTTTTTTTTTTTTTTTTCTTCTGGTTTTTCAAGACAGGGTTTCTCTGTGTAGCCCTGGCTGTCCTGAAACTCACTCTGTAGACCAGGCTGGCCTCGAACTCAGAAATCCGCCTGCCTCTGCCTCCCAAGTGCTGGGATTAAAGGCGTGCGCCACCACTGCCCAGCTGAACTTTGATCCTTCTGCTTCCACCTCCCAAGTGCTGAGATCACTCACATGCACCAGTTTATTCTATGCTGGCGGTCAAACCTGATGCTGTGTGCATGCTAGCCCAGCACTCTACTAACTGAGCTACAGCCCCGACCCCACCCGTCCTGACTTTTAATTACTGAGGCTTACATAGTGAATGCTGTTAAGGGGACCTCGTTCCTTCAGAAGCCCATCCTTTCAGCAAGCCCCCCTGGTTAAATGAGCCTTTTGGTGGTCTATGCACGTCAGCCTGAGCCACCTCTCCTCACTCCCTGTGGGTCCTTAATGCTGAGTTTAAAGACAACTTGGAAATTGGACATTTGCATTCATGCTTGGGATGGAAATAATGCCATATTTTGATGATAAGTTAGAGTCTAAAAGCAAACCTGGGGTCTTCCTGTGTCTTTCTCCAAACCTGGGCAGTTCTACAAACAAACACCAAAGGAAAAGTACTAGTTTTAGTTCTTTGCAGCCCTCCTTGATAGTACCAGCTAGATAGCCATGGGCTGTCCCATCTCAGGGTCTTCCACACCTTGTCAGTCTTCTCAGCTGCTAGAAACCCCCAGTCTGCATTTTGCAAAGCACACCCTGGTGCTGAAATTTACCCTTTCTTGACTGTCAAAGCAGTTTACAGGAGTTTGGGGTAGCATTGTGCCTCTTGTGGATGCAGGTGTCCCTTTGGGCCCTGGAGTGTAGTGTGTGCACACGTCTGCCTAGCAGGAAGGATTTCCCTGAAAGCACTTCTATTATACTTGTTGAAAGCTTCTGCAGACTGGCAAGTGCCAGGGTGAGGGCTTCTGAGGGATCATTTCCTCTCACATGGTCACGGCCTGGCTTCTCCTATCATGGGTACTACTTTGTACATAACAGACTGTGAATCAATTTTTAAATAAATACCTTTCAAACTCTTGGGAAGCTATAATTTTGATAGATGATTGCAGATTTCCCTGTATTTGTCAAGTGAATAAAGAATGCATGAGCCTAACAGTGCTTGTTTTCTTCCAAGAAACACGGATGTGAAAGCCTGTGTGCTGGTTAATAGACGCCAAGACACGGAAACGTAAGGCTCTGCTGGTAACAAGGCAACGTGGGTCAGAGCAGAACACACCTTTAAAGGTGCAACACCCAATCTGTTTATAACTGCTATCTGTGGTTCTGTATTATGGATCGGCAGCTCAGGAACCATAGACCAAACACTGGAAAAAAATTGTATTTGTACCAAACACACAGACGACTTCCTCTTGTCAACTCCTAAGTGAAGTCACATCTATTAGTCTGTATTCTAAATAACCCAAAAAGTCGGGCATGGTGCACACCTGTACACTCAGGAAGTTGAGCAAACAGTACTACTTTGGGTTCAAGACTAGCCTAGCCGGGCGGTGGTGGCGCACGCCTTTAATCCCAGCACTTGGGAGGCAGAGGCAGGCGGATTTCTGAGTTCGAGGCCAGCCTGGTCTACCTGGTCTACTGAGTGAGTTCCAGGACAGCCAGGGCTACACAGAGAAACCCTGTCTCGAAAAACCAAAAAAAAAAAAAAAAAGACTAGCCTAGGCTACATAATGAGTCCTTGTCTTTAAAAAAAAAAAAAAAGTGCCCAACTTAGAGATGATCTAAAGTCTGTGCACTGGGTCATATGCAAATCCAGGGCTGCTGTCTGTGGAGGGTGTGTGTGCTGGGATTATGGCTTGAGGATTCTGGAACCAGTCCTCCACACTGCTGAGTGATGGCTACATTCTTAAGGGGTTTGTTTGTTTGGTTGGTTGGTTTGGTTTTTTGTTTGTTTGTTTTTTAATATGCTAGGTTTTTAATTTTTTTATCAGAAAATATTTATTAATGTAAATACTTTCAAACCCAATTATAATCTTATAGAAAATGTGTTCTAGTATAATGCAAATACTTCATATACTAGGGGATTATCTTTTTAAATTATTAGACCTTGATGATACAGAGTATATGTGTGTTTAGCATGCCCAAAGCCCTGGGACCCATCCCTGAACACAGAAACAATAACAAAACCCCACCGGGTGTGTAGCGTATTCACTGTTATTGGTCTTTTTGCTGCTTTGTGGGTTTAGGGGCATCAAGTTCATTGGGTAAGTTTGATCTTTGCCGTCAGGCTATCTAATTCTTTTTCTTGATTCTTCTTTGAGCATAAATACTTAACAAACTGTAACCAACAACCAACCCTGCCTCTCCAGGTAGTAGCATTTATATACCCTCTGAGGAGTCCCCAGATTTTTCAAACGTTATACTATGGCAGAAACTCTCTGCAGCTGGCAAAATCACACCCTTGCTAGAGCACAAGGCAAACCATAGTCAGCTGCTGTGGATAGTCTGAAGCAACCCATATCCCACACCTGTTATTAAAACAAAAACATATTATCATATTTGTGTGTGTGTGTGTGTGTGTGTGTGTGTGTGTTGAAAGCAAAACTCCAAAACTGTCACCACATTACACCTTTAATCCCAACTCTAAGGAGGCAAAACAGGTGGATCTCTTGAGTTCCAGCTCAGCCTGGTGTACACGAGTTCCAGAGCAGCCAGGGATACATAGTGAGATTCTCCAGGAGAGTGGGGAGGAAAGGACAGGGATTGCGACACAGCTACACTAATGGGAATACACCGTTGCTTTCATTAGGCGATAGTGCATCCTGTCTTCTCTCTGTGTCCTCAAACTACAGACCTTTCCATTCCTAAGCTGTGAATACAACATGACCAAGTAGTACGGTGGCTCAGCAGCTGAAGTGCAAGCCAGGTGACTGAGTTTGATCTCCAGATCCCACTTGGTAGAAGGAGAGAACAGACCCCTGCAATCACACGTAAATAAAGACACACCTTTAGTTTGGTGGCAGAAAAAGCCACAGATTACCATTGTCTTCAGATGGAACAGCTAAGAGGTAGACAGGCGGGTGTGGTAGTGCATACTATAGTCCCAACATTTAGAAGGCAGAGGCAGAAGGATCAGTTCAAGTTTAAGGCCAGCCAAGAAGTACATAACAAGACCCTGTCTCAAAACAACAAACCAACAAAAAGACAAAGCAAATGGTAAGTGGTCGGTCAGTCACGCCCACAGCCCAAGGCATCTGGAGTCAGAATATTCACTCCTGTGAGAAATGGAGGCATCGTTTGTCTTCATGAATCTTGAAGGCAGTGTTACTGTGTTCTGCTAGAGGCTCATGGTTCATCTACCCCAGCTGGGAACAGTTTCTGAATGTTAGGACTCCCCCACCCCCACCCCCCAACATGGGTGTTCGGAGCATTTGGAAGGACTCTGATGGAGCTAGACCGAGCAAGCCTGTATTTCCCCCGCATCAACAGGTAAGGACCACTGTTTTGTCAGCTGACCTCACACCTCTCTAGGGGGGTGGGGACTCAGGATCTGGTTAAAAGGGTCACAATGACTCAACAGGTAAAAGTGCTTCACGAGCCTGATGACCCGAATGCCACCTCCCAGTCTACACAGTAGAAGTGCAACCATGGCAGGGTTTCCTCTGGCTTCTTGTGGCACACAAAGACTATATGTACATTCACAACAATAATACAAGTTTAAATATGAAAGAAACAGAATGTCTGGGGCAGAGAGATGGCTCAGTGGTTAAGAGCACTGGCTGCTCTTGCAGAGGACCTGGGTTTGGTTCCCAGCACACATACGGCTCACAATCATCTGTAACTCCAGGTCCAGAGGATCTGACTTCTGACCTCAGCCATTAAGCATGCACATGGTACACAGGCATACATGCAGACAAGACATTTATACATACATCTTAAAGTCTTAATCTGTAATAGAGAGAGAGAAAGAGAGTGAGCAAGAAAGCTATTGGTTTTTGGATTTTGATTTTTTTCTGAGAAAGGGAAACTCACTATATAGACTAGACTCATAGAAATCTGCCATTGTCCGCCTCCTGAGTGCTGAGATTAAGAGAGCATGTACCACCAGACCTAACACATATGTATGTATGTATGCATGCACATACAGACTGGTGGGGAGCAGCATAATGTCGACTTACATAAATTAAGTAGAAATCCAGGAAGCAGGGATCTACAAAAGACAAGATTTAAGATTTGCTTTACCAGGTGTGGTGACGCCTTTAATCCCAGCAGAGGCAAAGACAGGTGGATCCCTGTGAGTTTTGGGCCAGCTTGGTCTACATAGTAAATTCCAGGCCAGACAATGACATAGTGAGACTCTGTCTCAAAAAAAAAAAAAAAAAAAAAAAAGATTTTTATTATGTGTATACATGTGTGCTTGTGGACATGAGTGTGGACACCCTCAAAAACTAAAGGCATCAGATCTTCTGGAGCTGAAAGTACAGGCTGTTGTGAGCCATCCAGCCTGGGAGCTGGTAAACACTGGCATCCTCTGAGAGAACAGTGTGTGATCTTAGTCACTGTGCCATCTCATCTCCAGCTCTGGTTTTTGGCTTTTGAGACATACATGGCCTCATTGTGTAGCCCAGGCTGGCTTCAAGCTCACAAGCAATGGGATAAAGACATGTCCAACCATGCCTAGCATTCTTTGAAGATTTTAGGGCTGGTAAAATGATAAAGGAGCCTGCCACTAAACTTGACAGCCACCTGAGTTTGATCCCAGGACCTTTATGTGAAAGGAGAGAGCTGACTCCAGCAAGTTGTCCTCTGGCTTCCGCCACATCAGCACCCCTTAACCCCCAAGACAATAAAACTTAAAATGGCACAGAAGAGTTCTCTCAGTGGTTAAGAACACTTGTTGCTCTTCCAGAGGACCCAAGTTTCATTCCCAGCACCTAAATGACAGCTCACAGGCATCTCTAACTTCAGTCCCAGGGAATCCAATGCCTTCTGGCCTCTGTGGGCACCAGGCAAAACACCCACCCACATAAAAAGTGAATAAAGTGGTAGAAAACTGTCTAGAAAAAAAGACCACAAGCTGGGAGAGGGTGGGGGAGGAACATTTTTAACCCCAGCATGTGCAAAGCGGAGGCAGGTGGATCCCTGATCTGCAGAGTGAGTTCCAGGGCAGCCAGGGCTACTCGGAAAAACACTGTCTCAAAAAAGTAAAAAAAAAAAAAAAAAAAAAAAAACCTAGGCCCTCATCTGGAGTTTGGCTTCTCTGGCTCGTCATTGTCTCAGCTGCTCTGGAGGATTCAGACAGGATTAGTAAAATACTTCTGATCCAACCATGACCAGGTGGGCTAGAGTTACTACTCTAAATAGTAAGAGACCCTTGTCAGCAACATCATGGGAGGACATGAAGAAGGAGTCTGAGGAGAGAGCAAACCAAACCCTTCCAAACTATAAGCAATGTCAAAGCAGTGGGCTGTCCCTTAGAAACGATGCCCCTCAAGCAAAACCTAAAAGGAACAAAAAAAAGTGTACTTGAACGAAGTGAATGGATTCATGGAGCACCTGAAACGGAGCTCCGGATGCTTCACGATGGACGGCTGATAGCAGCCGACAGCCGGGAAGTAAGGGAAGAAATTGCAGCGGCCTTAAAGGACAGTTGACGGGAAGGAAGGCAACCAAGTGACAGGCGGCAAAGAAGAGTGCAATGGTATGTTCCATTGTCAACAACCCGGCCATGGAGCTGCTGACTGCCCAGCTGGGCTAGATAGTCAGGACACGGTGCCCTCATTTACTACCGCTGCAGGTCCACGGAGCTAACGTAGACCCCGTGCTTGGTGAATTTCAC
This sequence comes from Arvicanthis niloticus, assembly GCF_011762505.2. Classification (NCBI taxonomy): domain Eukaryota; kingdom Metazoa; phylum Chordata; class Mammalia; order Rodentia; family Muridae; genus Arvicanthis; species Arvicanthis niloticus. The sequence goes on along the minus strand of NC_133430.1, from coordinate 32,670,718 downwards.
TTGTTCAGATCCTGCCCTGATAATACGAAAGGAGTCTATGCTGATGGTGGTGACTGTAAACTCTGTGGCTCCATGGAACCTTTTAAGAAAGATTGCCCTGAGAATCAGAATTCAGATCGGATCATCACAGTCGGTCGCTGAATTGAGTGCAGACCACGGAGATGTTCTGGATGGGCCCAAGCCGCAGAAACCTAAAACCAAAGTACCCAAAGTTGTTTTTGATAAGAATTGGTACAGTTGTTCATTACCACCTCAAGGTTACTCTCCAAAGTAGGCCATTAGAGATTAAAGCTGGGCACCTGTGGAGGCAGACCTGTATTATAGACACCACTCTGACCTTGGTGGGGGCAAGTTGTCTACAATCTGTCAAGGAGTACAGGGTTAGTGTGTGTGTGTGTGTGTGTGTCTGTCTGTCTGTGCCTGTGTATCTGTCTGTATTTAAAACAGATTTTATGTAGCTCAGGTTGGCTTCAAACTAATAACCCTGCTCCACCGTCCAGAGTGCTGAGATTACAGACAATATGCCTAAGAGCATATTTTCACAGATGGAACTTAGAAATAACTAAGGGCCTCCATACCTGATTGTAGCAGTCATTGCTATAAATATAAATCATGAATCAAAATTGACCCCTAAACAAAGCACATGCCTTTCAGCTTGTGACTAAATAAATATTTTGTTATATGCTCTTAATTCAGAGTGTCCATTTATTGTATTAGAAATTTATTTATATGTTGTCACAAAATCTGTAATTTTTAGTACTGAATAAAATTATATGAGCTGTTTAAAAAAAAAAAAAAACTGCTAAAGAGAGTGCCACCAGGCCTAAAACACATATGTATGTATGTTTAGGTATGTGGCTTTATTTTATTTTAAGGAACTAGTGAGGAGCAGCATAATGTTGACTTACAAAAATTAAGCAGAAATCCAAGAAGGAGGGATCTACAAAAGACAAGATTTAAGATTTGCTTTACTAGGTGTGGTGGCTAGTACATAGCAAATTTGGCCATGTCTGTGGCATGCACATACCTTAACATAATAAGAATTATGACAACACAATTTTAAATATTCTATATGGCTTTGAACAGTCCTCTCACCATAGTCCATTAACTTAAGGGAAAGAAGATCTAAAGGCTGGGAGGAGGTCTTTGCAATGAAGAGTGCTTGCTGTGCAAGCATGGGGACGTAAGTTCAAATCCCCAACACCCACGGAAAAACCCAGGCACAGTCACATGCTCCTGTAACTCCAGCGGCAGGGGGAGGGGCAAAGAACAGAAAGATTGCTGCGAGTGCTGGTCACCAGCCTAGCCACTAGGTCAGTGAGAGAGCCTACTTCAAAGACGAGGGTAGAGCATGTGGGCAAGCAGGACACCTGACGGCCTCCGCACATGCTCATTTACCAGAACGGCTGGCCAGCCTCTCTTGAGCCTCCAGCTCTGGATTCTAGGTACACACCACTGCTGGGCTTTTACAAGCACTTTACCCACTGAGCCATCTTTCCAGTTTAGTGTTTTTTATTTATGAGCTTTAGAGAACTTGGGGAGGGGAAGTTGGTGAGTAATTCCAAATTATCTCAAAGTCCAAAAGGCCGAATTTAGAACTTTGACTTCCAAGAAGCATCAAAAGGGTGCAGCAGGGAGCAGGGTTTCCAGGCTAGCGCAGTCTACAAACCAAGTCCCAGGCCAGCCAGGAGTTAATAGTTCATGTGAAATAGTCTTTCATTCAGCCAGAGTGATAATTTAAAAACAAACAAAGGGGCTGGAGAGATGGCTCAGTGGTTAAGAGCACTGACTGCTCTTCCAGAGGTCCTGAGTTCAATTCCCAGCAACCCCATGGCGGCTCACAGCCATCTGTAATGGGATCTGATGCCCTCTTCTGGTGTGTCTGTCACACCAGTGTACTCATATACATACAATAAATAAAATCTTAAACAAACAAAACAAAAAACAACAACAAAACCAAAACACAACTCAGTTTTCTGAAGTAATCAAAAACCTAAAGAAATACAAACCCTGGAAATAAGGTTGCTCAAACATGGAGTCAACCCCCAGAGAGACTACAGCCAAGAACTCAGCATTTCACTTCTCAGGATGAATAGAAATCTTTAGATTGGATGTTGTCAAAGTGCTGACTGGGGATGGACTAGAGACAGGAGGCAGATGCTATTGCCCTGTGAAGGAGCTCCTGGAGTAGCCTGTTGTTGGAAGCAAGTACCACCAGGTTTTGCCTGCGCTGCAGGTACCTCAGGAACTGGTGGGGCTGAGGAGGCGGGATGCTGATAGTCTCCAGCTGGCCCTGGCTGTGGGCTGCTGTGGAACTGTGCCAAGCTTTGTTCCCTGCATCAGATGACATCATGGATTCTTCTGTCACTTGCTGGGGGCATAAGCCAGGCATAGAGACCATCTGTGATGCTTTGCTTCTGGAAGCCTGTATCTACTGCCTGCTGAAGTTTCACTGCAGGAGCACATCCGGCTGAGTTTCCAGCCGACTGAGATTGACAGACTCTGGACTCATCGCTGTGCTCCTGGTCATGTGGGTCTGGGAAGACACAGTGCAAAGAGGTGTACACCTATTGTCAAGTACAAGACAGCTCTGTACTCCTTCTAACTGCCATGTCCCTGGCAGGCATCAGTAGGGAGGAGAAACCAATACCAGGAAGGTCCTGCTGGAGATGGGTGGCTACTCTGACCTCCTGGGGAACCCCAGTGTTGGCACTGACATCCAGAACAACAAACGCAGCTGGTTGGTGTTTCAGTGTCTACAATGAGCTGCTCCCCCACAGCATCAGATCTTAAAGGAGAAGGACCCAGAGAAGTGGCTCAAGTGAAAGCACTGTTATGGGGAACCATCTCTGCCCTCTTCGGTACTTGTGTGCAAGGAGGACAGTCACAACCCCTAGCAAAAGTCTCATGGAGCAGTGTGCTGCCCTCTATCCTCAAGCATCTTCCTGAGGCCAGAATAACCTCAGGTAGAGAAAGGGACCAGAGATAGCCCATTGTTAGAGTACTGGCTTGATTGTATGGGGTCCTGCTTGGGTCTGGTGGCTCACACCTGCAATCCCAGTGCTTGGGAGGCTGAGGCTGAAGGATTGTCATGTGAGACTCACCAGGCTACAGAGCAAGACCCTGTCTCAAAAACTCCAAAGGGCAGTGTGGGGAAAAGATAACAGTAAAGACACATGACATCTTCTTGTTAAACTGGATGGCTCAGACACATAAGGAAAAGCCAATAGTACAGACAGGGTCAATTTACAGTGTTTCCTTGAAGGAAGTGTTTCAGAGCTGAGGAGATGGCTGAGTGGATAAAGTGTTGCCCTGCACGTGTGAGAACTGGAGTTTGGAGACCCAGAAGCCAGATGTAGCACCAGATGTGGCCCATGGAGAGACAGGATGCAGAGACAGTAAAATCCTGGGGAGCGCAATGGCCCCATCTGTGGAGCAGTAGACAAGAGACCCTGGCTCAGAAAACAAGATGAGACCAAGGTCTAACACCTGAAGTTGCCCTCTGACCTCCACATAGCACCATGGCACACACATGCTTGTACACACAGTGCACACGCCATTATACACATACACACATGCCACATACACATACCACATACATGAATATCACACACACACCATATACACACATATTCATACCATATACACACTCCTCACACTAAATACACATACATCACACAAACACACACCACACACACATCTCACACCAAATACACATATATCACACAAACACACCATATATACACACACATACATACCATACACACATCACACACACCATATATACACACATCACACAAACACAGACCATATATACACACAGAAAGGGAACGACATCTGCATCAGACCACAACAGCAGACCAGAACTTTCCTAAGCAAGGAGGGAGAGGAAGAAGGCAGTGAACTGCACATGACCTGCTGTCGTTGGTTGTGAGACACAGCAGAAGTGAAACTTCTGGGAGATGGATTTACAAAAGGAGAAGCTCATTCTGAGAAATGTAATTGCTACCTTAAATAGAAGCGATAGCGTTTAAAACCCAGAATTAAAGAAATTAAATGGAGCCTGCAGGACGGGGAAGCTACAGTCCCAACAGTGGCTAAAAAAGGGGGAAAAAATGGCGTCAGATTTTTCAATCTTTCAAAATTGTTGCAGAGAACAGCTTACTATGAAGTGGGTGGCTGTAAGGTTTAACAGTAACAGGAAATTCAGCATTTGGATAATGTTGCAAGGCTCAATTTTCAGAGAAACACACGAATAATTCTCTTTTGATCACAGCCAACTTGGCCACACACAAAATTTCTCGTATAAAATCATTTTTCAGCTGGGTGTGGAGGCACACGCCTTCAATTCCAGCATTCAGGAGGTTGAGAGGTAGGAGGACTCAGGTCCAAGGCCAGCTTTGGCTTCGTAAGTCGACATGACCCTGTCTCAAAAGCCAAGATTCCTCCTTCACAAGCCTTTTACACCTCCCTCTGCTCATGAGACGTCAGCTGCCCTGATATCTTGAAGACCCAAGATGGCAGCTGGGTTTGTGGGCGCTCCTGGACTCACAGGGAAGCTGAGGGGAGAAAGATCAGTGGAATTCAGAAATTCAGGGTCAGCCTGGACACTTTGGTAACGGCCCTTCCAGATGGAAAAAGGAAACCTAACACATAAATGAATTTCAAACTGCAATAAACTACCATTTAAGGACAGCTTTGAGTTTTTAAAAACATGATTTTTCATAGATTTTTTTCAATATGGAATAAGACACAGTTACTAAGAGACTAGATAAATTTTGCCTCAATAATAAGAGATTTAAGCTTGGCAGTGGTGGCACACACCTTTAATCCCAGCACTTGGGAGGCAGAGGCAGGCAGATTTCTGAGTTTGAGGCCAGCCTGGTCTACAGAGTGATTTCCAGGACAGCCAGGGCTATACAGAGAAGCCCTGTCTCAGAGAGAGAGAGAGAGAGAGAGAGAGAGAGAGAGAGAGAGAGAGATTTAAAAATTCAGAAACACATTTTGTGAGTATCTTCAGGGGACATGATGTAAGTATAAGATTTCAAATGACATAACAGCATTTATTTATAATGTACCACACGCATGCGCGGTGCCCAGGGAGGTCAAAATAGACCATCAGATCCCCTGTGACTGGAGTTACTCATGGCTGTAATAGTTATGAGCCGCCATGTGGTACTAAGAACCAAACCAGGGTCTTTCGGAAGAACAGCAAGCGCTCTTAAATGTGGCGCCATCTCTCCAGCCACCCCCACCTTTATTCCTGACACAGGGTCTCCGTATGTTGCCCACACTGGCTTGGAGATTATAGTTTTTGCCTTCAAAAACAAAGACAACAAAACCAAAAACCTGGTAGTGTAGCTCTGACTGTCTTGCATTCAAACCCCAGAATTGCCACCACCACAAACCCCTACGCCCACCTCAGCTTATCACAGGTAAGTTAGGGGTTAGTTTCTCAGATGCTCACACCTTGGCTAGGACAGGTTGAACTGTGTAAGAAACACAAATTCTCCCTGCACCCCTGCATTTTAGCAGCAAGTTTGTCTGTCTTTATTAGTCAAGTTTGTTGGGCACAACAGCAAATGCTTTAAGGATGTTTTCTAGGGAATTATCTGCAGTGTTCAGCCTTTCCCTGCCCGAGTGGCAGACAAAGCAGGTTCTATCTTGATGAGCATGGGCGTCATTATTGCTCTGAGTTCAAGGTTTTGACCTGTTAGCCCAGGGCGCCTGACTTTCATAAGCACCTGTCTTGCTCTTCACGGCCTGACTTTTAATTAACCTTTCCTCGCTCTACCCAATCGTTAGCCAGACACACCTAAGTTTACATTCGAAAAAGGGATGACTCTGCTGTTAGCTGCCATGAAGGTGCTGTGATTGGCAAAACCATTAATTAGAAGATTAGAAGGCCCTCTTTTTTCTTATCTTGGCTGGAATAGTCTAGGCAAAAAGCTTTGAAGCAAGTTTTGAAATTACCAATATATATATATATATATATATATATATATATTTCATACACACACTCACACATTCCCGAGTGCTGGGATTAAAGGTGTGTGCCATTACCCAAAGTTTTTGCCACTAAATTTAAAGAGCTTGTAGAAGCCGACCATGGTGGAGACACTTACCTGCAATGCAGCATCTGGGAGGCAGAGACAGGAGGATCACCACAAGTTCTGGACTGGCCTAGGCTACATACTGACATCATGGCTAGCAACGGGTTCCGTACAGACCCTGCCCTCCCACCCAGCTTGGTATGGTGGCATAGCTCTGTAACCCCAGCACCTTGGAAGCTGAGGAAGAAGGGTCATACTGGGCTCCATACCACCTCAGAGGACTTTCATACCACCTCAGAGGAGCAGCGCGTACTCCTGACTGCTGTGCTCGCTCGCTCTCCAGTCCCCTCAAAAACATTCATTTAGCCGGGCAGTGGTGGTGCACGCCTTTAATCCCAGCACTTGGGAGGCAGAGGCAGGCAGATTTCTGAGTTCAAGGCCAGCCTGGTCTACAGAGTTAGTTCCAGGACAGCCAGGGCTACACAGCGAAACCCTGTCTCGAAAAACCAACCAACCAACCAAACAAACAAACAAACAAAAACAAAAACAAAAAAAACCATTCATTTGGAAAAAGTACTTGGTACCAGAGAACTCTATTCATCCTACTTTTACATTCCTGAGGGTGTGTGTGTGTAAGACAGAGACAGAGAGACACAGAGAGAGACAGAGAGACAGGCATATGGATATAAGACTGAAACCTTGGGCCTTGTCCATTAAGCATGCCCTACTGCTGAACTACAATATCTCCAATATCTCCTTGAACCAGTTAACCTTTTAAAAGTTCTTAAGGAGGTACAGAGGTGGCTCGGCGGTTAAGAGTGCTGGCTGCGAGTTCAATGCTCAGCACCTGCCTGGGGGCTTACAACCAGCCCCCAGTTCCAGGGCACACAAATGCCGCCTTCTGGCCTCCATGGGCACCAGGCACACGCATGGTATACAGACATATTTGCAGACAAAACACCCATACATGTTTTAAAAATATTTATTTATTTGTGTGTGTGTGTGTGTGTGTGTGTGTGTGAGTGCGCGCGGGGGGGGGGGGGGGGGCGGGGCACGGGCACATGCATGTGAACCTGGCCCAGCGTGCAGGGATCAAACTCGGGGATCTCAGCAGCAAGTGCTCTTGCCCACTGCTGAACCCAAACAGCCACGGACTTGGGGAGTTCAGCTGCGCCAGCTTGCAAATGATCCTCCCTGCTGGGCATGTGGACTGTTTCTATCCCCTCACAGAGGAGGGCAGGGGCCTCGAGCCAGCCACTCCCTACCGCTAGGGTCCACAGCTCTGCGCTAACAGCAGGGGCCTTGGGGAGGGGCTAGAGTATATAGGCCAGTGAAGATTAGGGAAGGGGGCTCCATCTCTGTGGTTGTGGGATAAAGACTTTCCAGTTTGGCTTGTGGGGTTGGGAGGAGCACCCCCACCCCCTTGAGTAAGTAACCCCTCACCTGTGTTCTGTAAGCAAGCACAATTTAACTCATTGGTTACTTAGAATAAACTTTGGTAGAATCGCATCTGTTTGTCTTCGGGATGAACAATAGGAGGTGTACATGTCTCCCCCAGGGAAGGAATTTTAGCAATATCCTCGGAGACTTGTGGTGCCCTCTCATCAGGACATGGGATCTCATGTGCCATAGGCTGGCCTTGAACTCTGTGTAGCCAGGGAAGACCTTGAATTCCACACCCTCCTGTTTTACTTCTCAAGCGATGGGATTGTCTAGATGTGTCCAGCATGCCTGGCTTGTCCTTGGTGTGCTCATATCACTGTGACCACAATACCTGACAGAAAGTACTGGAAGAACGATTTGAATTTGTATCAAAGTTTCAGTCCACCATGGTTGGAGGAAGGCATGGTAGAACAGTCATGGTACCAGGAGTATATGGCACTGGGGTTTCACATCATGGAAGACAAGGCTCCTTGTATCTCAGCAAACCAGTAAGCAAAAAGTTTACATAGGTCAGCCTTGTGAATCGACCAACTGCCAGATCTCTGGACCTTCCATTGGTAGACAGCTATTGTTGGACTAGCTGGACCACAGTCTATATAAGCCACTCTAATAAATCCCAGTTAGAAAGAGAGAAAGAAAGAAAGAAAGGAAGGAAGGAAGAAAGAAGATAGATAGATACTCATTCTGTTTCCTTCTGTTCCCCTGACTAATACTGACTTTGCCTTCACAGCTTCATGAATTGCTCATGGCGGCGCTTTCTTCAGGGAATCCAGTCCACTACAGTTTTGCTCTCCCAGGTCTTTCTTGAAAATCTGGGTGCAAAAATCCATGGCTCCATAATGCTTTCATTCTATATGCCTACAAAACCATACCACTGGGACCTGTGAGAAGGCTCAGAAGGTAAAAGTGCCTACTGCCAAGTCTGATGACCTTAGTTCAATCCCTGGGACCCTCATGGAGAAAAGAGGGCCCAATTCCTGCAAGCTGTCCTCTGATATGTACACACACACACACACACACACACACACATACACACACACACACACACACACACACACACACACATACACACATACACACACATACACACACACACACACCAATACCATATGTGTAATGCTCAGTTCTGCTACCACATAAAGAAATAGTCAAGAAGTAGTATATTCTAGTTAGTTCCTAGCCACTGCCCTGCCCCTTACAGTATATGCAATAAATTTCCCCATGCGTCTGAGTAAGAACTGCACCTGCTCTTTTTCTTTTCTTTTTTTTTTTAAAGAGAAAGCTTTTCAAATGAGTTTGAAGTTTTGTGTCCTGGAGCCAGGAGTCCTGGCAAATCCCTAAAATTCTCTCAAAGCCAATTTCCTGTTGTGTGTGAATGCTTTAAAAAAATATATTTGTTTATGGTTATGGAAAGATGGCTCACTGGTTAAGGACACTTGTTGCTCCCCCAGAGAACCTGAGTGCAAGACTTACCACCCACATAGTGGCCTACAATCATCTGTAACTTCTGCCCCAGAAGATCTGATTCCCTCTCTGTTCTCTGAGGATACCAGGCACACACGTGATACATAGACATACATTCAGACAAACTATTCATACAATATATATATTACACCAAGGCCGGCACTCTGGGCTCCACCACTAGTATGTGAAGATGATCGGCCTTTCTTTTGCTTCCCAATTTCCTGGCAGTGCTCCAGCATCCTGGTGGTGAGGAGGAGGGCTCCTTGCCCTGGTCCTTGGGACAGCAGACAAATCTGGCCAAATCTCCCCACTGGGAATTTGGCCAAGTCAGATGTTTCTGCAGCCCCTCCCGCTGCTTGCCCTCCCTTGTGGGTCTCTCTCCAGAGCATTTTTCTCACCATCCCGGCCCCTTCCACGACGGATCACTCTGCCCAAGCTTCTGCCTCTGCCTGGAGAGAGACCAAAGTTCTGATTCGTACTTTGATTTCCTTGAGGTTTGACATTCCTGGGTCTTCCCTACCCTACCTGGTCATTCTCAAAGCAAGGCCAGCTCTGTGTAGTGTCAGCTCTCAGGACCAGGAATCCGACAGATGATGTCCCCATCACTCTGAGGCCCTTGAGCTGTGGAGAGAGAACCACGGGAGAGCAAATGTACGCAAATCATGGTGGTGGGGGCGGGGGGGGGGGCAATGGCTCCTAGCCATCCAGCCACCTATTCCTGGGGGGTCTTGACCCCTAGGTGTAGGACACCCAACCTGGGCTCCTACGAGTCACTTAGAAACTGTTTGAAACAGTGGGGCAATGGGTGGGAGTCTACCAGAGGGGATTTCCACTACAGGGGATCGAAAGGCCATGTTTTGATTAAGAACAAACATTTACACCCTTGTTTACAAGGTTGTGCTATGGAGTGGCAGGCCTTATGTGTTTAAGGGACCCTTTGTTTACAATCAAGTACCCAAAGGACATTCCTCCCCAATGAGACGTCCCTGACATCTTGGGTTTGTCCTGGGCCAGTGTTACAATATTCAGTACAAGAAAGGGTCCACGGTGGGGCTCTTCAATGCTTCCCCCTCCTTCAGCTGAAGAGTCTCTTGCCCCAGGAAGTCAGAAACTATGGAGCAGTTACAATTAATATGTCCCAGTAGACCTGCCTGTGAGGCCAGGTGTCCCCATTTTACAGATAAGAACAATATTAGAAGATAAATATACAAGGGCGGGTTCATCCCACCCAGGGCCATCTGGCCCCGGGACCTCCCCAGACAGAAAGCCACTGGGTCATCTGCCTGGGTGGCATTATGGTTCTCCTCAGGACATTGTAGAATTAGATGTTTCTCAATTCTCTCACGACAATTGCTCTGGCAGAGGAAGGTAACAGAGCCTGGGGGTCTAGGACACAGTCCAAGGAGACAACTTCAGCTGGGAATTATCACTGGACTTTATTTCATAACATATGGGTTGTGCTGTTACCTTACTTGATAAAATGCACACATTATAAGCCTTCCCATCTTAACCAGAGTGTATATGCATGCATGCATGTGCATATGTATGTATATGTATGTGCACATGTGTGCATGTGTATGTGTGTGCATTTGCATGTGTGCATATATGTACTGTATGCATATTGCATGTGTACACATGTGTGTATATGTGTGCGTGTGCATGGGTGTGTTTTACTGGGGTCTGAGCTCAGAGCCTCGTGAGAGAGATGAGTACCGTACTGTCAAGCTGTGCCCCAGCCTGCTCTTTACTTTTCATTTTGAAACAGGATTCCCTAAGCCATTTATTACTAGTTAGGGTTTCTATTGTGGGGATAAAATATCATAGCCAAAAGCAACTTGGGGAGGAGAGGGTTTATTTCATCCTACAGCATGTAATCCACCATCCAAGGAAGTTAGGGTAGGGACCTGGAAGCAGGGACTCAGATCATTAAGCTTGGTGGCAAGTGCCTTTATCAGAGACATCTCAGTGGCCACTAGGTCTCAGGGTTTTATTGCTGTGAAGAGATGTCATGGCCAAGGCGACTCTTAAAAGGAAAACATATAATTGGGGCTGGCTTACAGTTTCAGAGGTTCAGTCCATTATCATCGTGGTGGGAAGCATGGCAGCATGCAGGCAGGCATGGTGCTGGACAAGGAATTGAGAATTCTGCACCTTGACGAGCAGGCAGCAGAAGATTGTGTGCCACACTGGGCACAGCTTGAGCATATAAGGCCTCAACGTCTGCCCCCATAGTGACACACTTCCTCCAACAATGCCAAGCCTCCTAACAGTGCCACCCTCTATGGGCCAAACATTCAAACACATGAGTCTTTGGGGGAGATTCCTATTCAAAGCACCACATCATCATCTGGCCTCCTCACAGATGTGTCCACTCTCCCATCCAGCCCCATAATAAATAAGTAAGTAAATACATATAATTATTAACTCCCACGGTAAAGTAAAAGAATTATAATCACCCATTGTAATAAAAGATCAACTTTAAACTTACAAACTATTTCTAGAATTTTCTATGTGAAGTTGTCAGATACTTATACAACACTTGACTGCTAGTGTCTGAAACTATGGAAAGAAAAAGCAGCTACCAGGGAGATAAATGCTGTGGAAATCCAGGCCTGAGAGCCAGTTTTATCTCATTAGTGTCAGCCCACACGCTACTCTGTAATGGCAGTTCATTACCATTCTGTGTGTCGTTATTATGGACTTCACGCGGCTTTATTATTTATTTATTTATTTATTTATTTATTTATTTATTTTTGGTTTTTCGAGACAGGGTTTCTCTGTGTAGTCCTGGCTGTCCTGGAACTCACTCTGTAGACCAGGCTGGCCTCGAACTCAGAAATCCACCTGCCTCTGCCCCCAGGCTTTATTATTTTTTAATAGTTTTCAGCTTTGTATATTTTGTAGGTTATTGTTTTAAGAAATGTTTAAGCTATGAGAATTATATATTTCCTTACTTAATCCTTTAGCCAAAAGACTAAAACTTTAAAGATTGAAAATAGGGTTGGGATATCGCTCATCGGTAGAATGTTTGCTTAGCAGTCACAACACCCGACTTGATTCCCAGCCTGGTATAATACTGGGCAAGGTGGGATACCTGCAACCCAGCACTCAGGAAGTAGAGTCAGGAGGATCAAGAAACCCAAAGTGTGTACTGCTCTTCCAGAGGACCTGAGTTCAGATCCCAGGTCCCATGTTGGGCAGCTCACAGCTGCCTATGACTCCGGCTTCAAGGGATCCAATGCTTTGTTCTGGCCTCTGTAGGCACTTGTTCTCACATGCTTGGTCACACACACACACACACACACACAATTTAAGAAAATAGTAAAAGAAAACTTTTTTTTTATTTAAAGGAAGTTCAAAGTCATCCTTGAATAGCAGTTCAAGGGCAGCCTGGAATATAGAGACCCTGTCTCAAAAATGAACACACAGGGGCTGTGGTGATGGGTGACTCAGATGCTAAGAGCGCTTGCTGCTTTTGCACAGAGGATCTTGGTTTGGTTCACAATACCCACATGGCAAGTCACAACTGTCCACCACCAGTGCCAGGACTTTCTGATGAACTCTGTGAGCACTGCATGACAAGGTACATACACATATGTACAGACACAACATATACACGTAACATAAAAATAAACACATCTTCAAAATGAACAAAATAAATAAACAACAAAGATTAAAAATAGTGGTTGAGGTGAAGTCAGTAGTAGAACAGTTATCTAGAATGCTCAGAGACCAAAGTTTGGCCTCCAGCTCTGCAAATAAATAAATTCATATATATATATATATATATGTATGTATATGAATAAACATACATATATTTATAGTAGGGTTCAAGATAACATGTTCCAATGACTCTAAAGTTTTTTCAAAAAATATTAGAAGTGAGACAGGAAGGAAGAAAGGAAGGAAGGAAGGAAGGAAGGAAGGAAGGAAGGAAAAAATACAACACCTTTGTGAATTTGGCAAAGCTGGGAGGCCATGAGCTCTGAGTTTCTAAAAATATTTAAAGTGGAAATTGTTTCCCACATGAGCCTGCTGACCATGACAGCTTGGTCTCAGTGCTCTGTGTAGTCCTGGCTTCTACCCTCATGATCCCACAGCTGGAAGGAGCTGAAGTTGGCGGATCCTGCCCAGCATGGCGAGGGCACAACGGACCTACAACCTGCAGAAACGACCAAGATGTGTAGAATCAAGGACAATCTGAGGGTGGAGGGTATGAAACAGAAGGAAAAGGCTGTTTTTTTTTTTTTTTTTAATATAAATTACATTTATTGTGTGTGTGTATGCACGTGTGTGCTCATGTATGTTTGCACACGTGTGGGGGTCAGAGCATGACTTGCAGGTCTCTCCTCCCACCACGTGAGTTCAGAGATTGGACTTGTGTGATCAGTGGTGGTTAGGGGCTTTATGGAAATTGGTTCCCCCTTCCTCTTTATCCTCCACATGAGGGTCCGGGGGCAAGTTGTTATTGAAGTCATAGCTCTGGGCATCCCAACAGGCTGTTACCTGTCTGAACAAAAAGCTCAAGGGGGAGCGAGGAAAGAAGAGTGAATCGATGTCACACTGGGAAAAGGACCCCATAAGGGAGTCTGTCCTCAGTGCTCTGAGAGGTTCAGGTTTAAAGAAAGGAAGAACCGGGAGGGGCAGCGGTGTCCATACTGGAACAGCCCCAGTCATAGCATAGCCGGCTGATCACGATCTTAGGCCTGCAAAACCATGCAAAGACATCCTTGCCACTTTAACTTCCAAGAGAAATTCCAGCACACAGCTTACTGCCATTGACAGCTGCTCTACTGTGAGGCTCCACTCTTCCTATAACTGTAGGCTTAGGACAGTGGCTGGACACCCTTGGACACCTTTCTGGGATGGCCAGTCTAGAAGAAGACACTATACAATCTAGCAGTAAGGGGCCAGCAACATGGCTCAGAGGGAAAGGTACTTGCTGCCAGGCCTGAAAACCTGAGTTCGATCTCTGGCCCAAGAATGGAGTCGTGTGAGAGGAATGCTGAGTGCTTGTGAGAAAATTCCAAGGAACCAAGACAAGAGTCTTGTGACCTCAGTTTCATCAAAAACAGAGAATGGCTCCTGGAATGTGCTTCCGTGCCTCTCCCAGGTGTAGCAGCTTGGAGTGAGTTTAATTCAGATTGTTCACTACAACTGGCTATTGTTGTTTGTTTATAGGCCTTCATGGAAAAGCATGTTTTTGTCACATTGGATCTGTCCTTGTGATTATACACAGCTTAAAGTCCTGAGATTTACTCAGATGATGGGTCTTAACCCTCAGGGTATAAATTGGCCGATGCTCTGAATAAAGTTGGCGATTTCGTGAGATTTTAGTCTGCTTTACTTTAGGCTCCGCTCTCCCAGGGCCAGCTGCCTCTAGAACATAAACAGGGGCCACATGGTAGAAGGATGGGGACAGATTCCTGAAAGCTGTCTCCTGACTGCCATCCGCATGCTGTGACACCTAGGTGATTTCATCTGCACACACATGATATTTTTTTTTAAAGTTGATAGTAAAGTGTCTCGGTTACACTTATCTGTGGGCTTTAGGCCTTAATGGGATGGAGTGAGCTACCTTGGACATCACTGGTATTGAGAGCGGTACTCCTTGAGTGACTTTGCATGCTCACTGGCTTCAGGAAGGAAGAATTGGACACAAAGCGAAGGAAGAGTGGCTAGGCTTCCCTCCTGCAGGTACAGATAGGTCAGTGTTTATCAAAAGCATTTTCTCAGTGTTTGTCATCTTGTCACTGAAGGAGGAACTTGCCTTGCCCACATCAACAGTCTGCCTGCCTCTCAGGGCTGAGTGTCTGATACCACCCCAGGCTACCAAGGGACCCTGGTGTTGCCAGGGAGAGGCCTGGTGTCAGTGTACAGGGCTTAGAATGGTGAGGTGGGCTTTATACTTTGTGCTGGAATCATTTCTTCTTTGGTATGCATATACAAGTGTTAGTGTACTTGTTTGTGCAGATGTGTGTGGAGGCCAGAGGTTGGCATCAAGCTCTCTTCCTCAGTTGCTCACCACCCATCTTCTGAGAAGGGCTCTCTCACTGAACCTGAGCTCTCTGCTTAGGCTAAACTGGCTGGTCAGTGCGCCCATCCCCCAGGATCCTGCAGTGCTGGAGTTTCAGGCCCAGGTTTGGGGTGAGGTGGGGCACTGGGGATTTGAACTTAGGTTCTCATACTTAAGCACTTACCCATTGAGACATCTCCCCAGTTCCCTCTTCTGGAATCTTTCTTGTGTGCATTTGTGTTTTGCCTGCATGGATGTCTGGGTGACAGCGTCAGATCTTGGAGTTACAGTCAGTTGTGAGACGCCATGTAGGAATCGAACCCGGGTTCTCTAGAGGAGCATTCAGTGCCTTTAACCACTGAATCGTCTTCCCAGCCTTGGAATCTTTTTTCTAAACAACTGCTTGTGCACCAGTTATCTCTGGTTTGAGCACTGTGCTTGCTAGGTCTTTGTGAGCCCAGTAGATCAGTTCTTGTCTATAAAAGTGATTGATTGGGAGAGGCCAGGCTTGCTTCTTGACTCTACTTTGCATAGGTTCTGCCTTCTTAGCACCAGAGGCCTCTACACAGCAGAGTAAGGATGCAGATCTGGGTGTGTGGTGGCGGCTGCAGCAAAGCCTTTGGTGCCAAGTCTCACGCCACTTTGTTGGTACCAAGAGGCCTGAAGGCAGAACTCAGGCTGACTCTGAGTCAGCGAGGGAATGCATGAAAGGTGTTTATAAAACGTGTGAAGAATAAGGATAATGAATCCCAGCAGCCCCTGCAGCACACCTGGCTTCAGTCAGTTGTTTGATTGGATTGATGATCTGACAGGTCGCAGCTTTCCTGTTTACTCAGCTGACACCTAGTCAGGATCAAAGAGAAGATCGTTGACAGATCCAACAGGCTGGGAAGTATTGAGTGGGAAGCATGAGGGGCTGGGGGTGACCGTGGAACAGGTGCATCCAGCATGCTGTAGTGACCCTTTTGTATGCTAGTGATCCCATCTCCCCTCTGTTACACTCGAGCCGAGACTGAATGTCTGCTGTGAACCGTGAACGATCTTGTCACTCTGAAGCCACGGTCGCCCCTTTGCTTTTTTTTTTTTTTTTTTTTTGGTTTTTTGAGACAGGGTTTTTCTATGTAGCCCTGGCTGTCCTGGAACTCACTCTGTAGACCAGGCTGGCCTCGAACTCAGAAATCCGCCTGCCTCTGCCTCCCAAGTGCTGGGATTAAAGGCGTGTGCCACCACCGCCCGGCGCCCCTTTGCTTCTTTACTTTCGTTTTTGTTTTTTTTTTTTTTTACTTAAGCATTTTTATGGTAATTCAGATAGAAAACATTTTTTTGCCATTTAAGGTTGGTTCCAGTCCTTGAAACTGTTGGAGTCTGCTTTATAGCAGTGAGCACGCTAACCCTTCGTGGAGGCGGGGCGGGGGCTGGGGGACGAGGTTAGTTACGTCCTCTGGGAAAGTCTTAGTGAAAAATAAGGAAGTGTTCTGTGCTGGTGTGCTGGCCAGTTTATGTCAACTTGACATAAGCTAGGGGCGACGGTGGCTTCAGAGTGAAAAGATCGTTCATGGTTCACAGCAGACGTTCAGTCTTGGCTCGAGTGTAACAGAGGGGAGACAGGATCACTAGCATACAAAAGGGTCCACTACAGGGTCCATCCAAGAGGAAGGAGCCTCACTTGAGAAAATGCCTTCAATAAGATCGTGATTCAGGCAATCCGGCTGGGCAATTTTTTAATTAGGGATTGATGGGGGAGGGCTAAGACCATTGTGGATGATGTCATCCCTGAGCTGGTGGTACTGGTCCTATAAAAAAGCAGGCTGAGCAAGCCATGGGGCTCAAGCCAGTAAGCCACACCCTCTATGGCCCCTGCATCAGCTCCTGCCTTCGGGTTCCTGCCCTGACTTCCTTTAATGTTGAACTGTGCCGTGGAAGCGTAAGTGTAAACCAGATAAACCCTGTCCTCCCTGAGTTGCTTTGCTCATGGTGCCTCATCACAGCAGTAGAAATCTAAGACAGAGATTGGTACCAAGAGAGTGAGGTATTAGGGGACAGCTCTGACCAAGTTGTTTGGGGGAGGATTGTGGAAGGACTTTGGAACTTTGGGTTAGAAAAGCCATTGAGTGTTCAAAGCTTGGTGAGCTGTCCTGTGGGAGCTTGGAAGAGAAGAATGTCGAGAGACATGCAGATTGTTGAGGCAGGCCTGGCTCATGACCTCACTTAAAGACTTATGAGGGCTGTTTGCTTTTTGAGTTAAGAGTCTGTGCTTCTAGTCAGCTGGGGATGAAGAGTCAGCTGTAATTAACAAGAGACCAGCATCACTGAAGTAAAATCAACCAAACTAAACTAACAAAAAAAGAAATCACCTGTGCTTTACTGGGGACAACTGATGCTGGCCAGTTGGAGCTGAGAGATGAGTGGTGACTAAGGTATCAGCACTGCTGAGGTGAAATCTTCTGGGAAGTGTTTCCTTAGGGTCAACACACACACACACACACACACACACACACTGTGTTAGTGGTGGCCAAGGCTGTGCCTCAGATCTTAGTCATGAGTCACCCATGTAGTTGTGGGGATCATGGAGGGCAGCTGAGGCTTGACACGGGTAGAGACTGGGAGAAGCCATTGGTGAGAATGCAGCCTCAATAAGAGTTGAAGACCCAGGACTGAAGTTGAGGCTCACTCAGAGTTGAGGCTTGGCACCATGAAGAGAGCTGGTGAGAGGCTATTAGTGAAAGTACAGCCCAGTTGCAGCAGAAGTCCGGGCATTCTGGGAACCTCAGTTGTCCAATAGCGACTGCCAGGGACAGGAGTAGGTACGGAGTAGAGCCAGCCTGAGCTTAGGAGACAAGCCCTGTGTTACGGCAAACCCTTCGGAGGACCCCAGAAAACCTTGAGTAAATGCCAGACATTGGGCACTGGGTTCTTTATACTGTCGGGAGTTGGTTTTATTTTGTTAAGGTTGTGGCTGAACCCTGGCTCTTCCTCTTGGAATAAGACAGTATTTGATTTATTTAATTTTTTATTTTACTGGAGCCTACTGTTGAGATACTTTGAACTTTTAAAGAGATTTTGGAGTTTTGCTTCAATTTTGGAAGAGACTGTGCAAACAACTCAAAGTAGGAAACATATATTCATTTTTTAGTGAATGTACGTTGCTCATTCTATACGGTGCCACTCCTAGGCAGGTGGTCCTGGGTTCTATAAGAAAGCAGACTGAGGCCGGGCGGCGGTGGCGCACGCCTTTAATCCCAGCGCTTGGGAGGCAGAGGCAGGCGGATTTCTGAGTTCGAGGCCAGCCTGGTCTACAGAGTGAGTTCCAGGACAGCCAGGGCTACACAGAGAAACCCTGTCTTGAAAAACCAAAAAAGAAGGAGGAGGAGAAGGAGGAGGAGAAGGAGGAGGAGAAGGAGGAGGAGGAGGAGGAGGAGGAGGAGGAGGAGGAGGAGGAGGAGGAGGAGGAGGAGGAGGAGAAGGGCTGCTCTTTAGCTGCCCCAGCCTCCCCTGTAGCTGTAGGAGGAACTTTTTCCTTCCATTTGACAGGGACCTTTGACCTACTTCAGGAAGGTCCTAGATGGGGGGGGGGGGGGGGGGGGGGGGGGGGGGGGGGGGGGGGGGGGGGCGAGGGGAGAGGGAGGGATGGTGATTTTGAATGAAGAAACATTTTCCTTTTCTAGGGAGGTTCTGAGTCACTTCGCTGCCTTTGCTGCCTGCCAAGCTTTATTTTTACCCAAGAATCCCCATGTCCCTGGGGCCCTGAAACCAGGTCTCTGACCCCCTCCTGCACTGGGAAGTATACAGAGCTTCCTGCTTCCCTCAATCCGCTCTGAACACCAGCCCAGCTTTGAAGAAGGTGGAAATCCCTGTTGGAAACTGCCCTGTCTAAACCCAGAGAAGTGACCATGTCAGGGTCAAGTAAGGAGCCCCAGCTTCTGTGACTTCCACAAACCCAGGACCAGGGCCTTTTTCTAGGGATGGATATACCCTAAGTTTTTCTATAAAGGAATAGCTGGCAAGGAAATGTCTTGATTTTGTGTGTGTGGGGGGTGGTGGTGGCGTAAAAGCAGGAAGGAAATTAAATTTGCCACAAGTAGAAGTGGTAAGAACCTACCCCCTTGATGCTATCCCTCGATGAATCCCAGGGCTGTGGTTACGGTGGTTGGTGGTTACGCAGGCCTTACCCAGCCTCAACTCACAGCTGAGTCACACAGATAATGTGATGCTCCATTAGACCTGCAGCTGCTAGAATCAGGATGGAGCGAGTCGGGAGGCTTCAAAAGCTGGAAAGGGTCGGCATAAATTCAAAGTGATGGTGAAATATCTCTCTCTCCCCCTCTCCCTCTCCCTCTTCCTCCTCCCTCCCCCTCCCCTCTCTCCCCTCCCCCTCTCTCCCCCTCCCCCTCTCTCTCTCTCCCCTTCCCCTCTCCCTCCCCCTCTCTCCCTCTCCCCCCCCCCTCCCCCTCTCCGGCTCTCTCTCTCCCCCACCCTCTCTCTCCCTCCCCTAGACGTCTGTCTGTGAATGTGAAGTCACTGTGGCCAAAGTATAGAATTCAGAAGGTGGCTGGACACGCAGGTGTGTCGGTGTGAGATCGGTGTAGTGAGGAGGGGTTTTGGCAAAGATCTGGAGGGCTTGGGCCAGCGGAAGTGGGACTGAAAAGGTGGCTGGCTCAGACCCAAAACCCAGAGCCCACAGGTTTAAGAATAAGCAAAGCCTTGGCAGGAACCCAAAAAAAAGGAAGCATGGTACAATGCTGGGCACCCGGGGCCTCTCGGTGGGGGCACTGTGCTCCTTCAGGGATTGGAGGTGGGTGTCGGCAGACTGGGTGGGGGAAGATGGGGCGGGGAGGAAACCAGCCAGCCGCGGGGAAAGAAAGTCCAACCTCCCCTGGCTGTCGTCGGTCCCTGCGAGATTGACCCAGGCTGGGCACCGATAGGGCAGCTCCCGGGCTTCTCGAGACAGGTAGGAAGGTAAGCGAGCGCCTCGGGCAGGGCACGCCCCGGGCATCTGTAGGCATCTGCCTCCCCTGGCTCGGGTAGGTAGTGGTGGCATGGAAGTGAGAGATCACGGGAGATCCGGCTGTGCGGTGGCTGCGTGAGCACTGAGGAGGGTCTCAGCTCCGCATCTGGAGCCCGGGGTGCGGAGTGGCGGGTAATCAGGTCCCCAGCAATCCCGCTGCTCTTTCACTGGAACAGCAAACCCCGCTTCCCCTGCTTACTGCCCGGGTGAAGCCTGCAGACCTAGCGCACCTCCTGGGGATTTTTCCCGCCACAGCCAGCACCTGCCAGGCACTGAGGGCCCATGTGGGAACCGCCCCTCAGTGCCCCTGGGGTCACATGGCGCCACCTCAGGGCAGGGACACGAGGTTTGGAAGAGTCTTCCTGACTCCGGTGGCCTTGAGTTGAAAGAAGGAACTTTGTCAAGCTTTCCGGACTTTGGAATCGCAGGCACCAGGTCGCAGGCCTGGGCAGCGTCTGCAGCAGTGAGTGAAGTCTTCAGTCCTTTCTTCAGTCTCCCTCTGGTCAAGCTCACCATCAGAGCTAGCTCATCCGGCTAGTCTGGCAGGGAAACCTCGCCCATCTCCCAGTCCCGACATCAGTCAGTCCTTGATCTGCTTCCACCAGCATCCCCACATCCCCTCAAGTGTGCACTAGACTCCCTTCCAACCTCCTCCCCAGGAGTCTGTGATAAAAGGATGACTAAATGACTTGCTGTTTGTGGCAAGTTAACCAGGGCTTACATCCATTCGTATGCTAGTGTAAACTTTGCTGAACGTGGCTTTTGAACGCTGTTTTTCCATATCTATAAAATGACTGCAAGTTGTTTTATTGTAAAAGAATTCAGAACATCAGTAGAATTGCAGATTTTAATATTAACATACCTGCCAGCGCTTGTTTAATGCTCTGTACTGAACTGCACGCTGCTTACGTGTCTCTGATACAGAAACATGTGCACACACGCGAGCACATCCCCACACCCCGCACTACGAAGATACCTAATGTGCGCATGCTCATAAAACTACCATGACCGCACATGTGCACGCCCTGCACACAACTCTGGGTTCAAGGGTGCGCACGCTCCTTAGGAAAACTGAAGGAAGAGTTCCTGTGCAGGCAAGGGTTGGCTTTTGTTTGGTTTTAAAACAGGAAGTGTGTGTGTGTGTGTGTGTGTGTGTGTGTGAGAGAGAGAGAGAGAGAGAGAGAGAGAGAGAGAGAGAGAGAGAGAATGGGTACTGGGGATCCAAACCAGGATCTCAGCATAGTTAAGCATGAACTCTACCACAAGATTTGCACTTAAATTTTAAAAGCAGTTGAATTTGGACTGAGCAGTTTTGCCCAAACTGGCCTTTAACTCCTGGGCACTAGTGGTCTTCTAGTGGGTGGATACTCAGCATCCCAGTAGCTGGGACTATTTGTGGGCGTGGGGGCTGGGAAGATGCCTCTGTCGGTGAACTGCTTGCTGTGCAAGCATTCAGACCAGCAGCATGCTCTGTAACCCCAGCCCAGGGCGGGAGGAGAGAAGAGGCGGGTCCCTTCTACCCATTGGCCAGCCAGCCTAGTAGAAAAAGCTGAGCTGCAAGTTCAAAGACAGACACTGTCTCAAAAAATAGGTGAGCAGGGCAGCTGAGGAAGACACCCATGATCAACCTCTGGTCTTCACATCCACGCACACACCACACACACACACACACACACACACACACACAACTACACACCACACATTTACTTTGGGTAATGAAAACTGACTGGAAATCTATTTTTATTGTCTTTAAAGGGGATGAAATGGCCTTTTAAATTCTCCCTGAGCTGAACAGTCTGGTTACTTTGATTGCAAACTCAGTTCTATAACAACATAGCAGGGTTTTTAGTCACCCTTTTCCCCTCGGAATTCCCAAACTGTTCCTGGGCTTCTGCCTGCTGTCAGGCAGTCCTCTTCCTCCTGACTGAGTTGCCTGGCAGTGTTGTTTAGTGATCATTGTGGTGCTGCCAGCAAACCTGGCGGGTCTCCATGAGAGGACCATGCTACTCACATAGGAAGACTGACCACTTTGGGTAGCCGTGATGTCCCCTCTGGCTCTAACCAGTGGCTTCTCCTGCAGACAGAGATGCAGCTGTTCCTTCTCCTATTCCTGCTGCTGATGGCCTCTACTCCAGGGTCCTGGGTGAGTGCAGCCCTGTCAGGGCCTGGGAGGTTCCTTCAGGAGAGATGGGGGAGGGGCAGTGCCGGGAAGACTTGGTGAGAAGAATTGAGCCTACAGCTCCCCAGCTCCTTCACAAACAAGCAGGCACCGTGGAGGTCTGACTGGAGTGCTTAGATTCCTAACTAGACACAGGGCAGTTTGCAGGAAACAATGTCTGAAGATGATGGGTACAGTCCACTGGGCCCTGGTTAATGCCACAGAACCATGACTTCTTCTCTTTAAAGAGAAAAGGCCCAGCCTGGCAGTGGTGGCACACACCTTTAATCCCAGCACTTGGGAGGCAGAGGCAGGCAGATTTCTGAGTTTGAGGCCAGCCTGGTCTACAGAGTGAGTTCCAGGACAGCCAGGACTACACAGAGAAACCCTGTCTCGAAAAACCAAAAAAAAAAAAAAAAAAAAGAAAAGAAAGAAAGAAAGAAAAAAGAGAAAAGACCCAGAGATGTACTTCTGGGACCAGCCTACTTTGGTCTGGTCTGCCTGAAGGAAACAGCTGGAATGTTCCCCTCTCTGAGGTTCAGTAGGTGGCCACTAGGTCCATGTGTTTCTTGGACAGTTGAAATGTATGCAACCAAGGAGCTTTTGATGTTGCTTTGAGCTTAATTCGAATCTAGCTGTGGCTATCAGGTCAGAGCAAACCTAGAGGGTGGACTCCAGAAACTGAGTGTTGATCAGGTCTCTGTTTTCATGAGGGAAGCCCAAGGAACAAGACTCCTTGGAGTCATAAGGCTAGATTGGAACCCTTTGGGGGGACAGGGCAACTACAGAGCTGGGTGCTGAGCAGAAGAGAGAACACAGGGATGCCAGGTCTCATTCTACCCTGAAAATCTCCCCACAAGGGAGACCACAGTCTTGCCCATCCCCCAGGAAGACCCAAATGAGAGAGGAAAGTCTCAAAGGGCTAAGACTGCTATCCTGGGAAGGAGAGGGGGCATGCTGCCTTTACAGTAACATGGGTGGAGACAAGAAGGGCAGGAGGGAGTGGGTGCCAGTGGTAGGCACTAGGGAGCCCCCCAAAAGCTCATACCCTGACATATAGGCCTGTCAGGCAGTTGGTGGGCTGCAGCTCCGCTTCCTCGTGTCCTTCTGACGTGCCACCTGTGCCAGCCTATAGCCTTCACTCCCTAGCTCCTGCTCTGAGATCCTTCAGCACAGGCTGACAAGAGCCTGGGTGGAGGGGTCTCTATGTCAGCATCAAATCCCCAGGATGAAATCCCAGAGCCACTCCAGAACAGCCGCTCCACTCACATCCACTCTCTAAGCCTGGGCTGTGGGCGATCTAATGTCCACACCATAAGTTGTCACCCAGATAAATCAATGATTGGGAAGCACGCTGGATTCTATGAGGTCCCTTCTCCCATGTACGGGACGCATGTGGCCTTCTGCTTCACCCTCTCCTCCCTTCTCCTCAGCATGAAAGGCCTAGGTTGGGTTCTTTCCCTGTCCTCTGGTAGAGAGGTATGATCCAGGCTCAGTGCTCAGTGACCTCTAACTGGTGGCAAGATCCACCGCGGGGTCCTGATCACCCTAGGGTCCCTGTCAGGGTTGACTAATCATCTTAACACAATGACTGGACAGATGATTAAAGTGAGGCTGGAAATCCCTTCGCCTGCCCTGTCATCTCTGTCTCCTTCCCACACTCATCCTGGTGCCCAGCAGGCAGCTCCTGAGCTGGGACCTGGAGCTAGCAGAAGGGTGGGGAAACGGAGAGCGGCATGAGACAGGCAGGGACAGGCCCAGAACAGGGTTGGGCACACCAGCTCCTGGCTTCGTATCACCACTCAGCTTGAGGTGTAGATAATTACAGAGAATGAAACGTGCTCCTGCCAATAGTGACCCGATGTGTGTGGAAAAGTGCAAGGGGCATGGTTCAGCTTTGTACCAATCAGGGTTCACACATATGCCAGTAGGAGGCCTGTACCTTAGAGGTGCTGGTCTCAGGAAGCAAGGAATGCCTTTATAGGGCACCTGGCAGAAGTGGGGACCTCTAGGGAGCCCTAAGTTCAGACCACTCCCCTACCTGGAAGATAACCTAAAATGTCTTCATGGCCAGAGATGTGGACGCAGGAGTTGGTCCTATCTTGCCTCCAGAAGAGTTAGGTTTCTGGGGGCGGTTGCACCAAGAGACCTAGACAAATATCCAAATAGACCCCGGTCAGGGCCAGCAGTAGCTAGGCATGTGAGGGCCACATCCTAGTACTTACCACATGACAGCAGGGCTTGAGGGTCACACAGGCTAGAATCTCAGTCTGGAGAGTCACCCTTATGTCTACAACACAGTAATCCCCCCACTTTAAAATAGAAACTCGAGCCGAATAAAACCAGCTTGCACTTGAGTGCCAGGATACCCAAGCACTTTGGTTCACTGGTTCGGAAAGCCTGGAGGTTCAGTTCTGGCTGGAACTGAAGGAGCCGATTTACAATGAGAGGCAAGACCTTTGGTCTGGCTGGCCCCTGCTTGGCTTTGTGTGGTTAGCAAGTTTAGTGCGGTTTGCTCTGCTTCCGAACTGTGGTCTATAAAAACAAGAATAATGAGGTCCTGGGTGTTGGCCATCAGCAAACTTTCCCCCATTCACCTCAGGTTGGTGAGCTGTGAGCTCCCCATTGGGGAAGGACTTGTTTCTCTTTGTCCACACTTGGACTCCTTCTAAATACTGGGAGTTAGACTTCCTAAAGGATCCTATGATGTCACTTCAAATTAACTCCCCCTTCAGCACACGGGACATGTTTACAGCGTATCCCCTGCCTCCCCTTGTTTAGTTGCTTAGAATCCAGTGTCTCATTCGGCTGCCTGCTCCCCAAGGCAGGAGGGGACACAGCCGTAGGACAAGCGCTTGGGCCTACAGTGTGTGGTGCCTTGACCTTCCTGCTGTCCCTCTGCGTCACTCTCCCTGGGAGCTATGAGGCTTCAACAAGAGAATGTGTGTACCACGTGGCCATGTGATTCTGGCTGCAAGGTGTCACATCCAGTATGACACTTTCATTGTGTACTTTCAAGAAGGCAGATTAGATCTATCTCATAGAAACACTCAGGGCCCAGAAGTTCATGGCTGTTTCATTTCACAAAGTCCCCACAGTTTGAGGCCTAAGCTTATTCCCAAGTCAGTGTCCAGTCTAAAGGGCCGATCCCACTCTGGCCATCACATGGAGTTTTCCAGAGGAAAGGAGAGTGGGAGGAAGGGGAGGACTAATGCCCACTCCCTCTCCGGAGGACTCCAGAGCGGCGACCAACACTTGCATTTGTCTGCTACTGACTAGACTTAGGGGGTGGCCCAGTAAGCTACAGGAAGCAAGGGGAATGCATACTGGGGTGTCCCCAGGAATACTGTTGTCTCCCCCAACCCCCAACCCACAGAGGACAAAATTAAAGTTCCTAGTTTAATAGACAAGAACTGTAGAAGTTTCTGGAAGTCAGTTCACTCACACCTAGAGCAGAAGAGGCTCAACCAGAAGGGGCTTGGGTGGTTTTCTCCAGGGGATCTTACTGAAGTTCTGTCGTGTCTTGGGGTTACTCTCCGAACAGATAGAGCCCCCACCTACCTGAGGACCTGCCATGATCTGTCCCACCCTTATAGGTCTCTCTGTAAAGGGACAGGTCTGCTGATCCTCAAGCTCCATTCAAGGGACACCAAGCCAGGCTCTGAATTTGCCATAGTCAGGAGAGAAAGCCTCTTCTGTACCACATCTGGCAAACAGTAGACACCCAGAACATGTGGCTACCTTGCCAGACAAGTAGACCACAGTGAAGTAAGATGACAGGCCCAAAGTAATGCATCAAGGTACCCTTGTCCTAGGTCCCACCCCCCACAACCCTTTTTAAAGAGGATCCCTTCTTCCACATTACAGTGTCCTCCAGGCCTCCTGAAACTGCAGGCTCTTCCCAGCCGACTGAGCCTAGTCACACGTAGGCTGGCTCTCCCTCCCACTACTTAAGACAGCAGGTTAAGTTTGCAATGAACATTTAGGACTACCCAGTGGCGCTTCTGTGTCCTAACCCCCGCACTACTGGAAGTCTCTAGGCTCTTTGAACTGGTTGGAAAGCATCTTTAGTAAAGGGTCCTCTGTCGGGCTCTAGGCGAGGGGCGGCGGCAGTGGTGGTGGTGAGTCACAGGTGGGTCACAGGCGGAGCACGTTTTTTTCACAGGCTCGAAATGTGAGGCGCCAGAGTGACACCTGGGGCGCCTGGGGCGAATGGAGCCCCTGCAGCCGGACCTGTGGAGGAGGCATCAGCTTCCGGGAGCGCCCCTGCTACTCCCAGAGGTAGGGAGGGAAGGTCTAGAGCCTGGCAGCCCTTTAAAAGAAGCCAAATGAGGAATGTCTGGCTGCTGGGCGGGAGCCTGACATCAGGGCCATTACGTGGCAGATTCACTGTGGTAGAGTGACAGAGCATACAGGAAAGCAAGTATTTCCCGTGTACTCACTCCGGATTCCAACTTAGACTAGACTGAGAGGAGCTGGGCTCGGTCTACTTCTTCTGCCTTAAGCCTGTGGCACCCGATGCGCCCGCTGGTGGGTGGTGGTCGTGGTGGGCGGGAGGGGGTGTAGGAGCGGTGGGGGGGCGTTGGAAGGCTTCATTTGCAGAATTAATGAACAGCGGCCCTCCCTGGCTCCTAGTTGCTGAGGTTTCTTTGCCCTCAGCTGTTTTGTCAAATGCAGAGGACCCTCTCCTGACAAATGTTGAGAATTTACTATGTGCATTGTGCTGTGACGGGCACAAGGAGGAGGTCAGATACGAAAGCAAGGTCATGGGGCGCCTCCTACTGGCGTTTTTGTGAACTGGTGGGAGTTCTTGAGAACTTGTGGGAGTGTGGCACATGACTGTCATCTCAGCACTAGGACAGTGGAGTCAGGATAGTGAAATGTTCACGGTCCTCCTCACCTACAGAGTCAGCCTGGGACTTAGTCTCACAAAACATACATGCATGCATGCATGCATACATACATACATACATACATACATACCTAGCCGGACAGTGGTGCCGCACGCCTTTAATCCCAGCACTTGGGAGGCAGAGGCAGGTAGATCTCTGAGTTTGAGGCCAGCCTGGTCTACGGAATAAGTTCCAGGGCAGCCAGGGCCACACAGAGAAACCTTACCTTGAAAAACCAAAACCCAAAACCCCAAACAAAACAAAAAATGTCAACTATCCCCCCAAACCAACCAACCAACCAACCCTAAAAACCAAAACAACCCCCCCCCCCAGAACTTCTAACATACTGGATTATTTATTACCAAGTTGCAGATTGACCCCACAGGTAGAGGTGGCGTATGTGAAGTTCAAGGACCTTGTGACTGGGAGTCAGGTCAAGGGTAGGGACAGTCAGCCTAAGGACTATAAAACATGGTCCGGTTACACCCATCCAAGGGATTGAGTCCTAGTGCAACGCACCCCCCAGCCCCAATTGCCTTGGACTCTGTCTGGTCCAGCCTTGCCCATCAAGGCGCCTCGCAGAGAGACCAGGAGAGCCCAAGAACGGGTGGGGGACGTTGGGGTCTTCCCGATGCTCTCGCTCTGCAGGAGAGATGGAGGCGCCAGCTGTGTGGGCCCGGCGCGCAGCCATCGCACCTGCCACACCGAGGTAAAGCCTGCGTACCCCTCCCTGCTCCCCCACTCCTCCTCTCTCACCCCATCCTCACGCCCTGCCTTCCACCTGCCAGGCACTGAGGGAGAGCAAGAGGCCTCTCCTGGGACAAGGGTGGGTGGGACAGAAGCGAGGACCCCAGGGCTCCAGGACACGGAGGATGGATAGGGGAGGACCTTAACCTCCCCAGTGCCTACGCTGACACCCATGTTCTCGTGCAGAGCTGCCCAGATGGCGTGCGGGACTTCCGGGCCGAGCAGTGCGCGGAGTACGATGGCACCGACTTCCAGGGTCGCCGCTACCGGTGGCTGCCCTACTACGCAGGTGAGCAGCGCCGCCCCTCAAAGGTGCCTTGCCACTTAGACAAGGACCTGATCCTTATTGTGCTCACTGCAACTCAGTAGCAAGGGTCTTTCCAGCCCTTTCTCCTCAATACGCATTTTAAAAAGCAAAGCTCTGGTGTGTCTGTCTCCAATCCGGCCTTATTCAGTTCGGAAGCCTTAACCCTTATGCCCCAGAGGCTTGGAATGAGGGGCCACCTGGAGGCGTGGTGCTGCTTGGAGCCAACAGTGCCAAAATGCTGGAAAGAGCTTGATCCAGCTATACCCCATCTACCCAGACCCATCTAGTGGTCTGAGAAACACTAGCTAGGGTTCAGGAAAAGAACACCAGTGGGGCCGGGCAGTGGTGGCGCACGCCTTTAATTCCAGAACTTGGAAGTTGAGTTCCAGGACAGCCAGGACTACACAGAGAAACCCTGTCTTGAAAAACAAAACAAAACAACAACAACAACAAAAAAAAAACAAACCCCCCCCCAAAAAAAAAGAAAAAGAAAGAAAGAAAGAAAGAAAGAAAGAAAGAAAGAACACCAGTGGGTATGCATCTGAATCGTTTTGGAATAGGTTCGGTTCCTATCACCCATGTCAGGTAGGATACGGCCATCTAAATCCAGTTCCAAGGAATTGGATACTCTCTTCTGGTCTCCCACCCTCAGATCCTCAGATGGCATTCTCTCTCTCTCTCTCTCTCTCTCTCTCTCTCTCTCTCTCTCTCTCACACACACACACACACACACACACACACAATGATTGATGATGGTAATAATATGGGGATAGGGCTGGAAAGATGGGTCAGTAGTTAAGTGCTCTTCACTTACAGAGGACTTGAGTTAGCCTTCCACCACCAGTGTCAGGTGGCCAGCTCTAGGGGACCCTATACCCTCTTCTGGCCTCCGTGGCACCTGCATTCACATGTACACACATGCACACATGTAGATAGTTAATCTTTATTTTTATCTTAAAATATCATAGTGGTTGACTGCTTTGCAGTGGGCACGATTCTGATCTTGCTAGAACTTTGGGGCTATTTAAGGTTGTTCTTAGTTATATAAGGAATTACGGGCCAGCCTGGTTTGTGATTTGGGGGAGGGGAGCACATGCAGGGTCTCACTATATAGCTCTGGTTGTCCTGGAACCAGGTTGGCTTCCAAGTCAGAGATCCCCCCGCCCCCTTGCCTCTGCCAGCTGGTGCTGGAATTAAAGGTGTGTGCCACCATGCCCAGCCTTTATGGCTGGCCTCCAGTGGAGACCTCGCCTCAAAATAAAATGGCAAAAAATGGAGTTTTACTCTTTGTAAAGATTGCCCTTTGACTTGGTTCCCCCAAGACACACATACATTCACAGAGAATATCCCTTTTCCCTGGGAGAGAGGGCAGGAGTCTGTGCTGCTTGGGAAGGGCTCTCCTGTCAAGAGTGCTCTTCTGGCTGCTTCTGCAGCTGCCACAACCGCCAATGCCTCCCTTGGGCGTTCTCACAAGGCCTTGTGCTGGGATCAGTGTCCCACCCTCTTGCCCATCCAGCCCCCAACATATGTTCAGGCATTAGTTTCTTTTAGTTGCTGTGGTAAAACACCCTGAAAGGAAGCTTGTCAAAGGAGTTTATCCGGGCTTGTGATTCCAGGAGAGAGTCTGTAGTGGCTCATGGTGACTGGTGTGGGAATCCGGTTGATGATATTTCAACCACACACAATAAGAGAACTCAAGCCAGAAGTGAGGCCAGGGGGCTGTAAACTTTGAAAGCCCACACCCAGTGATGTACACCACCCCTCAACATTCTGCAACCTCCCCAGACAGCATCACTAACTGGGGACCAAGTGTTTAAATACATGAGCCTGTAAGAGACAGTTTTTATTCAAACCAGTTTGGTGCCAAGATGCCAGGTCTCTCTTCTTGCCCACCCAGCCCCTAATAAGTGTGAGCTGAACTGCATTCCCAAGGGGCAGAACTTCTACTATAAGCACAAGGATGCTGTGGTGGACGGGACCCCCTGTGAGCCTGGCCAGAGGGACATCTGTGTGGATGGCGTCTGCCGAGTGAGTTATGCCCCTTCCCAGCTGGCCGAGGGGACTATTATGGGTGGTGACTTCCAGCATCAGCAGGACCAAGTGGCTGTTGGGAGCTTAGTGGCTTCTTACATCACTAGCTCCCAGAATACAACGTAGTCATCACAGATGTCCTCTGACCACTTCAACTTTGCCCTTGAGAACACTAACCTTATTAAAGAAACTCTCTGGATGTCTCAGCTCTCTCTGTCCTGTCAGCCTGGGCTCACCGTTCTCTGAGGAAAGAAGGAAATCGGCCCTCTGGCCTGCCCAAGCCCATATTTAAGGAGTTCCATCCAAAATGGGAGAGGCACGACCTCTAAAGAGTGGCAGGGAGTGGTTAGCAGGAGCCAGGATGGGTCTGAGCCATTCCAGTGCCCCGCTGTACCGCCTGAGGCATTTGGAATCGTGCATGCCTCTCCTGTTCTATCCCACCTTACCCTCACTTCCCTCCCCCTCCCCTTCCCCATAGATCGTTGGCTGTGATCACAAGCTAGACTCAACCAAGCAGGAGGACAAGTGTCTACAGTGCGGGGGCGATGGCTCATCCTGCTACCCAGTCACAGGAACCTTTGATACCAATGATCTCAGCAGAGGTGGGGTCGCACAGGGGTCTCTGCAGGGGTCTGTTGCCCGCCCACCTTGGCTTGCCTGTCACCTTCTCTGACCAAGGCTTGAGGCCAAGTAACCCTCGCAGCACTCAGTGGGTCTGGTTCAGGTCGCGTGCCCTACACAGGATCCTTTTCCTCATGAGCCCACCTTGGTTGGGACCTTCGCCCATGTGTGCGGTCTCATCTCACACGGTTGATGCCTGGATGCCGCCCTCATCCTGCCCCACCTCGTCCTATGTTTCTTCTCTCTCCCAAGCTGTCCTGGTGCCCAGAGCCTA
This sequence comes from Arvicanthis niloticus, assembly GCF_011762505.2. NCBI lineage: Eukaryota > Metazoa > Chordata > Mammalia > Rodentia > Muridae > Arvicanthis > Arvicanthis niloticus. The sequence continues at coordinate 32,639,707 of NC_133430.1, read as the reverse complement.
CTCCCACCCTTTACCAAAATCACTCTCCCCCAAAAAAGTCCCACCAAGAGCAAGCCAGCACCCTCTCCCGGATCTTGTTCCAATCAGGTTACAACCAAATCTTCATCATTCCTGCTGGGGCCACTAGTATTCGCATCGAGGAAGCTGCTGCCAGCAGGAATTTCCTGGGTGAGAGATGGTTTGGAGCTGGGCAGCCTAGGGCGCAAAGGGGCAACTTGCTGTCCCACATCCCCTGACAGGCTGCCTTCCCACAGCCGTGAAGAGCATCCGTGGCGAGTACTATCTCAATGGGCACTGGACCATTGAGGCAGCCCAGGCTCTTCCGGTGGCCAGCACGGTCCTACAATATGAACGAGGTGTGGAAGGGGACCTGGCTCCTGAGAGGATCCAGGCCCGGGGCCCTACCTCGGAGCCCCTGGTCATCGAGGTGAGTGGGTCACAGACGGAAGTTCCCTGGACAGGTGGGCTGGCTGCCAGGGCTACCGTGGGCCAGGCAGGGGGACTTCATCGAAGACACTCTCTGCAGCTCATCAGCCAGGAGTCCAACCCCGGAGTACACTACGAGTACTACCTGCCCGTGAATGAACCCGGCCGAAGTTTCAGCTGGAGCCATGGCTCCTGGGGTGGCTGCAGCGCCGAGTGCGGTGGAGGTGAACACTGGGGTCCGGGGGAGGACAAATAGATGACACAGGCTGGCAAGTACCCTGTCGTCAGGTACTCCACTGCTGGGGAGGGGCATCTCCACATAAGGAAAAAGTTAGGTGTCCCCATGAAGAGCTGCAGCTTTTACTAGGTTGGGGATGGCCTCCTAGGAGAAGTGGCACACTGGGGATCTGTCACTCTCACTTAGGATTCTTTGAGCCTCAGTTTCTTCCTCTGTAGGCTGAGGATGATGGTGGTACCTGTCAGAGAGGGACACATGGGACTCAACCAGGGTGAGCTGTGGGCCCAGTCCAGAAGGTGCCTAACTAGTGAATTTATCTGGGGAACCCTGGCCTCCCGGCAGCTTTGTGCAACCCTCCCCCTGACAGGTCACCAGACCCGCCTGGTGTTCTGCACCATTGACAACGAGGCCTATCCAGACCACATGTGCCAACACCAGCCTAGGCCAGCCCACCGACGGTCATGCAACACTCAACCTTGTCCGAAGACCAAGCGGTGAGGCCTTGCCAGCCCCTTCCACCTTTGGTGGAGCCCAGGAACTTGGGTGGGAAGGGAGGGGAAGCCCTAAACTGTTTTAGGCATAGGCTGAAGGTTGGGGGGGGGGGCAGGGCTCCTCACATCAGGTGGCAGCTGTCACTGAGGGAGGCAGTGAATGGGCCTGAGCATGAGACCCAGATGGTTCTCGACATTCATGGGTTTCCTCAGAGTATTCAGAACGCCCAGTCAGGGAACAGAAGTTGGGGACAGTGTCAGAGGTCCCTGTCTGGGGCAACAGGGGGCTCAAGCAGATGCCTAGGGGTGAGTGAGGCAGGAATTTGGCCAAAGGGCCAGTAGACTTTGGCAAACACCTTTGTTCGTGCACAAAGGATCTCTTTCCTGCACCGTCCTGGAGCGTGGCGCTATGCTGGGGCCCAGCATGTGTGTAGGAACAGGTAATCTGTGGGCCAGGGGGTTCCTGCAGGTCTGGTGTTGGGCCCCTCAACCCCCTGGCCTGGTGAGATGGTGGTGGGCCTGGCTTTGCATGGTGTCTTTGGAGCCTCTCTTTCCTTTGGTCCTTGTACCCCCCAGCCAGGCAGGGCTTCTCCACAGACCGGGAGAACAGCCTTTCTGGAGATCACCTCACACAGGATAGCAACCCATGGAGTCTGGCTGAGGCTCCAGGACCCAGTGAGAAGGAGAAAGGGAAAGAGTCGGGGTACAGACAGGAAGGCTGAGGGGCAGCATCCAGGACTGTCAGTTACAGAGACACTTCAGGGGCTAGCGAGCCATAGGGAATGCCTAGGAGGCCTGGCTGGTGGTCTCTCTACAGAGTTCTTGGGGAGGGTTGGGACGGGCCCTCAGTGCACTCTGTGATGGGGAGCTGCAGCCTGCTGGGCTAGTCTTAACTGTCACCCCCCCCCCCCACTTTATTTATTTATTTATTTTGGTCAGCTGGAAGGTAGGACCATGGACACCCTGCTCTGTCTCCTGTGGGGGTGGATTCCAGTCTCGCTCTGTCTACTGCGTATCCTCAGATGGGACTGGTGGCCAGGAGGCTGCTGAGGAGACCCAGTGTGCTGACCTAGCTGGGAAGCCCCCCACCACACAGGCTTGCAACCTGCAGCACTGTGCAGTCTGGAGCGTGGAGCCCTGGGGAGAGGTGAGGTCCTGCCTTAGACTAGGAGCTGTGTCTCAGACCTGGGCTTAAAATGCTTGCCTTCTGCTGAGGTCCTCAGAGGGTAAGGGACCTACCTGGCCATCTTGGAAGATGTGGGATAAGACACAACTTCTAGACTCTGGTCCAGGGTTCCTCTACAGTCTCTAGCATCCCAGGGCTAGATAGGAAAGGGTTTGCCTTAGCCAGAAGACAGAGCTAGATGTGTTTGTGGGTAAGGGTCTCCTGCATCCACATTCACTCTAGTGGTTAAGAACGTTTGCTTCTCTTCCTGAAGGGTCAGGGTTTGATTCCTGACCCTCATGTCAGGTTTTTCCACAACTGCCTCTAATTCCAGCTCCAGGGGATCAGACACCCTCTTCTGGTCTCACTGACATGAGCACACACGAGCAGCATGCACACAGAGAGACATGCATATACACATACATAGAAATAAATCTACAAATAAAAGGAGTGTGAAAAGCCCTCTTCAGGCTGTGCCACCTCAGAACAGTGACTTGGCCTCTTTGGGCTCAGGAGTGGGATAAGGGTGCGAGATCTCTTCAGGGCTGGGGGACATCCCTGCTGATGTCTGTCCTTACAGTGCTCGGTTACATGCGGAACTGGCATCAGGAAGAGGAGTGTCACCTGCCGAGGGGCTGAGGCCGCAGCATGTTCCTTGAAGGACCAGCCAACCCTCACGGAGCCCTGTGTGCAAGAGGCCTGTCCCGTGCTCCGTGGCCAGGCCTGGCATGTCGGCTCGTGGAGTCTAGTAAGTGCCCGTCCCTTCCCAATGCCTGCCCTGGACAGGCTCCTGCGGAGAGCATTGTCCCCTCCTTCTTCGGGGGTGTCCTCAGCCTCGGGGTCTCTCTCTCTCCACTCCACCCTGGGCCTTCAGTGTTCTAAAAGCTGTGGTTCCGGGATTCGGAGACGGCAGGTGGTTTGTACCGTCGGGCTGCCTGGTCGTTGTGCGGACCTGCAGTCATCCAAGCCTGCTGAGGTGGAAGCCTGCAACAGACAGCCCTGCCATCTTCCTCAGGGTACGGAGAGGGCAGGGAGGGCGGCACCCCCTTGTCCCCTGGCTGCCCGTTTAGTGCACACCTCCCGCCTGGGGCTTTTCCCTGGCTGCTTTCCCACAACTCCGGCCATTGCTGTCCCCGCTCTTACCAAATCCCTGTGAACTCAAACTTGCCCAGTGTGTCGTTTTAGATGTCGTCTTTACATTAGTTTCCTTTATGCCGCATGCCCCATACGGCTGGCTTCTGAGACCAGCTAGCTCTAAGCTTCCCGAGGGGCTAGGACCATGGCTCCTGCTCCTCTCTCTACTCTTCCCCCAATGCACCTACTATTCAGGAGGCACTAAGCAACTGTTTGTTGAATGGCTGAATGAGCGAAGAGAGAACAGGGGGGGAGGGGTACTGCTTCTGCCTGTCTGCCCTCTTCTTCTCTTCCATCCCTCTAGGGAAGATGGCCTCTCAGGTATGGAGTGGGGGGGCGGGGCTTCTGCTGAGGGAAAGGCACAGAGGTGGGATTTCCTTGACGTGTGAGCATGATACTGAAGGAAGTCAGGGTCATGACTGAGGTAGGCTTACTGGTTTGTGGAGCCCTGAGATATGGGCTCTAAGTAGAGACAACAGGATTCCAGTGGAGGTATGTGGCAGGTCTCGGAGGGGCAGGGGACCTGGCTCAGAGCATGTGCATGCTGACCTCAGTGTGGCCCTGGGTACGTGTGTGTCCTCTCACCTGGACACTGTGGGCAGCAAAGGTGACTGTCCATCCTTGTGGCTGTCATGGGACGCTGCCTGAGCCTATAGATCCCATGGGAGAGAATGGTGCTGAGCCGTCCCAGAAGCCATTCATGGTTCTGGAGGTAGAGAGAGACAAATTTGGCTCGTACTCAGGGGGCGGTCTGAAGGAGAGATGAGATGCTATAGGGAGCGGAAGGCAGAGGGATCCAGGAGTAAACGGTGGCCGCCTGTCATGTATGTGACATGACCTGCACACTGATAAAGGAGACTCAGTGGTACTTTATTATTAGTGTCATAATTGGTTTGTTGAAACAGGGTATAATGTAGCCTAGGCTGGCCCTAAACTTATTATGTAGCTAAGGACGACTTTGAACTCTTCATCAGCTTCTCGACCTCCTAAGTGCTGGGATTATAGACGTGCACCACCATACTAGACCGAGAAATGTCTTTTTAAAAATTTGGTTTAAGTTTTTTACGTGTACTGTATTTTGCTTGTGTGTACTTCTATGTGCTTGGCTCATGCCTCGTGCCTGCAGAACCAGAAGGCACCAGGATTCCCAGAAACCAGAGTTACAGATGGCTGCTGGCCGCCTGTAGCTGCTGGAACTTGAACCCTGGTGCCCTGGACGAGCAAGTGCTCCTAATTTCTCAGTGACATCTCCAGCCTCGCCACAATTATATTTTAATTAATTCTGTCTAGGCTAATGCTCGCTGTAGCCCTGGCCGGCCTGGAACTCCGACATCACTTTAGTAGGTTCTGGGATTCCAGCCTCCTCACAGCGAACACTTTGTCCACAGACCTGCCTCCTTCTGCAGTGTTCTTAAGTCTATGTTAATTATTCTATCAACACCAAACCAGAAGAGCAGAGCCCTCCCCCCACCACACTGAGAAACATTGACTGTTTTGGGGAGTGCCTGGCTAGTTTCCTTACCTTATTTAAAACAACAACAACAACAACAAAACATTTCTGATTTTTATGATTAAAAAAAAATCTAGCAAATTTATTAAAACTATTAACTACTAAATGCCATAAAAATCCATTTTTTCTCATGTTGGGGCTCAAACCCAGGGCCTGGTTCATGCTAGGCAAGTGCCCTACCAACTCAGCTGCCTGTGGACAGTGACTTAATTTTGCTAAGTTGGGCAAGGTTAAAAAAAAAAAAAAAAAAAAAATCCATGCACGTAGAAAAGCTGCAGAAAATCTTTGAGCCACAGGCATGTTGATACATACCCGTAATTCCTACACCCGAGAGGCTGAGGCAGGAGGATTCTTGTGAGTTTAAATCCAATACAGTCACAAAGTCCCTGCCTAGATGTGCTTTATGGGCTTGGGATATTGGTTTTTCTCTCTGGTCTTGCTTTTCTCTGGTTCTACCCTCCACACCCACCTGTTAACTTGGTTCCCTACAGAGGTCCCTAGTATACAGGACTCAAGGACCCGCCCCTCAGATTCCAGGATGCTTTCAGGCCCCCAAGTGTCTCCAGTTGCAGGTAAGAAGCTGGATTCCTGCTCCTGGGATCTATCACCTATGAGTCTGGGTGGCTTGGAGGGAGAGCAGATGTGGGCTGAGGGTGAGGGCTGGTGGTACATCACAGTGGTCTTTCTCCCTCACACACAGATACTAGAGACCAGCAGTGGGCTACCCTGGAGAGAGCCAGGGCTCAGAGTAACCCCAGAGAGGCTCAGGACCCCCACCTGTCCTCTGCAGGCTGGGCCCCAACTCTGCAGCATCCACCGCACCAGCCACCCCCGAGGCCTAGCTCAGGGCCCCATGACTGCAGACACAGCCCCCATGGGTGCTGTCCTGATGGCCACACACCATCTCTCGGGCCTCAGTGGCAGGGCTGTCCCCTGGCGGGGGCCTCATGTCTTCAGAGCAGGTGGGTTGAGACTGTTCTTCCTCCTCAGCAGGGGAGAAAGGGAAAGTGGAGCTGGGCCATGGTGGGTGGGCCAGCAACCCTGCACAGGGCAAGCTTGACCAGTTTAGATCAGAATTCCCTGAGGTGCCCTGGCTGTGCCTTTGTTTGTTTGTTTTTTGTTGTTGTTGTTGTTTTTTTTTTTTTTTTTTTTTTTTTGGTTTTGTTTTGTTTTGTGGAGGAGAGACTTCTTTTCCTCCTGATGGATGGGCTTCTAATGTGCCCAGCCTGTGGATGGAGAGGTAACCTAAGGCCTGTAGCAGGCACGAGAGGTGGTAATTCCAGTTCCCAGGCTCAGGAGCCCAGTGTGAAGCTGGCCACATCTCAAAGGTCTTCTACCAACACACCCCTTCAGCCTCACCAGTAGGGGGCTGAGTCACCCCACTCTGCCAAGTGCCTTCCCTGAAGTTCTTCCAAGGGCTCCGGAGGGACTGTGTTGCTTAGTGTCTGGGATTTCGGGTCAGCAACTTTGGGGTCACATCCCCCTCTCAGCCACTTGCCAGATGTTTTGCTGGGTGACGTGAGGCAAATGACTTCTCTGCTCTTGGCCTCCTCCTCTGAGAGCCAGGAACGATGATGACGGAGGCTGTGAGGGGGATTGCCCTTCCTTCTAAAACATTCCGTTCACCTTGCTTTGCACACTCTGGTTGGTATAAGAGAAACGAGGGAGCTCCTGGGAGCCTGATGTTTGTGTGGTTTCAGGTGGTTTTGGAATGGGAGTATACATTGCATCATGTATAGGTCCACTGTCTGGGCTGTACTTTCCTGGGTTCCAATGGGTGTGAGGAGAGCCTGGGGCACGCAGAATGGTTTGCCCTCAAGGAAACAGGCTGTCTCAGATGGATCTTTACCTGGACAGTCTCTTATGTAGGCAGCCTCAGAGCCTGGTTCTACCTGTGGAGAGGCAGGGCTGGGAAGTAAGGGTGGCTGTATACTGCCTCCTAGGTACGGATGCTGCCCTGATGGGGTATCTGCAGCTGAGGGCCCCCGACAGGCTGGCTGTACCAGGTCTCACAGCAGTGACAATACAGGAAACAGGCCAGGGTCCAGGGTAGTGGCTTCCAAGGTAAGTGGCTCTCATGGCAAGAACATAGCTCTGTGCTACCAGGATCTTTGCAGCTTCAGCCTTGGGAAATGGAGGACCCTACAAATCTGGCAACCTAGGCCATCCTTTCAAAGACCCGGGCTTCAGAGGTGGTTTCCGATTTCCCCCAGGCCTGGGTGGGCTTCTCTAACTCTGACTCGTGGTTGTGTCCCTTCACTTTTCCTGTCACCCTCCCTCTGGTCAGCCCAAGTACGCCACTGACAACAAGATTTATTCCTGACTTCCCAACCTCTGGCTTCTTCTTCAGAACCCCAAGATCCACCAACCCCAGGCCCATGAAAGTGAGCCCAGTGAGTGTCGAAGCTCTAAGTTTGGCTGTTGCTATGACAACGTGGCTTCTGCAGCTGGTCCTCTGGGGGAAGGCTGTGTGGGCCAGCCCAGCTATGGTGAGATGGTGTCCCTTCACATCCTTATCTCACTGGATCCTTCATTCTCAACCATGGCCAGACACCTCATTGACTCTATTTCCTAGTATATGAGCACACACCACATACCAGGCCAGAGGGATGTTCCTGTATCTAAGATGTTTCTGTTGGGCTGGGAGGATTATCAGTGGAACTCTCAGTGCTGTGGATGCAGCTCAGATGGTAGCGTGCTTACCTGGCATGCATGAAAGCCTGGGTTCAATCTTCAGTGCTACATAAACCAGATATGGTGGTATAGGTTTATAATCCCAGCGCTTGAGAGGCAGGGATGATCACAAACTCAAGGTCATTTTCGGCTACATTCAGTGTTTAAGGCCAACCTGAAATATATAAGATTTATGTTGAAAGGAAGAAAGAAAAAAAAAAAAGAAAAATGGGGGTCTTAAATAAAACAAGGTCCATCCTGTGTCTGGGATCAGGCTCCTCCCAAAGGAAGGGCAGGGCAAAGTGGGCAGTGTGCTGTAAGGCTTGCCCATGCCGGAGATGGGGTGTGTGTCACAGGGCGTAGCAGCTGGGTTTTAGAGAGAAGATCGGGGCTGGAGCATAGGATGGCGGATGGGTGGTGCTTCCAGGGTCTGTCATGAGAACATGCATCTAAAGTCTGACAGACTGGTGGCCCAGGGCTCTGCAGAAGGGTGGGGATCCGGACAGGCAGCCTGAAGAGATGGAGCAGGCTGTCTAGGCTGACCCGCAGGGCTGTCCTGCTGGGCACGTTCATAGCCCCTCAGGGACGGCCACAGTGAAGTCAAACTCCCAGCTGGTTTGTGTGTGCACCACACCACAGGGCCCAGGCTGGAAGGGACGTTAGCTTGCTCAGGGAGCCCTGGTCTTTTCTTCCTGGGGACTCTAATTTGGCATGGATGTGGCCTGGTGTGACTCAGCCTAAGTAAGTCTAGGACAGATCCTGGGAGTATCCTGGATTCCTAGGGCAGTTCAGGGATCCTGGCAACAGTGGGGCTATGCTCCATAAAGCAGGACAGGTGTGCTCCTTAAGGTTAAAGAGAGTAGTGTTCTCACCGGTGACATGTTCCATCTACAGCCTACCCAGTGCGGTGTCTGCTGCCCAGTGCTCAAGGGTCGTGCGGAGACTGGGCTGCCCGTTGGTACTTCGTGCCATCAGTGGGCCGGTGTAACCGCTTTTGGTATGGTGGCTGCCACGGCAATGCCAATAACTTTGCGTCGGAGCAGGAGTGCATGAACACCTGCCGGGGGCAGCATGGGCCCCACCGTCCTGAGGCAGGAGCCGCTGGACATCGCGTCCACATGGGTGGTGGCCAACGTGGTCCTGGAGGCCAGCAGGAACCTGATTGGCACAGGACAGGAGCCACAGTCTCAAGACTTCCCTCACCTTCTGGAAGCCCTTGGCGGAGAGAACAGGAGCCTGGGCCAGGGGAGGCGCCCCACATCCCAGCCCATGAGAGACGGCCTGGAGGTCAGGAGCTCCGGCCCAGAGTCCCCGGACTGGATCGAGATGCTAGGCCAGCAGTGCCACCTACACATAGTCCCTCCTATAGGTGAGGCCTGCTTCCCAGGTGAGGGCATAGGATGCCCAGGCCTGGACCAAGCCCTACCCCATGCTTTCTTCTGACCCCTAGACAGTCCAGCCAAGTGGGCCTTGTCATCATCTCATTACAGATAGGGATCCCGAGGGTTGGCTCCTTGATTCTTTCTCTGATCTACCCACCGTACCAAGGTCTGTGTCTAGCTGGAAAAGCTAGCTCCGAGCCTCAGTCTCTTCACGTGTAAAATGGTGATAGTGTTTCACTCCCTGGATATATCCTAGGTTTTGACATTGCTGGTTATTTATCCCCCGTCCCATTGTATTAATAAGGGGCTTGGGGATATAAGGAGACTCAAGGGACCAAAGCACACACTACAAGGGTCAACCATTCTGTGTTGCTCAGCTCCACACAGGGTCTGTGGTGCGGCCGTTCTTGGTTTTCTCCTACCCGCTTGGGCTGTCTGCTTCAGGGGCAGTGCCTGTGGGTGAGTCGGGAGGTCGGGAAGGTTGGAGTCTCCCTTGGGACTCTAGCCCTACAAATGCCTAGGAGAGTTTCCCTGGCCATGCTCCTGAGCTGGGAGGCAGCAGATACATTACTTCTCGTCTGTCTCTCCAGGATCAGCTTGGCAGGCTTGGAACCCTCCCTGGTACAGGCCGCTCCAGGGCAGGCAGTACAACTCTTTTGCCCTGGCAACATCCCCCCGGAATTCCAGGCAGGGTGGCAGAAAGAGGGCCGGCCCATCGCCTCTAACAGGTGTGTGTAAACCCACGGTCCCATCTCCTGTGTGAGAGGTTCACTGTTAGATACTGGTGAGCAATCGCTACCTTTCATCTCCTGTATGTGCAATGTCCTCCTCTCTTGTAGAGAAGCCCTTCTGGCATTTCTCAGGAGTGTGAGAGAGCTCAGTGTGCTAGATGGTCTTCTCTGGTATCATGGGAGCTGGGGGATTCTTACTGCCTTCAGGAGCCCAGAAATCATGTCTCTCCTCCCTCCATTCAGGTACCAACTACAGGCAGATGGCTCCCTCATCATCAGCCCCTTGAGGCCAGAGGATGCTGGCATCTATAGCTGTGGCAGCCACAGGCCAGGCCACGAGACCCAGAAGATACAGCTTCAAGTCACAGGTTTTTGTCCCATCCCATTCATTCCACCTCCCAGGGTCTCACAAAACAGAGTTGGGAGGGAGGGAGGGAGGAAGGGTAGGAGGGGCTGGGCAGGGGCCGACCCACCCTAGAAAGGCACAAGTTCCTCCTTGGGTCATTTCTTCTTGGGACAGGAACTACACCCTGTTGTCATTGTCTTTTCTCCCTGTGTCTTTGCTGGTCTTGTAGGCCCTCTTTCATTCCCTTCTCAAACCTCATACATTGCTTCTTTTGGCCTCATGACAGGGGATGACATGGCAGTGCTGTCTGAGGGCCAGCCAAGGCATTTCCCTGAGACCAGGAATCCAGACCCTGGCCATGGTCCTCGGAACCATGGAACAGGAGCAGAAGCTGGGGGCCACAGGGTTCTCTCTTCCTCACACCCTAGGCCTGCCACCAGGTAACAGTGCAGCATGTGCCAATTCACCCAGCCTTTCCTGATTTGTGGTCTCAATAAAGGATGAGGGAAGGTTTGTTCTGTGCTTGGATTTTGCCACCCAGTGACCCGGGCTCTGAGAGGTGACAATTAGAAAAGCCTAGCTCCTTGAGCTGGCCTTGAGGGGGTGGTTCCATCTCAGGGGACTTGTGGGGCAAAGAAGGCAGCACATTGGCCTTTAGTGGCAGATGCAGCAGGAGGAGGTAGACAGAGACACCCTGGGTGTGTTTAGTCAGCCAAGGTGGCAGCCAGCCCGAGCCTTTCAGAACCTTACCCCAGTTCTTAACAACAGTGTTGGTGTCCTAACAGAACTCGAGGATAATTTTAGGGAGCCGACTGACTACAGAGAGAGAAAGGGACCCATGCAGAGGACCCTGTTGTAGGGAGAAGTTGGAGACAGGGTCCTTAGCTGTGTTTGCACAATTTGTTCTGTAGGTTACGTCTGGACCGGACTCAGCCTGGAGTGGTAGATGCCAGTCCTGGCCAGCGGATCCGGCTTCCCTGCCGTGCTGAAGGCTTCCCAGTCCCCACCATCGAGTGGCAAAGAGATGGGCAGCTGGTCTCTTCTCCCAGGTTCATTCATCCCGTCCTGCTGTCCTGTCCTGTCGCTAGCCACACCCATCCTATGGAGGCCAGAGCAGGACTCTAGGAGGAACAGGGTTGGAACACAGGACTTCTGGGCATTCCCAAAGTATGGTTGACAAAAATAGGAAGTCGGCCAAGGGAGGAGACAGCTCTGCATGCCCTGGGCCGTCCCCATTGCTGATGTGTACTGTCTGGAAACTGCAGGGAGCTATACAGAAGTATGTGCTTCTTTGACAGTAGGTTACATACAAAACGCTAAATAGCATACAGTTTACTACAGGATCTGGATTTGAGGTTATTTGCACATGGCAAAAACCCAGTAAGTCTAAGTCTTTAATCTCAGCACCCTAGAGGCAGAGGTAGTTTCTGTGAGGTAAGGCCAGCCTGGTCTACGTGTGGAGTTCCAGAACAGCCAGGGCTACACAGTAAGAGTGATTGAAAGCAAAAGTATCCAATCATGACTCCTAAAACCAAGTTCTTAGCACAAAGGAGATTTATTTGTCTCTGAGGGACAAAGGGCAGGAAATAAGAGACAAAGGCAGGAGATAGAGGAGGAGGGAGATGGGGAAGGGGCCGGGATGTTTGTCCTACAGTGGGACAACGGACTGTTTCTGGATAGAGAAGATAGTGTGTCTCTGGTTAGAGTGGCCCATAGGAAGATGTGGTTTATAAAGACATAAGAAGGGGCTGGAGAGATGGCTCAGTGGTTAAGAGCACTGACTGCTCTTCCAGAGGTCCTGAGTTCAATTCTCAGCAATCACATGGTGGCTCTCAACCAACTGTAATGAGATCTGGTGCCCCCTTCTGGTGTACAGGTATACATGCAGACAGAACTATGTATACATAGTAAATAAATTTTTTTTTTTTAAAAAAAGGTACAAGAAGAAACCCCCTGTCAGGATGAGGTATTTAATTGGGCATGCTAACTAGGTGAGCCAAAGGGGGCTTTTGATTGATAGACTTCAATACTTTGATAGCTGGACCTTAGCAGTCAGCCTCAGGAGGAGGAAATGGCCAGGTAAGGGCTTGTACCGCTGAGAATGTGCTTTTGTTTTAACCCCAGGTGTGGGATGCAGGGCTGCATGGACTGTCCACAGCAGACCATGCTTTGCCTCGTGCTCCAGAAGCGTGGTTTTGCCAGATGCAGATTATTTCTGCAATTGTATGCTGTTTGGAATTCTGGGAACTTTTCAGAGGCTGCATAAATGCTAGGGCCTTCCCGAGAATTCGGGTTGTTGTCCGTCATTCAGGGGTGTGGCTGCAGTTTGTTAGTAGTCGGGCTCAAAGAAGCAACACAAGGAAAGAAATTAGATTATTAGATTCAGGGAGCTCTCTCTTCCCACTCCATAGTCTCTTCCCTATGTAGTGAAAGAGGATGAAACCAGAGGTGATAAAGAGTGGGAAAAAGAACCCACTAAGCAGCAAACAAGGGTCAGCCACAGTTGCTAGCTTTAGGAATGTAATCTCATGGTTTTGAGCAAGGCGGGGGGGGGGGGGGGGGGAAGGGCAAGCCCTCTTTGTGTATGTGTTTGATTTTTTGAGACAGGGTTTCTCTCTGTCGTCATGGCGGACCTGGAACTTGCTCTGTAGATCAGGCTGGCCTCAAACTCAAGCGATTTCCCCTGCCTTTGCCTCTCGAGTGCCGGGATTAAAGGCTTTCCCCACTTTTTGTTTTCTGACATAGGGTTCACCCTGTAGCTCAGGCCATATGGGAGTCACTACGTATACCAGGCTGGCACCAAAAACTCATGGCAATCCTTTGCTTTGCCAGCGGTGCCAGGACGATAGGCCACCACACCTGGCCCCAAATAGTTCTTAAATCGGGAAATGTGAAATGACGTTACTGAGTTTAAAAGCCAGGTATCATCAGGTGACTTATTAAAGTGCAGGCAGCTGTACTGTGTGGGTGTCAGAAGCTCTTTGGGTAGACATTTTTTGAACAGTCGGACCCTGCCCAGTCCCCTCCCCACTCTGCCTCTCCTGATCCCAGCACAACCCCTACTTGGGTCAAAGACAAATGACTGTGTTTGGTCCCCAGGCACCAGGTGCAGCCTGACGGCTCTCTGGTCATCAGCCGGGTGGCTGTGGAAGACGGTGGCTTCTACGCCTGTGTTGCTTTTAATGGGCAGGACCGAGACCAGCGCTGGGTCCAGCTCAGAGTTCTGAGTAAGGAGGAAGTCCTGAGGGAGCTAAAGGGCGTTAAGGTCAAGTGGTATGAGGTGGTGGAGGGGTGGGGCTAGCCGCTGACAGTGTCTTCTCATGCCTAGGGGAGCTGACAATCACAGGCCTGCCTCCTGCTGTGACGGTGCCAGAGGGTGACACTGCCAGGCTTCTCTGTGTGGTGGCTGGAGAAAGCGTGAACATTAGGTGGTCCAGGTAAAGCATTATCCCAGTCAGGGCCGTCAGTACAGTCTCACTGTCAGAAATGTCACTGTCACCACTGCCCCTATGCCACCATGCGCTGAGGCCTAGGGCCAGGGTTGGAGGCTGTAGCAGCCTCTCCTACACCACAAAGCTCAGAGGACCGTGGCTGGGCTACCGTTCATGTCTTTTTTCTTTTGGAATTTTTAAGACAAGGTCACACTATGTAGCCCTGGCTGGCCTGGAACTCACTCTGTAGACCAGGCTGACTTCAAGCTCAAAGATCTGCCTGACTCTTTCTCCCAAGTGTTGGGATTAAAGGTATATGCTACTACGCCAAGCACTGATTTCTTAATCTTAGCATCCCTGAAATATTGAACCAAGCAAACTTGCTGTTTTAGGCCTTGCATAGTAGGCTGGTTAGCAGTATCTAGAACATCACCTGCTAAAGCCAGTAGCATTCTCTCTGCCCAGCTTAAGACAGTGAAAAGAATTTCCAGACATGGCTGTTTCCTCCATATTGAGACCCACAGGGCTGTATGCGGGTCTAGAGACTTTAGTGATTTTTTTTCCCAAACGTACATAAGTGTATGAATGTTTTGCTTGCAATGTATATGCATACAACATACATGCCTGGTGCCTATGGATGTGAGAAGGAGAAAGGGGTGGGGGGTCAGATCTCCTGGAACTGGGGTTATAGATGGTTGTGAGTTATCATGCAGTTGCTGGAAACTGGGCCTTGGTCCTCTGCAAGAATGAGTTCTTAACTGCTAAGCCATCACTCCCGCCCCGACTTCAGTGAACTGATCCAAACTGCATCTGAATGTAGGTTACCGTCTAGAGATGTGGGGGTCACTTGGGCTGGTGATCCCTGGCCCAGGTTTCCCCCAGGTGCTGACTGTGTATAAAGGAAAGTAAAGCTTTGGATCTGGGAGAGTCAGGGAAGAGACCAGGGAGGTAGTGAGAGGGAAGATGTTCTGGGGAGAAATAACATGTGGCCGACGGCAAGCATTCCTCGGAGGGATGCATTGGTGGGGGATGATGGCGACTCGTGTTCAGGTGCCTCTTAGGTGACTTTGATGCCAGGGGCTTCAGTGCTCACAGAGTCCCCACGTGGGGACATCTTGCTGTCTCTACCGATCATAGCTTTATCTACATCTAGCTCCTGCTCCAGGGGACATTGTCCTGGAGAGGTCATCAGTCATCTCCCTTGCCCCTACCACCACAGGATGGTCTCAGTCTTTACCACACCTGTGGTGGTATCCTACTGGCCACTCGCTTGTTCTCAAAACACTCCTTTCCCATGGCTGCCTGGTGTCCTCAGGGCTGTTACCTGGACGGCTTTGGAGACGTACCCTTCCACAGGCGCAAACGACACACTTCTGGATCTGGACTTTCCAGCTCCAAATCTCAGATTCAAAACATCATCTCATTATTCACTCCTTTCCACTTGGAGAGCATCAGAGTGGAGACCTGGTCGTCTATTTGCCCTCTAGGGGAGAGGAGACCGGTCCTAGAACCACCATTGCCCAGTGACCAAGGTGTCTGGTTTCCTGTCCCCACCTCCTACATCTGACCTCGACTGTCTCTACACTTGAGTGTCCCGTCACCTTCTCCATGTGCACAAAGCAGCACCTGCTCCCTGCTCGCCCTTCTTCCAGGCCGCCCCAGCCAGCAGGGACAGTTCCACTCAAGCCCCAGGAACTCAAACTCCACTGCCTGTTTAAACATTGGCCAGGGACCCCAGAGTCCTTACTGGCTCCCTCTGCCTTTTTGCTCTGGCTGTGACAACTCGTCTTCAAGTTCCTAAATCCCTACTGTCCTCTTCTGCTGGCCAGCCCTGCTGCTGTCTCCTCTCCTCAGGTCAGCTGCGTCTTTCTTGTGGGAGGCTCCCTGGACACTGGCATCCTCTCCTGTGCCATGAAGGTGCATTTACCTTTCCCCTGACACGGGGCCTGGCATTTGTCAGTGACAAGCTGGAGTGGGCTCCTTTGTGGATCCAAGGCAAACTGGTAGCTTTGATGTTGTGTCACTTAGCTTCTAATGTCCTCTTACCAATTGAGTGCACCTGTTCCCTCTTCCCCGAGGTGACATCTACCTGCCATCATGGGGAAAGTTTAGCTCTGGAATAGCCTTGGCTAATGTCTCTCTCATCTCGCAGGCTTCTCAGGGCATGTTTTCACAGGCCCTGTATGGTTCTCCCAATGTTCCCTCCCCTCCAGGAATGGACTGCCGATACAGGCTGATGGCCGTCGTGTGCACCAGTCCCCAGATGGCACACTGCTGATCCACAACTTGGGGCCCAGGGACGAGGGCTCTTACACATGCAGTGCCTTCCGTGGGAGCCAGGCCGTGAGCCGCAGCACCGAGGTGAAGGTGGCCCTCCCAGGTGAGAAAGGCTCATCGTGGGCTTTGCTGTCCTGAAGGCAGCTGAGCACCGAGGGCCACAGGCTTAGTGACCCAAGACACTCGTTCTCATCTGTGCTCACGTTCCAGTTTCTGGCATCGTTACGGGGGTGGTTGTTTATTATGGCCACAGAGCCCCACTTTACTGGGACTACCCCAAAATCTAAGGCCAAGGTGAAGATGTAGCAAAGTGTTCAGAGTTCTGTCATTCAAGGTTACTTAGCTTTATTCGTAAGAATAAGATTGGCCGCGATAATGTTTACGGTGGATGGATGGCTAAAGTCTACCAACTCTAATCAGGGTGACAGAAGGCGCCATGGGGCTGGGCAGCGGCTCAGTGCCGAGCTCCTGCCTAAGGCCCTAGGCTCTAGACCAGCACCGTGACAAACACGTAGAATACAAGTTAAATGGAAGACCTCATTCCTCAGAGAAAATAGGACAGATTCTTTGATCAATGTTGGCAGTCTCCTTTCCAAATAGTTTGTATTTAAAGATATAGTTTGTAATTTAAAGATAAAAGATTAAAAACAATTTATATAAAAATGTCTGTAGAATGGAAAAGTGTGTTTTTGATTATCTAGGCATGGACAGGGTACGGTCACCCTCACCCTTTATCCACGAAACAGGCAGCCAGAGAGCTCCCAGGTGTTCCCACTGTTACACAGCAGATTTGTGGCCAGCTGGGAATCAAAGCCAGGCTTTTTCCACTCCTGATTTTACTTACTTGCTTATGTAGCCCAGGCTGGCCTTGAACTTGCTATGTCGCCAACACTGGTCTCAACTTTAATCTCCCTGCCTCTGCTTCCTAGGCGCTACCATGCCTGTTGTGTTAAGCTCCATCTCAGAACTGGTGAAACAGGACTGTTTAATGTTCAAACTTGCAGGAGCTCTGCGTTTAAGTGACAAGGCAGGATGGGCCCACTCATAGTGCCCTCCACAGGGCTTAGTGTTTCAGACAGAGACTGAGCACCAAACAGCTCAGAGTCTCCAGCTAAGCAGTCAGTTTTCACAACTTGAGGAGATCCTGGAGAAAGGGTCCTTGGCTTGGCGGTAATGGCACCAACTGCCTGGTGTTCTTGAATGATGCTGTGCCACCAAAGGAGAGTTGGCCCACTGGGAAGGCCCGGCTGTCTTCCTGGAGAACTGGCCAGGGGTTGAAGGTGTGTGTTAAATGTTGCTTTGTGAGACTGACACTCAGGCTTCCCACTGTGAACTCCCCGAGCTCCCTGGGACCCCAGGGCCCAGCCCATTGCTCTGTAAATACTGAGACTCACATGGCTGTAACTGTGTATGCCTGTGACAACACTGGTGAAAATACCAGATGGCAGGTCTTATACCTTTGATGCTTCTAGAAAATTCCACTCATCTATCTATACACTAATCAAACTACTAAGAGCAAGAAAAACCAGAATGCAGATTTACTGTGGTGAAGAGAAAGTCATTATGAAGGTTGAGGATCTGAGCGTGGTGACACACACCTATGAATCCTAGCACCTGGTTTGTACAGGTAGTATGAGTGACATTATCCTGACTTAAAACAAAAGCCACGCAAACAAAACCTACCACAAACCCAAACAAGTCAAGGGGATCTGGATGTTCACATTTGTGACTTGCTGTAGATGTTTCTACAGTGAGGGATGATAATCAGAAATGTGTTTGACAATGGTGGCCAGCAGGTTGTTAGTAGGCTTTTGGTGACATGTGGTTGCCAAGCTGATCTCCCAGACCCCACCCATGGCCACTGTTCCTGGCTTCATGTTGCCAACCTCTCCATATTTTGGAGGCATCTCTCCAGAACCTCAGCTGTTCCCTTCCTGTCTATTCCTTCCACTGACCAGGCTGCAGATCTATGCTCTCACTCATTGGTTTGGAGTCATACAGTGAGTATCTCATGCTGCCAATTGGTGGCACCGGAGTTAGCTGCCATGGGGTGGTGGCTTAGGTTTTTCTCATCCTGGCTTGTTTTGCCTAAGGGTTGACCGAATATGAAATATTGTAGGGACAAAGGTGGTCTGCTACCCATTCGGCCTGCCTCATTTTCTGAGGGATAACAGGCCTGTGGGGCAAAGACAGCAGTAAGCACTCAGGTTTTTGCTGTGGTTATTACGTGTCCTGGGTGCTGTTGTAAGTGGTTTTTGTGTTATAGACAAGCACCCTATATTCTACTATCAAATTTATATCCTTGCATTTCTCTTCTCTTCTCCCCTCCCCTCCCCTCCCCTTCTCTCTCTCTCTCTCTCTCTCTCTCTCTCTCTCTCTCTCTCTCTCTCTCTAGTATTTTTTAGCTTGAAATAGGGTCTTACTGAGTTGCCCCGGCTGACCTTGAAGCTGTGGTCTGCCTCAGCATCCCAGGCAGAAATTACAGCCCAGCTGTTTTCCACAGCCTAACTCAGCACAGGCCTTAGACATTCCTTTGAGGCAGATGCTTTTATTCTTTCCACCTCACTGGGAAGTGATAGTCTTAACCCCTGTTTAGAGAACCTATCGTGACAGCTTGAGGCTGCAACAGCAGATAGTTGAAATCAAAGTTTGACTTTTTTTGAAAAAAGTGTGCACACATGGGTTTGCTACCACACACATGCAGGGAGACAGTCCTCTGGTTATGCTGGTAAGCGTGCCAAACCTTTTGAAGGCCATTTGGGTGATTTGGTCTTTTCATCGTGCTTTCTGAAGGAATAGGGAAATGGAGATACTAGCCCTGTGTGCCTGGCAGCAGGGACACTGGGGACAAAGCTGCACAGAGCCTGGAGAGAGAAGAGGGGTAACTGCAGGATGAGACCGTGAAATCCAACTCTGACAGTCACCAGACACTCGTAGGGAGGTTGAGGGTGGAACATGGGCCCTGCCTTCAGTGTAGAGTTTTGAAGATTCATCACTTTCTCAGGTGGAAACCAGGAAAGATGGGGATGTAGGAGACAGATGCAAGCTGCAGAGGATGGAGGAACCCAGCTGCACAGGGACAGGGCAGTAGCTTAGGGACCTCAGTTCTCCCAGGTCTTACCCTACCTGGCCTTCCTGCCAACCTGGGCCCATAGAGCTGTCATGTGACTTTTCAGCTCTGGACAGCAGGACAGAAAGTTAATGTGAAGAACCATTTGATGGTCAAATCAGTAAGTGGGGGTCAGGAAAGGCTGTGCACTGGGCTAAGGCTGCAGATAAGGATCACAGGAGGGCCTGTGAGAGGCCGAGGCGAGAGCTGCCTCAGCCCTTTCTCTCGTTCTCCTGCAGCTCCAGCCGCACAGTCCAGGGACCTAGGCAAGGACTGCATCGACCAGCCCGAGCTGGCCAACTGTGCATTGATCCTGCAGGCCCAGCTCTGTGGCAATGAATATTACTCCAGCTTCTGCTGTGCCAGCTGTTCCCGCTTCCAGCCGAATGCCCAGCCTGTCTGGCAGCAGGGATGAAGGCGAGCTGTGGCCCACTAGCTGTGGCCCAGTTCTGGATGGTTTGCTGGGGAGAAGGGATGGTAAGACACGGCTTGCAGAGGGAGTCATCTTTCAGATACTGCCCCTCTCAGAAATCCAGGGTTGAGCCCCAGCAGCTGCCAGTGCCGGCTGGCCTCCCCTGTAGTGCTCAGCAGGGTCTGTGATAGGACCACAGGCTGCTGTGAGGAGGGAACCCTTCACGCCTTCTCTCTAGTTTCTGCTGCTACGAGAACCTTTGATCTGAAATGCTTTGGACTGGAATGTCTTACACTTTTAAGTATTTGTAGACTTTACTAATTGAGTGAGCGTCCCTAGCCTAAAATTCTGAAATTCCCTGAAGCTTGAAACACCCAAATGCCATGTCAGCCTTCAAAACTGTCTGGGTTTCAAAGCACGTTTGATTTTGGGTGAGGGGTGCTCAATCTGAACAGAGGCCGGCTGGGTGGGATGACAGTGATGCTAGCGGAGTGGTGACTGCTCACACAGGAGTCCTGCTGGAATCCACCACTTGTGGGTCCGAGGTGAGCAGTCACTCAGGCTTTTTCACCCTCCTAGGCAGAGGCACAGCGGCCTTCCCCCGCCATCACTGTGTGGAGCTCACAGTGTAATGAAAGCTCGGGAAAGCACTCAGCAAGGTGGAGGCTTCAGAAGGCCTCGATGCAGGGATGGGATGGGAAAGATAGCCTGATAATCTGTGTGTGAAGACAGCAGGGGCATGGCATCCCAGTGAGGCAGGCTGGGGAGTTCACTCCCGTACACGCCTCACTGGCCTGCTCAGAGCAGCAAAGAGTCATGAATCTCTGGAACATATTTGTTGCTAGAGAAAAATCAGACTATGAAAACAGCAGCTGGGGGTGGTGAGATGGCTCAGTGGTGAAGGTACTCACTGCCAAGCCTGATGGCCGGAGTGTTCTCTGGAAGCACCCTGGTGGAAGGCAGAACTGAGTCAGGCCAGCTGTCCTGACTGCCACATGCATGTGCACCTGCACACACAAAAGTATAACTGTAAACGTCTGGGAATGGTGGTGCATGCCTACAATCTCAGTGCTCGCAAGGCTGAAGCAGGAGTGCCGGTGTGAGCCAACCTGGGCCAGAGTGAGAGCCTGTCTCAAAGTAAACAACCCACAGAACCCAGCATTAGCAGCACGTGGGTGCAATGTGACAATCAGGACAGTGACTTTAGTAGTCTGAGCTGCAAGAAGGCATCCTTCATCTTTAAAATCTCTGATTGCTTAATGCTCAAGGAAGAGGCCTGGATTTAATGAGCTTCCGGGGCTCTTCCCACTTTAACTTCCCCAACTCCTCTGGAAGTAGACTGTGTAGTAACAGGCTATACGGACCAAAGTTCTGACATTTGGCTGGAATACAGAGCTTCATGTGTGAGCGGTGTCTTAGGCCATTTTGCTCAAAAGTGGGTGCCAGACATTTTTGTTTGCAGATGGGAGTAGGGGCTAAATTAGGAAGTGAGGGATGAACTGCTGAACCTCATTCTACACAGAGCACACAGGTAACTCCTCAGTCTAAAGCACCGCTTGTTAACCTCTCCTCTCCCCACTGGCATTCTGACTTAATTGGCCTTGTGAGTAGGCTAGATATTATAGGTGATGTGTAAACATGCCTCTGTGTGCACTGGGGGATCTCATACATGCTTGGAACATGTTCCACGGAGCTATACCTTGGATGATTCTACTCTATTGCTAAGTCTGAGAAGTAGTGCTGGCAGGCATGGTGGTGCATGCACACCTTTGATCCCAGCATTTGAAAGACAGAGGTAGATGGGTCTCTGAGCTCAAGGGCAGCCAGCGGCTACATAGTGAGACCTTGTCTTGATGTGTACAGCTCCACTCTGCCTGTGGGCTGCAGCTAAGAGTCTCTGGCTTCCTGGTGTGGTCCATACCATTGCTGCAGATCAGACTGAGCATCAAGATCCCAGTCACACCCATGAAATCTAAGGATATACTAATCTCCCCAAAAGACTTTATAATCACAAGCAATCTCTAGAAATCAGCAGTAGAAAGAGGAGTAGATAAAAAAACCAGAAGTATAAACTCATTTGCAAATAAGAACAGCCCTTCATGGGCAAAAGCTCTACCATGAACATTTATTTTTGTTAAAGCAGATTATAAATTCTCATCAGTACAAATATATATATATATATGTATATATAACTTACATTTGATTGTAAGGCCAACGTTCAAAAGTAAAAATGAGATGGGATTTCACGTTGTTACCCACGGTCAAGTAGCTGCAACTGGCATGGGATGTTCTGTTCATGGTGGGGCAGAAGGGGACACAGACATACAGAGCACATAAACCAGAATCTCATCCCTGTAAGACTTATGGGAACAAAACTTCAAGGACAGAACCCATTAAGACATTACACACCAACACAATAGCCTGCATTCCCTTTTCTGGATATGATTATGTCATTGTCACCGTAATGCTAAAGGATTAACATAAGGAAATTGCAATGATACATGAAAGATTCAACACACATTCTCTAGAGCGTAGATTGATTCCATTAAAATGATGACATTAGAATTTCACCATAGGTTTAAAACCAGGACAACACTGCTCGTTCCTCTTATTAAAACTACTACCTAGTGACTGTACTGGTCATCAGTGTGATTGTTTTGCAATGTGCTAGTTAGTTAACTAGTTGTGGATGATCACAAGCCAGGGCTCCTGCCTACAACTTCCAACGCTTCCTCTTTTTTACTTCAATAGGATCAATGATAAATCAATCTTATGTACAATTTCTTACATCTAACCCGCTCACTTTTGGCAAGATTACTTACAACTCATATAACTTTTTAATATTGAGAACTATTTAAAATATTCTAGGTGCATAAAAATAAAGATTTTGGCTTTGATATATATATATATATATATTTATAATATTTATTCTGTAACTCAAAATGGAAGCTCAGCTTTATCCCCAGACTACAGTTCTATTGGTGGCTGCTGCTGTGCCCTCCTGTGAACCCAGCAGCATGGCCTGCCTGGCTCCAACCAGCCACCCTGTTCCCCATCAAGCTCTAAGATAGCCCAGTACTGGGAGGAATGGGTGACTGGCCTGAGAAATAAAGGGAGATTGTTTTGCTTCCTGTTGTGTTTTATATTCCAGTAAATGTGCTTTGACTACAGATTCCTCTTCAGATCTTCTGCCTCTCTGTTGCCAGAGGTTTGTTAGGGGGAGAGGGGCAGAAGGCAGCACTTCCCTGACTTCTCTAGCCTAGCTGCAGGGCAGTCCTCCCCAGGAAGGCTTGCCTCACTTCTGTGGACATCACCCCTTGCTGGCCTATGCTTGGACTTGCTCCTTGGGACAGCTGGATTAGTGAAAAGTGTGCTGATCTGGAAAGCAAAGTCCCCTCTGCTCCTTTGCCCTCCACCCCTGCCCTTGCCCAAGTACAGAAAACACCTGTCACAGAGGCCACCTAAAGCTCGATTTCAAATGTCTTCTGTAAGTCACTGGAGAAAGGATTGGTAGGAGAGGGATTTGTACGCTGCTTGGACTTGCTTTCTAGTGCGGCCCACTGAGCTTCGAAAGGATCCACTGGGCAGGTGCCTGGAAGGACTTCTGCATGCCTGTTTCCTGAGGCTATCCCACCATTGTCTACACCATTGAAAGCTGCAGAACCATTGAGGTGCTGAGCAGGAGGCTTAAAGAAGGGACTGGTGGTAGCAGCACTACTTGTCTCATATTGAGGGAATGTCTGCTGCTTGGCCAGGCTTGGTGACTGATGTGCATGAGTGGCCTGAGGATGGCCTGCAGTGCCAAACACATTGGCTACCATCTGGGATGGGGTGATGCCCACTACAGGCACATTAGAGGCTGGATAGGGCATCCCATTGGCCACAGGGTAGGACTGAGTAGGGACAAAAGCTGGTTGTAGGGGTGGGACCACACCCACTGGCACAGGCTGAGACGTGAGGAATGCATGTCCTTGGAAAGGAGGTGCTGGGGGGCCAATGGCAGCAGGTGGAGGAGGCTGGAGAACTGGCTGCAGAGGGGCGGCTGAGACCTGCGGCTGCTGGGCCCGCACACTCTTTGACACTTCTTCTAACCAACGGTCAGCCTCAGAGGGAGTACGTCTGTGACCAGCCTGGAAGAGACTTGGAGAGGCAGCACCGGAAGACTGACTCCACTCAGTCCCTAGAACCAAAGAGAGAGAAAGGAAGAGTTAGGGGGGCATGCTTGTTCCCAGAACAAGGACTGTGAGGCAGGTGGCCCAAGAGTTCAAGGCTACAGAACAAGGCTCTGTCTTAAAAACTCAAATCCAAAAACATGAATAATTAAAAAGCTATTCCCCTCCACCCCAAATACCCCAAAACCAGCAGTAGTGGTGTATACCTCTAATCCCAGCACTCAGAGGCACAGGCAGGCAGGTCTCTGAGCTCCAAACCATCCTGGTCTACAGAGTGAGTTCCAGGACAGCTAGAGTTACATAGTGAGAGTATGTCTCAAAACATCTCAGAAAAGCTAGTAAAAATACAAAAAAATACAGAAGTGTTCTTTGTGGCCCTTTTGATGAGCCTGTCCTGCAGGGTGCCTTCATCTATAGGCAGCTGTGTGTGCTACTAAAATACAGTGAAAAGGATTTTTTGGGGGGTGGGGCAGGAGCCAGTGGCTTGTTAAAATTCTATGGGAGCTAAGTTCCACAGTCCTGAGGAATCCCACATAACCCTTTCACTCCCAGTTCTATAGCCTTTTGCCACAGCCACTCTGTCTAGGAAAGAATATATTTTTCACAGTAGTCCTCATTCAGGTAACTGGCCGTTTTTTAGAACTTGCTCCCAGAATCCATTTCACTACCTGTGGCCACCTTACCCGGATGTATGGCTGCAATTTCCTTGTTAGCAGCAACAGGGGCATGGGCCCAAGGGTTGGTTTCACGAACAGGCATTGTTACGGGTGCTAGAGCAGTATTGGCTGGCTTAGCAGTAAGCACATGGAAGGCTGAGTCAGTGCCATTAGCTATAATGGAGCAGACAACATGGATGGAGTTAATTCATGCAGGGTATCCAAGCTATGTGAGATGGATGGGTCAGTCAGGCCAATGTACGCTATTGGAACAGACAGGACAGAGCAGCTGGTGCGGGGATGAGCATGCTATCCTGCAGTGGATGCACACACTGAAGTCAATGACTCTTCTTTGACAATATGAGAGACAGAATGAAACCTGATAAATACAACTTCAAATCAAACAGATAGTGACTATTCATGCAACCAGGCTTTGGCTTAAAATTAAGTAGATAAAACAT
This sequence comes from Arvicanthis niloticus, assembly GCF_011762505.2. Lineage (NCBI taxonomy): Eukaryota > Metazoa > Chordata > Mammalia > Rodentia > Muridae > Arvicanthis > Arvicanthis niloticus. The sequence continues at coordinate 32,615,093 of NC_133430.1, read as the reverse complement.
TTTGTTCTATACTTTTCTAAAAGATCAAACCAGGTCAACAATAATAATGGGTTAAGTATAATAATTTCTTAGTATGTTCTCAGCACCAAGCTAACAATATTTTATATACACCAAATTTAATTCTCTCAAAAGTCCCGTAAGTCTGGGATTAGAGAATCAGTTCCCCAATGTGTTCTACAGATGCCGAAAGCCAGATAGCACCGGTATAATACTGTGTCTTTACCTACACGTTCAAACCTAGGGTAAAGTGTAATTTGTAAGTTTGGTACACTGAGAGGCTAATAATTACTCTAAGAACAGAAAATAAAGTTATTTAAAGCATGAAGTTTTTGTTTCTGGAATTTTCTATTTAATGTTTTGAGACAGTAGTGAACCACAGGCAGTTGAAACTTCAGAAACAGATCATGAATGAGGGGTCAACAGTCTGCCTATACAACTGGTGAAAAATCACATGGTATGCATTTTCATTTACTTTAATACATCTGTCATTTGCTGCAAAATTAATTTTCTATCTTTGTCTTTTCTCCATGTAATAGTCCTAATATCCAGAGTATTGATCTTTCCTTCCTCACTTCCTTCACTCAGCTCCTAACGCTGTTCCTGGATCAGACTCTAGTCTGTACCGCAGCCTCCATCACACTCAGACTGGACGACGCCTCCTTAGGACTCCACAACCACACTCAGGGGTTGGCGATGTTTACCTGGGGCTAGGAAACAACAAAACTACACCAGCTATAGACTGGAAGTCCTGTAAAGACAAAGGCCTGTGCTCTGTTCAGGTTCTATACCCAGTGCAGATGGCAGTGGGGTGGAAGTAGGTCAGGAAGATCCGAGTTTACGTTCCAGCCGCACAGCCTGTGCGATTCACTCACTCTCCAAGCCTCATTTTTCTTCTTTGGAATGGCTACCTTAAAGAACTATTTGAGGATTAAATAAGACAATGCGTGAGCATTTCCCACTGTGGCAGGCACTGTCATGTGCTCCATACATCTAGTACTGTAAATGTCTGCTAGATGAGAAGAAAAGCTATGTGATGATATAGAGGACACATGATTATAAGCATTAAGTCAAAAGACTGAGATCTAGAAGCAAAACAAAGGGGCAGGGCAGCTTCTTCCAGGGGTAACAGCACTGTCCTGCAGGCAGCCCTTTCTACTTGAAAAGTTCTCAAAAGACATGGGAATGGACAATTGTCAGGAGCCACTGATTTACTGACCTGTGAGTTAGAAATTTAATTTAGCATATTGGGGTTGGGGAGAATGACACCAACTCCACCCTGAAGTAACTCTATTGTCACAATGGCCAATTTAGAGACCACAAAATGAACCAGTGAGCCAGAAGAGAGGCTTCTTCTACTTTATGAATGTCTTTCAGTAGAGAGAAGTGGGTGATCCCTGGTCTCGATGTTAATACCACTGACATTTGGGGATGGAGAATAGTTTGTTGTAGGTGCTGTCTTACATGTTGAAGGATGCTTGGCAGTACTTTGTATGCTATAATAATCCCAAAAATGTCTCTATACAATGAACACTAAATTTTCCCTAAGGGGGCAAAATTGTTCTTGATGGAGAATTACAGAGCCTGAACCAATCCTGACAGCTGTTGATTCTGTAAAGCTAACTGGCTGGCTGTTCTGTCCCTTAAGTCAAGAGGCAAATATAGCAGTGGATGGCCAGAGACTTTGTAGGATTCACAGACAGACAGATGTATTTATGCCAAATGATGAAAAGTGGACAGCTTAGACAGGGAACAAAAGCCCAGTGATGTGGCTGACAGGGAAATGAGGGGTAACGGCAAGCTCAGGCTGCAGACTTCCAGGGCATGAGAAGCAGGCTAATAGCATTAGTTTTAAAGAGAAAAACTGAGGTCAGAGGTCACCAACCTTGTAACACAGGAGACTGTGGTGCCACCAATGTCACTGGTTTGGTCATTGGGGCAGAGGAGAAGGGGTCCTCAGAGGGTGTGCTGAAGGCACTGGTGATCTGGGAGCACAGGGAGCTGATGCTCTCAGCCTCTCCCTCCACCTCGGGCACTGCAAGGCAAACAGAAAATGGCTCTGGACAGGAAATGGAGGAGTCCTGAAATATGACAGTACAGTGTAGGCTGCCCTTTCTCATTTTAACTCTTTCCTCAACCGTCAGGCTACACTATCAGCTTTAGTAAATGAATTAACACCTCAACTTTCAGACAGGACAGTAGAAAACATCAGTAACTCATGCACTAAGATTGTTTTCTCTGCAATCCCTATTTCTTCTCGAGACACTGGGAATTTGGTGGTTTTATGTGAGCTTTTGTATAGCTGGAAGATCTCTGCAACCCATCTGACTTTCACCCAGTTCCCAGAGGCTACAACCCAATCAAGTTCTAGAGCTGATAAACAATTGTTTCAGAAAAATAAGGTTAAGTCTAGATACAAAAGCTTTTCCCTGAGTAAATTAGGGCACATTACCATTCTCATTTTCTTTTCTCTTTTCTCCATGCCTCCCCTCTGTGTGTGTATATGTGTGTGTCCTAGAGTTTGCCCTGAATTTCAAGCTGGCCTTGAACTCAAGAGATTGGCCTGCCCCTGCCTTGCAAGTGCTGGGATTAAAGTCCTGTGCCACCATTGCCTGGCACTCTCATCTTTAAAGTTTCTAGTGGACTGAAATGTAGGATGCTAAAGACTCTTTAAATTCTAATTCTGGAAAGCCAAGCAGAAAGATTGCTTTGGCCTAAAGTTTGAGGTTCAAGTAATTTGAGATCCTGGAGGGAGAAGGGGAGAAGGAAGTGTGTAGGCAGGACGGGGTTCTGAGAACATTTCCTCATTACTGAGCAACAATTTACATGTACTGAACCTTTGCTCATCTGTGTAAAGAGAAAGATTTTGTGCCTCATCTGCCCCAGAGGGAGACTGCAATGAGGTCTTGAAGCACCTAGAGTTTCTGTTTTGAGGGTGCTGAAAGCTCAAGACTTGCAGCATCACCTAACTCCAAGTGCTCTAAGTCTAGTTCTATTGCCCACAGGTCTGTTTCTCTGTGCTCTCAGTGTTGTCAGGAGGAGTGCCTATTGAGCCAGAGCTTCCTCCTGGTCAGTTATGGAGATAACATGACTCATCTCAGAGGGATGGATAACAGGGCCAGTAAAAGCACCAACCAGATCTAACATTTTAGCTGTAGCACATATGATAAGGATAGAGCTTGCAGGCTGGCTCAGCTGAACTGAGGACACACAGACACACAGCGGCCATGAATAAATGAGTGACCATCTGCTTCTAATGAACAATAGACCTTAGATTTGTGTAAGAGAGCCATTTAGAGTTTCTTCCCCATGAAGCCACCCTCTCACAAATACAAAGAACACCTACCTATTTCTTCTGTTCCTTTGACAGTGCTATTAACCTGTAAATGTTTCTAAAGCCCATTTAATTCTCTGGGGTCCTATGAGCCCAGTAAGAATGGAAATTTGGAACCCTTTATGTATGGAAATAGGCTGGCTGAGAGATAGAACATCTATATCAGGACAAACCACAGCCTTTGTGGCTCAGGCTAGAAACTCCACTGTGGCTCTGTTACTACTGATGGAAGAAAAATTAATCATTCATGACCCTAGTTTGCTCTCATATGAAATGACACACACTATGACAGCTTCAGAGAGACAGGTGTGATTGACTTGGAGGGATCGGTGTTGTTTCTGACAGGGCTGGAGCACATTACCTGTATTTTTTATCGGGAAATCAGTCTTCCTCTGCATAGTGGAAGGCAACTCATTGATGCGTAGAGACAGCTGGCGTTTAAAGGGTGACATCTTCTGGCTAAGAGCAGGAAATCCCCGAAAAGAGCCTTGGCGAGCAAGCTGTTCAATTGGTGCATGCCGGCGTGGGATGGCATGAGGATTGTTCATCTCTAAAGAGGCAGTGGCATCGGGAGTGGGAGAGGTGGGAGAGGATGGGGATGGAGCAGTGTTGCCAGGAGCCACTGATGGGCCAACCGCTGTCTTGTCTGTCTCAGCTCAAGAAAACCAAAGAAAAGACCTTAGACCTTGGCAGTGACCTTCTAATACCCTGAGTTCTCAGAGCCGAGAGCTCAGAAGCCTCTTATTCTTTAACTCATCCACTTTCCCATGTTCAAATCTAATATATTATGACAGATAAAAGTTTAACGATACCCTGCTTGTTTTATCCTCTATTAAAACACAATTCCTAGCATCTACATAAATGCTCACAGCAAACAATAATTCTACTCCCATGGGATCCTGATGTCCTTTTCTGGTATGTAGACATACAAACAAACAAAATATCCATAAAATAAGTAAATACAGCTTTTTTTTTTTTTTTTTTTTTTGAGAGGGCTGGTTCAAGACAAAGTTTCTCTGTTTGGCCCTGGCTGTCCTGGAACTTGCTCTATAGACCAGGCTGCCCTTGAACTCATAGAGATCTGCCTGCCTCTGCCTTCCAAGTGCTCCATCACTGTCCAGTGAATATAAATAATCTTAAGACACAAACAACCCAGTTCCAATGGAATCCTCATGCAAGGTCCTTAGGAGAATGATGGAGTGTGGACTGCAGAGATGATCCAGTGGTGAAGAGTATGTGGTGCTCTTCCAGAGGACCTAAGTTTAGCTCCCAGCAGTCACATCACGTGGTTCACAACATCCTGTAACTCCAGCTCCAGGGGATCCAGAGACTCCCTTCTCAACTCCATAGGCACCTGCACTTACATATCACATACCACTCCCCATGTATACAAATTAAAAATGAAAATTAATCTAAAAAAAATGGTGAGTCATCTGGATGGCAAGCACACATGATCTGGCACAGGTCACAGATCGAATCAGAATTATGCTGGGGGCTTTCCTCCTGCTGTCTAGTCTTTAAAGCACAAGATGCTATGTGGGCTTCTGGGGGAAACTGTCATACAGTGTTACCCAGGTGTGGACCCTACAAGCAGCAATAGTGGCTGGTTAGGCAAGATGTGCCCACTGGTGCAATAATGCCAAGTCTATTATGGGGGTAACCAACTACTTTCTAGTTGGATTTGGGGCTCCTTCCAAAGGAGGAAGGTCATATCTGGTACTGTAAATCTAGAAAAACAAAACAAAACAAAACAAAACAAAACAAAACAAAACCTGTGGTTCAGAGACTGAGGAGATGGCTCATCAAGTGAAGTGCTTTCTTTGCAAGTCTGAGGATTGGAGCTTGGATCCTCAGGACCCAAGAGAATGCCTCCTGGGTATGGTGGTTCACTTGGGATTCCAGCACTAAAGAAGAGATGAGCCCGGCAGTGGTGGTGCATGCCTTTAATCCCAGCACTTGGGAGGCAGAGGCAGGTGGATTTCTGAGTTCGAGGCCAGCCTGGTCTTCAGAGTGAGTTCCAGGACAGCCAGGGCTACACAGAGAAACCCTGTCTCGAAAAACCAAAAAAAAAAAAAAAAAAAAAAAAAAAGAAGAAGAGATGAGAGGGATCCTCAAAGCAAGCTAGCCAGGTTAGACTATCCAAATCAGTGAGCTCTGGGTTCAACTGAGAGACCCTGTCTTAATGAGTAAGGTGGACCGGGCTGGAGAGATGGGTCAGCGATTAAGAGCACTGGCTGCTCTTATAGAGAGGACCTGGGTTCAGTTCCAAGCACCAGACACAGTGGATCACAGCCACCTGTACCTCCAGTTCCAGGGAGTCAACCACTTTTTCTGGCCTCTGAAGGTACAAGGCACACATGTGGCACATAGACATACATGCAAGCAAAACTCCCATAACACAAAAATTAAAATGTGAAACGTTATATAAAAAAGAGTAGAGTGCTAGTGAAGATGACTTGTGATCTTGGTCGTGGGCTTCCAAACACACTCTCACACATATGAGCCTTCACACAAGTAAAGACACCAACACTTAAGCACTCATCTCACACACAGAGATACGTGCAAAACCCCAAGGTCACTTCTGTAACTGAAGTACTCAGGATTATATCAGTATTGTAATATGCACAGTGCCATCATTACTTCTTGGATGCATCATAACCAGTGTTCCCTTTGTATCCCTAAACCCTAGGGCTGTGCTCTTCCTCAGATCTTAAGTCTTTGATGTCTCATAGAGAGAGAATGGATCAGAATTAAGTCTGTTCCAGGGACAGGAATGGGCAGGGAACAGGGACATTTCTCTGCAGCTTCTCCAACTTCTCTCTCACCTTCCCCAGAACTTACTATAATGGACAGCATAAATGGTTTTTAGGCCAGTCTAAAGAAGGCGCTTTTGTAAGATTTTTAGTTTTGTCCTTAGAGGTCTTCATATATTTCTAAGGAATCTGTCTGAGTGTATATTGTGGGCAGGGGTGGGGGTGCTAAAAACAGACCTGGGACCTTGAACATGTACGAATGCTCTGTCACTGAGTTTCAGCTGCAATCCCAAGGGTTCCTTTTGTCTGTAGGAAACTTGTCTCTGATAGCTTTAAATATAAACCTGTTGAGAAAATCTGCATTGAATAAACACATCACAGTAGAACACACTGTACCTTTCTTGGCATCTTGCAACTGTTTCATGATCTCCTCTCTTTCGGCTTGTTCAGTGGCAGTTGTGACACGGAATGATCCTTCTCTTGTAAAAGTGGTTCTACTGGCATCAAAGGTAGCAGTGACTCCACACTCCTTCTCCCGCTTCTGTTTACGCTCTAAACAGGCTGCGAAAGCGCAGCCCACGGCATGGCTCAGTCTTTCCCCCTGTAGAGAGCAGGTTTTGAAAGTTCTGAGAGAGTTACAGCACAAATAACTACATACAAACACAGCTGTTGCAAATTACAGTTTAAAATTAACATGACAAACTCTTTATATTCCCTCTAAGTTTTAACTCTGTGTGTGTGTGTGTGTGTGTGTGTCTGTGTATACGTGAACGAGTGAATACAAATATCCTCAAAGGCAGAGGTGTGGATCACCCTGGAGCTGAAGTTTCAGGAGGTTGTGAGATGCTTGAGAATATTGATTTCTTAAAATATTGATTTCTTAAAAGCACACATGCATACGCTCACACACGCGCTCACACAGGAACGTGCTTTTCTTTTAACCCCGGGTGTGGGGCATGGGGCTGCCTCAGACTGTCCCCAGCAGGTGACTATGATTTGCCTCATGCTCTACCATCGGGGTGATTCTGCCAGATGCAAACAGTTTCTGTAATATCGTGACATTTGGAATTCTGGGGACTTTTCAGAGGGTACATCAATGCCAGGACCCCAAGAGGTAGGCTGTCGGCTGGTTGCTGCTAGTCATGGTTTGTTAAGTAGCTGTGCGCAAAGAAGAAAGAAGAAATTCGGTATCATGATGACGAAGATCAAACTTACCTCAAGGAACTGGACATCCCTGATCAGTAGGAAGCAGTCTATTGATAACACGGCCCCCTTCCCCTCTATCCTATCTTCTTTCTTATCTACTCTTAGCAGATTGAAAGGGTAGAAAAGGGGTAGAGAAGGGTGGAAGAAGAAAGAATCCACAAACTAGTAAAAGACTGGCTACACTTGACTTGGGTGCTGGGGACAGAACTCAGTGTTAAGGTCAGGGTTAGGAGGGGATTCTCTGCAAAAGCAATATGTGCTTTTCATTACTGAGCCATTTTTCCAGCCTTCCAGTTGCTTTTTAAAAGGGGAATAGCAGGAATATTTGCCAGACAATTTTAATAAACCACTGGAGAGGAAGGAATTTCAGGAGGAGCTTGACTACACTACCAACAAGTCAGGGATGGAGGGTTTATAAACTTTAAAACTCTGGATTAATAAGGTCTCAAGTGCTAAGCCTAGTGGACATGCCTTTAATCTTGGCACTCAGGAGGCCGAGGCAGGCAGATCTCTGTGAGTTGGAGGTCAGCCTGGTACTGAGTTCCAGGACAGCCAGTGTTATGCACTGAGAAAGCCTGTCTTGAAAACAAACAAATATACAAACAAAGGAACTAGGAAAGCCTTGCCTTTTCCCCTTTCTAATGTCGGTATCAGTAGCCTTCCCCTCATAACTTCTGTGGTGGTTTGAATATGCTTGGCCCATGTTAAGTGACACTATTGGAGGTGTAGATTTGTTAGAGGAAGTGTGTCACTGTGGAGGTGGGGTTTTGAGGTCTCTTATACACACACACACACACACACACACACACACACACACATATCATACGTACGTACGTACATATTGTACACATACACACACATGCATGCACGCACGCGCATGAACACAACACGCGCATGAACACAAGTCTGGCCAATGTGATCCTGACTCTCCTCCTGGATGCCTTTGGATCAAGATGTAGAACTCTCAGCTCCTCCTCCAGCACCATGTCTGCCTGCCTGCTGTGATGCTTCTTGTCATGATGAACTGATAAGCCAGCCCCAATTAAATGTTGTCCTTTATTAAAGAGTTGCCCAATTAAATTAAAGAGTTGTCTTGGTCATGGTGTCTCTTCACATTAAAAAAAAAAAAAAAAAACCCTAACTAAGACAGAAGTTGGAACCAGGCACTAGAATATTGCTGTGACAGGCCTGAACACGCTTTTCTTTGGAGAAATGTGATGTGGATTTTGGAACTTTGGATTAGGAAAGCAGTGGGATGCTTTAAGTGGGGCTTCATGGGCCATACGAGTAGCAACATGGCAGACGGTGGTACTAAATGTGATTTGAACTGTGGGAGCCTGGCTCAGGAAGTTTCAGAGGGGAAGAATTTTAATATGCTGCCTAGAGAATGTTCTTGTGATTGTTTGGTGAAGAATATGGCTGCTTTTGCCCTTGTCTGCCTGAAGCTAAAGTATGAGATTCAGATTAATTGCTTTGACAAAGAAGTCTCAAAAAAGCCTAGCATAGATTCTGTCCTGTGGTTCATTCTTTTGATCAGCATGGAAAGCTTAGAAAGGAAAAATACAAAATATATGGTTCAAAGATTAAAGGGGTACCAAGAAGTGGGATGGAGCTAAATCCCATGTTCAAGGATATTAAACGGAATTAAGAGAGTGGTGACTTTGGGCCAAAATCCCATCCAGCTAGGCTTATTGTTTATGTGTTTGCAAATGAACAAGAGGACCATGTTCCAGCCCCAGCAAGCAGCAGAATTTGGTGACTTTGGCTACATGGCTCTGGCTTTACAGGCAAGAATAGAAGGAGTTACTGGGACAACTGATGCTGGTTAGGTGGAGCTAAGAAATTAGCAGTGATTAAGAAGAGACCAGCATTGCTGAGGTGAAATCTTCTGGGAAATATTTTCTGAGAGCACAGTAAGTTGTGTGTTAGAGATAAACCTTGTGCTGCAGCTGGACTTGGTACTGTGTAAGAATCATTCAGGTGGTACTGGTTCTGAAGACATGAAGGGGTCAAGGACAGCAGCTGAGGCTTGACACTGTGAGAGACCAGGAAAGGCCATTGGTGAAGGTGCAAGGCTTGGGCTTTGATCTCCAACACCACAAAAATATAAATGAATATAAATAAATCTCCATCCAAGTATAATGCCTATAATTTTAGCATTTACTGGGGCTGAGGTAGGAAAACATGTTTAAAGTGAGTTTGGGCTACAGAGCAAGGAGACATTGTCTCCAAACAAAAATCTATTTCTATGTGTTAATTTCTAGCATTGTCCAATCCTTCCTTCCTTTCTGTTCTGTGCTATGTTCATGTGAGTGTAGTTGGTATCATAGGCCCGAGGCATTGAATCTCCTGGAGCTGGAATTACAGGGGATCACAATCCTTTCTATATGGATACTAGGAATCAAACATGGCTAATCAAGAGAACACAAAAATCTATCGTTTTGGTTTTTTTGTTTGTTTGTTTGTTTGCCTTTTGCTTTTTTAAGACAGGGTTTCTCCTGTGTAGTCCTAGTGTCCTGAAACTCACACTGTAGAACAGGCTGCCCTTGAACTCACAGAGATCTATCTGCCTGCCTCTACCTCTCAAGTGCTGGTATCAAAAGTGTGCTCTCCCACTGCCTGGCCAAAAACTCTAGTCTTAAAAAACAAAACAAAAACAAAACAACAACAACAAAAAACCCCAACAAACTCTGCAAACATTTTACTGATAAAAAAGCTCAGTAATATGGTGACATCCTGTATCTGTGTCATCTCCTGTCATCTACCTCCAGTCCCCGGTCCCTTTGCTTTCTGCTTTCTTCCTTTGTGGTGCTGGGGATCTGCCAATGAGCTCACTAGGGCATCTGCTTCACTTTAGTGACTTCGGATCTTAGGCAATGGCTTTGCGTTCTGATTTCCAGCTCACAGGCTCAAAGCAAGCTTGAGAATTACTTGAGTAGCATCTTACAATAAAGGCACGTATGTAAGCAGCCTTAGCATCATGTTCTTGTTAAAAATGTAGTGGAAACTGCTTCACCGACATTAGCTGAAAGCAGCTCAGCTAGACTCCTCATGACAGCATATGCCATGCTGGACTTACCGTGTCTTTGACAGCCATGAAGCAATGACAGATCCATCGCCGAGTGGTGCCATCTCGACATATGTAAGAAAAGGCTCTGTCAAAGTTCCTATCTGGAGCGCAGAAAGAAACTTTTTCTATTGTCTGGTCAACTATGAGGTCCTAAAAAATGGAAACAGAAAGCAAGAAGGCTTGAGGTTATCTGGTCTTCTCAGAAGCAGCACAGGATGTTCATTTTGCAATGCAGGAACCCTACATAGGTTGTAACTTGATTAGGAAGCATCACTTGGCTCAAAGGGTTCCATAACTTTATCTCCATGTTCTCTTTCTCTTTTTCCTTTTTGTTTTTGTTTGTTTGTTTGTTTTTTGAGACAGGATTTTCTGTGTAGCTCTGGCTGTCTTGGAACTCACTCTATAGACCAGGCTGGCCTCGAACTCAGAAATCCGCCTGCCTCTGCCTCCCAAGTGCTGGGATTAAAGGCATGCACCACCACTGCCCGGCTCCAGATTCTGAAGTACGTATGTGTCAGTCCAGAGCTCTTCCACAGTAGTCGCCATGTTCAATTTGACAGTATGCATACTTAAACAAATGTTTTAAAAAACTCTTTGTTTATTTGCAAATACAGCAAAAACTTATGATAGTGAGTTCCCACTATATATTATACAAATTAGAATGATAATGCATATTATTTTTTTCCCCTTTCAAATAACTGTATCTCCATCCAGCAGAAATGTTTTAGTTCAAGTATTCTATTTTTAAGATGTCGAGTTTTCTCTTTTTCTGATTTCCTTCCTTCCTTCCTTCCTTCCTTCCTTCCTTCCTTCCTTCCTTCCTTCCTTCTCACCATGTGGCTATAGCTGTCCTGGAACTCAGACATCCTTCTGGCTCTGCCTCCCAAGTTGGGATTAATGGCACGTGTGTACCACCATGCCCAGCCCTAAAATTTCTATTTGCTTCTTTTTCAGAACTACTGAGATTATCTAGCTGTTTATTCAACAGTAGTACTTTTTCTTTCATATCCCTCAGTGCAATTTTAATGACCGCTTTACAAGTTCTGTCTGCTTCTTCTAGATTATTTTGGGGTTGGGTCTCTGCTTTCTCTGTGAGAATGAATCACAGTTTCAATTTCTTTGTATGCTAGAGATTGGTCCATCACCACAACATAGCTTCTTGCTCAAAGAAAGATTAGAAACCTGAAGTTCAGACTTCTATGTCTATACTAATTTGTGCAGATCATGGCATGATCTTGTCACAAGCACTAATTCCTTAATCCTTGATAATAGGTAAAAAATATAAGGGTGGGAAAATGGATCCAATAGTGATAAACTGCCAATTATAGTGCACATGGTGGCTCACACCTGCAATCTCAGAACTTGGGGAGGCCAGGCCAAGAGAACTGATACACATTCAAGGCCAAACTGGGTTGCTGCATAGCAAACTCAGGACAAGACTGGACTACACAAAGAGACCGTCCCCCTCCCTCCCCCAACTCAACTAACCTATCCATCAGCCAACATGGAAAGAACCGAGTTCATAAATGTAGGTGCTAAAAAAGTAGCCACCAGAGGGCACATCAGTTTCTAAATACAGTGAAAAACAAACACATAGTCATGAGAATGACAAATTTGCTTGGTATGGTGGCACAAGCCTGTTATCCCAGCACTTGGGAGGCTGACCCAGGGGAACTGTTAGATTAAACTCAGCAAGACCTTTCTTTCTTTCTTTCTTTCTTTCTTTCTTTCTTTCTTTCTTTCTTTCTTTCTTTCTTTCTTTCTTTCTTAGATTTGTTTATTTATTTTATGTATGTGAGTACACTGTGGCTGTCTTCAGACACACCAGAAGAGGGCAGCAGATCCCATTACAGATGGTTATGAGCCACCATGAGGTTGCTGGGAATTGAACTCAGGACCTCTGGAAGCACAGTCAGTGCTCTTAACCACTGAACCATCTCTCTAGCCCCAGCAAGACCTTTTTTCAAAAATAAATTTCATCTAAAAAATGTATTAAAAGGATACAAGTTTAAAAATATACTTAAAATCTCTACTGCTTAAAAATGTATTAAATTTAAGTTTATAAATATTTTTAGCTTAAAAAAGGTCAAAGGTCTGAAATGTCATTACATTAAGCCATTTAAGAATCATTAAACTTCTCATCACACCTGTTGTTGACTTGCATAACTTCATTCAAATTAACTTCTGGTTAAAAAGCATTTCCTGACTTTAGGTCTTAAGAAAATTTATTAATGATTAATTGGCCACACATATCTTGGGTGTTTCAGGTCACTTTCTCTCAAATACTGAGTGCTACCTAGAATACCGTGTGGACCTACAGCAAACCTAGCCTCTTGTGCTGACCACTCTCCCCTCCCGCCCCCACTCCCCTTGAGCTCTCAGCAGCTGACTTATCAAGCCCTAAGACACTTCCTTAAGGAACGAGGGCAAACTTAACATGTGCCCTGTCATCTAAAAAAATTACAGTAAAAGATACATCACCTTTTATATTCAAAGATCTGAAAAAAATAAATATAGAACAAAAATGGAACTCATATTAAACATTAATGCTTGGTACATAAAATATGCTACATCAAGTGAACAAATGCTGAGAGACTATGTTCATAGAGTAAACGAGTCACTAAATAGGTTCCTGGACGTTAGCGCAGTGTCTCAAAGGCTGTACTTTGGACACAGTGGCAGGATATTATAGCACTACTACAGCAGCTTAATGACATCTTATCACTAGAGATAAATCACCTGAGAAGTGACATTTAAAGTCACAAAACTCTTACCTTAGTTTTCTCATCCACAACTCTGAGGCCATCCGCTGACACCCACAAAACGGCCTTCACCGCTTTCTTTCCCGTCTTTTAAAAGATAAAGGGGAGGGAGGAGATACATACATACATAATATTAAAAAGAAAATGAAACTCAGAAAATACAGATTTTCATCTTCAAAAAGTCACAAGCAGAGAGGAAGTCCAACTTCAGGATGGATGCCCAAAGCCAGATACTCAAACCAAACTGCAGAGACATTCAGGAAAAGCTATTACTTCAGAAATACAACACAAAATTGTAAGATAAACTAGGTAAGATAAAAAGTAAGGTAGAAGAGACAGATAAAAGTAAAACCAAGGTAGCACATTCCAGAAAAGGCAAAGAACTCACTAGAAGACTAGAGTCTTCACCCATTTAAAAACTCAGCTGAGAAAACTAAGAGTCTGATAATAATAAATACATAAGGAGTTACACCATAAGGAGACCTGCAGGTACAGAGAGTGACAGATAAATCTCAATCAGCTCTGAACCATTCTGCTATCCTCTGAAAACTGGTGTGTGACCCTTTGTCACTTGAAATTTTCAGTTAAAAATGGCAAGAAACCCTAATTATTCTATGAACAATCCTTAAAAAGTAATTATTTATCCCCTCAAGATTAACAATGATAAAAAAATAATTATTTATGTATATTATGTTTAAGGATGTTTTGTGTGCATGTATATCTGCACATCAGAAAAAGGAATCGGATCCCATGGGATGAGAGTTATGGACAGTTGTGAACAGACATGTAGGTTCTGGGACTAACTGCTGAGCCATTGTTCCAGCCCCAATTTAGACAAGTTTTAAATTTGACATTAAATGCACGGAAACATTCTGAGGGCATAGGAAGATTTAAAATTTGCAGCTAAGATAAGGGTTGGTTTTGTTTTTTTGAGACAGGGTTTCTCTGTGTAGCCCTGGCAGGTTGGCCTCAAACTCAGAAATCTGCCTGCCTCTGCCTCCTGAGTGCTGAGATTAAAGCCTGGGGGAATGGCAAACAAGAATCATTTTGAACGAGCTGATCACTTACTCCTTCTTTGAGGAAATACAATAGTACTTAACGTTCTTTCTCAACTTGCCTGTGGATATAACTAAATTAAAACAAATAAAGGTTGAGTGTGGATATCAGATTGTCATAGAAGTGCAGACCAAAGGGAATCTGGTGCTAAACTTGGGCCAGCAGCTTCTAAAAGGACAAGGAACAACAGAACTGCTACTCTCCTTTCCATGTCCCCAAGCCCAGGAATCCTGGTTGTGGAAGTATGCTCTTAGTTTAAAAAGCCACTAGAACCCACTCCAGGCTTGTCAGCACCACTGCCACCACCACATACTGGGTGAGCATCTGAAACTTTTTAGCAACTGCAAATACAAGACCACCCCACACAGCACTGAAAAGCAATACTCCAAGAACACATACTATCAAGGCAAATGGCACAAAAGTCTGGGACTCTGATAATATCTCAGTACAGGTTGAAAGTAGACTGGGCATGAAGCAACAGGAGAAAACCAGGAAGAAAGGCCTCATATATGTTCTAGGGAACTGGATCTTAACTCTTTGGGAAACTGAAAGCTACTGAAAAAAATTAAATACAACAGCTGATTTGCATTTCTGTTCTTACTTATCACATCTGGTTTCGTGTTTCAGAAAACTCACTGGGGTCAGCTCTTTCCCTCTACGGTGTCATCCTGGAGATTAAACTTAGGTCATTAAGCTTGGCAGCAAGGACCTTTAACCCACTGAGCTATTTCATCAATGCTAAGATTTGCATTTTTAAAAAATTCTTATTTTTAATTGCTCTATACACTTATTCATAGGTCTGTGCCCGTCAGTGCAATGTCTGAGGATGTCAGAAGGTGGTTTTGGATCTTCTGGAGTGTCAGTTATAGGCAGTTATGAGCTGCCTGAAGTGGGTACTGAACTTGGTTCCTCTGGAAGAGCAGCAATGCTCTTAACTCAGCCATCTCTCCAGCCCCTAGATTTGCAGTTTTAAAACACCACTTTGCAGCAGTGTACATGAGGTCAGATAGAGAACAAGCAAGATTCTAGCAAGAGAGAATAAGGATGGAGCTATCTTGGCTGAGATTGCAGAGGTGATTTTATACAGTATAGGGGAGGGGATGGATTCCTGTCTTGTGTCATTGAGTGAAAAAGTAACTATGGTTAGAGGAAATTTCAGGAAGTCTAAGGTGTCTTTCAAGCATCCGGCTATGTAGGGTTCAGCAGACAACTGAATATACAGTCATTAAAATGACTTGGTTATTATTTTATTTGTACCTAAGGAGTTATGGTTGTGTGTCAAATTGACAAGGGATGGATTGTGACGGTTATTTTCAGTTGTCAACTTGACTATATCTAGAATGAACTACAATACCAAACTTATAAAGATCTTGTGAAAAAAATGAAAGAAAAGCTTAGGTCTAGGCATGATGGCACACGCCTTTAATCTCAGAAGACAGAGGCAACCACAGACAATGTATTCACAGGCATAGACCTATGCACAGACATATAGACATAATTAAAAAATATCTCAGAAGACAAGGCCAGCCTGGTACAGAGTAAATTCCAGGTAAAGAAAAGTTTAGGTCCAGGCATGTGGTATATACCTACTTGCTTAAATCAAACACTAGTCTAAAAGTTGCTATGGCTAGGCATGCCTGAAATCCCAGCACTCAGGAGGCTAAGGCAAGAAGATCATGTGTTGGAATGAGATGAATTACATAACAAATTCCATGCCAGCCCAATGTAAGGAAGACTCTATCTTAAAAAAAAAAAAAAAAAAAAAAAAGGCCAGGAAAGATGGCTTAGCAGTTAAGAGCGCTTGATTTTGGCCAGGTGGTCCTGGTGGTGCCTGCCTTTAATCCCACCACTTGGGAGGCAGAAGCAGGTAGATTTATGTGAGTTCAAGGCCAGCCTGGACTACCGAGTGAGTTCCGTGACAGCCAGGGCCTTAAATAAAAAAAAAAATAACAACTGACCTTAGGGAAAGGAGATTAGCTTTAACAGTGCAGACAGGTCCTGTACAATCAGTTGACAAAGAAAGCCTACTTTGGTCTGTAACACAGGAATATTGTCTGAGTTTCCAGTCTGTTAGCCTCAAACTTCAGACTTGCTGCATGCATAAACTCATGAGCCAACTCTTAAAAATACTCTATCTTACACAGATTAACTCACAGACATGCATGTGCACCCATGTTCACCTATCATCAAGCTGGCATCTCTAGAGGACCTGACTGGCAGTGAAATGAAAGTTAGATCAGAATGGGCTGAGAAGTAAATGAAACGTCATAAGATTCTATGAACATAAAATACACTCTTTAAAAAGCTTTGATCCCAGCAACTGACAGACAGAAGCAGGCAGGTGAGTTCAAGGCTAGCCTAGTCTAGAAAGCAGCCCTCTTTGTCTCAAAACAAACAACTATGACATCAACAACAGGCTTGACGTGGTGCTAAATGCTTGTAATCTCTGTACTAAACAGGTTAAGGTGGGAGGCATCCATAGCAAGACTATGCTTTAAAAAAAAAAAAAAGGCGCTTTTCCATAAAAAGTAGCGTTATATACGGGGCAAGAAGGTGGGCAGAGGACCAAAGGATGTCTACAAGACTGTGAAAAGTGAGTATGCACTTGCTAGTTAGTCTAGAAACATAAAATGAATCTGGATTCAGTGCTACTATTTAAAAGCTAAGCAAGGGATATAGTTTCTATTTCTTCATGTGCAACATACAGGTACATGTGTTAAAAGGATTAGAGACTATAGACAGTACCTGGACTTTAAAAAGGTAAAAAGGTAACATGGCAGCCATCTATCACCACTATTTTACTGCCACTGCTAATTTCTTTTAAAGTTGTGCCTTCAGGTGTACTAAGTTAAGGACATTAGTTTTTCTTTTTTTATGTTTAAAGAATGCTAAATAGGCAGCTACCCAATGACAGAAACAGCTGTTAAATGGCCTAGAGAGTTCTTAGCATGTTCACTGCAGATTCACTACTCATCACGCTACACTACTTTAGTATTCAGCATTTTCAGCAACAGATAGCAAAGGTTAGCAATTGAAGGTGGGGAGAAATAAGTCACTTTAGAATTGTTCTCCTTGATAGATTCCTTACAATATTCAGAAATTTTCTAAAATTCACTCATGGCTCAATTTTATGGTTATGGAAACAAAAATTATAGTAATGTAATATATATAAGACAATCGGATTCTGGAAGAGGCAGTGTCCAGCTGTGAACCCACCAGTGAGCCCATCAGGTTCCCATGGACAGTCCCACAGATGGTCTTGTGGGACACAAAACCAGATAGAGTTGTGACTGTGGAAAGAGATCTGTAAGAAAGGAGTGGGTGGGCAGTAAGTGAGGCTGGGAAACCAGAGTGCATTATATGATGTTGTTAAATAACAAAACCTACTAATAAAAAAGGTAACAGAATGAGAATGAAACGTAGGGCTTACTTGTGGTAGAAATACTTCCTCCAAAAAGTGCCTAATTTAGACACTAATAAACTGTGGTACTGGTACTGTCCATGTGAGAACTTAGGAATGAGTTCATTCCTGTCGTTACAACAGTCTGGCTTGGGAGTCATTTCAAGGTTACAGGTGGAACTCAAACTGTCTAATGCTGCCATCAAGCATTTCATACTAAAGACAAAGAAAGCTTCATACTAAAGACTAATCTTGCCTATTTTCCAAAGGAAGAAAATGGACCTAACACAGACAGAATTTTAGTAACAGAGTTTAGTAAAATCTAAGCAAAAGGATCAAGCTAACCTATGAGTGAAAAATGACTACTGAAAGGTAGAGCTTTCAAGTAGCCACTTTACTCGCTAAATACCCACCCTGAAATTAAAGAATTAATATCTGTTTTAAATTTCATTATGAGTAAATCTTTTAAATTTTAATTTCTTTCTTTCTTTTCTTTTTAAGACGAAGTTTTACTATGTAGTCTAGGCTGGCCTCAACTCTGTTAATCTAAACCCATATGGCTACTTAAGCAGTCTCTGACACTGAAGAAAACTACTACTGAGTCAACTGTGGATCACTAAAGCCACTGTGGAGACCTGCTGCTCGTCAGAAAAGTGGACGTTTTGTAACTTTTGTCTGTTTTGGAGACAGATCTTGCTCCCCTTGAACTCTCTATATAGCAGCTGGCCTTGAACCTGTGATTCTCCTGTCTCAGCCTTCTGGGATTAGAGGAGGGTGACAGATCCCATGCCTGTGTGTGGAGTGTTGGGACTAAACTTATGCATGACAATCAGCACTTGGCCAACTGAGCTTTACCCCCAGCCCTTCAGAGTGATTAAGCAGAAATGACTTTTTAAAATCAATTGAAAGCCAGTGATCACAGTACACTGGTGACAACCTTTGTAGACCAGAGGAGCCTTCCATTGTTTTCATGTGACACACTGATACTAAGCTGGAAGAAACGAGTTACACTTACAGGAATGGGTTTACATTGTCTAAATCAGGGACTGGTACTTTCTCTGTGAAGAGCCATGTAGCTAATACTTTGGGCATTGTCAGTCATACATTCTGCATGGCAACTCCTCAACTGTCATTGTAGCACAAAAGAAGCCACAGGTAACATGTGAACAAATGGGCATGGTCTACTTACAATAAAACTTGATTTTCAAAGACAAATATGGTGGGCTATGCTCTGAAGATTTTTTCTAGAATGTAGTCATTAGCTGAATCTTTTTAAAGATTATTTATCATTCTGCCTCTCTCATATTTATAACCTATCCAATATTTTAGACTATGACTCACATTTTAGGTCTAAACCTAAAATTCTATGATTCCTAAGATCACTAACGAGGTAAGAACCCATTGCCATAAACAGAATTTATTATTTGGAGACAAGATGGGTTAGCTTAGCTTAGGGGAGCTAAGGGTAAAAAGGATGCACGGTGTTCTCATGTGAGCCAACGGAAAGAGATGCCATGAAGGCCCAGGAAACCAACGTGGCACAGCTATCAAGTTTCCAGAAGCAGCACCTACACTCAGACAACTCAGTCACCACAGAGTAATAATGACATAGTAGCTAGGCAATCATGATGCCAGGTGCCTTGTAATAAATAAGAGAACTTTTTCCCATAGGGAACTTGGATTTAGCTGTTGTTGTTTTAAATTTTATTTAAAAAGTAAGGGAAAAGGCCTTGACGTCACTAACCTGGTAATCAAACGTCTTGAGGAGAATGACATGCTGAACAAATATACGAATACTCTCCAAAGCAATAAAGGGATAGAAACAGGACTTCCCCCCAGATTGGAGGTTGGCTCTATGTCTAATGGCTATTTCATTAAAAGTTCCCATTCTTTTCCAACTACGTTAACAGAAACCCCGTCTGCAGCCTCAGCCTCGGTGAGGCCTTCATTATAATTTCTCACATCTAAGTTTCCTTTCTATTCCAGCAGCATTTGTTACTGTGGAAAACGCTGGTAATGTTTCACTAACACTGAGTGACTCTGCATTACAGAGTGAACTTGAGAGTATACGCGTCATTTACTCATCCACTAAACGTGAATAGTGTAGAGTACAAACTAAAGGCCACGTCCTACTCTGGGCACTGAGAATTCCACTACAAACATAATAGGTGAAGATCTGTGTCCTCAGAGAATTTAGGTTACAGTGATAAAGAGACATGAAAACAAATACAGAAAGTGTATGGAACGACAATGGGGTAACAGAAAAATAAAGCTGGGAAAGAAACAGGGAGCATGTGTGGAGACAATTGGGAGTGGGACTTTAAGACAGTTGTAAGTAAATGCCTCATTTCGATAAGACTTTTGAGAAAGAAAAAGATGAGGAAGTGAGTCATGCATATCTATGTCTGGATGGTATGTGTTCCACAGAAGTTACAAAAATACAAAGGCCCTGATATAGGAGCGTGCCTGGTATCTTTTTTGAAATTATTAATAAATAGGGTAGGATGACATGAGAGGAACAAGGACAGAGGGAATATCTCTACTATGACCTATAAGGTCCAGAAGATTCTTTGGTAAAGACATTACTGCTGAGGTTGGTATTAATCACGAGGCAGAATTAAATAGAAGTGGCTCCAGAACCTGTCTTGGATTCCTATGCTACACCATTTCTATGACAGAAATACCAGTACAAAGGTCAGAATACCTGGCATAACACGATATTGGGTGACATCATCTATGGAGAGTTGCAATGCAGAGAAGAACCCGTAACTAAGGAAGTAGGCAGAGACCTCAGGAAAGCTAGGGGTCTACGAGTCGCTGTACTCCAGATGAACAATGTTTCTGGGATGAGGGTGATACGCACTGCAGTGACGTGAAAGGCTTGAGAGGAGCAGCTGTACAGAAAAGCTAGAGGCCAAGGCAGCGGGGGTGGAGGTGGGGGTGGGGAATAAGTGAGATCCAGACAACAAGATGGCAGATGGAGATACCAAGACAGTTTTCTAAAAGTAGGTTTTATCTTTAGGGCAATCTACTGGAGAAAGAACTACTGAGGACGGAGGGTCTGGAGTAGGAGCTGAAACAGTAAGAACCACTGGAAGCTGGGCATGGGGAACATGCTTGTCAATCCCAGCACCCAGGGCAGAGGCAAGAGGATGAAGTCAGCCTGCCTTACCTGGAGAAGTCCTGTTTCAAAACCGAACCAAAAGGAAGAAGCAAGAACATACGGGCGCAAGTTAGAGACAGGCAAGTGGATGTGACTCTGAGACTGAACCCAGAATTCCCCTCACACCAGGCAAGTGCTCTACTACAAAGCCACAGGCCTCAGCCCTGCTGGGTCAGTGAAGTAGGAAGCAAACTGAAAAAATGAACAGAGTAAGAAATTCTGAAAGGGTTCCTCATTTTTTTTTTTTTTTTTGTGGTGGTAGTTTTTTTTTTTTTTTTTTTTTTTGTTTTGTTTTTTTTTTTTTTTTTCTCACTATGTAACTTCTGCTATTCTGAAACTCAGTATGTAGACCAGGCTGGCATCAAACTTACAGAGATCTATCTGCCTCTGCCTCCCAAACACTGGGAAATTCTGAAAGCTTAAAAAAAAAAAATCAAACCAAAGAAGTATAAAAGTTACCTAAAAACAAGAGAATAACTGTGTTATGAAGATCAAAATGTCTTATTCATCTTTGTTAGGAAAAGATGGTACACTCCCCAATATGTTTTATATACTAAAGCTGACTTGAAACTTGAGAACCACTGAGATGTTATGAATATAGTGTATATTATGTGAAGACTTTTGAGAATTAATAATTTACCCCTTAAATCTAAAAAAGGTCAGTGACCAGGACCTTTAAAAGACCAATTGATCACAGCATAAGAAAAAAAAAAAAAAAAAAGACAAAAAGCAAATATGTATATGTGTGTGTTTGCGCGTGCGCAGAAGACAACTTTAGGTGTCATCCTCAGAAACACTGTCTGCATCTTCGAGAGAAGGTCTTTCACTACTCTGGAACTCACTAGTTAGGCCAGACTGTCTGCCCAGTGAGTCCAGGAATCCTCTGTCTCTGCCTCTTCAGCACGGGTATTATCAACGTACGTGTGCTATCACACCTAGCCTACATTTTTTACATTTTCAAACTCAGATCCTCATGCTTGTTTTACTGACTTAAGCTATTTTCCCAGTCCCAGAAATATACTTTCAAAAGGAAAAATAAAGCACATCCTAAAAAATATCTAAGAATACAAGCCATGCAGAGGTAATGATGGAGCAGAAATTGAGGGAATGGCCAATGACCAGTCCAGTTTGAAATCCATGCCACGGGAGGGAGGTCACCCCTGACACTAATGATATTCTGTTATACTTTCAGACAGGAGCCTACCATAACTGTCATCTGAGAGACTTCACCCAGTAACTTATGGAAACTGATGCAGAGACCTGCAGCCAAACACTAGGCAGAGCTTGGGGAATCCCCTATGGAAAAAGGAGAGGAAGGGCTGAAGGAGCCAGAGAAGACATATAAAATCAACTAACCTGGGCCCACAGAGACTGAACCAGCAGAGAGAGAGCATGCATAGATAAACCTAAGCCCTCTGCAAATGTTATAACTGTGCAGCTTGGGCCTTCATAAGAGACTCCTAACAGCAGGGGCAGGGGCTGTCTCTGACTCTGCCTTTGGGTCCCTTTCCACTAACTGGGCTGCCTTGCCTAGCCACAACAGAAGGTGGGCCTAGTCCTACTGCAACCTGATATGCCAAGGCAGGTTGATATCCATGGGAGGCACCCCCTTTTCTGAGGAAAAAGGGATGAAAGGATGGGGGGAGGAGAGGTGAGAGTGAGAGGCTGGGAAGACAGAGAAGAGGGAAAGCTTCAATATGGTTGTAAAGTAAATAAATTGATTACTAAAAAAATTACCTAAAAAGAAACTGGAGAATATAAAATTAATGTAAGGAAGAATTCAGGAATTTAAAAAACAAAAAGAAAAAAGGACCCAGAGGCTGGGGAGACAGCTCATGACTAATTAAAAAGTTAAAAAGTAACTTGTACAAATACCATATTCTTATTAATCATTATAGGTCAGAAATAAATGACATAAAGCCAAGATAGGTTTGTAAACTTAGATTCCTACAGAGATCAAGGCAGGTATAATGACCAGCAAGTCAGACTGAGTGAAGGCACCATGGCGTCACTGGGGCTGTGAGGAAGAGCAGTCCAAGGCTCAGCTGCTAACTCAAGCTACCTGTCACACAGAATGCATGCTGTTTTCTCTGGGATAAGCTGGCTTTCATGTTAGAGTACTTGGTGTCTGAAATATCTCCAAGTGCTGAAATCCACATCTGTGCTCCTCTTCCTCCCCTTGAGCAGTCTGGTGTTCTCTGTGCTACAGACTTCTCCATTCATTACAGTTAAGAAGACCTAAGCAAAGCAAGCCAGTGCTTTTCAATGAGATGATACTGACCTGGGGTAGGTCAATGGTATCTGCATCAAGTTTCAGAAAAGTTTTTTTGCATATGGGAAATGGATTAAGTAGGCAAGCTCTTGAACTTGTCTTCATATGTTGGTAAAGTGTAGTCTCATGAACTACCAGCATATCCACCCAGCTATTGTAAGCAGCAAACTAGAAATCTGGTCAGGGCATATCTTAAGCTGTAAAGCACAATATAACCACTGGTAAATGGCATAAGAAGAGACCTAAGGAATAACCTACGTATTTACATCTACAGAGTTGTTTCTCTCATAAAATGGGATAGAGACTACTTATACTTAGCTAGTAAGATTTCTCAAATATATTAATATTATAAGCTCCTTTCAAATGTGTAAGTGGCAAGTAGCTCCTTGGTAATAAAGTATTTGTTTAACACGGCAGCTACACTGACAGATGTGCATATAACAAGCTCTCAAAAGCTGAGTACATTAGGGACCACAGAGAGCAATTAGCTAGTTTGGGAGAAGCTCAGGTTCAGTTTCTCCTCCATTTCTTTTTAGATGTTCATAGTACAATTCTTTAACTGATCAGATGTGTATGATTTTATTACTGAAATTTCTAGAAGCACTGTTGTCACCGTGGAGGTAAGCAAGAGTGGTTGGATCAAGAAGTGAAATTGAGGAAGAAGGTGGCTTTTTGGCTATGACTAATGAATCTGAAATCAAGTCTAACTTCTTTCACCTACTTTTATGCAAGTGTGTGGTAGAAAAACTACTACTGTTCTCTTTATTATGCAACATTAAATCATATAGGCTCAAAGACTAGACAGCACAGTAATTTATGAAGAGACATAATAACAGAAACTCCTTACCACCTGCTGTGTGTACTGAGTTTTGCGACAGGCTGGCTAGCCTCAGAGTTAATATGTAGATGAGCCTTGAACTCCTGATTCTTCTTCCTCCACCTTCATGTGCTAGAATTAAAAGTGTACACACAATACTATCTCTCTTACCATTGTGTGTCTTCCTAGGGATTGAACCTAGGCCTTACACATGCTAGGCAAGTGCTCTACCCTGAGCTATGCCCAATGCCTACTTTTTACTTACCTGAGTCAAGGTCTTGCTAAAGTGCCAATTGTTCAATTACTCTACCTGAACAGATAGGATTACCTGTGTGCCAACATGCCTGGCCCCTCAAATTCTAATGTATAAGATTCTTCATTTTTAGGGCCGCTGAGAAAGTTTAGCAGACTAAGGCACTTGCTGCCAAGCCTGATGACCTGAGTTCCATTCCTGGGGACCATGTATTGAAAGGACAACCATATTCTGACAGTGCCTTATGGTACAAGCACAGGCACAGGCACGTGCGCTCGCGCACACACACATACACACTACATGTAATAAAAAAGTTAAAAACATTAATTTTTGGCTTTTGTTAAACAATAGCCTATTATATTAATGTAGGGAAGAATGATAACACCTGGTATGGTCTGAATATGCTTGGCCCTGTTAGGAGTTGTGGTCTTGTTGGAGTAGGTATAGCCTTGATAAAGGAGGTGTGGCCTTGTTGGGGGAAGTGTGTTACTTGGGGATGGGTGGGCTTTCAGACCCTTCTCTTAGATGCCTGGAAGATAGTAGTCTGCTCCTGGCTTTCTTTGGATAAAGATGTAGAACTCTCAGCTCCTTCTCCAGCACCATGTCTGCCTGGATGCTGCCATGCTTCCTGCCAAGATGATACTGGTCTGCACCTCTGAACTATAAGCCAGCCCCAACTAAATGCTGTTCTTTATAGGAGTTGCCTTAGTCATGGTGCATCTTCAGAGCAATGGAAACCTTAACTACAACACCTGGAAACCCCAGAAGGCTCAAGAGTAAAGAACAGTGTCTCAGTTAAAGCACATCCCTGGTGATGTTGTAAGTAATGCTTTTTTCTTTCTTCTTTTTGAACAAAACTGGGCTTACTGTAATTTTATAAATTGTATAACAAAATTGTTCTGCTGTAAGAAGGGCCCTCCCCATAACATAAGCATAGTTTCTTTAATTTAGAAGCAGAGTCCTGGCTGTCCTGGAACTTGCCATGTAGACCAGGATGGCCTCAAAAAGCACTGAAAAACTTGGAAGGTTTATTTTTATTTAATGCACATTGAGTTTTTTGCCTACCTGTATGTCTGTGTACCATGACAGTATCTACAGTATCTATAGAGGCCATAAGAGGGTGTCAGACCCTGTGAAACTGGAGTTATAAACAGTTATAAGCTATGATTTGGGTGCAGGGAACTGACCCCAGGTCCTTGAAAGTACAAGTGCTCTTAACTGCTGGGTCATCTCTCTAGCCCATGAAAATAATTCATATAGTCATATATGTTCATGGTCATCAAGTTAAGATTGCTTAGTATTTTTAAGAAAATATTGTGGGAATAAAGATTTGTTTTATTTTTTGAAGCTATGCCTTGCTATTGTAATACTAGCTAGTCTAGAACTCACTGCATGGCCAAGGCCAGATTTAAAGTTATGGCAATTCTCCTGCCCCAGTGTCTCAAGTGCTAGAATTACAGGTGTGCACAATACCTGGTCACTATTAAAAAGATCTCCAAATAATCTAAGTGTGATGGTACAATGTCTTTAATTCCAGAACTCAGGAGGCAGCAGCAGGTGGATCTGTGAGTTCAAGACCAGCTTGAACTATATAGCAATTTCCAGGGCAGCCAGGACTATATAACAGAGACCCAATATCAATAAGCAAACAAATAAATAAAAATCTCTAGGTTAAAATGAAATGTTAGGAACAGCCATGGTAATGTGTAGAAGGCAAGAGCACCGTGAGTGGAAGACTAGGCTCTTAGGTATTTAAGGACTGCCTGATTAACAAGATGCTGTCTCAGACAGAGGGAGGGGTAAAATGGAGAGGCAGAGAGAGACAGCTCGAGCTCAGTGACACAGTACTTGCTTATCATGCTCTAGGTCCTGGGTTCCATGAGCTGGTCTAAACTACTGGGAAAAAGTAGTTCTTGAAACTGTAATAAAAAAGTGATTTACTAGAAATAAAGTCCAAAGACAACTATGACTCTTTAAAACCAAAGTTGAATGGCTAGGGATATAGAAAACCAAAGTTGAATGGCTAGGGGTATAGCGCAGCAGGTTGAGTGCTTGCCTAACGTGTGAGTCTTTGCGGCGCTAGATAAGAGGTACACTCCCTTTGGTAACCCCAGCACTTCCAGAGGCAGGAGAATTAGAGGTTCAGGTGGTCTTTAGCTAGAAAGCAAGTTCTAGGCCATCCAAGGATGTAAGAGACCCTGTCTCAAAACCCCAAAATAATAGCCCCTTCCATCTCTCCTGCTCCAAGAGAACTGAAGCCTGGCAGCACAGGCCGATATTCCCAGCTATTTAGGAAGCTGAGGTAGGAGGAGCATCACTAAATCCAGGCCAGCAAATTAATAAGATCATGCCTCAAAATAGAAAGTAAAAAAAGGCTGTGGATACAGTTCACAGGAGCACTGGCCTGGCACATGCAACCCCACAGTGACTGTATAGCACAGTGTTTAAGGGAACAGACTCTGGAGATAGATTATCAAGATTCAATCCAAGCTCCTATCACTTACTGGATTTGGAATTAAGGAAGCCATTTGAACTCTGAAACTTCAGCTTCCTCACTATATAAATGTTATTTAAAGATTAAAATGATTCATAAGTTTTTTATATGCCATATAAACTTAGCATTGTGGCAGTTAGAATCTGAGATTACGTTGGCCCGTGACATTGGTTGTGAGCTACCCAAGCGGGTGCTAGGAACCAAACTCAGGTCCACTGTAAGAGCAGCAAGCTCTTTTAACACTGGGCAGTTTGGAGACAGAACCATGGGCCTTATGCAGGGTAATGCTGGGCAAACACTACTACTGAGGGACACCCCAGTCCTGGTACTTCCGAGGGAGGATCTGAGCAGTGAACAAGGTCACTAGAAAAGGCAAGGATACTTAAAAACAGAGCATCCATGCAGCAGATTTTGGTAGACGATTAGTTACAACCGACTTTCCTAGATCATCAATACAGGTTAAAGATCACAGCAGGATCTTCAAAGGTAAGTTTATGTATTTTCACAATTTATTCCCCTGAAATTTAACTTAGATTAAAAAAATATATTGAATGTAAATTTTGGGGTACCTTAAATTTTTACCTAAATCTAGTATTTCTTTCTACTTCTGTCAGTTTGGGGCCCTAATTAAAATCTACCTGTTAAAAATATAGACAACACAGTAACAAAACAGTTTTGAAAGGTCACATAGCATTTACCTAATAGCAGATGTTAAAGAGATCATTAAAAAAAACTTACTTTTTTATTGGGTTTTCCTAGAAATGAGATTTAGTATCAAAAGAAAAACGTAATACCATAGACAACAACTAATTCATTAATTTTTATATATAGTAAGATCTATTTCTGATTTGTAAAGAAATCAAGGTTTTATTCTTTTAACAAGTCAGTGCTGACCTGGGGTGTAACTCCTTATATGAATAAGCACAATCATGGCATTAAACTTACTTTTCCAAAGAAGCCTTTGAAGAACTTCCTTTCCTGGAGGAACAGGGGACAAGTCGAGTGCTATTATTGTATATGCTAAATGTCTCAGGTTTGCACATCAATTAAGCACATACAGAAGTAAAAGAGAAGGAAAAATGGGAGAAGGGGTGGGGACGAGGGTTTTAAAGAGTTATCCATACCAGGAGTGACAGGGGAAAGGAAAGGTGCGTGAAAATGCAGGGAAACACACTGCACGACCTAAGAATCCAAGGGAAAAGAGGAACTCGGCCTGTATTCATGCAGTACAACTACTCAATTTAGTAATCTCTATTTTTCCAACAGAGATTATCCAAATTTGGCAGCAGAGAAAAAGATTAGGACATACTAGCTGGGCATGATGTTGCATTTAAAATTAATAATAACAACAAATAAAAGGTTAGTTCTACATACATTTTGCTACTTAAAATCAATGGTAGCCATTGTGGTGGCACATGCCCATCATCCTATCTCCTTAGGAGGCTGAGACAGGGCCTCTTGAGCCCAGGAGGTCAGGGTCAGCCTGGATATCATAGTAAACGCTTGCCTCTTAAATAAAAATAAAACAGGGCCTGAGAAGCTGCTCCAGATCAGCCTGGCCTTCACAGTGGGATTCCAGATCAAAAGCAAACAACCAATTTGCTGGTAAAGCATGCTTCCTCACTATGTGTAAGGCTGAGTCTGATGCCCTGGCACTGCAAACATAACAAAACACAACAAAAACAACCCATAAAGTTAAATTATGAGCACACATCAGCAGTTTTTGGCATGCCCCTTCTAAGTCAGGAAGGAAGCTTCCCCACTCACAGGAAGGGTGTCCCATCTATTAGCTGTCTGTCTACAATGTGCTCATCTATCCTACAATACACAGAGATAAAGAGCAGACTCTACTCCAGGGGAGAATAAGTCACTTGTGAAGGATCTAAACCTAATGTTTACACTGCTGCACAAAAAAATTGAGACCCAAACTACATTCATGGGTCACAAATGGAACAAGAAGCAGGGTTTTATTTACTTTTTAACTGTTCTTTTAAAGCAAATACTCTTGCATTGATATAACCATGTAATTATCAACCATCGGGAGAAGGGAGCTATAACAACCCTACCACCAATTTGTTTTGTTTTGTTGAGATAGACTCTTACCATGTAGCATGAAACTCACTATGTAGACCAGGTCGACCTGAACCTCACAGACCTGCCTCTGCATTCTGAGTGCTGGGATTAAAAGGATGCACCACCACAACTAGCCCTACCATCGATTTTTAAGTACCATTTACACAAGCTGATTATTAAGTAAAATCTGAAGAACTTATGCAAAGTAGATAGGTTCAAATTCTCCCAACCCAGTTTTATATTCCCTTCTTAGGGCTGAACTACACTCTTAATCCTTTACTTTTTATAATCAACGGTTGTTGCTGCAAAAATGTCTAGTAAAAGACAACTATGGTGAAAAATGAGTTTATGAACTCATTTAGTGCTTTTAAACACTAGAATGTTTCCCCCCTTGTTTTGAAAATCATAGATGGCATCAAATATTTCCACAAGATGCTCTAAACTGAAGCTGGAAAAATAATCATGTGATCCAAGTAGCTCTGCAGCAAGACTAAAATTATTTCTGCTGCCAAGTTTGGTGGCCCTAGTTTTGTTAGACTACGAGTAACGATCAGCTTTCAAGATGCAGCCAAGGTTAGAGTCACCATTCTCACGGGGTGGGGAGTTACAGTTAATATTTAATTCAGCTCCTAGAAAAGCTCTTGTTAAAGATAGGATTTTTTTTTTCTTATAAAAGATTCCAGATGTTAAAGAAAAAAAAAAGGTGACATGCAAAATGCATAAAAGATAGATATTGGATTAGAGAATATTAATGTTCTTTTAAAAACAAGTTATGATTCTTTTACCTGCTAAAATAAGAACATATATTAAAACAAATATATCAAATAGTGAATAAAAACTCCAATATACTAGAACTACTTATACAATGAAATGATTCTAAACCCAAGGTGGAGGGAAAGAGAAAGAGGGAGGGAGGAAGGGAGGAAGAGAGGAAGGGAGAGGGAGGGAGGGAAAGAATGAGAGAGAGGGAGGGAGGGAAGAAGAGAGAGACAGATTGAGTGATGATTCAGAAGACAATGGAATGAAATAACCTTTTACAATGAAGGCATTTTGGATTATAGTGAAGCAAGGCAAAGCGTGGTATAATTACAGGACTCACTGCTACGTGACAATATTCATCACCCTGTAACATACAGGCAACACAACTAAGCAACAGCCATTTCTAAAATTTATTCTATGCACTCTAAGTTCTGTAGTAATTAGTGAATTATGTCACAAAATAAATTAGTTAAAAATAATTGTTACTTTATGTACATAAGGGTAAGGGGTGGTCCAAGGAACACATTTTAAAACTATCCCAATGCTACTTTCTTCACCTGAGAATGTCAACCTTGCTAGTGACTTCTAACAGAAGCTACTGTAATTCTAGATTACTCAGGACCACGTGCGGAAAGATCTCCATAAACTGTATATGTAAATCACTTTCAATTTCCTACAAGGTTTAAACCTCTAGAAACAGAATTGTTTGTTTATCGGTCACTCACATGACAGTCTGTTTTGCTGCTTAACTGGTATCCTAGATATGTAATTCTTCATATTTTAAAGCTTTAGCATTTAAACATATTCCAAAGGTATTTTGGTTTTGTTTTTTTAAACTCTCTGTAGCTTTATACACTCTTAAAATTTGTTTCTATTTATTTAAAGTTCTTTCAGGAAACTTTATGATAATAAACAAAAAATATTAGTAACATAGTATTTGGTACAATATTAGAATCAGGCCCAGCAGGCTATAGATCCTAGGTAGATATCTGTTAAAAGAATGTTGTCAAAGAAAAGAGGCACCTAGTATTTCTACAGTGAAAATTTGAAAGAAAGAAAATAAAATCACAGGGATATGTAGACTCATGAGACAATATTCTGAAGATTTTCTACTTACTACAAGGTTCTCAGTATAGTACTAAATAACTTATCTACAGAACAGTAACATTTTTGTTTATTCATTTTTGTTTTTTGAGACAGGGTTTCTCTATGCAGACCTGGCTGTCCTAGAGCTCTGTAGACCAGACTGGCCTTGAACTCAGATCCACCTGCATCTGCCTCCAATTAAAGGCACATGCCACCACTTGGCTTAGAACAGGTAAGTTTTATTGAGCATAATAAAAAGTTTATCCATTACCCAATTTTATTTTTAATACATTGCCAATGTTAAGTCTATATAATTGTCCTAAGTTTCCTGGATATGCCAGGGGATGATGCAGGTGCTCCTCAACTGTGCCATATTATTTTTTTGAGGCAGGGCCTCTCTGAACCTGGAGTGCACTAATTCACCTAGACTGGCTTTTCTCTCTTAATTTTTCTGAACCCCTATTTGCAAATCTCAGGTTCATTTGTGTTTTACACAGTAAACATATTTTTTCTGTATAATAAAGACCTGTTTCTAATTTTTTAAAAATGTTAAGATCCAGATGAAGTGACATATGTCTGTAACCCTAGCACCTAAGCGGCTGCAGAAGATAATGTGCTAGGAGTTGAGATTGTCTCAAAACCAAAATGAAACAGACACCAAAATTTGCAACACTAGATAACAGTGCTAGAGGCATGGCTCCGAGGACTGTCTGGCTCATGTGAAGCCCTGGGTTTGATACTCGGCATAAAAAAAGAAGACTGATTGTTTCTAAATTAAAAGATTTTCTAAAGACTATTTCCACAGTGGCCTCATAACCCTAAGTAATGTAAATTTTAAGATTCTAATAACAATAGTTTAAGGATAATCTAATCTGTTTCCCAAGATTTTAAATTAAGATTTATTTTTAATTATGTATGTTTCTGGGTGTGGGTTTGTGCACATGATGTGTGACCTCAAAGGCCAGAAAAGAGTATTAGGTCCCCTGGAGTTGGATTTACAGGCAGCTGAGAGCCACCTCAGAGGATGCTGGAAACTAAATATGTGAGTCCTCTGCAAGATCAGCAAGCCCTTTAACTGCTGAGTCATGCCCCCTCCTCCCATTTCCTGGTTTGTTTGCTGTTTCTCACCGTTATTAATATAGTACTATAAAATACTCTTTTAGGCGGTGGATGGGGCTCATGCCTGTAGTTCCATCACTAGAGAGGTAAGGCAGGATAAGAAACTCAAGGCTAGCTTGGCCTATATACTGAGCTATACAAAGAAACGAGAAGAGAAGAGAAGAGAAGAGAAGAGAAGAGAAGAGAAGAGAAGAGAAGAGAAGAGAAATATTCTTTAAGAAGATTAATTATTTTTAAAGCATTCTTAGTTAATTAAACTCATATAGTTTATCATTATTCTAGAGGAAAGGAGAATAATTTTATTAAAAAAAATCTAAATTTTGTATTTCTCTTTCAAACTAGTTTTGATAAAAATAAAAAACTAAATTATCTGAGCCTGTATTTAATTAGGGAACAGTCATGTAAGAAAGCCAATCTGCAAAACTTGCTTCATGGACCACAGGACACAGACATAAGTCCTGTTCTGTAAACACTGATGAATGCAAGGAAGCATCCTGGGCTTCTATTATTTAAGAATTTAAATGTCCAAGACCTGAGATCAAAGGGTTATGTGCATACACATAGCTGTACTGTACCATCTGTACACAGAGCTGCTAGGTTTTGTGTTCTACAATTAGTTATTTTCCTACTACAATAGATTCAGGCAGTCCAAAAATAAATCTATCTCTTTGATATATTTTTAATTTTTACATGAGGGAATATAAGAGGTAACATAAACTGTATCGATAAAGCAGAAAAATTTTGGTTATTAAGCAAATTGAGAAATAAAAAGCACTCATTAGTAGCCAAACTTAGGAAACCCAAAGTGACATGAAATTAATGCTGTTGGGGACAGGCACATGCAGACATAATGCTTCAAGCTTCTACTGAGCAGTGGGAATGGCTACATATGGGAGGGAAGGCAGGCTGTAAAGAGGCTTGAAGAGTTACAGGACAGACAGTCCTTAGACATACTGAAAACAGTGTCAACACTTCAATCTCATGTTTTATCAAGTGTGAATACGTCCTCTCCCGTACTAAATAGACACCTATGAATGTAGTGTGTATTCTATGGTATAACAGGCAAAGAAAGCATTATTCATCCTGAAAGGAGTTGTCCAGTTCAAGTTTATAAAAAGGGAAGAAGAGGAAGCAGGTTGTTTGTGTCACAGGGATTTAAAGATAGCTGGAGGTGTGAAGATAATGAGGAGTCAGTCCCTCCTAAATCAACCTCACCAGGCCACACACAGGCATTTTCTACTTTTGTCCTGGGAAAGCTGTTTCTTAGAGATTTAAAATTAATAGTGTATAATCCAGGTATCACAAGTTAACTGTAACATTTCTGGCTGGTTTTAGAATATTTTCTATCAGATTTCAAACTGCTTGTTTCTTATGGACCACAGTAAGTGAAAGGCATATTTTTGATAATGTAGGAGAGCAAAAGGTTGGTCTTCATAATCTACTTTTGAATAGAGAAAATGAGATGTTTTTTTGTTTTCAGTAAGCCCACATCTTTTCCCTTGGGAAAAAAAAAACACTGTTCTTGTTGGCTGCTGGGGGAGTAAAATTCAATAAGCACTGTCTTGGAGGAGTATTGACAGAATACAGATCACTATCAGAAACCACCAAGTACATACAGCTTTCAGTCTTTTGACAGCATCTTCACAGATGTGCATTCCTCTTGACTCATCAACTTCTACATGGCCAAGGTACTGTGGAGAGAAGGGAAGGAGTCAGCTATTTTCAGTGTTTACTGAGAAGCTATTATCTAGCAGATAGCTGATGACAAAAAGGTAAACGTCTGCATTCAAGAAACTCCCAGCTGTCATAGAAAAGTGAAGGTAATCTTAATTTTATTTACTCAGTATTTTCATGGGAATAAAATTTAGACTATTTCGGAGTTATTAGGGGAATAAATGAAAAGGTACATGATAGACACTAAATGTTACACGAATCTATGGGATCAGTAGCATAATAACCTAAGTGAGGTACAATTCCTCTATCTGCACACATAGAAACAATGCTAAGACAAAGTTCGTACACCTAGCAATAAAAAGGACAAACAGGACCAGCAAGATGGCTCAGCTGGTAAGGTGCTTGCTGCCAAATTTGACAACCTGAGTCCAGTTCAACTCCTAGAATCAACATGAAGGAAGGAGAGACCAACTCCCACAGTGCCTTCTGACCTCTACACATGTACCACAGGGAATTCTACCCCAAAGAGAAGAGCTGAACCAATAGATAGAGCATTTCCCAGATTTCCTATAACCAATAGGTGGTGTACATATGACAGGCTTTGAAAACTGGATGGATACAATTAGCATATCTAAGTAAAAAAAAAAAAACAGACCTCCAAAATTTGGAATTTTCTAAGTACAGATATGAAAACTCAAGTAGTAATGTCCACACATGGCCTCATGTGGTAAGTCATAGACAAAATCGAGGTATACTAAAAATAATGCATATAATTACCTTTAGAATATATGTATAAGGGATATATGAAACATAAATATTTACACTTAGACTTTAACCCTATCCATAGGATATCTTACTATGGTTTTATGCAAATAGTAGTTTTAAAAGTTCTGAAAAACACTTCTATATATTTTAAGATATGGGATATAAAACAAATGTAGTTATTTACTTATGATACAGGATTTTAAAAAAGTTAATGGTTTACTTATAAATAGGTGACATACCAAATTTACTATGTACCCAAGGATGACTTTTAACTTAGAATCCTGCTTGTATCTTTCAAGTGCTGGGGTTACAGGCATGTGCTACTGTATCCACATACAGTGTTGGCACTGAACCTGTGGCTTTATGAAGCTAGGTAAGTCATCTACCAACTAAGCTATGTCCTCAGGCGCTCTCCCTTAAAAAGACTGAAATAGGTACCAGGGTCTTATAATA
This sequence comes from Arvicanthis niloticus, assembly GCF_011762505.2. Taxonomy (NCBI): domain Eukaryota; kingdom Metazoa; phylum Chordata; class Mammalia; order Rodentia; family Muridae; genus Arvicanthis; species Arvicanthis niloticus. Next base: position 32,580,587 of record NC_133430.1, on the reverse strand, counting down.
CAATATTCGGCTGGCATATGGCAAAATCATGCATTTAATTCATCTCTGGGGAAAAGTAATCTATGGTTACGAATATAAAGACTTTAAAGCAGTTACAAAAAAAGCATTCAAAGAAGCAATGGTCAACTGTCTTGAAATAAATACAAAACAAAAATCTCAACAACAAAAAATAGAACACATATATACGTGTGTATACACACACACACACACACATATATCTTGTTTAATCCTAAGAAAACCACATTAGACACTCAGTAGAACAGTGGAGACAATAACCTCTGAACCTGAAAGTTGATCGATTGTGATGAATGTCATACCTAGCATCACACGTACTTATGAGAAACTGGAGGCCCTTACCCTGATATGAAAACAGAGTTGAAGAGTGTATTGCTAGGTCATGTGGTACTCCTATGTCTGGTTTTATAAGAAACTGTCATTACCTTCGTTCCTAAAGGGTCTGTACCATGTTCAATCCTCACCTGCAGTGAGTGAGTGTTTGGAGAATGCATTTTGACCAGCAACTGGCGGTGCCCTTTTCTTTAGAGGACAACTCTAGCAAGTGTGCACTGGATTAGTCTGTAGCTGTCATGTGCCACATCACACTCTTCTGTCCGTGTCGTCATCTCCCCAGGGACCAATAGTAGTAAGCATGTTTATCCTTAGCCGCATTGCATTTGATCAATATGGGTTTTCTGTTAAAACCCTGAGACAGGCTAGAGTCCAGGCTAGCTTTGCCCTCCAGACCCCTTGCCTCTGCCTTTTAAGTGCTAGAATTATAGGCATGAACCACCATGTTTGGCTTTTCTATCAGGTTTAGAGAATTCTTTTGTATACCTGAGGTTCAAGTTTCTTGTAGACATGGTTGTCAAATAGGTAAAACTTTTACATTTGTGGCTCCCCCCCCCCTTTTGGTTTAATTTTTGTGTGTTTAAAATGAGTCTTTCCTATGGCTAGACTGTACTTCCTCTGTAGTGCAAGGGGCCTCAAACTCATGTTCTTCATACCTCAGTCTCTTGAGTGCTGAGATACATATGGGCCATGCCTAAGCCCATTGTTACAATTTTTAAAAAATTGTGTATTTTATGTATATTCATGTTTTGCCTATCTATTACGTATGAGCACCATCTGTATGTCTGTCTATTACATATGAGCACCATCTTTATGTCTGGTGTTGTGAAGCCAGAAGTCGGAACTGAATCTCCTATAACTGGAGTTAGAGATGGCTCTGACCCAGCAGATGGGTGCTGGGAACTGAATCTAGGTCTTCTGCAAGAGCAACAAGTATTCTTAGCCACTGGGCCATATCTCCAGGCCTCATCCATTTTAACAATTTAAACAACTTTTTAAATGATTTTTTTAAAGATTTATTTATTTATTTTATGTACATGACTGCTTTGTCTTCATGCACATCAGAAGAGGGAATCAGATTCCATTACAGATGGTAGCGAGCCACCATATGGTTGCTGGGAAGTGAATTCAGGTCCTTTGGAAGAGTAGCCAGTGCTCTAAACCCCCCCGCCCCCCAAGCCATCTCTCCAGCCCTTATTATTATTTTTTAAAATTTTTACGTGTATGAATGTTTGCCTGCATAATGTATGTGTACCACGTGCATGCCTAGTAACCACAGAGACCAGAAGAGGACAGCAGAACCCCTGTAACGGGAGTTATGCATGGTTGTGAGCTGCCACTTGGGTGTTGAGATCTGAACCTGGGTGGACGGCAAAAGCAAGTGCTTTTAACCACTTAGCGATCCAGACACAATTTAACAATTTTTAAGAGTATAATTCATAGGCCAGCAAGATAGCTCAATGAGTAATGACTCATGCAGCCAAGCCTAAAGATCTGAATTTGACCCTTAGGACTCACATAGCGACCCCAGGCATGTGCAGTGGCAGATGTACTGTGTGCACAGGCATGCATGTGTATACAGAGAGGAAATGGTAAAAAAAAAAAAAAATTATAAAAGTACAATTCAATAGCATTATTATATTTAAAATGCTATTGTTTACATTTATTTATATCCTTAACTTTTTAAAATAATTTCAAACACAAACTCAGCTATTAGGCCACGACTCTTCATTTCTCTCTACCTCTCAGCTCATGGTAATTTCTAATCTTCTCATCTTTAAGATTTAGTTTAATGTAGAGATTTCATTTAAGTGAAATCACACTTGTTCTTTGTGTTTAGCTTATTTCACTTAGTTTAGCATTTTAAGATTCATCATGGAGTGCTATATATCAGACGCCTTTCAATTCCAATAGTAGGTCACTGCATACAGTACATTTTGCTTAGTCCTCTGAAAACCAACACCTGGCTTGTTTCTACTTTTTTGCTACTGTGAATAAAGCTGCAGTGAAGACTGGTGTATGCAGATCTGTATGACTCTTGCTTTCATTCCTTTGGGTATCTGTCCAGAAGTGGCCTGCTACGGTAATTTTTTCTTTAACATGAAGGAAATGACAACTGTCTTCTGTGGTCACATTGCCACACATTCCCAACAGTGAGGTATGACTTTTGTTAATTTCATTAATATATAAAACTGTCCATGTTTTCTATTTATTTCAACATATATAATACTATAGATATAATTCCTATAGGGTTTGGAAATACTGGTCCACGAGACCGTCTCTACTTAGTCCTTTAGCAAAGTAACAATTTTTAAAAATAGCTTTCTCATTTTACTCATGGGCTATTCAACTTTTATTTTTCTTCTTTACACAATTTTAACAATGTATGTATCTAGAATATTCATAGTTCATTAAAATTTCAAAGTCATTAGCATAAGTTATAAAATGGTTACATAACAATTTCTTTGAGCCTGTGGTAGCATCTTCCTACATTCTTTTTTTTTTTTTTTTTTGGGTTGTTGTTGTTTTTGTTTGTTTGTTTGTTTTTCGAGACAGGGTTTCTCTGTGTAGCCCTGGCTGTCCTGGAACTTACTCTGTAGTCCAGGCTGGCCTCGAACTCAGAAATCCGCCTGCCTCTGCCTCCCAAGTGCTGGGATTAAAGGCGTGCGCCACCACCGCACTATCTTCCTACATTCTTATCTCTAACATGTATATATTATATAAATCCACATACTTCTGATAATGTATGTATACCTATATATGCACATACACATTTGTGTTTTCTTTTTCTTAAGATTAATTTTTATTACTGCCTCCAAGTTTTTAACATCTCTGATTCCATTTTATATAACAAAATGAGAGAGTAGGTAGGCCTCATATATGAGGAAACTCATAGAGTTTCTAGAAATGAATACTAGATTTTCTAATCATTTTCATTCTACCATTAACTCAACCAATTCAAATGGCCACATGTGACTATTTATGCCAACAATAAGAAAGACAACTTGGTAGAAAGCAAAGATATTTTTTATTTGTGCTGACCCTTAGTGGTGTTATCTACTTACAACGTAGAAACGGAAATCAGCCCTGAGTGTCAGTAGACTGAGAAAAACATGCTAATTGAAATGAACATCATTTCAAGGTCTCTTTTCTTCTCTGAGACACAATCTCACTGAAAAACTGCAGCTGATTTAGGCTTTAATGGCTGAAATATTTGACACTGGAACGTCTTTTGTTTATGCCTTTGCCAAACTCTCTGAGTAAGGAACTTTTATTTATAAAAATGTGCATTAGAAAACTACTATGGGGAATTGCATTCTTCATGAATTAAATCATTTTCCCTTTCTTAAAACAAATTAAAACTTAGATCCCCTGGTCGCACTCTGGTAATGTTATCCATGATGTGAGCCTAAGTAGTTCCCAGCAACAGCAAGAAGCAACACAATAATCACACATTTGTAACAAACTATGAAGAATTTCATTTACATATATAAAGGTACTATTCATATAGGGAATGTAGTATGCAAATGAACAGAAAACACTATCAAAGTTTTATGTGTCTTTAACCCAGTCAAACTAAAATATTCTCATCTTTAAACTTTTAAAATTCCAACTGAGTTATGATATACTCAGATTTATTAAATATAATTGTGGAAATTCAGTACTGGAAAGAACGTAAGAGCCAAACTTTCCCTTTAACTAAGTGTCAGTAAAGTTAAATGAGAAGCTTAAGTCCTACTAACTAGTAAACTCTCAGCATCAAGAAGAGAGACCAGGTCTTCTCAATTATCTGACACTACCTCCCTGCTAAAGCACAGGCATAACTGTCCTGTTTAAATAATGGCTCATAGTTTACCGCACTTACTTAATGATATTCTTCAAGACAAAGTAGGCAATCTGAGCAGTATCCATTTTAGTAACTCCCCAAACCCCCATAGGGTTTCTCTGTGTAGCTGGCCTCTAACTCTCTTTCCATGTAGAGAAATTTTAATCCAGCGACATGGCTGTTTGGGCAAGTAATCACAAGGTCTATATGATCCGGCCTGAATGCAGGCACACCCTTAGTACATACATAACAGCTAACAATGAAGGTCAGGTCAGTTTGTAGATGGAAGCAGCCATGTTTGAAAGTGACATTTAATTGAGGGGCAGATAGAGTGAAGAATCAGAGAAAAATCTGACAGAATGAGTCAGAGATAGGAAATGCCCAACTCACATGAGAACAGCAGAAGAAAGAGAGGCTACTTAGGAGCAGCACAGAGTGAATCAGGAAGGGAGGGCAGTTCGGTGAGTGCAGTTGAGTTGCGTTCAGGCAATGCAGAGTTCAGTTTCATTGAGTTCATGCAGTCAGTCAAGTTCAGTTCAAATCAGAGGCAGTTTTTCTAGGCCAAGCAATTCAGTGAGAAGCCAAGAGATGCCAGTTTGAATCAGTCACTTTGGAGAGGAGTTTGAACCAGAACAGCTGAGCTGAACCAGCCAGCCAGAGTTTGGAAAGAACTAGAAAGGGTGAGCTTATTCAGCAGTAAGCCTCCAAGATGATAATTACATCTGACAAATAAAAGTGACTTTTACTCTTCCACTATGTAGGTCCTGGAGATCAAACTCCAGGTTTGTCTGGTTTGGTGGTAAGTGCCTTAACCCAATAAGCTCAGTCTCTCTCTCTCTCTCTCTCTCTCTCTCTCTCTCTCTCTCTCTCTCTCTCTCTCTCTCCCTCCCTCCCTCCCTCCCTCCCTCCCTCCCTCCCCCCTCTGGTTTTTTGAGACAGCGTTTTTCTGTGTATCCTGGCTGTCTTGGAACTCACTCTGTAGACTAGGCTGGCCTCCCACTCTGCCTCCCAAGTGCTGGAATTAAAGCTGTGCACCACCACTGCCTGATCTTTTTTGCAACTGAATGAATTAATAATAATAATAAACCCAGATAATCATCACCAATGGCTGATGTTATTCACAAACTATTTTGTATTTCAAATATTTCACTACCAGTGAAATTGTGTGTGTGTGTGTGTGTGTGTGTGTGTGTGTTTCAGGGGGAGATAAAAGCTAAAAAGTAAACCCTCTAAAATCAACAATTCAAAAAAACTTGTTAATAAGCAAGGTGAGTTTTTGGCATTTTCACTTCTGTATGGCATTTAGCAGAGAAAAGAGGTCTACTGAACACCCCATGCTCTTAGATGAAACACCTAGAAAGTACACCCTGGGAACAGAAGGATAGCAGAAGTAGTATCCCAAGGGATACTCCACTTTTGTTTGCTTATTTGTTTGGTTTTATGAGACAGGCTGTTGCCGAGGATGACCTTCAAGTTCTAACAGCCCTGCCTCTATCTCATGTAAGCTGGGATCACAGCTTGTGCCAACTATATCTGGCCAGGCTTACTTATTAAATTAAAATCTGTCAAAAATATTATAAGGAAAAAAATTAACAGGCCCAAATGTCTCAAAACAGTGATACGAACTTTTTGAACAAGATATCAGCATACAGAACTTAGCTATGCCTTCAATAAACTCCTTGGTCATGATAAGCATTTATCAAATTGAGATTCCAAGAATGTATAGTTAGTTGATTTCTAGAATATAAAGTAGTAGTACTCACCTATAGTATATGACTATAAAATATGAACACTTGGGAGGCAGAGGCAGGAAGGTCCTCTGAGAGCAGTACGTGCTTATAACCTTTGAAACATCTCTCCAGCCCCAAATTCTGGTTTGCTTGTTTTGTTGTTGTTTTGTATTACTTTTTTGTTTATTTTATGTGCCTTCCAGAGCAGAAGTTCCATGATGCTATGTCTGCTCAATTCTTTAATGGTTTGCCATTTCATCTAAATAAAAGTCAGAATCTTTAAAATGGAATTGGGCTCACTAGTAATCACAGAACTCAAGAGAGTGAGGAAGGAGAATCATGAGTTTGAGGCTATCCTGAGCTATGTAGCAAGACTCTGTATCCCTCAACTTCCACCCCCGAAACGTTCTAGGCAAATGATTTTTCAGTATTTAAGGATGGTAATGAGGGCAATTGTAGTAATAATAACTGAAACACATTACTTCAAGGGCCCAAGAATGAATATATGACACATCTAATACTGAACACTTGTTATACAGAAAAAGTTTACTCAGAGTTATCTTTTATTGACTCTAATTCCATTTTAAATATGCATACGTGCAGTGACTTTTGCACCAATGTAACTGCTAAGTCAATCAAAAGAAGACTGTACATGCTAGATATAAATCATAGCAGAATTTACTTCTTCACATACATAATTGAGTATAAATATGGTACTATGTAAACAGTAATGTAGAATTTATAAAAACTATTGTATCAAAGAATACAGCTAGTAGGTATGATATTATTTGAAAGTACTAAACTACAGAATTTACCTTCTACCTACCTGCTTTCATGACTACCTGCTCCTCTGGCTCTGCACGAAGTAGCTTTCTCGGTGCCTCTTACTATGCCAAGTGTCTCTTGCTGAAGAGCCACTCCATTTGTTGGTCCCTTGTCTACATTCTGTTTCCTTCAATATCTGAAATGTTTATTTTCTGAATTTCTTTGGGTGTTTTCTGAAATGACATTTTGTCCCCTAAGGAGGACTTCCATAACCAACATATTTTAAACTGTATCAACCCCCACTTATTTCTTTTATACACAGTTCCTTTCTGGTATATCAGATACTCTGTTTCTTCACATTCTAGCATACACTACCATGAAAACACTATGCAGAGATCTTGTCTGTGCTGCTCACTGCATATCTAGTATCTAGAACACTACTTGGCAGACAGCAGACATTCAGCAATTATCTGTCAAACATATCAATGAATCAATAGTTCCAAAGAGAAGAAATTGTAGGACATTCCTTAGATTGGCATTAAATTTAATGCCTAATAACAAAAACTTTTAGAGAAAATTCAATATATAGGAGATATTATTTACAGAAGAGAATATAAACATTAGTGACCCATTAAAATGTGAAGAAAATAAAATAAAAATATCTGATACAAGTTTAAAAATAAGTGAAAGTGTTTCATTTTTTCATGATGGAACATCAAGATAATCATCTAGCATTGACGGAACAAAAAATTATAAGTACAGAAAACAAGAGTAGAACTAAAGTAATCTAATCACAAATGGTGGGGAAAGAGTTTACAGTAAAGACAAGAAGACTGCAGGGCTAAACCATGATAAAAATGAAGCAAACAAGCCCTGGCCGGGAGTGGGGAGGAGCGGTGCTTCTTTTGCTGGGTAGTGCTGGAAATAAACCCCTACCTCACTGAAAGTAATTTAATTCCTGGTCACTGAGGATCTTCAGATGTCTCAGGACTTGTGTTCTCATTAGACGTCGTCTTACTTGGCCAGACCTGATAGTGTAGCTTCTGGGAAACCTCACCTACTTGGGAACTGAGGAAGGAAGGTCTCAAGTTCAAAGCCTACCAGGACTACAGAGTAAGTTCAAGGACAGTCTAGACAAGTTAGTGAGATCCTTTCTCAAATAAGTAAAAAGAAGGCAGGAAAGCAGCCCAGTGGTAGAGGGCCTGCCAAGCATGCTCAAGGCCTGAAGGACAGTTCCTAGTAATCCCAACCCCCGCAACCCACACACAAACTGTTCTTATTTACAGTTGTTCCAGATTACATAGCAAAAATCCTTATTTAAATAACTTAAATACAAAAACCAAAATCACCAACTGCAATGTTTTTTTTTTTTTTTCCCTCATTTAATTCTATCACTGAAGCAGAATACAAGGAGATTAATTTTGGAAGGCTCCTTCATTAGCCTGTGTCATGAGATTGCATAACCTATGGGCTATTTTTTGTTTGGTTTGCTTTTTTTGTTTTGTTTTGTGTTTTTCCCCCCAGAGAACCATAAAGACATTTGTGTTTTACCTTAACTGGGAAGCTACACTTTCCAGTGCGGACTCCTTCTTCATCTGTCTGCCACTGATGTGGACGGCTGGCTTCTGGGACATAAACATCTTTCTTTCTCCTGAAACTTTGCCGTAGTTTGTTCATGTTAACTTTTACAACCTGAAGACACAGTGAAGAAATACCAAACAATTACCTTCTTACACAAACTTCAGATGACCATTTTAGTACAAAACCCATCATCCCACACTCTGAGGGCCCACATGAGGGTGATGGCTTAGTACAGTAGCACACTTCCTCTCAGAGTGACAGTGAGTCTAAAATAGCTCTCATTCCACTTTTTAAAGACAACTTTGGTTCCCTCCAATGACAACTGCCCCCAACAAGGGTGACCTTGAACTTTTCATCTGCTTGCTACCTCTCAAATGCTGGGATTACAGCCATGTACTACTGTGCTTCAGTTTATCTGGTGCTAAACACTGAATTTAAGATTTTGTGCCTGCCAGGCACACATTTTGCCAACTAAGTTGCATGTCCAACTCTCTGTTCTTTTTTTTTTTTTTTTTTCTGTGACCTTATCTACCAATTTTTACACCTCTTTAACATCTAATTCACTGTGTCCCTTCTCCTGTGATTCATTCATTCTCAAATTCTATCCCACCCCCTTCATTTGTAGTTATCTTTATTACTGGTAGACAAGAAAAAGATATAAGTATTCCTGATTTGATGGATATTAGATAAGAGCCAGGATAGCTCAGGCTGCATGGGTGAACAGTCACTCCTTTTCTTGTCTGTAGGGCAAGTGATTAAAACTATAGCCCTGTACACCCCAGGCAAGCACTCTGTGTCTTGGAGCCTTTCCCAGTCACTTTTCTCTTTTCCTATTTAATTCTGCTCACTCCTCATGGAACCTGATAGGGATGGAACCCAAAGGCAAAGGCTACCTCCCCCAATCCCTGCTTTTTCTTTGTGGTAGCTTTGCTTAATTGCTATCATGCTTACAGTCCCCTACAGCCCCTTCAGTGCCACTGTCTACAAAGAAAAAATATTTCAGTTTGCCCCCTGTAAAAGTCTACTCATGTTCAGTGTAAGCCCAAGAGACGACAGCATTTAACAAAATAGTTATTGTTTTTCTTAGACGCCTTTACCTGGCCCTGGTCCTTCTACTTCCACATGATTCCAATTAAGCATTTTGCTGACTTTTATTACTGTACTTAGAACCTGGCACAATTTCTATTTCCTTAACAGTAAGCTGTATCCTACTTGTTTAAATGGTACCTACCCCTGAATCCTAATGTGGTGTCTGTGGTGTATGACATACTGTAAAGTTGAAGAAACAAAAAAAGACCTCCAGAATGCTGAGACTACTTTGTAGGTAGGAAAACACTACAAAATGATCAGAGTTAGAAAAGACTAGAGATATAAAAGCCCATCGACAAAGGAGGATTACCCACTGTCTAGACTAGAGTACTGACAGAATTTATTCACTTTCTGGCACAGATGTATTATTGTAGCATTTTTGGTTGCTAAATAACACAATGAAAATGTCAAAAAAATTGGTGTTACTATCTTACCACTTTTAGTACTCAAATGGTTTGTTATCAGCACTTCTACCAAGATTCTTAACTCATGCTTTAAGTAACCACAAGACTGCAGTGGAAAGGCACATCGGCCCTTGCTTGTTTAGGGGGAAAGGTTAAGGAGTCTGGAGGATTGGACACAACTCTTAGGAAAGGCTTCAGGTTCCTGTCACAATTTCAGAGATCTAGTTTATCGGATTTCCATGTAAAAAGTTTAAGGAAGCCAGGCGGTGGTGGCGCACGCCTTTAATCCCAGCACTTGGGAGGCAGAGGCAGGTGTACGGATTTCTGAGTTTGAGGCCAGCCTGGTCTACAGAGTGAGTTCCAGGACAGCCAGGGCTACACAGAGAAACCCTGTCTCGAAAAACCGGAAAAAAAAAAAAAAAAAAAAAAAGAAGAATTAAGAAATAGCCAGGTGTGATGACACACACCTTTAATTCCAGCACTTGGGAGACAGAGGCAGGTAAATCTTTGTGAGTCTGAGTCCAACCTGGTTTACATAGTGACTTCCAGGACAGCAAGGGCTATACAGAGAACAGTTTGAAAAATCTAGAGAAAAAAAGAAAAGAAAGAAAGAAAAGGGAATTATTTTGCTCTATAGGCTAATTCTTTTTAAAGTTTCATTATACTACAATTTCCAAAGATAACGATATAGAATTGGCAAAGAGTATACGTATGTATATGTGTTGTCCCTAGAAAATCATTTATACCCCTTAACTCTTCTGTAAAAGACTGATGCTGTGACTCTCATCTTTTTTTTTTTTGTTTTTTTTTTTTGTTTGTTTTTGTTTTTCGAGACAGGGTTTCTCTGTGTAGTCCTGGCTGTCCTGGAACTCACTCTGTAGATCAGGCTGGCCTCGAACTCAGAAATCCACCTGCCTCTGACTCTCATCTCTTTTATATACTTCTTTCCTCCCTAGACTCCTCTCTACGCGCCAATATTCCTCTAGTTTAACTTCATCAATTTGTTGACTCTCAAGGGTTTCTTCTACTTCCTCCAATCATTGAAAGTATTCCCTAAACAGCATGGTTCAACTGTGCTCTCTTATTCATGCTATCATTCTTTAAGAAATAAGACAAACCATCACCCTATCAGTACAATTTTTCCCCATTTGTACTTTTTAGTTCGTGTCCTTTCATTCAAATTCATTATGGGCATACTGACGTTGCTTCGCACATACTAATAACTTAAATCACCCCCTTTCCTCTCATTCCTAAAGATCTCATCTTCACCTCAATTTATGTGGTTCAATGAAAACCGAAAGCTTACCGTGTGCTGATCTAGCCCTACTGTTAAAACTAGTGCAGAAATTAATAAGACTACTTCCTTGACTTTAAGTGACGCTCTATAATAAGAGAGAAGCCCTGAAGCCTGGATTTCCTATAAGCAGTCACAATGCGAGTTAAGTTTTAGGAACCAGAATTAGTGACAGATGGTGGGGTATAAGAATAAAAAGTATTTCAAGTAGAGGCAATGTGGTGGGGTTTGAATATGCTTGTTCTAGGGAGTGGCACTATTTGGAGGTGTGGCCTTGTTGGAGGAAGTGGGTCACTGTGAGCGTGGGCTTTAAGACCCTTCTGTTGTAGCTGCCTGGAAAAGAGTGAGTCTTTTCCTGTTTGCCTTTGGAACAAGATATTGAACTCTCAGCTCCTCCTGCACTGTGCCTGTCTGGATGCTGCCATGTTCCTGCCTTGATGATAATGGACTGAACCTCTCAATCTGTAAGCCAGCCCCAATTAAATGTTGTCCTTATAAGAGTTGCCTTGGTCATGCTGTCTGTTCACAGCAATGAAAACCCTAACTAAGACAGGCAACTACGTCAACAAAAGTACAGATGCCAAAAATCTAATATTAGGGGTGACTCAGCAAGGAGTAGCAGAGATGAGGCCAAGAAATCTAAAAGGAACTAGGATTTATGGGAAATCAGAAGCTGTTTAAAGGATTTAAATCCTGACTGGGATGGTCAGACTTGTGATTTGGTTTAACTACTTTGCTAGTAATACGGAAAAACAAATCTGAAGGTGAAAGACTTACAGACAAGTTATAATGAAAACTTAAACTAGGGTACTTGGTGGAGACAAGGGAACTGAAAAACACAGCAAAGCAGTAGTGAGAATAGAGGCAAGTTGATACAACTAAGCTCCAGAATTTTTCCGCCAAGATCTGTTAAATCTGTTAAATCTCAGACCCTTTCACAGGGGTTGCTTAAGACCATGGGAAAACTTCAATACTTACATTATGATTCATACCAGTAGCAAAATTACAGTTATGAAGTAGCAATGAAAATAATTTTATGTGTGGGTCACCACAGCATGAGGAACTGTATTAAAGGGTTGCAGCATTAGTAACGGTAAGAGCCACTGTGTTAAACTATTAATTAGCTTCTGGACTACAATTGGTCAAGTTGATAAAATCAGCCTAACATATTCAATTAATGTATTCAATTCTATCTCTGTTTCAGTGCTTCACATAGGCAGTGAGCCAAGTGAATAGCAACAAGGTACAGCTTTATCACAAACAGGTAAATTACCACATATACTTATAGAACAAATAAAATTCATTTTAAAAGTTCATAGTTTTCTGTTAGAAGTTCATTTACAGGCAGATTCAGGGGAAGCTAGACAAAACAAAGTGTTTGTTTATTTGTATCCTTTGTGTTTTGCTTTGTTTTGTTTTTGAGATCAGGGCTTACATAGCCCAAGCTGGCTTCGAACTTCATGGGTAGCTGAGGATGACCTCAAACTTGGATCCTTCTGTTTCTGCTCTCCCAAGCACTGGATTGCAGATATATGATAATACAACCAGCCAGTCAGCTTAATCTTCCTTTTCTTTTCTTTTTTTCTGAGTCCTACTTTTCAAAGGAAACAATTTAGCTCTCATATAAATTTAGCTTTTGGTATATTTGAGTTGGCTTATATTTCAGTTTAACTCTTAAAAAAATAGGCTGTATGTTGGGATGCCATGGATGCTGTATTACTTATGTCAGAAAACTCTCCCGTTTACAGCACTTTCCAAGAAAATAAATATAAGAATATAATAAAACTAAAAATTATTGCTCTATTAGCTGTCAGACAAGAGATTTTAAAACAACTTTGACCCTTGGCTGTCTCTAGCTGGCATTTGAGAATAAAGCAATGACAGTTTGAATGTCCCAGTTCTCTACCCACATGCTCCTCAGTCCTGCTTACCATTTAGATCACACTCTTCAGCAGTGTGATCAGGGCAGGAATCATTTAAGGCTATTTACAAATCTGCGTATGTCATACACTTCCTTTCCTGGGGCCCTTTACTTACAAATCCACCCTTGTTTTATACAGAAGCCTATGATCTAATATTTCTTTTGGGTATCTTGCTTATGTATTTTCATCTTCCCACTTATCTCGTCCACAAATGTTTAAATACAGGATTTCACTATTCACTCCTTAAAGGTAATAGCCAGACTAATGACACAAGCCTACAATCCCAGCACCAGGAGGCAGAGACAGGCAGATTTCTGTGAGTTCAGAACCAGCCTGGTTCACAGGATGAATCCCAGGCCAGCTAGAAATCTCACAGTGAAACCCTGTCTCATAGTTTCCTCAGTATCTACCTGTGTTCAAAAAAGCCAGTGCTAGCTTATGGGTAGTCCAAGTGGCTGCTGAAAGACAATTCTAGCACTAATACTGATTTTAATAGTGCTTAACAATGTATAATAGAAGTCTAGATCCCCAGAAAAGGGTGGGTGACCCTTGGTCACTGTCATTGAGTCACACTCTACCCCTTGCCCTTACTTTGTTTTTCTTAAACATTTCTACTTTCTTTTCTCCGTCTACTATGAGAATGAAGACCATTCTCAGCAATCAGACTGTCAACATTCCAGAAAATGTCGACATCACTCTGAAGGGGCGCACAGTCATTGTGAAGGGCCTCAGGGGAACTCTGCGGAGGGACTTCAATCACCTCAATGTAGAGCTGAGTCTTCTTGGATAGAAAAAGAAGGGCTGGTGAGATGGCTCAGTGGTTAAGAGCACTGACTGCTCTTCTGGAGGTCATGAGTTCAAATCCCAGCAACCACATGGTGGCTCACAACCATCTGTAATGGGATCTGATGACTTCTTCCTTCTTATGGGGTGTCTGACATATATTAAAAACCTTATAAGGAAGGAAGGAAGGAAGGAAGGAAGGAAGGAAGGAAGGAAGGAAGGAACCACCATACCAAAGCACTGGAGAAAAGACAAAAGGGAAAGAATCTGGAAGACCAGAAGATGCACCTATGACTTAGAGCAGCGGTTCTCAACCGTCCTAATGCTGCGACCCTTTAATACAGGTCCTCATGTTGTTGTGACCCCCCCCCACCATAAAATTATTAAAAAAAAAAGAAAAGAAAAGAAAAAGAAGAGGCTCCAGGCTGCCAGATGACTGGGTATCAGAAAGGAACTGGCCACTCAGAAACATCTGCTGTCATGTTCAGAACATGATCAAGGGTTATGGTGGCTTGAATATGCTTGGCCCAGGGATTGGCAATATTAGGAGGTATGGCCGTGTTGGAGGAAGTGTGTCACTGTGGGGGTGGGCTTTGAGACCCTGCTCCTAGCTGCCTGGAAACAGTCTGCTCTTGGTTTCCTTTGGATGAAGATGTAGAACTCTCAGCTCCTTCTCCAGCACCATGTCTGCCTGGATGCTGCCATGTTTTCTGCCTTGATGATAATGGACTGAACCTCTGAACCTGTAAACCAGCCCAATTAAATGTTGTCCTTTATAAGAGTTGCCTTGGTCATGGTGTCTCTTCACCTCAAAGAAACCCCTAACTAAGACAAGGGCATCACGCTGGGCTTCCATTATGAGATGAGGTCTGTGTATGCTCATTTCCCCATCAATGTCGTTATTTAGGTGAATGGGTCTTTGGTTGAAATTCAAAATTTCTTGGGTGAAAAATACCTCTGAAGGGTTTGGATGAGGACAGGTGCTGTTTATTCTGTCTCTTGAACCCAGAAAGATGAATTAATCCTTGAAGGAAATGATACTGAACTTGTTTTAAATTCAGCAGCCGACTCAGCAAGCCACAATGGATGGCATCTATGTGTCTGAAAAGGGAACAGTGCAGCAGGCTGAGGTGCAAGATCTAAGTTACCAAGCTCCAGAAACAAGATCCTGATTCCAAGTACAATGTGGGCTCTTTGGGAACAATAAAAGACTTATACTGGGGGAAAAACACAAAACAAAAACTTGAACCTGGAACTATTTAGTAAAAACAAAGTAAGGGCGAGGGGTGGAGTGTGACTCAATGACAGTGACCGGGGGTCACCCACCTTTTTCTGGGGAACCAGACTTGTATTATATGTTGTTAAAGCACTATTAAAGGCTAGTGAGATGGCTCAGCAGTAAAGAGCACTGACTGCTCTTCTGGAGGTCAGGATTTCAAATCCCAGCAACCACATGGTGGCTCACAACCCATCCATAATGAGATCTGATATTCTCTTATGGGGTGTCTGAAGACAGCTACAGTGTACTTACATATAATAAATAAATAAAAACCTTTTTTAAAAGCACTATTAAAATCAGTATTAGTGCTAGGATTGTATTTCAACAGTCAATTGGACTACCCATAAGCCACCACTGGCCACATAGATACTGAGGAAACTGTAAGAAACTGCTTGCTCTGGCTTCTGAAGGTACAGATCCAGCCAAGGCTATCTCAAACATTATGTAATAGGTTTTCTGCTATCACAAGCCAAAGTGAACCCTACCTAGGCAACCCTGCAAGCATCTGTACCTACTTCCCTAATGCTGCAATCTTATATCTCAAGTCGTCTCTCCTTGCCTCTTTTAGCATTGCAGCCTGAGCTGGTAACATGAAGAAAAGTAGAACAGATAACAAAGTAGCAGCAATGACAGAAACAGCAGGACAATAGCCATGAAAGCTGAGCAGTCAGCAGGCCAAGCTGTCAAAGTGGTAGAGTGGCCAGGTGCACTGACAGCTGCAAGGGGGGTGGGGCTTAAAGACTGGCAGCTGACAGTGGTGGAAGTGGTGAAAGACGGCAGTAACTGCCTGCTTGACAATGGCATCAGTGATGACGGCCACAGCATAAAGAGACAGCTGAACAGTTCAAAGAGGTGGACTGGGCAAGATGAGGACAGAGGGCTTCAGGTAAACAAAGTGAAAAGACTGGACAGAGCCAGAGAAGTAACACTGCTCTCCAGAAGAGTTTTAAAAAGCTGTCAAATTTTGAAATCCTAGTACCTATGCCTGTCTGGAAGCTGCACCGCCAACTGCAACCCTGAACCTAGATAGGAACTCTAACGCTTGCAGGCCCAATAGCCGCCTTAACTAGCACGCACACATGGGCTACTAACACTAGAGAGTGTGAGCACTACCCTAGGCTCCCTGCTGCCACTATGTGGCACTCAGAGATGTAAAAGCTAATAAAGGCAGTCCTTGAGGAATTCCTCCTGGCCTTCCCTGACCTTCTGGTACCAGCAGAGCACTTACGTACCATGCATGAGGACCTGGCTTCAATTCTTAGCCCCTCAAAAACTCCATAACCAACCAAACAGGACTCTTCTTATAACTACAAAACTATCTTTAAAATCTTACATTATTAGTCCTACTGTGTATGTATATATGACGCGAGTGTGACTGCTGATGTACAAGTGCCACAGCATAGCATGTGGAGGTCAGATGGTAACCTTTAGGGAGTCAGTTTCACTGTGGGCCCCAGGGATCAAACTCAGACCATCAGGTTTACAAAGCAAATGCTTTTACCTGCTGAGCCATCCTGCCAAGCCCTAGTTTTATTTTTTAATTTGGAAAACAATTGGTGAACTGAATTCATGATTCATGAATACTTAAGTATAGTTTAAGTATACTCAAGTAACATTTTACAGATTAAAAAACGCATAGGTATATACTCAAAGCCAGACACTGCAGTGCTAGCACACCTATAAGGCTAAGATGGGAGGATCATAAGTTCAAACCCAGCGTATGCTAAACAGGGAGACCTGAAAAAATAAAAGACAACAAAACAATAAATATGGCCACCACACATTCATAGGCTGATTTCACTAGGAACATACTCAAGACTTACCCTTACTTTAAAAATAAAATTTAACTTTGTTTTACGTAGCAACAACTGATTTAGCAAGGAACATGTTGGTGACAAAGGGCAGAGATCCTGAGAATGATAACCTACTTTTCATACTGACTCTTCTCTCCTGAGCATCTGTCAAGTGTAGGAAGGTGCTGGAGTCTGGAGAAGCAGACTAGAATAAAAATACGCTCAGCCCCAAGAATGAGAAGTGAGAAGAGGGGGAAAAGTGGCAGGCGGGAGAAGAAAGCAGGAAGCAAGGAGAGGGGAGGAAAGAACGAGAGGGAAGAGGAGGAGAGAGAAGGACGGAAGTATTTTGCGTCATCTTCCACTTTTAGCCGTCTCTAATCATTCTCTTACCTTACTCACACCCCCGTTCCCTAGCCAGCGCTGTCAACAAACACTTCTAAATCATACCTCAACCTGTCCACCACTCTGTCTCCATCACCAGAACCACCACTGCCCAACTCAACGCCATCTCGTCTGGAGTACTACAAAGTGAAAACTAGGACTTATTTCTATTGGTCCTCTCTGATCAGCCATGTACATGGTAGCTAAACCTTTTTATTCACTGACTGACTAAGTGAGTGTAGAAGTCTGCTTTCTCTTTCCAACATGAGGGTCCCAGGAATCAAATTCAGATCTATACACTTGGTGGCAGGTACCCTTACCTGCTAGGCCATCTCAAGTCCCCAAAATAATCTTTTAAAAATAGATTATGGCACCATGTAAACATCCACTGGCTTTCTAAATGTATCTTCAAATCATGTTAAAACTAAGCCTTTAGTGACTCAGATGCTTAAAACAGCATGCACACATAAATATTCAGGAAGTGTTTATATACTAAGGTATGGCCCCTGTCTGACTCTTAGCTTGGAATGGCAGTCTCCTGAAGTAAGTCATTATGGTTCTTTTGTTTCCTGAAGCTTATTTCCAGTTGGGGCCTGTTGTTCTTTTTCCTGAAATGTTTTCTTCTTGACTTTTCAAGAGCTTATTTCTTTGTCATACGTCCAAGTTTTACCTTCAATGTCCTCGACTGAAGAAATCAATGAGGTCATTTTCATATTCTAAATAACCTTCCTTGTAATTCATTTAAAAAAAAAAGATTTATCTATTTAAAAGGTTTTAGAATTATTTTTACATTTCTGTCTGTGAGTGCCTTGCTTGCATATATATTTATGTACTGCATGCATACCTGGCTCCCATAGAAACCAGAAGAGGATATCAGATCCTAGTGGAACTGGAGTTACAGGTGGTTGTGAGCCTCCATCTGGGTGTTGGAAACTGAACCCAGGTCCACTGCAAGAGTAGCCAGCACACTCAATCACTGAGTCATCTCTCCTGTCCTTTACAATTCTTTTTCAAACAAACAAACAAACAAACAAACAAACAGGCTATCTGTATTATGTATCTCTGACTGTCCTAGAACTTGCTTTGGTAGCCCAGGCTAGTCTCACAGAAATCCAACTACTTCTGTGCTTGGATTAAAGGTATGGGCTTCCACACATAACCCCATTTTATTACACAACTCTTCATTTCTTTCAAAATGCTTTAACTGGTCACTAACATAAATGTTACAATCTGTATGTCATACCTACATGCTTCCCTTAATTACTAATAATACTTTGTATCCAACAAAATACTGTGTAAGATGGAAGAGTCAGGATAAGAAAATTAAACTATATCCTTGGGCAGGGGATATGGTACTTGCTTAGCACGGATAAGACAGAGTTTGGGATAACCAACGTGTGAATGTGTGTATGTACACATACATTTCATCCTTTAAAGGTTTTGAATGATTTAAGTATATGAAGACAATAGAGAAAGGGGACGTTTCAAGTAGGATGAGGTAAAGAACCACACTGTACTGTATATGTAAAAATGTGTATTTTATCAGAGGTAGGAGTTAGGAGCAATGTAGCCTTCATTTGTAGGCAGTTAGTCAGGATACAGAGCCAAGGGAAACAGTAATCTATGTCTTGGTGGAAATGGTAGTTACCTCTAACAACACCAAGGTTTTTAAATGAATGACCTAATTGGTGAGCTACGGAATCAAAACCCAAAAGCCCTAACTGGCTCACCACCAGCCTCTGTTCTTTTTACTTGCTGGTCTTCATCCCCGACATGGAGCTTGAGGTGGGCTTTCCTTAGCCTATACATGCCTGCCTATCTGTTCAGAATTACCCACTTATATATAAATTAACTAACCAAATTCATCCTGGCTTAGTACCTCATTTGCATACAGATAGAACCAAACTTACCCATTCTTAGGACACAAACACCCTCTGCTCCCAAAGCATTATTTGGCAGCTCATTAGAGAGCTGATTCTTTACTTCTCAATAACCTTGGCTTGCCTGCCCTTGTAATTTGTCCCTGTTCCTCATTCTTCTTGATCATGAAACAGAAAACTTGGCTCTGACTCAAGAAACTGGTAACACAAGATACCATCAACTGCAAAATGTACCACTATTTTATATTTCACTAAAAAAATGCTGAACATGATAATAAATGTTCATTAATTATGAAAAATTCATCAAAAGTAAAATGAGAGACACTTCCTAGTTACAGAGATGTTAAAGTTTATGAGGACAGAGGTAGATGGGGAGGAAAAGTATAGATAGAAAGAGAGAAAGGAAACTCGTTCTATCAACAACACTAAATGAGTTTTCTAGAAACCACTGTCAGTATGAAGACACGGCTCACTGGTTATTTATTTAAGCCTTTTCAGCATTAGGAGAAGCCACTAAGCCACTGTCACACAGCAGCTGCTATGGACTGACTTCATTTGCCTGCTCACCCTGGCTCATCCCTTTAGCCTTAGACTGTCTAGATCATTGTACTTTAGATATATCTCTTCTTGATTATAGAAGATAGTTGAATCTTGTTTTGTAATTCAAATTGAATATGACAGAAAGATACACATGAGTATATACACACATATACACACTTCAAAATTTAAGACCACATGTGGACTTATGGACTACAGATTACAGCTCATTATGAGAGAAAGATAAAGACAATTATAGAAACCTCACACTTGAAAATATATATAATTAATAATAAAAAGACTCATGGGCCAGGAGCATTTTAAAATTAGATTAGAAAATAAAACTAGGATACCTCTGCTTAGCATATGTGACGACCTGGGTTCCATTCCTAGCACCACAGAAAAAAGGAGGGGAAAGAAAGGTTGATAAGTGTCTATCTTAAGGAATCATAAATAGAAAAAAAGCTCATAAAAATGAGAAGAAAATAGCATTCCTAATAACACTTTAGGCTATACAGCCAATTTTCTCACTATAAAACAATATAATTAACAAAGCTGTATTTAAAAAAAAAATCTCAAGAGTTATTAGCTAACAATATGGAGAAGGAACTACTAGACAAAAATGTATGAGAAGGGCCGGCAAATGGCTCCGCAGCTAAAAGTAGTTAAGAGCACTGACTGCTCTTACAGAGAATCGAGGTTCAGTTCCCAGAATCCACATAGTGACTCACTACTGTCCACAGCTCCAGTTCTAGGGGATCTGATGCCTCTTTAGATTTCCAAGTGCTCTTGTACACATACTGTGCACATACACACAGAATAAAATAAGAAAATACTTTAAAAAAGAATGGGAGGGCATGGATATGAGCAATACATCCACCCATATATACATACATGCATCTATATCAAGCACAAAGTTAATCTATGAACACAGACTTACATGGGGAACCATGTCTCCTATGCTCCCTTATGAATGAATGCAAGGCTCTGCCAAGTCTTCCCTGCCATTACGGCCTCATACTTAAGAAAGATGTGAGCCAAACCCACCTTCTCTAAATTGTTGCTGTCAGGTGTTGTCATCACAGTGATGCAAAAGTGACCAATACAATACATAAGGTACCTGTAGGTGTCGGACCTGTAAACTGCTACTCAACATGATTCACAACAGATTTGAATTCCATCAAATTAATGACTTTTCTCTAGGTCTAATTTATTAAATCTTAATTTTGATTTGTATATTGTAGCCTAAACTTTGTTCAAATAAATGCACTATTAGATAATTTAAAATAATGACAGTCTCTTTACTAGCTGTTAGAAGATGAAACTACTTAGTGTAGACAAGTAGAAATGGTTCTTCCATGTATTAAATTACACAATGTTCACGATAATCTCATCAGGTGAACACAGCACTATTACTGTTTTACAGAAAGGGAAACTCACGCATAAGGAGTTAATAACCTTCCCAATGTCACACAAGTAAAATAGAAGCTTAAAAAATCTCTCCAAAATCCACATCCTTAGCTACTATGCTACACTGCTTCTCACAGTACTTTAAAGAGGAAAGACGTAGGAAGGACAGAAGTGAAGAAATACTTAAGCAATATTAATACCAATACAACTCATCCTAGGTTGGTGCATCACAAGTGTCTAAGCCTTGATCAGTAGTTTTGAAGTTGGACAGACCTGGCTCTGAATCTTGGCTGTGCCTTTTACAAGCTGTGTGACTTTGGACAAATTTCGTAACTTCACCAAGTGTCAGTTTCCTCATCTGCAAAATGAGAATAATAAATGTCTTACACAATTTTTCTTAGTGATGCAGGCACAAAAAAAAAGGTTTTCAACTTTTGTCAGAAAATGGCTTTACTGTAATGAGAGTGCACTGAGTCTGAGCAGCTTCAAGATCCACACGCTGAGCAGAAACACAACACAAATGCCACAGATACAAGCCAAATGCATTAGGGATCAGACTCCGGGCTTTGCAGGCACATTCTAGTCTACGACTGCTATTGAGACACACTCCCAAGCCTAACCACTGGAGCCTGGGAATAAAACAGAAAAGGGAAGGTCAAGGGATAAGGGACATAAAAGAGCAACTTCAGTGTCAAAAATTCCTGGCACTATTAGGAAGGAATTTTTATGGGAAGAAAAGAGAAAGGGTAGAAAATGGACCCAGAGATGTAGAATGCAAGGGAACCCTACTCGAAGTGACAGAGGAATCTCTATGATTAATCCTAAAGACTTACCCACTTTTTCCTTTTTGTCCCCTCCTTTCCAGTTTGCATCATAAGTTTTATTTCTGATGCGGGACAGATTCTTTCCATCCCTCAAATGTATATTACATGTCACCATGGAAGGGCCTAGGATGCAGCTCCCATCTCCAGGGAAGGTGAGAGAAAGATACAGACTGGGAGTAGTCCAGGAATGTTCTGCAGTTCCTGGATCTCCTACCCTCCCTTCTCAACAATTTACTCTCATCCATTCGTTAAAAAGAAAAAAAAAATTAACAAAACAAAACACACGATAAGTATTGGGCAGGGGTGTCCCAGTCATCAATCCCTGGACATCAAGTTATGGGTCACCAATGTTGAAGTGAGGGGGAGGGGAAGAGTGCCTCAGATCATTCTTGAATTCCACAAAGATACCCTTGCTTACAAGGGATTTAAGAAAAAAGAAGAGCTGGTGCCCCACAGGGCAGCCTAAACCCCTAAGGAAACCTGGGGGTGGGGGTTGTTGCAGGCTGAGGCAGGGTAGGAGTGCTAGCCTCAGGTTGGGCAGTACAGGACAGGATCACGCAGACACAAGGGGAACCTCAGAAAAATGCAACTGAATGTGGGCTCAAAGGGGGCTGAGTAGGACAGAGCAGAGAGGACCACCAAACTACCATTTTTTCCTTTTTTCATATCAACTAAGACAACTTTTTTTTCATTCTCCTACAGCAAACAGAAGCTCTTCTATGTGTTAAGAGTCATTTAAAATTTGATATTTTTGTTCTATATATTTCTTCCAGTGCCAAAGAAAATTCAAGGCCAGTAAAGGATAAATATAGAATTACAGTTAAGAAGTGAAATTGGATCTTCGCAATGAAGCATGGTGAAAAGAAAATCTGTTTTCTAAAATTTTGTTTATAGATTATTTTATTTTATGAGTATGAGTGTTTTATATGTGTGTGTGTGTGTGTGTGTGTGTGTGTGTGTGTGTGTGTGTGTATGTGTGTATCACAAACACACTTAATGGTTGTAGAGGTCAGAAGAGGACATCAGCTCTCCAGGAACTGGAGTTACATACAGATGGTTGTGAGCCAAACTTGGGTCCTCTGAAAGAGCAGGCAGTACTCTTGACCACTGGGTCAACTCTCCAGCCCCAGGAAATCTATTCTTAAAAATGTTTAGTGTTTATATAATGTGTGTGAGCCCATGTGCCACAGCATATTTGGAAGTCAAAGACAACTTTATGGAATCAGCTCTCTCCTCTTTCTTCCTTTATGTAGGGTCCAGTGATTGAACTTGGGTGCAACATTGCCTTCACCTACTGAGCCATCTTGTGAGCACCAAAGTAGAAATCTGTATACTGAAGGTCTCTGGTTCATGAGAGCTATTATGTATGCAAAGTAAAGTTATAAAATGTTTTTCAAGACTAAGAACAATTCAGATCAAGTATTTATGGAACATTTACTATGTGCAATATAATTATAATATTGAGAGTATCAGGAGAACAGAAAAACAGTAATATCATCTCGTTAGGTTCTCACAATACAGAAAATATATAAAACCAAAAACCTATATAACATTAAAATGCATTTAGAAAGAAACAAATTGCTACCTGCTTTAAAAGTTGAGATTACTGAGTTAGAAAAAAAGTGAAGAAAGGTTTCTTGAAAGATAAAACATTAAAAAACAGACAACCCTAAGTTATGAATATAAAAAATATAAATACAAAAGTTATTCTTTGGTCGAAAAGGTTACATATTGACTATTGGTTACTATTAAATATGAGGAGAGTAGAAAATAAAAATGTACTAAATAAGTCAGAATATTTTTGAAAAGATTGACAATGTAGCGATCTATATGCTACAGGGAGGGACACTATTAGAATGTGTGGCCCTGTTGGAGTAGGTGTGTCACTGTGTGTGTGGGCTTTATGACCCCCCTAGCTGCCTGGAGTCACTATTCCACTAGCAGTCTTCAGATGATGTAGAACTCTCAGCTCTGTCTGCACCATGCCTGCCTGGATGCTGCCATGTTTCCACCTTAAGGATAATGAACTGAACCTCTGAACCTGTAAGCCAGCCCCAACTAAATGTTGTCCTTTATAAGATTTACCTTGGTCATGGTGTCTGTTCAAAGCAGTAAAATCCTAACTAAGGCAGAAATTGGTACCAGGGACTGGTGCTGTAATAGGTCTGGCCATGCTTTTGTTTGAAAGAATGTGGATTTGGGGACTTTGGATTTGGAAAGCCATGGAATGTTTTAAGTGGGGCTTAATGGGCTGTCCTACGAGGAATATGGAAGACTTTGTTGCTGTGAGTGATTTGAACTGTACAGACCTGGCCCAAGAGGTTTCAGAGAAGAATTTCAGTACGTGGCATAGAGACTGTTTTTGTGGTATTTTGGTGAAGAATGTGGCTGCTTTTTGCCCTTGTCTGAAAAGTCTACCTGAGGCTATGGTAAAAAGATTTATATTAATTGCACTGACAAAGGAAGTCTCAAAAAAACAAACAAACAAACAAACAAACAAACAAAAAAACCAGCAGAGACTTTTTCTCTGGTTAAGTTTCACAAAGAACATTTTAAACAAGTATAGCATGTTCAGAAAGGAAAAATATAAAATATATGTTATTAAAGGGGAACCAGGAATGAAATGGAGCTGAATCCTCTGTTGCAGGATAGTAAATTGAATTAAGGGAGTGGTGACTTTGGGGCAAGATCCCACCCAGCTAAGTTTAGGTCCAGACCTGGTAGTACAAGCCTTTAATTCCAGGAGGCAAAGACAAGCAGATCTCTGAGTTCACGGCCAGCCTAGACAAGTTCTAGGTGAAGAAAAGCTTAAATCCAGGCTTGGTGGACCACACCTTTAATCCCAGTGTTTAGGAGAGGGATACAGACCTGAGTTCAAAGTCAGTCTATGAAGCAAAATCCAGGGCAACCAAGCTTAGGCAGTGAAGGATTTGGAAAGCAGAAAGCTGGTGATGATACAATAGAACAAGGGGCCATGTTCCAGCCCAGCAAGCAGCAGAAGGCAGTGTTGGCCCTACGGCTCTGGCTTTAGAGTCCAGAATAAAAGGGGACAACTGGTGCTGGTTAGTTGGAGCCAAGAAATTAGTGGTAATTAAGAAGAGACCAGCACCACTGAGGTGAAATCTGGGAAGTGTTTTCTGAGAGCACAAAGAAGCTGTGTTCCAGAGATAGCCTCATGGTGCAGCTGTACTTGATAATGTGTAAGAATCACCAAGGTGGTACTGGTTTTGAAGGCATGAAGGGGTCATGAAGAGTGGCTGAAGCTTGGCACTGTGAGAGACCATGGAAGGCCATTGGTGAAGGTGCAGCCCCAACTGCAGTTGAAAGCCTAGGACTGAAGGTCTCATGCAAAGGATTTAAGATTGGCATCATGAAGAGAGCCTATGAGAGCTATTGGTGAAGCCTAGTTGCAGCAGAAGATCCTAGTGTACTGGAGATGCCAGTACCATGGGATGATCACCAAGAACAGCAGCAGCAGTGGAGTAGATCAACCTGAGCTTAGACTGTCACAAAGGGCAGAGCTGGAGAAGTGACACTAGACCTTTGGAAGAGCCCAGAAAATCATGTGTGGGTCCCAGACATTAAAACAAGAAGCTGGAACACTGAAGTTGCCTTGGAGACCCCCAGATGTTCAAGATGCCAGAACCATGGGCTATCTGCTGAGGAAAGCTGCTAACAGGGAATGGAACCAGCCCAGGAGACAGAAGTTTGTTACAGTCAACAAAAATAAAAAAGGAGTTGAAGATCTGAAGACTGCTTTGACATCAGACATGGAGATGCAGAGTTTGAAGTTTGCCCAGCCGATTTCCTGTCTTGCTTTGGGGATTACAGTTAAGTGGTTGGATAAATCTCAGAAGAAACTCTGAACTTTGGACTTTTAACATTGTTGAGGCTGCTATACACTATGGGGACTTTGGAAGTTGGACTAAATGTATTTTGCATCATACTATGTTTAGGTATGGCCCCCATAGATTCATGTTTGAACAAGCCTGTGGGTGTCAGGCAAGTGGAATGTGATGGTCTGTATATGCTTGGCCCAGGGAGTGGCACTATTAGAAGGTGTGGTCTTGTTGGAGTAGGTGTGCCACTTGCGGGTGTGGGCTTTCAGACCCTCATCCTAGCTGCCTGGAAGTCAGTATTCTGCTAGCAGTCTTCAGATGAAGATGTAGAACTCTGTGCCAGGCCTGCCTGGATGCTGCCCACCTTGATGATAATGGACTGAACCTCTGAATCTGTAAGCCAGCCCCAATTAAATGTTGTCATTTATAAGACTTGCCTTGGTCATGGTGTCTGTTCACAGCAGTAAAACCCTACTAAGACAGGCAACAATAACCATATTCTTAAATTTCCATTTACTTCAACTACCTTAAAATTCTATACTAAAAAACTTGAAAGACTAACAGAAAACACATTTGAAATAACAGGTAATTCATTTACTTTTACTACTTTAGAAACTTCTTTTTTTAAAACCCCTCATGAGCAAGGCTACTCTGTCCACACTTCTCTTGGCACTCTGCTCTTTCATACCCCCACAGCAATAGCCCATTAAGCTCTGCTTGCAACACTCTAGCCTGGAGTTCTACGTTGCTCCTGCAAATGGCACGAATCACGCAGTGAGGTTTATCATAGGAGCCTAGTCCTTGATACCAATTTTCTGTATGAGCTTCTCTCACTGCTCTGACAGAAATACTCAACAAAAGCAACTTACAGAAGGTTTCCTGTTAGCTCACAGTTTGAGGGCACAGTCCACTGTGGAAGGGAAGCATAATGTGGCTAGTCACAGGAAGCAGAGAAGAGGAACCAACGTTGCTCTTCTGCTTCCTCCTTTCTTCCTTTTTATTCAGTGGAAACACCAGCCTAATTATAGCACTACGCATATAAAATAGGAAGAGTCCTTCCTCCTCAGCTGAGTTACTCTGAAACCCTCTCATGGGCACAACCAGAAATGTGTCACCTAGGGAAGTCTAAATCCAGTCAAACTGATAATCAAGATTCCATGGTGTATAAGTTTTTTTTTCTATAAAAAAAGATTATTTTATTTTATGTATATGATATTTTGCCTGCATGCAATAACTATGTTCACCATATGTGTGCCAGGTACCATGGATCCTGGAACTGGAGTTACACACAGTTGTGAGCTGCCATGTGGGTGCTGGGAATCGAACCCTGGCCCTCTAGAGGACCAGTCAGTGCTTTGAACTGCTGAGTCATTTCTCCAGCCCTGGTTTTTAACTTTTAAAAATCAACTGATAGAAAAACTGAAAGCACAGTCTTAAGACAAATCTGAATTTGAATTCCAATGTCAACAGTAGCAAACATCAGTAGAAATTTAGGATTTCAACTCCTCAGTAAAAAATAAGATTATAAAGTTTGTGCCAGGCATGGTGGCACATCCTATTAATCACCATGTTTAGGGTGAAAATGGTAAAGTTTCTGCAATTCACTTCCACTTTTTAAAAATAAATAAATAAATCCTCAGACTCAGGAGGCGTAGACAGGCAGACCTCTTGTAAGCTCAAAGCCAGCCTGGCCTACACCGTGAGCTCCAGACCAGCTAAAGCTAAATAGTGAGACTGTCTCAATCTTGCTCCCAGACAAAAAGATGATACTTTTGTGGTATTTAAGCAAGAAAATACAGTACTTGATATAAAATATATGCTGAACTGAAGAACTAATTCCCTAATCCTTCTCTTCTCTCCTCAAGTATGTAACTGGTAGTCTCCTATAGTCTTTGTCCAGCACCATTTGGTTCCCTTGGCCTGGATGCCCTCTTTGTCACATGTAACACCCAAATCCTCCTTGTTTAAGTTTGTACTTAATACTACCACTTCACTCTAGCTCCTACCACTAAAACTATTCTTTATGTTACTTAACATTTTCTCTGTTGTAAACACCGTCAACTGCTTGCTTATAAAGAACATGTAACATTCATTTTCTTTCCTTCTACTACACAAACCACAGTTTTGCACATGGTAAGCTCTCAAATATTTGACAAACAGTTTTCTAGATTTCCTATTACAACTGCATATCATGCCCAACCCTTTTTGGCATTTTAGAATTTAAACTTAAATTGTCATTATTGCTGTGTTCTGAATCTCAATTCTTCAGTAAGTATCAACATTGTACCTTACTTGTTCTTTGTTTGGAGGCAGGGTTTTCAATGCAGCCTGTGCTGACCTCCTACTCTCAATCCTCCTGAGTTCAGGATATTAGCATGAGCCACCATGCCTTGGCTTAAAATTTAAAAAATAAATTCATAGAAGTATTAGAATGGAATGGAAGAAGGCTATCCATTTTTTACAAAGTATTCTTTCATAAGAAAGCATATTAGTTAGACAGAAAATGTTTAAGAAATCTTCAAAATACCTATTTTACAAGCAGGGCCAAAATATAGGACACAGTTCATTGAGGCAACAACAAACAAACAAATAAACAATCAAACAAAAACAAAACATTCAGGTCCTATAGTAAGAATATCATATTACTAATTTGGAATTTTTCTACATGACTTTATTTTCTTTATTCTACTTTATTTTCCTTAAATAATGAGAACAATTATTTTTTCTTCTTAAAAATAAATTACAGGGGCTGGAGAGATGGCTCAGTGGTTAAGAGCACTGACTGCTTTTCCAGAGGTCCTGAGTTCAATTCCCAGCAACCACATGGTGGCTCACAACCATCTATGACGGGATCTGATGCCCTCTTCTGGTGTGTCTGAAGACAGCTACAGTGTACTCATAAATAAAATAAAATCTTAAAAAATAAATAAATAACTAAATTACAGCTGGGCATGGTGGTGCACTCCTACAATCCTAGTGTTTGAGAGGAGGAGGAAGAATCAAGGGTTTAAGGCACAGCAGCTAGATGGGAAATTCAGAATCCATCTTGGCTATATGAGATTTTGTCTCAAAAATATACAAAAATCAATAACCAGTCATTCTCTATATGTCTTAGTCAGGGTTTCTATTCCTGCACAAAACACCATGACCAAGAAGCAAGTTGGGGAAAAACGGGTTTATTCAGCTTACACTTCCACACTGCTGTGGAGACTGATGTAGAGGAATTGCATCAGCTTGAATTGTAAAGGAAGCTGATGCAGATGCCATGGAGGGATGTTACTTACTGGCTTGCTTTCTTACAGAACCCAAGACTACCAGCCCAGGGATGACACCACCCACAATGGGCCCTCCCACCCTTGATCACTAATTGAGAAAATGCCTTACAGCCGGATCTCATGGCGGCATTTCAAGGGAGGCTCCTTTCTCTGTGATAACTCCAGCTTGTGTCAAATTGACATATAAAACCAGCCAGTATACTATATAATTTCAATTTTTTTTTTTTTTTACAACTTTTAAAGAGTTGTTAACTCAATAGTCTCTACCACCCCCTAGAGACAGGATTTCCTCTGTGTTAACCTGACTGTCCAAGAACTCACTATGTAAACCATGCTGGCCTAGAACTCACATAACCTCAAAGCAGAAATTTTATTTAAAAAAAAAAATTGTAATTTGTCCAACTTTATCACTGTGTCTCATGCTTATATATTTTTTCCCTTTGTGTAAGGGTCTCACTATGTACCCCTGACTGACCTTGAACTCTCAGAGGTCCATCTACGTCTGCCTCCTAAATGGTGGGTTTCACTTCACACTTGAAAACCAAAACAACCACATAAAAGAAACTTGCAGGCACTGCACCACTTCTTTTCCTTGTATCTTCCTAGGGATGAGGATAGTTGCTGAGCTAATCACAGTGCAGCTAAACAAATCCATATTACAACAATATTACACTTTCTATAAAATTATTTGCCAGGGGCTGGGCAGTGGTGGCACACACCTTTAATCCCAGCACTTGGAAAGCAGAGGCAAGCAAATTTCTGAGTTCAAGGCCAGCCTGGTCTACAGAGTGAGTTCCAGGACAGCCAGGGCTACACAGAGAAACCCGTCTCTCCAAAAAACCTAAAATTATTTGCCTTAGAATTATTTATTCCCTTGGTTCAGGATGTAATTCAGGATCATGAATTACAACTGTCAGGATTCTTTAAGATCCAATCTTCTCTAACAGTTCTTCAAGTCTTTCTGTACCTTTTTGACTTGAGATTTTTCAACAAGACAGACTAGTTATTTTGTAGAATAATACTTCACCTAGGTTTGTCTGTATTTATTTAAGATTAAGAGAAACCAAGGGATTGGAGTTACTTTGCACCCTGGTCAGAGAGACAGACACTGGACCTGGCATAGCCTTGTAAACCTCGAATCCCACCCAGCTCCCACCCCTGTGAGCGAGCTCCTCTAACAGGACCACTCCTCTGAGTCCTTCCTAAGCAGTTCCATTATCTGGTGACTAAGCACTCAAATACATGCACCTATGGGGCATTTCTATCAAACCACCACAAGGGGGTAATGGGCCAAAACACTTTTTTTTTTTTTTTTTAAGAAATCTAAATTTCTCTAAAATAATTATCATTTTTAAAAACTTTTAAAATTTTCGTTTTTTTGTGTATGAGTGTTCTGGCTGCATGTGCATGTCTCAGATCCCCTGGAGCTGGACTTACAGACAGCTGTGAGCTGCCACATGGATGCTGGGAACTGAACCAGGTCTTTTGAAGAACAGCCAGTATTCTTAACCACTGAGTCAACTCTCCAGTCCCCTATAATTTTAGAAAGATCTACTAATTGAAAACTCTTCTGAGAACCTGAGAAGTCTTATTATGTTCTCTCTTGAGCAATACTTGCTAAATCACAAATTTCTTTTTTTTTTTTTAATACAAAAATAACGCATAGCAAATTACTGCCGGCTTTTCCTTACTATGTTCCTGTTTGTGGCTAAGGAAGCATCTGCCGACTATTTGTGACACAGATGGCTGGCTCTCCACCCATAGTTCTTGTACTTCTAATTCTGATCTTTGCAGGGGTCATGTTTCAGGTAAGAAGACAGTGTTGTTTTCTGAGCTGATTCTAAAGAATCATGTGGATTAACTACTGTTGTTAGAGATAATTAAACCCAGTTCCTGTACAGTTTCTTACACAGCAAAATGTTACCATCTCACAACGATACACTGGACCTCTATAGCACCCATAATTACCATTACCATTATTCTTTTACAGAGTTTGTGTGTGCATGAAATTCATGATCACATACGTCCCCTGCTTTCCCATCTGATGTTTGTCTGTTACATTTTACATTGTAGACTGTCTTCATGTCATGTGGAAATCTATCCTTGTGCATCACTTATATTGCAAATGTCTAACATTACTGAAAAAATTATAAGGGCCAGAGGATTGGGAAGAATGTTGATACTAAAGTGACTGTTTAGGCTGACGATACAGTTATGTATAAACTCCAGTACTGCAGAATATCCATATTTTCTTTAATCTACTATAGTACCAAATTTACAATTTTATCAGTAAGAGATACCTAATATAATTCTATAAAATAAATTCATCTGTCTGGGGCAGAGGAAACTAAGGAAAAAGTAGATTAGAGCTGGGGAAAAAAAAAAAAGAAAAGAAAACCTGTAAGAAAATCCTTACTATGGCTGACAAAGTTTAATGTGACTTAGCCTTTGCCCATCAGGCCAACAACCATCTCAGCCTTCTTTGAAGCTTTAAATCTTCCAGGATTCTCATCTCAAAGTCTGCAATCCATAGTTCTCACAAGCCATTACTTTCCCTGAAATTGACCTATATATCCTTCAGAGCCCTGCTCGAGTACCACCTCTTCAAAGTATCTGCCTTTAACCACCTCCACACGGTCACCAAGCCAGTTACCTCTAAACGTTCATAATGCTATGAACCTCTCCTTTACTATTTATTACAATTTTAAATAAATAAGTACTCAATATCTGTTTTCTCTACAAGAGTGTAAGTTGCATGAGCGCAGAATTCTCATACAGCAAAATAATGATCAATGTATGTTAATTTGCTATTTTACAAGTTATTAATATTAAGAATCAAAAGTTGGTAAGATTAAGGGGTGGTACTTGAGCCAGATCTTATGAAGCCATTTTTTTTCAATTGAGGTGCCCTCCTTTCAGATAACTAGTTTGTGTGTCAAGCTGACCTAAGACTAGCCAGCACAGGGGCTAAAAATCCAGAGAGAAAGAAACCACAGGAAAATAACTCTAGATATCTTGTATTGCTTCTGTTCTCAGAGTAATTTAGTGAATCCTAGCCCAGATGAAGCAAGAGGCTAAATGTGTATGTGTGTACACACACATACATATATATATATATATACATATACATATATATATACACACACACATATATACATACATACATACACACACACACACACACACACACACACACACACACACACACACACATACTTTCAGATTGACCAAGAGAGAAAAAACTAAGAGTTCAAGACCTGCCAAAATGAAAGGTCCTGGCAAACACCCCAGGATTCCATTTGATACCTCTGAAGGGCACTGCTTGAAATGAAGTGGAAACTGGATTTAAAGCAGCCCTTGAAAAGCCTAAAACAAAGGCTCAGCCATCTCAGTCCTACAATGCATCGAGGTCACTTGCTTCTCCTTTTAACTACCATCAGAAGAAAATTAATCCTCCGTAAGGACCCAAATCATCAGGCGCATCTACGGTCCTCTTATACTAGTTCTGACAGTCATTTCTAAAATCACTAGGGAAAGCAGAAGAGAGGAGCAAATGACTAAAAGCCAAGAGAAAAAGCAGACAACATAAAAACAAATGAAACGAAAAAAACACCATAATTACCAAGTATAAACTTGAAAATAACTATGATGAGTATGTTCAGGAAAATAGGTGACAAAATAAGAATTTTAACGGAGAATAGGAATCTATAAAAACAAACAAAGAATCTTGAAATTCTAGAACTAAAAAAAATTGCATAATTAGCAATATGACAGGTGCCTTTAGCAGTGGACTGGACATTAAGTGAACTAGAAAGTATATCTGTACAAAATAGGTGAAGCACTGAGGGAGAAAAGGCTGGAAAGTACAGAAAACGGCATGACGCAGCTAGGGAGGAAGAGGTAGAGAGCTTGCCTAGCAACACAGGAAGCCCTGAGTTCAAGCTCCAGCACTGCCTAAAACAGGTACAGGTATACGCGGTATACAAGCCGAACACCACAGAGGTAGAGGCGGAAGGATAATGGAGGCCTGCCTGGGACATATGAGAACTTGGGGCTTTTGTTTGTTGTTTGTTTGTTTGTTTTTGAAGGGAAACAGCATGAAGACACTGGGAACTCAAGGAAAGATTTAACATACCAGTATCTACAATACAGAAGAAAATGGCTGAAGCATAAGAAGAGGTAGTGCAAACCTGGCAAAAGACAAGTAGCAGCAAGAGGCCTCAAGTATCTTAAACATAAAGCAAACGCACAGGTGTCTTACTGAAAACAAAGCATTGCTTCTGTAATCGAAACAATGAACTAAGAATACAAAAGAATGATACAAGGTTGAAAGAAAATGAGTGCGAAGTTGTATTTCTAATAATCATGTCTCATAAACAGATCCTTCAAAATTAAGGCAAAATTTAAAAAGCTGTCTATTAAGAATATTCCAGTGAAATATTTGATTTTTGATTTTTTTTTTTTTTTTAAAGACAGGGTTTCTCTGTGTAGCCCTGGCAAACCTGCAACTCACTCTGTAGACCAGGCTACGCTTGAAGTCAGAGAATTTCCTGCCTCTGCCTCCAGAGTGCTGGGATTAAAGGTTTGTGCCACCAAGGGGCTGGCCACTGGGAGTTTGACCGTACTCCAGTAAGTATATGGTCAACACAATTAGACTTGGGAACTACTACGTTTTAGAGGCCTTCAAATTATACTTAATGAAAGGCTTTGATCAAAATGACTATAGATAATTAAATCTTCATTTACTGTATTACTTAATCCTTTGTAGCAGTTCAGTATCCTTTCTTATCCTCTGCCCTGTCTACCTCCAGAGAAGGAAAAGGTTGGTCCAGTGCTCTAATGTTGCTAACAATTTCATAGGTTTAAAACAACAACTCATCAGCAGTAGGCAGGTCAGTTTTCTGCTCTAGTGGTGTTTTGGCAATAAGTTCTCTTACTAAGATACAGTGGCTACTCTGTCTAGTAAGCACATACCACAAAGAAAAACGATTTTGAGAAACATATTTGAAGCTGCCTGGACTCTAGAAGGAAAGCACTTCATCTTAACTGACCGCCACCTGGAAATTCTGCCAGAAAGATGAAAATAGAAATAAAGAACTCCAATCCAAAAATAAGTAGTCATGCTAAAGACTAAAGCTTCACGGTATTTACCGACCCACAGAGATTGTTCTAAGAATTTGGTAAATACTCAGGCCAGTTTCAATCACTGAGACTTTAAGAAATCAAGTAAAGGATAAAAAACTATTAGGTGTTTGGGGAAGAAGACCTGCCACCAAAATAACATTCGGGAAAACCCCCTCCTTGTAAAATGTAAAATGTAACCTCCTTGTGAGGTTTTATTGATAGGTCTCATGTAGCCCAGGCTGGTCTCAAACTTGCTATATACCAGTGAATGACCTTGGTCATCTGATCCTCCTGTCTATACCATTCTAGTGTTGGAATTATAGACACGAAAGAAAAACATACTATAAACATTTTTAAGTAACTTTAAACTTAAATAATAAAACAAAAACAAACAAACAAAATCAAACAAAATAAGACAAAACCTCAATGATCTTTCAGTGTAGCCCTGGCTGTCTTAGAACTCACTATGTAAACCAGGCTGGCCTTGACTTCTGCCTGCTTCTGCCTCTGGAGTACTGGGATTAGAGGCATATGCCACTATATCCCACAACTTTCAATGGTTATATTATACCTGAAAACCAATTTGCACAATTGTACTTGCACAGAATGAACTTATAGCAGCTACAGTTACCTGCATAAGATCAAGCCAGCACGGATGAGAGAGGGACTTGTAAATGGCCCTTGCCCTATCTAAGGAGCTATTGTCAACTTCAGGCTGCTAAGAGATGGCAGGTCTAGTGAGGGACAACTCTGAGAGACTAAAGCATTGTCAAATGAGGAACCATTCGCAGAGATGCTGGTCAGCCAAGACTGTAGGGTGATGGTTAGGCTGCCCATGCTCTAGCTTCCTAATAGTCCACATGCAGAAATACTAAGGACTCTAAGATATTATAAAGAGTAAAGAGGATAGACAGGTAGGAGGGAGGAAGACTGGGGGAATTCAAGAAAGTAGGAGGGGGAATTTGGGGTTGAATTATGATCAAGATAAATTGTATACATGAATAAACTGTCAAAGAATAAATAAAGGCTGGGGAGATGGCTAAACTGTTTACTGATCAAGCATAAAGGCTGGAGTCTGATCCCCAGTCCTCGCATAAACGCTGAGTGTAAGCCTATAATGCCAGTGCTTCAGGGAGGAGGAGAGTAGAAAGATCCTGGGGATTAAAAGGAAAAGATAATCTCTCAAGAAAGGGAAATAGAATACAGTATTTATAGAGAGGCAAAGGAAAACTAAGATTAGAGAATTAAATAGGGAGGAATGAAGGGTAAAAGAGGGAACATTGGGACAACTAACACTCAAGTTTGCAAAACTATATGGAAACCTACTACACACATATACAAAGTCTCTGGAATACACACACACATATACACACACATGTATGCATGTATGTGTGTATATACACACACTATTACATATATGTATGTACATGAAGTCTCTACAGTAGGTTTCATATATATGAAAGACATCTAAATGGAATCACCACATAATAGGGAAGACAATGCTCCAAATTCTAACTAGGCATCTTATACCATCAAGTAAAACCTACAGTGCCAGGAATTGGTTACATCTTGTTGACTTGGCCAAAGGAGTCCCCCAGAAACAACCACCATCACAGGTTATTGCCAAGGCTTTGGTTGTTCTCCACACCCTAACTGTAAGGCCCTAGTGCTGAAGGCGGCACATACTGAGGTCATCAGAGACGTTGAGTTGTTCCTATCTAGAGCCTGCACCTCTACTGACAAGTGTTCATGGTGCTAGAAAGCACGCTGCAGCTTACCAGAGGGAAAGCTAATTATCAATAACCACCCACCTACAAACCCTGTGCTACAACAATGACCTGCCTCCAAGATATACACTGTAAAAGTGGCACAAATGTTGTGGGGGTAACTTACCATTTTTAAAAAAAAAAAAAAAATTGGATTTAAGCCTAATTCATGAGATGGAGCCCATACCTGACACTGCTAAAGTGGCCAAGAATCTGAGACTGGATAGGT
Source organism: Arvicanthis niloticus (assembly GCF_011762505.2). NCBI lineage: Eukaryota > Metazoa > Chordata > Mammalia > Rodentia > Muridae > Arvicanthis > Arvicanthis niloticus. The sequence goes on along the minus strand of NC_133430.1, from coordinate 32,544,508 downwards.
CATAGGCCTAGGGGAAAACCCAATTGTTCTGCTAAAAAAAAAAAAAAAAAAAAAAAAAAAAAACAGCAATAAAATGACTTCTAATGACATACTGCCGTATCCACAGATCAATGCCTCACTCACCCCACATCAGAGGAGCTTCTTCTTACAGTGGTGGCTTACCAGACTCACAACTGAACAGCGTGCAAAGTCAGAGACTGTTGCACACTCAGTCCTAAATGGGATCTGCATCAAGCACCTCCCTTCAAGGCTGAGGGAGCCATGTGGAAGAGGAGGCAGAGAGATCGGAACCATCTTAAAAGCCAGAGGTGAAGAATGACCTCAAAGAAACTGTCTTTCTGACAAAACAGGATTGATGCACATATGAAGTCACAGTACACACAAGACATGCACAGGTTCAAGACAGATGGGATTTTGGCACTGAGAGGTGGAAAACGGACACAGGGCCGTATCCCTAACTAAGGAGCTATATCTGCAAGTGAGATCAGCTGGCAAGGGAAAAAAATCAGTTTTCTCAATGGAGTTTCACTGGGTATATCAACTACACTCCAGGGCAGGCCCCACAGATGATTAACACAAAGAAACTCAATGGTATTTTTTGTGAACTTTTTGTTTCATTTTGTGTGGAATCAGCAAAGTAAAGTCTGAATGTATACATTCAACAAGAAGTTAGTCAAGGACCTCTCACTGAGTGCTACAGACTATTATATCAAAACTATAAAACTGGGCCACTGACCAGTGAGCAGAGCCTGACCAACCTCAGTCTGATCCGTGGGGCCACAGGATGGAAAGAGAGAAACGATTTCTACAAGTCTTTGCTGATTAGATGAACTACTTTGGACAACTTTACAAACACATTTACCTTGGTTTTCTTTTCTGCAAGGGATATAACAAAACCATAACCTACTCCATAGCATTATGTGAACAACTAAACCACCAAACATAAATATACTTGGCCTGACTGACATATTAATAGCACTAGAGAAATACCACTGTGGGCAGGCTCTATAAATAAAGGGCACACATCACCAAGCCTGAGGACCCGAGTTCAAACCTTGGGTCCATATGGTAGAAGAAAAAAAACTCATGCACACTGTCCTCTGACCTTAATCCATTCACTTAGGCATGTATGTCTCTGTCTCTTATCTGTCTGTCTAACACACACACACACACACAATATGTAATTAAAAAACATTGCTGAATTATCAGTATAAATACAGAGATGTTCAACATACTATTCTGTACAACCTTGTTAGTCTGGACTTCCTTCTATAACAGTGTAATGTGTAACAGTGTATATAGGGAAGGACTAGGTAATGAGCACGTCACTGCCTTCTTGCTACAAACTTCTGTGACTCTAAAACCATTTCAAAATGAAAGTTAAAACAAAATGATAGGAAGCCTTCCATTCTGATAAACCTTACCTTACCTTCCATTATTTTCCACAAACCTAAATATAAAACTGGACATAGAATTCTGTAATGATTGGGAGCATTATCTAACAGTATCATAGTGATGCATTCAAACTAGGTATAATTTGTCATGGGAAATTTACATAATTGTAACTTTCATCAACAAGACAACCAACCAACCACTACACAACTCTATAAGTTTTCTTGTATTAATGAATGTTTTTACAATTAATTTACAAAAAATTTACCAAGTAGGATTGGGAGCATATAATTTTTTCAAAAGAAGCAAAGAGACACAAAAAACCTGGTGGATGACACTAGTTTTTCAAATTTAAAACTGGACACCAATTCCTCAAATAACTCTTAAATTATTCAAGTAAGGAGGAAAAAATCCACCTAGATTATAAAATTACTAGCATATTTGGGATAAAGAAGAAAACAAAGTCCAAGCTATAAACCTTATACTTTGTCTTGTTTGTGTACTTTGTCTTTGCTTTTAATTATAATTATGAATTTATTACTTTGTTATCAGAAAATAACACCCAAAATCTTTTTTTCTTTGTATTTAGACATTGATAATTAATCTTGCCTGTCAACTTGCTTAGGTGGAGAAACACCTAGAACATTTAGTAAAGCATACTTCTAAGTATGTCTGTGAGAACATTTCTAGAAATGACTGGCATACACAGTAGCAACCAAGGAAGAAAAAAAAAAAACAAAACAAACAAACAAAAAAAAAACACCTTGAATATAGGTGGCACCTCTAACAGGCAAGGGGCCTGGGGAGATGGGTGGGAGAGATAGAACAAAGGTGGAAGAAAGCCAGGCAGTGGGTGCAAACTCCATTCTTCCTGAGTAGTGAGTGCATCTACTGCTGTTGCCACTGCCTGTGGACATCAGACTCCAGTTTCTTTGCTTTCAGTAGAGACTCGCACAGCAACTGTGTGGGGAACTTCCAGGCCTTCAGCCTCCCCCAGAAGGCATTGCTGAGGCCCCTTGTTCTTCCCCCTCATTCTGACATATTAGACTTAGAAGCTACCTGGATGTCTTTCTAAGCATGTACTGCTGAACTAGCTAGACAGACTTCAACTATATAAGACAATCTAATAGAATCCTTTGATAAAATATGTATATTTGTATTTTATTCCTCTTGAGAGCCCTAATTACTTTAAAATCATATTCCACTAGACAAGAACTCAAATTCTTACAGAATATTTATCTTTCACTATATATCTATATATCTATATATCCCCTTTGGTTTTTTAAAATAAGCTTTTTGGTTTTTACTTTTTAAATTAAAAAAAATTAATATTATTATTATATCACTTCCTCTCTTCCCTTTCTTTCCTCCAACTCTTCCCATGAACCCACTGGCTCTCTCTCAAATCTATGGTGTGCGTGCGTGCGTGCGTGCGTGCGTGTGTGTTCATGTGTATGTTCATGTGTGTTCCTAAATACAACCTGCTTGGTATATATAATATTGCTTGTATGTCTATGATCTCGGGGTCCTTGGATAACCAAGCGAGGTGCTCTTCCAAAAAGACAATTTATTATTCCCAATCTCAGCATTCCCCAGTTACCTGTGATTCTTTGTCTAGACTTGAGACCCCAAGAGCTTTCCTCTGTTTGGTTTGTTTGTTTGTTTGTTTGTTTGTTTTTAAGACAAGGTTTCTTTATGTAGCCCAGGTTGTCCTGGAACTTAACTCTGTAGAGCAAGGTGGACTGGAACTCAGAGATCCACCTGTCTTTGCCTCCCAAGTGCTGGGATTGAAAGTGTGTGCCACCATGCCCAGCTTAAATCGTTTCTTTAAAATATATATATATATATATATAAAATGTATATAAGTATTTTACATGCATTATGATTTTTATCATGTCCATGTCTAGTGCCATAGGAGGTCAAAAGGCATCAGAGCCTTTGGAATTGGAATTACAAATGGTTATAAGCCACTCTGTGGGTCCTTTGAAAGAGCAACCAGTGCTTTTAACCAGTAGATCATCTTTCCACCCCCAACCTGACACTTAGAGCATGCCTACATACAACACACACAGATACTTTGAGACAAAGTCTTGCTATTAAATCTGGCTGATCTAGAATTTACTATGCATACAGAGTGGTCTCAAATTTACAGTAATCCACTTGCCTCCTCCTCCTCCCAGATTTATTACTGAGATTATTTATCATTATTTATTTATCTGAGATTACAGTGTGTGCCACCATATCTGTATATCTACAAGCTGTAGTACTAGGAAAACAAATTTAAAGCCTCATGCATTATTTCTCTGGATCTGTCAGATGGTTCAGCAGGAAAAGGTGCATGGTGCCAAGCCTGACAACCTGAGTTTAATCTCAAGAGTGCCCATTTAGGAGGGGACTGACTCCTGAAAGTTGTCCTCTGATCTCTACATGTGTGCTGTGGCACTTGTGCACCGCCCCACACACACTTAATAATATAATTTTAAAAATACAAGCTGTGAGCCTGGTGGTGCACGCCTTTAATCCCAGCACTTGGGAGGCAGAGGCAGATGGATTTCTGAGTTCGAGGGCAGCCTGGTCTACAGAGTGAGTTCCAGGACAGCCAGGACTACACAGAGAAGCCCTGTATTGGAAGGAAAAAAAAAAAAAAAAACAAGCTATGAAAAATTATATCCCCAAAAGGTATCCAGAGCACTTGACTCCCTATCAAATGCTCTTACGATGAGCTGCTGATACTCCTGCCTTCAAGGGGTGGGGTTTACGACCCTTTCCAAATCTCCTAAACTACATGGGCTCTTATAACTTCTGAAAAATGGAATGAAGTGATCCTATGTGACTTCCAAACTAAGTCAAGTAAGTCATGTCCCTTCACCCTCCTCTTTCTTGAATCTAGTTAGCCATGCTATGAGAAAGCCAGGCAGTCACAAGGAGAAGTGTAGTGTAGGTGTTCTGGCTAACAGCCCAGGCTGAGCACTCAGCCAAGTCAGCATTCACCACCAGATACAGGAGTGAGCAAGCATTCAAATAATTCCAGTTCTTAGCCACTGAGTCACACTCCTAGCTACCCCACCTCATACCATGTTAATGAAGACAAGCAAACCCATCAAATTCTATTAAAACAAACATGTCTGCCAGTTGTGACACACACCTTTTATCTCAGCAATCAAGAGGCAGAGGCAGAGGCAGGTGAAAGGCTGTGAGTTGAAAGCCAGTGTAGATTACATAGCAAGTTATAGGCCAGTCACGGCTACAGAGTAAGACCCTATCTCAAAACAAAATAGATAATAGCTAGATGTAATGCTTTAAAAGCTACTAAATTTACAATAATTTGTAATAAAATCAATAATTGTCACACAGGTTCATAAAAACAATTTGAAAATGCAAAAAAGGAAACAAAATTATCCTGTTTTACCACTTAATATTAAATATTTACATAATTAAATATTAAACATTTATTAGAGATATTTAATATTCTTTAAAATAAAGAAAGTATATTACCCATTGCCTAATATTTGGGGTGCTTTGTTTTTACCAAGGGGTTAAAAATGTGAAGCCAGTTAACTAGTTGATCTAACCAAAAAATGCTGGAGAGATGGTTTAGCCACTGAGAGCACTGACTGCTCTTCTAGAGAGCTAAGTATGATTCCCAGCACCCAGCACATGGTGGCTCAAAAAAAACCCTTTAACTACAGTTCCAAATTCATCACACTCTTCTGGACCTCTCAGGTACCAGGTATGCATATGGTACACAGATATACATACATCACAGGCATCTATGCAGGCAAAATACCTACATATATAAGTAAAATTTAGAAAAAACAGGAAGGAACGACTTTTCCAGCAGTTAATAACTCACTTTTCTGTTCTCCATTGTCTTTTGCCTACCTGTCTTAAGAAGGTATTTGAGGACTGTGGCCCACCAGCACTCCAGTCTGTGGCTATGTATCAGGATCTTGGTTGCCAAGGTGGCTGTGCTGGCAGTCTCCCCTGGAAAATGTTCCTTAGGCTTCAAAATCTGAAAACTGCAAGGAAAGGAAATTCTAAATATAGATACATCTTTTCAATTTCAATCCCTTTATAATCTACCACCATAAACAAAAAGGCAAATTGCAAGAAGCACAGTGAAAGACGGGCAAGCCTGGTAACAGAGTTTAATCTCTGGAATCCACAGTAGAATCAGAGAATCAATTCTCCACAAAGTGTTCCACTGTCTTCATACGAACACTATGGTATGCACTCTTCCTGCACCCCTCTTATCATGTGCAAGCATGCACATGTACACATACACACACACACACACACCCCACAATAAACAAATAAAAATGTATAGGAGAAAAGAGTCTCTTAAGGTACATAAAAAAAAAAAAACAAGTTTCACTAAAAATGGGAGTCAGATCATGCAAAAATAGTTGGATGGATACCGTAGATTCAAGTTCCAGCTTTAATTTTTTTTAAAATGTAGACTTCCTATGAACCCAGGCCAGTCTAAAACTTGTGATCTAAGTACTAGGATTACAGGTGTGGCTATCTTACCTAGCCCCATCTCTGTTTTCTTAAGAGCTACTACTGATCCTAATTAAGTCATGGATTCTCTGTGCCTGATTCTTTGTAACACAAATTCTCATGTGGTGGAAACTGAGGGAATCAGTTTACAACTTGGTGATCTGGGTCTAGACTCAGTTGTCATTCTACTCTGCTTTAAGAGCTTTGATCCACCCCTAGGGGCAGGTCTGTCTTTAAAAGAGGAGATTAAAATAGCAATTCTTGAAATCCAGTCCTAAACAGGTACCAGGCATGACAAGACAGTATGGATAAAGTTATCAACTGTGCTTAATATGAGATTGCCTTTCCTATTTTTTGAGGTTAAAATTTTTTTATTATAGTATGACAACATAGTAGTTGTTGTTTTTTAATGTGTGACAGCATCAAACATGGTTTCCATTTCTAGAATTATAGGCATGAGATACCATACACAGGTACTGGGGGGACAACCAGTCTTCTTAATAACTTCTAAACCAACCTGAGCAAGAGAGTGAGAAACTGTCTCAAAATATCAAAAAACCAAGTGTTGCTTGCCTATAATCCCAGCACAATGGAGATGGAGACAAGGGAATCAGGAATTCAAAGTCATCCTCAACTCCACAGTGAATTCAAAGCCAGCTCAGGCTATGGGATCTTGTATCAAAAACAAAACAAAACAAAAAAGTTATAATCTCTATCTTTGAGTTTCTATTGTTGTGATAAAACACCACGACCAAAAAGCAACTTGGGGAGAAAAGAGTTTAATCTCATCTTTCAACCTGTAGTCCACCATTTGAGGAGTCGGCAGGATTCCAAGGCAGGAACCTGGAGACAGGAACTGTATTAAGCAAAGGCTATCAAGGAACACTACTTATTGGCTTGCTTCCCGTGGCTTGTTCAGCCTGGTATCTTACACCATGCAAGGCCAACTGGTCAAAGATGGCATACCTGTAGTGGGCTAGACCCTCTTATATCAGTCATTAACCAAGAAAATGCACTGTGCACAGGCTTGCCCTCAGGCCAATCTAGTAGAAAGATTTTCACAACTGATGTTCCTTCTTCTCAAACGACTCTGTCTTGTCTTAAGTAGCCAAACACTAGCTAGTACAGAATCTGAAAGTAAAACATTCGTAGGGCTTTTACTTAACAGTAATTTTTAGTGTGTAGTCTAAATAGTCACATGTATCATATTGGAATCAAAATATGCCTGTTTTAAGAAGCAACACAGGGCTGGAGAGATGGCTTAGTGGTTAAGAGCACTGACTGCCCTTCCAAAGGCTGAGTTCAATTCCCAGCAACCACAAGGTGGCTCACAACCATCTTTAATGAAATCTGATGTCCTCTTCTGGTGTGTGTGAAGATAGCTACAATGTAGTCACATAAATAAAATAAATAAATTTAAAAAAAAAAAAGAAGAAGAAGAAGAAGAAGAAGAAGCAACACAAATCAGGTAGTAGTGGCACACACCTTTAATCCCAGCACTATGGAAGCAGAGGCAGGAGGATCTCTGCGAGTTCCAGACCAGCCTGGTCCACAGAGCTAGTTCTGGTACAGCCAAGGGTACACAAAGAAACTCTGTCTCAAAAAACAAAACAAAACAACAACAACAAAAAAAACACAAACAAAAAACAAAAGTAATACAAATTCACCATGCTACAACAGAGCTGTTTCTGAATAAGAAGGTTGGCAGCAGCTAACATTTGCTGGGTACTTGGTGCCAGTTCTCCTAGGCAGCTCCTGTGAGTTAAGTTATTTAATCCTAATGGCTCATCAAATGAGCTATTGACATTGCCCCTTTGTAACTAGCAAATCTGAGATACAGCAAGTTTACAAAGTTCCAAGGGCACAAATTACTAATTGGTGGGGCTAAGATTGTTTTTACTTTTTCTCCCTAGATGCCTACAAAAAAAGGGTATGAATTTGGGTGGGCAGGAAGGATCTGGGAAGAGTTGGGGGAAGGGAACTGTAATAAATATATTCTATGAAAAAAATCTATTTTCAATAAAAAAAAGTTGTTTGATCTTTAAAAATTAAATAAAACAGATCAAGATACCTGACTCTAAAGTCCTTTTAAAAAACTAATTTTGTTTATAAAATTTAGATTTTTACCAAAACTAGAAACATTTGCTACAAATACTTTTGCTAACAGAACATGAAGACTTTTTATTGCTTAGGTCAAACATAAATATGAAGTACAGTCCTTGTCCTCAAAGACCTTTTAATGTGGCATTAAACTGACACTCAGTAAGACAGTAATAGAGTATTTATTTGTCTAGCATGTTCAAAGCCCTGGGTTCAGTCTTCAGCTCTTTGAAACACTAATGCTAATGATGATGATGGGTTCATCTGTTGGGTTCATTTTCCTCTTTTGCCACTTTCCACAGCTTTTGGGGCCCTGGGAATCTAGGGTCTACCATTGTGCTGCATCCCAGTCTCTCTTATATCTTGTATGTGAGAAGGTACATAGGAAGGACTTATATGGCCTTAAAGGAAAAATGAGAAAAGGAGTTAAAAGTGGAACAGCATTCACAACTTGTTTTGCACAGCCATTTACTCTCAGATAATGATGTTTATTTAAAAAGAAAACACAACAGAATAACAACAGCTGAACTTCACTCCAATAGATGAACTATCAAAACAATTTCAGATGTAATTTGCAAATTAGTTTTAGCCAACAAAGTTCATTTTTCCATTGGCCTAGTTCTTGAACAGACTGTAAAGTTTTTAATATTTTACTTTCAATTTTAACAGTTGCATTATCAAAGAGACTTAAGAGCAGCAAAACACATAGAAATGACAATAAGGCCGGGCAGTGGTGGCGCACGCCTTTAATCCCAGCACTTGGGAGGCAGAGGCAGGCGGATTTCTGAGTTCGAGGCCAGCCTGGTCTACCAAGTGAGTTCCAGGACAGCCAAGGCTATACAGAGAAACCCTGTCTCAAAAAACCAAAAAACCAAAAAAAGAAAAAAAAAAAGAAATGACAATAAGTATAACTGCTTTTCAGGTATGTTAAAGAAATCACATGACTAGTGAAAATACCTGACATGTATTTGACCAAACTTAACACCAAAAGTAGACATTTAGAGTTCTAGAATAAATCTCACATTCTTCCAGGACATTTTCCATCTCTGCTCTGTAACAGCAAAATAAATGAAACCTCTTTACTGTCCTGTGGCTATTGTCAACTATCCCAACACTAATCAAGGAGACAGAACTTATGAGTGAGAGCCAGACATGGTGAAACAAGTCTGAAATCCCAGAGTTCAGATAACTCAGGACCAAAAGCTTGAGGCCAGCCTCACAGTGAGTCCCTGCCTCAAAACACACAATGTTCACATGCACGAACATACATACACATGCAAATACACACATACACAAACATGTGCATGAACTATGACATCTTAGGATTAGAATAGGCTAGGTGTTACATTTAAAATAAAAATATAAAAATAGATTACTCCTAAAAATATTAGAAACTAAAAATATCTAAACTTCTAAACACTCAATTTTAAGCACTATGTAATGGTTACTTTTAATCAACTTAACACAGTCTCAATGATAACAGTTTAGATTAGACTGGCCTGAGTTCATACCTATGAGGGATTTTCTTAATTAAGTTAATAGACATGGGAAGATCCACCTTGAATGTGGGTGGCAGCAATTCATGGGCTAGGCCCTAGACTGAATGAAAAGGAGAGAGTCAGCTGAACCCTGGCAAGTACACATGCATTCATTGTACTCTATGCTTGACTGTGGATGTGACCAGCTGTTTTAACTTTCTGTAGCCTCAGCTTCTCTTGCTATGATGGACTATGACCTGGAGTTGTGAGCTAAAACAAAGCCTTTAAGTTGTTTTTTTGGACAGGTGATTTTATCATAGCAACAGAAATGAAACGGGAAGATACTGGCAATGTGGACTCACAGAACATAAGTAATAATCAGAGACTGTTGGCTCGAAGATTTGGTTTGCCAAATTTCCTCTATATTAAAAGCTCAATCTCCACTGTAACACTTTACCTCCAAGATTAAGAATCTTTTTATCTAAGTGTGCTAGTACACACTTTTAATCCTAGTACTCATGGAGCTGAGTCAGTAGGACCACCAGTCTAAAGCCTACATGGGCTACACAGCAACTTCCAAGCTACATTACATAGTGAGACCTTAGCTCAAAAAAGCAACAAAGAATCTTTTATTAAGTGGACAACAAGATTGCTTACACCTCTAGGTGGGTCCATTTTAGAAACAGCTCAGAGAAGAGCAACCTTAGCCTAAAATTTAAGTTTTAATCAGACCTGGATGATTTTGATAGGTATCAAGATACCTGTCTCAGGTAAGGTGGAAAGACAGATAGTATCAACCTCTGCCTTCCACATGCAACTGCACATAAATATGTGTGCACTCATGAACCCATACACACATACATACACAAAAAAGAAAACAAAGGGTCTTTAGCTAAGATTGCACAGACTTCACGATTCTTAACAAAAGAAAAGGAAGAAAAGTAATTCTACAGGAGACATATAAAATCAGAGCACTCGTCCACTGTTACGGACTGCTGTTTGTATTTTATGCTCCCTCAAGAGGGGTGCCCCAATGAGCAGTAGATCATCTTAATTGGTCACATAGGGCTAAAGCCTGTGATTGGGCAGTGGAAGGAAAAGGTGAAGCTGAAAGTTTTAGAGAGGGGTTAAGAGGGAAAAGGTCAGATGAGATGGAGAATGGAGGGAGAGAAAGATGAAGGTAGAATGAGATGAAAATGGAGCAGACCCACATGGCCTGGAGGAGCAGCAAGTAGCTAGGGATTTCATAGCTGGGCAACAGAGTAGTGAACTGGTATGTTTGTCTAATCTAAGTGTGCAGCTTGTAATTATATTATTGAGTTGTGTGTTCTTTGCACAGCATTTTGGGGTTGGAGATTTATCATTATAAATCTGACTGGTGTATTATAAGTCGCTAGTGTTTTCATTTCAAGGGCTAACGGTGATCTGGGTGAGCTGTAGCTGGCATTCTACAAGCTAGTCACAGGGGTGGATGGCCTGGGAAGTGCAAGCAGAGGCTCCAGGCATTTCAGGAAAGACTGGTTTGGTGGATCGGGAGACCAAGAGAGCTAGTTTGGGAGCAGGTTTTTAACCAGTGGCTTGGCATCAGACTGGCAGAAGGAACCAGGTCAAATGGGGCTGGCCATGGGGGTGGGCAAGACCACCAAGGCCGGCGCATAGCCAGATTTAGCGTGGGTTTTGATTTTAAAACTATATGCAACAATCCACCACCTGTGAAAGTGGAGCGGGAGGGAGGAAGGAAAGAGAAGGAACACAAAGATTATACATAATCAAGAGACTTGGGTATTTGACTTAGCGACTAGAAAAGGAAAAAACAACTAATACCACAGAAATATCAATCAAAATACCCTTCAATATCCTTTAAGACAAATAATACAAAAAATTAGAGCAAACAAATTATCCCATCAACCACATCCTGCATACCTAAAATTAACCATGAAAGAGGAGCCCTAATATTTAGATATCTATAAAAAGCAAAGTAACTTAGTATGAGTACAAAACTTTTATACTAAAAAAAAACCTGTGTAACAGAGGCTAGGATGACCCACATTTGATAAGAGTGCTTGCCTAGCATGCATGTCCCCTGCACCTCCCACACAGCTGGTGTGTACGTGAGGCATAGGGTACAGTGGCATATATCTTTAATCATAACACTATAGAGTCAGTAGGAGGTGAATCACTGTAAGTTAAGAGGACAACCTGATCAACTGATTGAGTTCCAGGACAGCCAGGGCTTCATGGAGAAACCCCATCTTGAAAAAACAAAGCAAAACAAACAAACAAACAAAGGTAAAGACTGAAGAATCAGAAGTTCCTTCACTTCATAGTAAGTTAGAGGTCACTCTGGAATACATGAGGCCCTGCTTCAAAAAGTTCAAACAATCAGAATCTAGATGGTGGAAGCAGAGAATCAACTCTTGCAAACTGTCCTCTGACCTCCACAAGCACGCCCAACACTGAGGAAGGAGGAATGTGAATTTGAGGACAATCTGAGCTAGTACTGAGAACATGCCTCAAAAGGAGGAGCTGGGTAAGCGTCAGTACAAGAGTTTGATCCCCAGAACCCAAGTTAAAACAGACAAATAAAGAAACTGGGCATGGGGCCCTATGCTTGCAATCCCAGTGCTGGGGAGGAGTCATCAGAAAGATGGAAGATCACTGGGGTTCTCTGGTCAGCTAGTCTATGTTATATGCCTAAAGAATGCCAAGCAAACACATACAAACACACACACACACACACACCATGGAAACAATGCTATCTCTCGCCACTTGCATCCTCAAAGAATGGTGTGACCCTGGTCTCTGGTATAACCCTAACTACTTAGAGCACCTCAGAAATTTACCTCATTAGATAAAGGGAAATATTTAACTAAATCTAAATACAGTCCTAGCTCAAACTCCACTGGGCCCCAAAATTATAAGTTTCTAGGCATGGGAGCAGTACTCCAGCTTAGTTATGCACGAATTCTCTAGGATATTGGTCACTATAACTTGAAGGAAAGGAATGCCAACTCAACATTCCCTCTCCAAAGAGTATCAGGACATCTCTCTTCAACTAATAAAATCAACTGGGATATCTTTCAAAAGGAATAATTTAGACAGTCACAATAAGCTTTAAGGAGAGGAGTCATGGAAGAAGAAGAAATGGAAAAAATAAGTACATTCCACATAAATGAATGAATAATGATTTATAATTTCTTTTGATTCTATAAGAAATCAGTCAAAATATTTATAACTTATAATTCAACACAGTGCAGTAGAGTACACCTGTGATCTCAGCATTTCAGAAGGCAAAGGAAAAAAGGTCACAAGTCTAAGGACAGCCTAGTACTAGATAAACAAACTAGTCTAAAAATATATGTATTTTTAAAATTCACTGTAGAGGGGCTGGAGAGATAGCACAGTGGTTAAGAACAATAGTTGTTCCTCCAAAGGCCTGGGTGCAATTCCCAGCAACCACACAGTGGCTTAGAACCATCTATAATAGGATCTGATGCCCTTTTTTAAAAAAAAAAAAAGAAAGAAAAGAAATTCACTGTAGAAGAAAAATTCTTGTCCATGTGCACCTGAAGACATAAGAAAAATATGTAGTAACAGTCATTTAAAAAAAAAAATCCCACATTTAGGAGAATGAAGTAGTTAGACAATGTACTTCTCTGAAAAAAAAAAAAATGAACTAGTTACATATGTCAGTATAGACTAAAAAAAAAACTTTTGAGACAAGGTCTCATGTAGCCCAGACTGGCCTTAAATTCCTGATTCTCCGGCCTCTCCTTGAGTGCTGTGATATGCAGTATACACACATAAATACATATATACATATAAATATATATGTATACACACACACACACACACACACACATATATGTTTATGTATGTATATGGCAGGGCCACCTCTATGTAAAAGACAGGGGCAAGCAACCACAAAAGCCTCTCCTGCAGGAGGACCTAACTGAGAACTACCTGAGACCAAGGATTCCTTACACAGACAGTGCCAGCCAATCGGGAACTGCTGTTTACAAGAGATGCTTTCTTGGGAGCAATAGGGCATGGGTGGAGGGTATTAAAGGAGCTTGCAGCAGCATTCAGAACTTGCTGTGGCTTTTCTCACCTGCTTCCAAAGTGCCCTTGATTCTGTACCACCTCACCTCCAAACCCCAAGGGCAGGCAGAATCAGGCAGTGAATAGTCCAGGGCACAGGCAGCATCTGGTACTCAACATGAACAGACTACATCGGCCTCGTTTTTGTGGCTTCTTGCGAACCTCCTTTTCTGGGGGCTTGTTTCTTCTTTCTTTCTTTTTTTCCCTGTTGCTGCAAGGACTGTACTCACGGTTTGATGTAATCTGTTCTTCTCCTCCTCCTTGCGGTGCTGCTGCTGTGCCCCCCTTCAGTTGCTTCTTGGTGAGTTGGCACCTTAGTGTTTTATGTTGTGGGTCCCACAAAGGTGAGCATGCAGACCTCATTTCTGTCTTGTCTTTTCTGTCTGTTCCTCTCGGTGCCAGGGTAAGCTTGTGGCAGCCATCTTTCTTTGTTTTTGTTTGAGCGAGAGTGCTGCAGTGAGCATGCAGTGGACAGATTTTCTGTCTTCTTTGTCTTTGTCCACTTATTTTCACTTTTGATTTGGATTCATCCCAGTAACTGACATAGGAGCTGATCTTTAAGGCAGTGGTACCAGGGACCGGCTCCTGAGTGCCTTTTCCATCCCAGGGACACTGTGTAGGCATAAGGCCTTGAGCTACACCTGAGGGAGTCCTCGGCTTAGTATGTGACTTTCGTCACCTCCTCTGTCATAACAATTCTTTGTTTCCTTTGCTCTCATTGTCATGTTTCCTCCCCTCCATCATCAAGGAACCCCAGATTAGGGCACTGAAAACAACTCTTCTGGCTACTCGTGGTCTCAAGATTAAGACTCACAACCTGGACCAATTTTGGGAGGAAACTGCTCTTTTGGCCCCCTTGGATATGGCCGGAGAACACGTAGGTTCTCTGGATGTGTGTTCCCTTCCTCGCCCACAGCATGAGGTACAATCTGGGATTAACCCTCTCTTGTTCTTTGCCCCCACCCTCCGTGCAGTCATTGCCAGTCTTAAGAATTCTTCCCCAGAGGAAGTGGTGGCTGCCCATAACAAACACTGCCAGGATCAGGCTAACATTACACCTTTCCATTACTGACCTTGTCCACTTTCTCCAGAAAAACAGGTTGATTTTAGCAATGAGGGTGCCTCTGCTCCAGCCCTCTGGCCGTCAGGTTCCAAGCTGTCCTCTAGCCCTGCTGTTCTAGGTCCCTCACTCACTAGCCCTTCCGCTCCTGTCTCACCAGAGGTACCCCCAGCTTACCCCTGGTATGATTTAGGGGACTTTGCCTTCCTGTGGTCACCCCAGCGGTAGTTGCTCCTGCAAAGCCTGTTCCTCATGCTGGACTGCCTCTCCCCTGGGGGGCCTCATCCTCCCCAGGTATATTGTGAGGCCCTGTCAATCGTGGTCCTGATGCAATGACTAGGCCCTGGATTCCCAGTCCTCTGGCAGACTTGGCACTAATCAGAAAAGCTGCCAACGATTCTGGCCCAGATTCCCTTTATTTTGAACAAGTACTAGAGGCCACGCACCTCCAGACCTATTATGATTGATATAATCTCTTTAAGGCGGTGCTTGACCCTGCTTGTTTCTTAATTGGAAATCCGCATATCATGACTTGGCTGAGAATTGGGCTAAGATTAATTTGAAATATAACCTTAATGTTACTTTTGATATGCTTACTGGCCACAGGGCATACATTAACCCTGTCACTCAGGCCACTAATGGACTGCATGCTTACTTTAACCAGATTGCTGATCTTGCCTTTAAGACCCTTAAGGCCTGCACTCCTCGTGATCCTTCTGCTTACTTTCGCAATTTTGTCCAGCAGTCTGGGGAGTCCTTCATGGACTACCTGCCCCATGTGACTTAGGCAGTGGAAAGGCAGGTTGATGCTGGCCCAATCAGAGACATGTTCATTCAGCAGCTTGCATGGGAGGGTCTTAACACCCCCACTTGCAATGCTGTGGCAGCCATAAGGAATGATGATATCTATAAATGGGTTGTTGCCACAGTGCAGTCCTGACTGCCTCCATTGACGTATTGGTCATGGATCATGTACAAAGGATGATCTATGCCCCTAAAAAGGCCCCTGATAACACCTGTTGGGGCTGTGGCAAGCCTGGTCACCTCACATGGACTGCCCCTCAGCTAGGCTCAAGACCAGATGCCTAGTTGTAACAAAGGTTTTCACTGGGTTAAGGACTGTTGTTCTCAAAAGAAGGAAGACAATTCAAACTCCAAAAGGGGGCACCCCTCAGGCCCACCTGTAAGGGGGAAATCCCTGCTCTGCCAGGGGTCTTTTGGACCTTGCCTGTGTTTCCTCACTCCCCAAGGATGACTGTACATTTAGACAGTGCACCCATTAAAGAGTTGGTTAACACAGGGGCAGATGCCACTATAATAACAAAAAAAAATGAATCACTGAGGTTCCCCCATTAAAGATTTCAGTCTGGTCCCTCCATTACAGGAGTTCGAGGCCAACAGGCCACAAAAATAACTATCCAACCTGCCCATTGGCAGGATTTGAAATGCAATTGAGATCTTTTACATCGTTGTGGCTAATGTTCCCCACAACCTTTGGGCAAGAGAATCTGGAAGACATGGGTGCTGTCCTTACTACAGATGATCCCACATTTTTTGGTGACGTTATGCAACATGACCAACTAGACTGCACAGGTCACAAAGTTGGGGATCACCTCCAATTCTAATGGCCATTGCCCACCCAGTGCCAATTGACATCAAGGTACCTGACCCTATACTGTTGGCTTGGCTATCTGAAGCCAGCATCTGGGTGGACCAGGAGCCCATTTTGAAACCTAAGCTTTCTGCTCTCAAAGAACTGGTCTTGAAACAATTAGCTTTGGGTCATTTGGAACCCTTGACCAGCAGACATAATACTCCCATTTTTGTCTTTAAAAAGAAGTCAGGGCCCCCAGACAGAGTTATTAAATTAACAGGCTGGCAAGCCAAGGACAGGTAAGATTCTGCACAGAGCCTTACCAACCTAAGACAGAAGTGTATTGCTTTTGATAATGCATATTCCATGACAGGTAAGGAAGGCATTCTTGTCAGAATGCCTTAAGACAGGCTCAGTCTTGTTAATGAAATAAAAAAGGGGAGAGGTAGAGAGCTTTTGGGGGCTGCTTGGTAAGAATCTGACATAGGCCAAGGAAAAGGAAATGGGCTGCTTGGCAGGAATATGACATTGGCCAAGGACAAGGAAGTAGACTTCAGGCAGGAATCAGACATTAGGCTAGAACAAAGAAGTAATCTCAGGTAGGAATCTAAATTTTAGGCTAGAACAAAGAAGTAATTTCAGGCAGGAATCTAAATATTAGGCTGGAACAAAGAAGTAACTTCAGACAGGATTCTTAATTTTAGGCTAGAACAAGGAAGTAGGCTTCAGACAAGAAAGTGACCTTGAGCTAGGACAGGGAAGTAGGCTCAGATACTTTGGTCATCCTGATAAGCCCTTAGAAACAGTGATCATGGGTTTCTTCACAGAATTGGGTTTAATGCCTTGCTTTTTCTTTGACTATTTGTGTTTATTGTATTGATTGTTCTTTGACTATTTGCATCTACTGTATTGCTAGACCCTCAACCTGGAATTGACCTTAATACATGCATGTAATCAAAATGGTATAAAAGCATAAAGAAGGAGGGGGGATTGGGATGGGGAATGGGGGAAATGGGGAAAGGGGATGACATACATCTGTATTATAAATAAATGAAATATCCAATAAAAATTTTTTAAAATTAGCTGATTAATAAGAGACTTAAACTTAAAAAAAAAAAAAAAAAGTCAGGGAAATATAGGCTTTCACAGGATCTTGGAGCCATTAATGAACACATGGAAAAAATGAGGACCACTCACACTGCCTCATCCTAGTGCTATCCCACCCAAGTACCATGTGATGATCCAAGATATTAAAAATTGCTTTTTCCAGATCCCTTTGCCTCCCTGAGATAGATGCTGTTTTGACTTCACAGTATGGCAGCCAAATATGAATAAACCAGCTAAAAGATATCAGTAGACAGTCCTGCCTCAGGGCATGAAAAATAACTCAACTATTTGTCAGTTATATGCGGCTGAAGCCATACAGGGAGTCTCCAGGGATGTCCTTTATTATGCTTGCATAATATATTATATTGATATAATTATATAATATAATTAATATAATAATATATTATGCTTGCACACCCTAGCTGCCCGATCTTGAAAAGGTGTCCTCTCAATTGTTGTTTAACTTAGAAAAACTCAACTTGAAGGTTGTGCCAGAAAAAATTCATAGAGTTCCCCTGTATGCTTTCCTCGGCTTTTCTATTTCTGACAAGATTAAGCCCCTGGCCTTCTCCATCATGGCAAAAGAATCCTACCTCCTTGTGGAACTACAATTGTGTGGAACTGTTAACTGGCTCAAACCTTTCCTGTCTTTCTGGACCAGAAGATGAGATACCTCTTTACTCTCTTGGAGAGGCCTAGCAGCCCCTCTACCAGGGTTAAACTAAGTCTAGGAACATACTACAGAAAGTTGTGGCACTCCTTTCTGTATCAACTCTGGAAAAGTATGATCCAGGAAAACCCCTCCTGGCTATAATTCTGTGGTCCCTTGAGGGGGTCTTAGGAGTGTTTGGCAGAATGGGACCCTCATATGGTTGCACCAAACCCATTCTGATTTACTTAAGGTTACCTCAAAGTTTGATATTGCCTTCCGCCTTGCCCTTAAGGCAAGAGGCTTAGCAAGGAGAACTTATATGAGGGAACCAGACAAAATAATTCTACCATTCTCCTTACGATATTCTCAATCATTATGGGCAGATCCCATCAGCTTTCAAGAAATGGTGGTGGGGTTCACAGGCTCACTGGATAATCACATGCCACCAGACAAGCTTCTTACTGCTTTGTCCCAACTGCCAATAACAGATAAACTCCATAACATACTAGCTCTCAAGGCAACCATGGCTTTTTCTGATGCTAATAATGCCAGGTATAGGGTTCTTATCCAAAGATGGAGGGAAACGACACAACTCACATTCTCCCTAATCCTGGCTCAGGGCAACTGGGTGAATTATTTGGACTCCTGAAAATTTCTGAGTGTTACCAACAGGAGCCAGTATTTTCTCAGATAGCCAATATGCAGTACAAGCTGTCCATACCCTGTCCTTCTCCTATATTAAAGAGCAAAACAGCACTATACATGTCTACATATGCTCTATCCAAAAGGCTCTCAAGAATAGGGCACACCCCTGGTTCATCTCACACATAAGATCACATTCTAAATTGCCTGGCATTATTTATTAGCAATTGGAGAACTGCCCTGATTATGGTTGTAGAAATTGCTAGAACAAGCCAGAATGTTACACCATCAATGTTTCACCTTTCTTTCCAGAATTTACATAAGCACTTGCCCGAACTGCCTATGTTGCAATGTAAACATCTTGCAAGGTCCTGTGTAATGTGTGGACCTCTTGCACCACTGGGGCTCCTTGGCAGATCAGGAGCTAACCCTAGAGGTCTATTCCCCAATGCAATCTGGTAAATAGATGTCACCCATTACCCAGACTTTGGTAATCTTAGGTATGTACATGTTACATGTTGTGGTAGGTACTTGCTCAGCCTTCACTTTATATATATATACATATTTTTTTTTCACGAATGCAGATGCAGATACACACACACACACACACACACACACACACACACACACACACACGAACGAGGTGGCCATGGCAGGTGAAAAGGCCTCTCATGCTATTAATGCCATGAAACCAGCAATGCTGTAACAAGAGTGCCTTGGGCACTCAAGGCTGACAATGGACCTGCTTACTATCAAGTTCAGAGCCTTCCTAACCTCATGTAAAATCAGTCACTCCTTTAGGATACCCTGTAATCCTCAAGGCCAAGCAATTGTAGAAAAAGCAAATCGCTCATTGAAGAGAGCACTTGCTTGGGTCACCTCCCCAGAATCCAAAAGAGATCCACACCTAGTCCTGGTGGAGGTCCTGTGCTATGTGAACTTTCTCTCCTTCAATGAGAAAGGGCTGCGCCTTGCTTACAAACATTGGGCATTTTTGCCAAGGGATACTCCCCTCCTGTTGATTAGATGGAGGGACCCAATAACCTCTCAGTGGCAACTGCCTGCTCTGCTTCTAACAAGGGGTCAAGGTTATGCTTGTGTTTTCCCCCAGGAGGCAACTGCGCCAATATGGGTGCCCTCAAGAGATGTTCACCCAGCATGGTCTGGGGGCGAGGAAGGAGCCAGAAGAAGACCAGGATGTGGAGACATAGTGTACATACTGTTTTTAATAATTCTTCAGCCTGGAAGGGCTGATGAGCTCTGGGCTTTGGTGCCCCTAACCCCCATTCTTTTGCCTGTGGCAGTTAACTCCCTAGCCTAGAGCCTACCCTGTTCATTTCTCTTTCAATGTGAATTTGGGTTTGCCCTTCATGGACTTAGTCAATACTACACTACAACTAGAATGCACCTGGCCTATGGAGGAAATTCTCTGCTTTACCAGCAATTTCTCTTCCATCGGCCCTTGTATCCACCTACACAATATGTCCACGGAGGACTTTTCATGGCAATCTAACCTATGGCACCATGTTAGACACGAAACTTCACATTCCCCTTACTAACTACAAATCCCTAAAGGATCCCCCAAGCATATCACATCCACCCCTGCGCCTCACTGTCAAAGGGTCCCTCAAATGCTCACTTTCATAGGACTTCCTATCCCTTGGGAGCACTGCTAGTCTGCACTAGGTATAAAATTCACCGAAGATTACCTGAAACTGTCATCTAACCCCACACTGGGCATGTGGAGGTTTACCTCACATGATGCTTCCAATATTACTCTCTATGTTAACAGAGATCCCATTAGATTCCAATATGACCCCATTATGAGCAATTGAGATTTATGTGGCCCCTCTAATTGTCTTGATTTATGCCCCCTTACTCTCCTAAAAGGTGACCTTCTCTTTAATGGGACATTTTTCCATATAAACCAGTCAGTAAAAATATGGACTGAGGCAATCCCTGTGACCACTGGCAGCCAGATTGGCTGGAAAGCTACCCCAATCTATGCCGACCTCCCTTTTTCTTTCTGGTCACCAATACGTCCATTGTCAGAGATATCCTCAACTAATTTAATGAGAAATGTGTACTGTGTACACCTGTGTGAATGTTGAGTACAAGTGCCCACAAAGGGATCCTGTACAGAAGCAGTATATGCTCTTAACTGCTGAGCCATCTCTCCAGCCTCCTATCCTCAAATTTTAAAGACTAACATAAGGTACAAAGGCATGCACCTGTACTACAGAGGAGGCTACAGAGGAGGCCTGAAGACCATGAACTTGGGAAGAAAGCATGATACGACTTCCCTGCAAAACAATGAAAAATTAATATAATGGCTAATATAAGACGATAAATGAAAAGTAATCTCCACCTCAATTTTAACACGTAAGTATTCAGGAATAAGCACAGAGTGTTTATATTATTAAGGAAATAAATACTTGTACTTACATATCAAATTGCCATGAATATGACAGCTCAAGTTGTAGAGTGAGACAAAGGAGGTGAATGGGACAGTCAGAGCAGGTCATTGAGAGTAAGATTTCCAAAGAAGCAAACAACTCTTGTGAAGCCCTCAACAAAACAAGGTACAGTTTCCCTCAGTTTACACAGTAGTTGCATTCTCAGAAAATTCAATCTTATTAAAACCAAGTTAAAGCCAGGCAGTGGTGGCGCACACCTGTAATCCCAGCACTTGGAAGACAGAGGCAGGTGGATTTCTGAGTTCAAGGCCAGCCTGGTCTACAGAGTGAGTTATAGGACAGCCAAGGCTATACAGAGAAACCCTGTCTCAGGGGGGGAAAAAAAGTTTAAAAACTCCTTTGGGTTTAAATATAAAACAAAATGGATGCCATGATCAAGTGAGTATGAACAGGTTTTTCACCTACTAAAAGGCCTGAAGGAAATATTTGAAAGAAACCATGCATGGCCGCATCATACCTGGGGTTTTGGTTTCTGGGGTTTCTGGTTGCTTCCTGCTCACTGAATACCACAGCTGTACCCTAATACCAATACTATCCTAATCCTTACAGCAGCAAGAAACATACCCTCAAAGGTCACAGACAGCAGAACTGTCTGCATTACAAATTAGGCCCAGGCGGACATACAATCCTATCACTTAGGCAGTAAGTAGAGGCAGGAAGATCATGAGTGAAGGACAGCCTGCCCTACACTGAGAGGTCCTGTCAAAACAACTACAACAAAAACTAAATTATAAAATAAAACAAAAACTAAAGGCCTTGGGAAAACTGAGGTCTTACTGTAGCCTCTAGACTATGTTTTCATGACACCCTTTAACTTAAATGTGATAATAAAAAGCCTTACCAATTTTTAACTTTGGCAAGGATAAATTCTTATGCAGTGAAAACCAGTATGACTAGGGTAGATAAAAACTTAAGGATATTCACGCTAAGTGAGAACAATCTATGGGGGGGAGGGGGGGGAGGGAGATGACTATGACTCACTGGGCACAGTGCTTGTAATACCAGCATAAGAACTGAGTTTGGATCACCACACACACATTCTAAAAAGCTGGAACAGAGACAAAGGCCTGTAACTGGCTAGAACTTGCTGACCAGCTAGTTTTCCAAATTGGTAACCTCCAGGGTCAATAAAAGACCTTATCTCAAAATACAAGAGCGACTAAAGAAGATACACACAGCACTGACCCATCTTCCATATACACGAGCACTCAGGTAGCAATACATATGTATATACACCCACATATAAATTAACTGTAAGAGAAAATAATACAATCTGGGTGGTGGTGGTGCATTCCTTTAATCCTAGTACTCGGGAAGTAGAGACAAGGGAGGGAGAGAAGGAAAGAAAAAACTGGTTGGGGAGCTAGCTCAGTTAGTAAAATGTATGCGGTACTAACTTGAGGACCTGAGTTCAAGTTCAATGCCTAAGACTCACATAAAAAGCCAAGCATGCTAGTGTATGCTTACAATCCCAGTACTAGGGGCGTGGCGGCATATTATGCTCCCTGGAACTCACCAACCAGCAGCCTAGCCTTCCTGGTAAGCTCCAGATCCTACTGGATCTGAGAAACACTGTCTCAAACACAAGGTGGATGGCTCTTCAGGAATGGACAACCAAAGCGGACCTCTGACCTTCACAAGTACACCACACCCACACACACACACACACACACACTCACACACACAAGATACATATGAAGAAGAAAATACTGTTATATCTTATATTGAAAAAAGGAGGAAACAAATTTCAAACACTGAAAATTTAAAAAAAAAATTAGAAATAACCTTGACAAAAGTATCTAATTACCTTTCAATGCCTGAAATATTCTGGATCAGAATTCCAGTCAATCTTCTAGTAAATCTAGTATTTCTAAATCCAACTGATTTATCAATGAACAAGTATACTAGAGTTACTTACTATATAGCCATCTAAACAGAAATCAGTAAGAAACCACAGAACCCACTTGAAAATGTAAAAGCTATTATATATACATATATATGCCTCTGTGTGTGTATGTATGTATGATGTATACAGCACCTACTATATAATAGTCACTGTTTCAAGAACATATACATTCTTAAATATACGTGTGTGTGTGTGTGTGTGTGTGTGTGTGTGTGTGTGTACAACTTTTAGAATACTAAGAGATAGGGGGCTATCCTCCTAGTTTTTCAGATGTGGATTTACATGATTATAGAGGTTTCCAGTCAAGACTGCAAAGTAAAATTTCTGAAATAACAACCATATATATGTGTCCATATGTGTGGTTTGTTTGGTTTTATATTTTTGGGTTTGGGGTTTTTTTTGAGGGGGGAGGGGGCGGACAGGGTTTTTCTCTATGTGTAGCACTGGCTATCCTGGATCTCTTTCTGTAGAACATGCTGGAATCAAACTGAGTGTTGGGATTAAAGGCATGTACTGCCATGCCCAGCAACCTGTCAAATAAATAAAAACCAGCTGGCTCAAAACATTCTGTAAGTAAAGTACCTTCCAGGTTGTTATGTTAATATAAAGAAACCACAGAGCTGAAGCCAGGAGCCCATGGAGCAAAGAACAGGCAGCAGCAGTGAGTGTGGGAATAGGGACTGAGAGCTCCATAAAAACAAGAGAAACCTCCAGAGGCCAGGGTAGGACGCCTTATAAAAGACTGAGCAGCACAACAGTGTCACACTCCCCAGATTGGGGAAACATGGTTTTAAACACGAAAAACAAAAACAAACAAACAAACAAAACTCAGCACTGCCTAGACCTGTGGCTTAGGAGAAATGGGGCCACAGAAAGATGGCTCCATGTGTAAGAACACTTGCTGCCAAATGTAACACCATGAGTTCTATCCTTGAGACCCACATGGTAGAGAGCAAAAACTGACTCTCTCACATTGTCCTCTGCCCTCCATATTCACCGGCACCTACACCCACATCCAAAATAAATAAGAGTTAAGAAAAACAATAAAAGTACTCCCAGAAATCCTGGAGGACACTGATAAAAGTTTCCAAATCAAGGGGGAAAAAAAATCCAGCCACCTACTAGCTCTGTACCTACAAGGCAGGAGCCACAGTATCATCGATCTCTTCAGGAAAGGAAATCTAAGGATGGTTCTAGAATCGGGGTTCAGAGGCAACTATAGAATTGTTACACAACCAGAGCTCCAGAGAACAATGAAATCTGAATCTCAAAACCAGAAGACCTGAAGCTGTTGCTATATCTTGAATGACGTTCCATTTTCTATTTCCTGACTGTAAAACTACTGATCTCCATGCTCCAATCACCTTTCTCAATATTTATGAAAAGCCTCATCCCTTAAGATAACTACAGAGAACCTAGCAAACTCAAATTCTTTCTGTCCTGCCAATAAACCACTTTAAATACAATAAAAAATAAATATTTTGCCGGGCAGTGGTGGCGCACACCTTTAATCCCAGCACTTGGGAGGCAGAGGTAGGAGGATTTCTGAGTTCGAGGCCAGCCTGGTCTACAGAGTGAGTTCCAGGACAGCCAGGGCTACACGGAGAAACTCTGTCTCGAAAAACCAAAAGAAAAAAATAAATATTTTAGTGATAGTATATGATAACTTAAAATATAAACATCCAAATTTCACTTAGCTAAATAAGTATCTTAATTTGTTGACTCTAAGCAAACTCAAGTGACACGGGATCTCTGCACTTTGGCCCTCCTATCATACAGACACAGGGACTTCCTACCACTAGGAAGGGAGTGGTTTCCACTTTTAGGATGACAGAACTGAGAGGTTCTAAAAGAAAAATAAAACAGTCTCCACAGAGAAAAACTAGATATCCAAGTTCCAAGTGTATGCTTTAGTCAAATAAACACCAAATTACTATTGCATAATTTGTAATCTGTTTCTGCCACTGATTAGCCATTCAATTTTAGATAATCCAACCTGGTCTAAGCTCTAAACCTAGAACGAAGAATAAAGTAAAGGTCTCTTAAGTCTCTTGTAACACTGGAATATCTTTAAAAACAAAACAAAACAAACAAACAAACAAAAACAGGCTCTCACCATTTAGTTCTGGCTGACCTTGAACTCAGAGAGACCCATTTGCATCTATCTGCCTCTGCCTCCTCTGTCTGCTGGAATTGACAGCACCACCACATGTATGTTGTAATTCCTTTTTAAAGACATGCTATAAGGTCAGCTAGGCATAAAGATATATAACATTTACATAATGTTTTCAAGAACTTCAAAGATTTTTCCCAGTGCTAATGATGCCTATATACCACCTTCTCCTCCCCCAAGTGATATAAGTTGAATCTAAAAACTCCGTTTGTGATATATTTCTGCAAAACTGTTGAAATAATTGTTTTGTTTTGATTTACTTTTGAGACACTATATCTCTATGCAACCCTGGCTGACCTGGAAGTCATTATTCAGCCCAAACTGACCTTGAACTTTAAAGAGTCTTTGCATCCCAAACACTGAAATTACAGATGTATGCCAGCATGTCTGGCTCCAAATATTTTTAAATATTTTATGCACTAGAACTTTGAGATATAATGTACATATACTAAACCCCAACTTTTTTACTGTACATTTCTGAGTGTGAACATGCATAGTCAGATGGCCTTTATAGCAGTCATGATAAAAAAATACAGAATATTCAAAAAATTCCTTCCATGCCCTATACAAACAAACCCTCCTTCAACACCTGGAAACTACCAGACAGTTTCCTGTCTCTGTAGTTTTACCTGCTTTAAAATACCATAGAGGGGGACTGGAGAGATGGCGTAGTGGTTAAGAGGGCTTGCTGTTCTTCCAAAGGACCAAAGTTTGGGTCCCAGCACCCATGTCAGATAGCTCACAATTGCCTGTAACTCTAACTCCAGGAAATCTGACACCATCTTCTGATCTCTCTAGGCACCTGCAAACATGCACACACACACACACACACACACACACACACACACACACACACACACACACACAAGTCAAAGTAAATACATCTAAAATATATTGTAGTGGAATCACACGTAGCCTTGTGAGTCTGCATTAACTCATATTGTAAAACAAGGTGCAAAATATTTCACTGTACCGAGTTACCAAAGTTTCTCAGCTTATCAGTTACAAATACATCTGAAAAATTTCTAGTTTGGGGCAGTTAAGGCATTAAGCATATAAGGTTCTGTGTGACTGTATGTTTTCTTCTCATTTGCATACATATCTTCTACTACTGTTAGATCATTATAGGAAGTGTACATTTAGCTATGTATAAAAAGCCCAACAAACTGTTTTACAAAGAGTATAACAATAAATACAAGTTTTTAAATCTTTTAAAGAGAAAATAAGCTTAGACCTTGTGGTGGTCTCAATGGAATGAACCCATAGGCTCATATACTTGCATGCTTGGTTCCCAGTTGGTGGACTGTTGGGAAGGATAAGAAAGTGTGGCCTTGCTGAAGAAGGTCTGTCACTGGGTGTAAGCTATGAGGTTTCAAAAGACTACCAGGCCCTGTCTGTCTGTCCATCCACCCATGCATGCGTGCATCTGTTCATCTATCCATCTATCCATCCATCCTTCTGTCTTTCTCTGCCTGCTGCCTATGGTTCAAGATGTAAAGCTCTCAGCTACTACTACATCATCACGCCTGCCTGCTTCCAACCATGATGATAATGGACTAGCCCTGATACTGTAACCCAATTAAGTGCTTTTCTTTATTGCCTTGGTCATGGTGTCTCTTCACAGGTATAGAACAATGATTAAGATAGATATGTCAGAAAGTTCCCAGAAAGATCCCAAATATATCCAGACACTTATCAAAGGTATTATTTTTCTTGTGACCAACTTAAAGGAAGTACAAGTAAACAAAGAAGTTGGTTAATACTACATTTACCAAATAGACAAAGAGTCTTAAGACTTTAATATGGAATGTTTAAAATCACACATATACGTCCCAATGGTCACAGGGTATAGGTGTGCATGTTCAATCCATTAAACCATTTTAAATTATCTTAAGCCTGTACAAATTAAATAGTGTGGTCATTTTGGTTGTATAGGATATGAAAACAGACAGACCGTTGGTCTTCCACCTCATGATCATCTAGGTGCTCAGAAGTAGTCTGTTTTTAATGAGACAAAATTATGAACCTTGCACTTTCTATCAGCTCCCACTTCCTCCTTTATTCAACTTAAATTTCACAACTCATAAACACAATTATTCCTGTCCCTCATTTCAACATCTCCTTTGTCTCTCCCCTTCAAATCTTCCTAGCAAAACTGCAAACAACTTTCCCTCTGACTTCAACAAAGCACTAAGGGAAAAAAATTACACATCTGGACAGATTAATTATCATCATAAATTCCCAACTAACAACCTCAAACACAACAGTACTACCTTACAGTCTCCTCTAGTGGGAATGTTTCTTCATTCCTTAATTATCTAATACTCCTTTTAACTAAGACACTTTTTGGCCACTGACACGGTGCACTAGGTAAAGGTGTTTACTGCCAAGACTGACAACCTGAGTTCAATCCCCAGAAACCACATGGTGAAAGGAAAGAATAAACTCCCACAATTTGCCTTCTGACTTCTGCATGCACACCATGGCATACATGTGCACACACACAAGTTTGATCATCAGCACCACAAAATAAAAGTAACATTTCCTTCTTTATATCACACACTAAGCTCTAACCTCACTTTCATTTCTCAAAATTCAAACTCTTTCCCATTTCAAAGCTTTCCCACATGTAGAAAATAAAAATACTTCTTTTCCATCAACATGATGGCTACTTCTAATCCTTTTTGACAATTAAAATATCAGTCCTAGGTGGAGCCTACAAGATCAAAACTGGTTCTCCTGTTCTTTCACCATGACAATCACTTCATCTGCATACTCTTGTGTGTGTGCCTGTGTGCAAATGTGTGCATGTACACTCACAACTATGTGTGCAGACATAGAGGCCTGAGGTTGACAATGGGTGGCTTCTCAATTTCTTTCAACCTTACTTTTTGAGACAGGGTCTCTTACTGAGCTTGGAGCTCTCCATTTTGCCTAGACTGCAGGAAACTCCAGGGATCTGCCTCTCTAGAACCAACAGCACTAGGATTATAGGAACATACCACCAATTTATCACATGAGTATTGAAGAGCTGAACTTAGGTCCTTACTCTTGCACAACAAGCACTATACCCAATAAGCCATCTCCCCATCTCCTCACTGTAAATATTCTTAAATAGCAACTTAAATTTAGGCCACCACTATCACAGAATGGTATGTTCTAAAAAGAAGTCAAAACTGAATTGAGTCTGAGGCTACAACTAAAGGTGAATTCCTGTTTCCATCACTTAACTCTGCAATCATGGGAAATTCTTTTTATTGTCTACATTTTAAAGTTTTTAACTGGAAATGAAAACAAAATAGCAACTCAACAGGTTGTTGAGAGGATTAAGGTAGTGAGTAGATATAAGCCATGAGAACAAATCTTGTAACATACTGACAACTGCTAGGTTATTACCTAAACTATAGGACTATCACTTCTTACACATGGATTAAATAAAAAATGTCCCAAGCAGATCATGAGACTTCAATGTCCCTAAGCCAATGAATGATTCAATACACAAAACTCAAAAAAGTAACTCTATAAAGCATAGCCATAAGTATGTATTTTGTGATTTGTTATCAAAGCTCCCAATAATCAACAGCAAATGTTTAAGTCCAAAATTCAATGAATTATCATGGTGCCATAAAACTTTGAAAAGTCATTGACTTGGAGTAGCTACTTTTTATTTTATTTTTAATTACAAATTAGCCTTTGCTCTTGCAGACCAAGTTAATAAGTTTGGATCCATATACAGTAATGAAATATACCTGCTAAGACATTTAGACCTTTGGGGATTGGCTCAGTCACAGTCAAGGGTTTGCTATACAAGTACGAAGACCTGGATTTGGATCTCTAGAACCCACATAAAAAGCAGAACATAGCAGTACACACCTACAATCCTCGCACTGAGAAGTCAGAAGCAGGAGAATCCCTGGGGTTTGCTGGCTAGCCACTACAGCAGCATCAGTATGCTCCAGGTTCAGTGAGAGACCCTGTCTCAAAAAAGGGTGGGAGTGGGAGGGATGGGGCTAGATGGGGCTCAGTGGTTAAGAGTACTGGCTGCTCTTCCAGAGGACCCAAGTTCAAGTCCTCCACAACCGATAATGACTCTTAATTGTCTATAACCTCAGTTCTAGGAAATCAGACTCTCTCTTCTGTCCTCCATGGGCACCAGGTATGCACATGATACACAGACACACATGTAAACCATATGCACAAAATAAAATAAAAAAATTTAAAAAGGTTTATTAAATACTATGAAGATTAGCTGAGGAGACAACTAACATTGACTTGTGGCCTCCATACACACACACACACACACACACACACACACACACACACACACACACCCTCCACAATGATCCCCTAAGCCTCAGATCTAAGTGTTGTGCTATAGATATATAGGTTGAGACTGAGCTCCACAACTCTGCATTTTGATGGGTTGTTTTGTTTTGTTTTTCTTTCTGTAACGTTCTCTGTTGCAAAGAGAAATGTTCTTGATGAGGTGTGAAGACTACACTTGTCTGTGGGTATAAGGGTAAATATTTAGACTGTAATTACAGATTATACTGATTTAGTACAAAGTGGTTGTTGTTATACTAAACCAGTAAATGCTGGTTTAGCGAAACGGCATTATATTTCCCCTCCACACAAAAGGGTACTTATAATTTGGGGGGAAAAATTCATGAAACAATTTTCTAATTATTTGTGTATACTGAGTCACAAGTTTGAAGACTATCCACCCTAAGAATCCATCCTTACAGGTCACCCCACAGACAAATGACAAGTGCAAGACAAGCACTACCACTGAAAGGAAAGACTAAAGGTTAATGAGCTTGTTTCTTATTTTGTATTTTTGGTGCCCAAGACTGAACCTAGGGCTGCATGTGTGCTAAACTCAGGTTCTCTCACTAAGTATCAAACTTCAACCCCTATGATCATATTTTAAGTGTTCCAATGATCAACAACAATATATATACTTGTATATATATATTGAATATATATATATATATATATATATATATATATATATATATATATATATAATTCATCAAGTATATACAAAATTCAGAAATCAGTTACCATTTTCTCCCCATTCTGGTACCAAACATTTTAAATAATATTGTTGGTAAAGCTCCTTATCTGAGCCTCACTGTTAATAAAAATGCAAACGTGCACCACCTCTAGAAAGGAACTGTGCAGTGCTTTCCTGAGCCTGAAAGTTTATTAATATACTTTGAATTAATCGTTCTGGTTACAAGAATCTATTCTGAGAATACAGAAATATGAACAATGATTTATAATTAACAATGTTCTCTGATGAGATAGTTTAGTGGCTAAGAGCACTGACTGCTCTTCCAGAGGGCTTGGGTTCAATTCCCAGCACCCACACGGCAGCTCCCAGCTCTAAGTCTAGTTCTAGGGAACTCTTCCTGCCTCCATAGCCACCAGGCATGCATGTGGTATACTTACACAGCAGGTAAAACACCCATACACATAAAATACACTTTTAAAAATGTTCATTGACGTTTTATTTTAAATAACTGAAAATTAAAGAATCTAAATGTTAGTGCTATGAAACCGATTGCATCAATGATAAAATTAATGAAATGGTCAATAGCAGTTGTAAACTATTTTCAAGAACTTATATTAAAATGCATATTACATTTAAAAGAGGGGAGGGGAATCAAATCAATCAAAAGTAAGTATGTATGAAAATGCCATGTTACTTTGTATGCTAATTAAAAACTGAAGTTCCAGTCAGGCAATGGTGGTGCATGCCTTTAATCCCAGCACTTGGGAGGCAGAGGTAGGTTGATTTCTGAGTTCGAGGCCAACCTGGTGAGTTCCAGGATAGCCTGGGCTATAACAGAGAAACCCTGTCTCAAAAAGCTAAAAAAGCAACAACAACAACAACAACAACAAAAAAAAAAAAAAAAAAAAAAAAAAAAAAAAAACCTGAAGTTCCTCACCGTATTCAGGTACAGTTGTACAAGCCTATAATCCTGAACTTGGGAGGTTGAGGCATATGGATTCTGAGTCTGATGCCAAGTCTGGAAACACCAAATAAGTCTCCAGGATCATACCCATTTGTGAAGGATCAGGTCTTTCTTTGCCAGTTTGTAAATCTCTTTAACTTGTCAGCTTCACCTTTAGTCACATGGAGACAATGGGGCAGAGCTGACTAGGACTGGAATAGGCTCTTCCTGGGAGTGTGGAGCTGTTGCTGGCCTGGAGCTGGTTATGTAGACCAAGCTGTCCTCTAATTCACAGAGATCCACCTGCTTCTGCTTCCTGACACATTAGGACTAACGGCAGGATCACCATGCCAGGGATTAATTTTTGAGAGTTCTCAAGTCCAAAGAACTTACTCCTGGTCATCCTAAGGAACTCTACAATTTAATTAAGAAAGCAGTTCTGTTGGCCAGCATCTTGAGAGGAACAGACGATAATAATATTAAATTCCACTTGATCTGGACAGAGCTGAAACCACCCACTGCCTATGATAGAAAAACAAGATGGTCCTCTTCCCAGCTGTAAATTTAAGCCATCCACAACCTCTGCCCCAGTGGCATAAATGTCTTGTGTACTCAAATAATAAGTATCACTTTAAGCAACTAAAGTAGTATGCCAATAATAGACACAATAGATACTGCTATGAGAACTCACTCTGTAGACCCATCTGCCTCTGCCTCCCCAGTGCTGGGATTGAAGGCGTACACCACCAGTACCCAGCAGCCTTCTTATTCTTTAGCTTTATATTGTTTTTGACTGACACAACTATACTTTACAGGAGACAGATAGTATGATACACATGCACAATGTATACAAAAGGGTAACCGGTATATATCACAAAATAGATTTATCTTTCTTTGAGAACCATTCTCTTTGCTGGCTCTCCTGACGTGCACAATGGACCACAGTCAACCATAGTTACTCTAGTGCTAGAGAGCATTACGAGTTCCGTATTCCTCCTGCTTCTGACCCCTCTCCACTCATGTATTACCCTTTCCCTGTCCTCTCCACCGTCACATGAATTAAACGGCAAAGCCACAGAAACTATAACTATACTTCAAAGGTATCTAAACTTCATTTTAAGAACACAAAAGATATATACCACCCACTAACTAGGTCTACTGGATGCAAGAAAAAGACCACAAGAATATGAGTATTTGTTAAAGGAATACCATTAATGTAATTTCAGATATGAATACTCAATATGTCAAATGAAGTCAAATTTCTTCAGAGTCTGCTAACAAATCTATAATAACGAAAAAATACACAATTCAGTATAAAATAAACATATACTAACATATTTAATCTGAATTAGGAAAAATAATTAGATGAGTTAGTAATTTTCCACAGGACAAAACTCAACTTTTATAAAGCAACAAGAGAAAGAAAAGGCATGGCAAGATGTCAATTGAACCAGCAGCCTGCTTCCCAGAAAATCAGTTCATACCTGGCAAAGAACTGGCCTCATATTCCGAAACAGAACCCTATAAACAGAAATGAGACACATAAAATCCAAATACAAAATACGTGTGTGTGTGTGTGTGTGTGTGTGTGTGTGTGTGTGTAATAAAAGATAGATATAGGTATGTTTTGCTTTTAAGACATCCAGAAGAGATAAAGGCCTGTTAAAATCATAAGAGCTAGAGAAATGGCTCAGTGCTGACTGCTCTTCCAGAGGATTCTAGTTTGATTCCCAGCATCCATGTGGCAACTCCAGTTCAAGGGATCTGATACCATCTTTGGTCCTCCGCAGGCATTGCATGCACACGGTACACAATCAAACATATAAACAAAACACCCACGCATGTAAAAACATAAATTGATTTGTTTAAAAAAAAAAAACCACAAGGAGAACAATTTAAAAGCCCAGTTTAGTGATAAGGATAAGGTTCAGTAGAACACTTGCCTAAAATGTAAAAGGCCTTAGGTACCCAGCACTTGAAAAAAAGTTGTGTATACATCTTTAATAATATATATGATATATATTATATATTTAACTCTAACTCAAAAAAAAGAGTTCTATAAACCAGTAAGTTTCTTTCAAAATGCCACATAAATCTTCTAAGTTGTAAGAGACTTCTTTTTTCTTTTCTTGGTAGTACTGCAGACCAAACTGTGTGCCCTGTGACTAGTAGGTAAGCACTCTACCTCTGAGGACCTACCCCATAGTTTACTTTAACAACAGACAAAAAGAGTACTATGAGTGTTTGTACACAAAATGTGTGGGAGCATCCATTTCATGACGTGCATACAAAGGTCAGAAGTCAGCTCTTTCCTTCCACCTTTACCTGAGTTCCTGGGATCAAACCCAGACCGTCAGGATTCCAGGACAAGGGCCTTTATCCACTGTGTCATCTAACAGCCCACTTCTTACGGATTTTAGCTCATGGAAACCAGAGCTCTAGTCCCCGAAGCTAATTATAGGTACCTGTGAGCTGCCTAAAGTGGTTGCTGGGAACAGAACTCTGGAAGAGTAGCAAGCACTCTTTTTAAAGATGTACTCATTGTTTTAAACTGTGTATGTGTATGCCTGCATGAGTTTATGTGTACCACGTGCATGCAGATGACCACAGAGGCTAAAGGGAATTAAGATCTCCTGGAACTGCGTTAACACACAGTTGTAAAAAACTAATGTGGGTGCTGAGGCCTAAACCTGAGTCCTCGCCGGGCGGTGGTGGCCCAAGCCTTTAATCCCAGCACTTGGGAGGCAGAGGCAGGCGGATTTCTGAGTTCGAGGCCAGCCTGGTCCACAAAGTGAGTTCCAGGACAGCCAGGGCTACACAGAGAAACCCTGTCTCGGAAAACAAAAACAAACAAACAAACAAAAAAGCAAAACAAAAAACAAAAAAAACAAAAAACAAACAAACAAAAAAACCCTGAGTCCTTTGCAAGAGCAGCAAGTGCTCTTAACCATGGAGCCTTCTCTCTAGCCCGGAGTAGCAAACACATAACCAACAAGCCATCTCTTTGGCTATCATATATGAATTTTTGTGTGGATATGTATTTTTATTTCTATTGGGTATATATCTAGCAGTGACATTGTTGGGGTATATGGTAGGCTTTTTGTTGTTTATATATGTTCCAGAAATCAAACTTAAGTGTCCAGATTGTATGGCAAGTGCTTTTTTTTTTATCCATTGAGCTATTCCATGGGCCTCCACCTGTGGAGTTTTAAAAAGCAATTCTAGCAGTAACATTCCCGCAGGCAGTGAGAGAATAAAATCTTCAATTTATTTTCTTTTCCTTTTGGTATTTTTGAGTCAGGGTAT
This sequence comes from Arvicanthis niloticus, assembly GCF_011762505.2. NCBI lineage: Eukaryota > Metazoa > Chordata > Mammalia > Rodentia > Muridae > Arvicanthis > Arvicanthis niloticus. The sequence goes on along the minus strand of NC_133430.1, from coordinate 32,510,060 downwards.
CATGTAGCCCTGGCTGACCTTCAACTCTACTGTACTGTGGAGGTTGATATGAATTCCTTATTCTCCTTCCTTCACCTCCCAATTATGGAGATAACAAGCGTGCCAGATCACACTCAGAATCTAAGGGTTTCAGATTCTTCACATCCTCATCTGTATTTGCTATTTCTGTCCCTCCCCGCCATGTTGGGGAACAAGCCTAGGGCCACACCCACTGAGTGCTACACTCTCCAGGCCTTATTTTTGATTTGTTTATTTTAATATAGGTCATACTATACAGCCCAGGCTGAACTTAAATTTATAGTTGTCCTGCCTCAGCCTCCTTAGAACTGAGATTACAGCCGGGCAGTGGTGGCGCACGCCTTTAATCCCAGCACTTGGGAGGCAGAGGCAGGCAGATTTCTGAGTTCGAGGCCAGCCTGGTCTACAGAGTGAGTTCCAGGTCAGCCAAGGCTATACAGAGAAACCCTGTCTCAAAAAAAACAAAACAAAACAAAACAAAACAAACCTGAGATTACAAGCACGTGTATGTCACCATGTGCAAGACTAGCTATAACTACTCTAATAAATGCTAAGTAAATAGACATTCTAATAGATGCTAAGTTGCATTTCTCTAATGGTTAATGATATTGAAATTTTTATGTGTTTATTGACCTTTTATTATATCTTTGAAGAAATGAATATTCAGATCTATCAATAGATTTGTTATCTTTAAAAAGTGAATTCTTTTCATTGTTATAAGTTATAAATCTTTTGTTATAGATATTGTAAATCTTTTCTACCATGTATAATTTTCTATATATTTCTTCTGTATTATATAATCTTTTAATATATTTCTATATATTATGTATTTTCCTATTTTTTACCATTTAGGGCCTATTTTGAGGTAATTTTTGTGTATAGGTGTGAAAAAGGCTCAACTTTTTATGTATATTTATCTAACTGTCTCAGAACTTGGGATGTTGAGACAGGAGAAGTGCTTTGAGTTAAAGGGGAGCCTGTACTAAACAGCAAGTACCAGGTCAGCAGGGCTACTGAGCAAAACTGTTTAAAACAAAGAAATAAATAAAATCATTAACAGTAACATTAAATGAAACCATTCAATAAAAGCAATGGTGCTAGTAAAGTCGTTAATATAAAGTTGAACTTTTTTTTCTAAAAAGGAGAGTGAGTTAATATTTCCTTCCCACTATTAGCAAAAGCTTACTTATTTGGAAGAGATTCAGGTTATATGTTAGAGACACAATCTCTAACTACACAATAAAATATTGGCCTAACTTGCCTTGAGTTTTAGTCCAAGTTAACAAATTAAGCCAAAATCACAAAAACAAAAGTAGGTAAAAGTGATTTAAAATGTAAATTTCCGTTTTAAAAAAGATTCTATTTTTAATTTTGTGTGTGTGTGTGTGTGTGTGTGTGTGTGTGTATACACATCTGTCTGTCTGCTGTGGGGGTTTATACATGAGTGCAGTACTCACAGAGACCAAAAGTGGGGGCTGGACCCCTAGAGCTAGAGTTTTAGGAGGCTATGAGCTGCCTGACATGGGTACAAGTGACCAAATGTTGTCCTCTACAAAAGCAGTATGTGCTTTTACCCACTAAGCCATCTCTCCAGCCCCATATGTAAAATGTTAAAGTCTACTTTTTTCCTAATTGCCACAGGGCATACAATTACAATAATTGGGATATTAGCCCAGTTATTACCTAATCTGTAAAAGAGAAGTTTGTAGGTCTAGAGTTGTTTTAACTGTAACAATTTACCCATATTGAATGCTTACTACAAACATGGCAATTACAAAATGCTTCTCATTTATCAACATCAACCTGGTAATGAATATAGAATGTTCAATTTTATAGATGAAAAAACTGAGTGGGAAAGGTCTAATAAACTATCCTATCCATAAGTTAATAATTTCTCAATATAATTATAAAAGTTGGATTTTATGTTTTATCATGCTTCCTCTAGACACAATCACATCTTTCCAATGTTATTATATGACAGATACAGATATGCCTATGTAATACTCGGCTGATCTGTGGCTCTGTAACACTCCAGATTTGTCTTCTTGTTTTAAGAGATAAAAGAGGAATTTCTCTTAAGTAAGGAACATCAAGAGCTAAGATGTTATGGTTTGGATTCATTGCTCACTGACTCGTATTTCTGAATACTTGGTAGGCAGATGGTGGTACTGTTTGAGAGCATGTTCAACCTTTAGGAGGTGGAGCCTAGCTGGAAGAAGTAGGTTTCTAGGGGGCAGGCTTTGAGCCCAAGCTCTCTATTTCCTGGTCTGCCTAGATGTAACAAGCCATGCCACAAGCACCAACCACAGGACAGAGTCGCAGCTGCCTTGCTTTCCCTGACAAGATGGACTTTATTTCTACTAAAGCACGACTCAAACCTCTCCTACCTTAGTTTTCCAGAGGGACAACAGTTAACTAATATGGAAAACTGGTACCAGGAATGGGGCTGTTGCTGTAATAAGCCTGACAGTGTGGTTCAAAGGCCTTTGGAACTAATTTATGGAAAGAATGTGGAAGAGTTTGGATCAGCAAGCTAAACAAGTCTTGGAATGTTGTAAACAGAGCTTAAGCAGCCATTCTGGTGGGAATCAGGAAGAACAGAATGCCATTAGACATGCAGACCGGAGACACATGAAGTTTTGAGAGAGAAAAAGATATAATAGGAATTGGGGTACAGGCTCAATTCAAGTTACATTCTGGGGTGGGAGAAATCTGACTATATTCCATATCCTGATAATTTGAGTAAGGTTAAATTCAAAATGTATTAATCATTTGGCAGAGAAAACTTCAACACAGCATAGCATCTAGGTTGTGGCATGTTTATTGCTGGCTGCCTTCAACTAGGTTCTCAATGAAAAATATAAGCCAAATGGCAAAAAAAAAAAAAAAAAAAAAAAAAAAAAAAAAAAAAAAAAAAAAAAAAAAAAAAACACATGAAAAATGTACAGTTTGGCAAGAAAAAAAAAAGCATAAGAACATTTAAAGTTGTGTATGAGATGAATATGAAAAAATGCCCATACTCCATTATTAAACTGACTATACTTAAGAAAAGTCATACACTTTGCAAGACCCCACCCAGAGGACACTCTAGGGTGAAACAATGCAACCTCTGGTAAATCTTCAATTAAAACGGGAGTGCCTGGAAAGGGAAAGTGTTTGAACAGAGAGTGCCAGAGCAGGGGTGCCCTGATCCAATAGGGCCACCTAAGATTCAGCCACCCAGGTACTCAAAGGCTGCTACAATTACAATATGTAGGAACCAAGCAAACTACATGCTGAGCTGGCAAACAGAATCCCACCCCATCCAGGTGGTACTGATTTTGGAGGCATACTTGTGCTAAGGTTCCAGAAAAGAAGCTTACGAAGCCTGGTAATGTAAACAGAGAAGGCCCTGAGGTCATGTGTGACACTCTAAGAAGCCTACACTGCAATGGAAACCCTACATGTTGGAGATACCAGGAACACTAGTCTGTTGAAAAAGCTAGAGAAAGGTCACGGGTTACTAGTGACAGCACTAAGGGCAGAGCTTCAGTCCACTGAAGTATGCAATACCACCACAAACCCCAGAAGCCAGATATGGAGGTAAGGGTTTGTTTGCCCTGCTGAGTTTGTCTTGTTTCAGCCAATTTCTACTTGCTAACCCCATTCCCTAACTGTGCAATGGACGTGTTTTTATTTTATAGTTGTCCACAGCTAAGAGTCAGAAGAGACTTTGGGCTTTGAACTTTAGCAACTGTTGGTACTGTTACAATTTTGTGGACTCTGGAAGTTGAACAAAATGTATTTCACATCATGAGCAATACACTTGAGCTTATGAGGGACAAGAACAACAACAAAAAGTTACAGTTTGGATGTGAACTGTCTCCTAAAAGCTCTGGTACTCAACATCTGGTATCCACGTAGTGCTATTCTGGGGGAAGTTGTAGAACCTTTAGAAGATGCAGCTCAGTTGGAGGAAGTGGGTCGCTGGACAGTAGGTCTTGAAGATATACAATCTGCCCCAGTTCCAGCCCAAGCTCTCTGCTTTACAATCTACAACCCAAGTTCCTCCTGCTATAGATAGAGCCAAAGCCACTGTGCCATCCCTGCCTTTAAGCTGTAAGCTAAAAAATGAACCCTCCTTCCTTCAGCAGCTTCTTCTAGGAATTTGTCAGTGATGAGGAAAGAAAGTAGTACATTCTCATACAAAAAAAAAAATCAATAATAAAGGGGGGCTGGAGAGATGGATCAGCAATCAGCAGTTAAGAGCATTTGGGCTCTTTTATAGAGGTCCCAGGTTCAAGCCCCAGCACCCACATGATAGCTCAGACTATCTGTAACTCCAGTTCCAAGAGTTCAGTGCCCTCTTCTGACCTCTGACTGTAGCATGCATGCACAGTGCACAAACATTTATGCAGGAACACTAATACACATAAAAAAACAAAAATAGAAACAAGTTTTTAAAACTAGTAATGTTATCCACAATACAACTGAAATGTATGAAGAGATACATACAAACATACCTTTCTAAAGTAAAAGATAATCAAAATGAATCTTAAAGCTAAAAAATTAGCAAATTGGTAGGTCCTTCCTTTTTCTCACTTTGCTATCCCTCCTCTACGCTGACAAAAATGGGGGCGAGAGGAGGGTTCCACAGTGATACAATACCTATAATACCAGGACTCTGGAGGTGAGAACAGAAACCAGAAGCTATTTTAAAAGTCTGAAGCCAGTCTATGGTACAGATATGAAAAGGTACAGGTATGAAAAATTTAAAATATGCCGGACAGTGGTGGTACACACCTTTAATCCCAGCACTTGGGAGGCAGAGGCAGGCGGATTTCTGAGTTCGAGGCCAGGCTGGCCTACCGAGTGAGTTCCAGGACAGCCAAGGCTAACAGAGAAACCTTGTCTCGAAAAACCAAAAAAGAAAAATTTTAAATAAACACACACACAAAAGAAAAAAACCTAATAATCATTTTCTGAATTAATATATAAACAATATAATCAAATTACCATAATTAAGCTTTGCTCTCTAGTAAGATAATTCATGACTCTGATAACTAGTTTAAAGAATATAAGGCTAGTTGTTATGTCTTAGTACATACCTGTATGCCTAGTACTCAGGTCACTGAAGTTGAAGGATTTTGAGTTTAACTCTATCTGTGACACAACAAGTTACTGACCAGACTAAACTATGGATTGAAACCCTACTTCCAAACAAACTTTTAAAAATTTTTAAAGAAATGCATCCTAGGTATTCTTAGGCCTGGGACTAAAACTCAGTGTTTTAACTATTGCCTAGGACATAAAAAGCCATGAGTTTTATTTCTAGCACCTCAAAAATTAACTAAAATAAGAAACAAATAAAAGCATAAGGCAGCAATAAACAAGTAGAAAGAGGAATATGAATATAGCTCAAAAGTAGAACAGTTGCTTAGCATTCGTAAGGCCCTGGTTTTGATCCCCAGTACTCAAAATACAAAACAACCAATGAGATGGCTCAACCAGTAAGGAACTTGTTGCCAAGTCTGACAAATGAGTGTGTGTGTGTGTGTGTGTGTGTGTGTACACAAATGTAATTTAAAAATACATGCCTAATTTAAAAATACAAAATAAATGGAAAGAAACTTGAGCTTTTAGTGGGGAAAAAGAAGAGAAGTCACCGAACTTTAATGACTAACATAACAGCTCCTTGGTTAATGTTGAGATTTCTTATAAATCCACAGGACTAAGGCAAGGCTATAGCTCACTGCAAGGTCCTGGGTCAGATCACCAGCACTAGAGCTGAGGGAAGCAACAGCCTACAGGGTCCTGCCCTTCCCCATCCAGCAGGACTCAGCGTCAGTCCATTTACTTGCATTCTAGCATTATTTCCTGAGTGGGAGAAAGCACAGAGTTATGGGAAGCAGCAGGAAATGTAGAGATCTAAGAATAAGTCCAGAAAGTTGCAAATAGGCCCATCCTCCTTTACATATGTCACGGCAGGAAAGCTGCCAACAGCTCACTCCTCTCGCCACATTTCCTGCAGATCCTCCAGCTCTTCCTTAAGCATGTCAGGATTTTCATTCTCCCTTAGTTTCAAGCCTCCTTTTGCATCAAGATTTCAAAGTGCATGGTTTGTATTCTCCAAAAGTTCCCTTCAGCTGTGTCTTACTTTTGAATATGTATCCTAAAGCCTTGTACAGTATTTCTACATCTGGTGATAAAATTCACAGTATGTTATAAAACCACAATTTCTTTGCAACTAAAGGATTTATGGTAACACCAAAGTTTAAAAAAAAAATAGAGCTTTTTATTGAATCAAGTACTTTTCAAAAAGGTGGTGAGTTTACTACAGGATCTTTTCTGATAGAGGAATTCTTTAAGTTAAGCAAAAACCACACAGAGAGAGGGAATGTGTGCTTTTACAGGCTGGATTCCCAGGCACTGACATTTCCAGCGATTACTACAGGAGAGCTGAGGACAGGAGGCAGAAAAGACTGAACAGAAGCTATTATAACGGAAAGAGAGACCTCCCTAAAATAGAAAATAAAATAAATTAACTATTACTAATCAAAGTTTCATTTTAAAATCACTTATCTAAATAAACCTTGATAAATGCAAGCGAGTCTCAAGTCCAGTTGGGAAAGGTTTCTTTGGGATTTAAAAATCCATCATTTATTCAACTACAGATTAATGAATTTCATTGTAAAATGAGTTGAGCAATCAAAGCTATTCATAGATAAGTATGATTAAATTATGGGTGAATAATACATTAACTGAATAAAGTCCAGTTATTAAAGCAAGTAATCTAATTGCCCAATGTCCAACACTGTAAGGAATGAATTTTTCTATTTCTCTCCATACTTACTATTTTAATTCTTCCATCCCTTAGTGATATATATGCATACAAAGATATAAAGTGCAATCACACTAGTGGTAAGAATACTGCATTTGGCTGGGCAGTGGTGGCACACGCCTTTAATCCCAGCACTTGGGAGGCAGAGGCAGGCAGATTTCTGAGTTTGAGGCCAGCCTGGTCTACAGAGTGAGTTCCAGGACAGCCAGAGCTTTACAGAGAAACCCTGTCTCGAAAAACAAAAAAACAAATAAAATAAAAACAAAAACAAAAAAAAGAATACTGCATTTGATTCAATGTAAAAAAAAAAAATTGAAAGTTTACATTTTTCGAAGTTTCATCTACCCCAACCCAACCCTCAAATAGTGAAGACTATTTTTGAAATCAAACATAAAATGATATGGTTTTTGGCCTCTCATTTGGAATTTTATTTTGGATTCAAAATTTTGTTTAATTTGGAACAATCTGAAATAGAATTAAAAAGGGGGAAAAAGCTAAAAAGTATTGATGCAAAGCTGTAGCAATATTTCCTCACGATTTCATAAAACATTAATGAAAGGTTACATAATCCCCTAGATTAAAGATTTTTAAAGAGACCTGCAAGGATTGTCTTTTTCAGTTTTCAGTACTGTTTTCTTTATTCTCATATCCATAGAAACATCTAAATCAATTCCATCTAGTTTAAAATAAGCCATCTAGTTTTCAGTTTTGTTTTGCGTGTTGTTACTGTCACTGTTTGAGAAAAGGTCTTCACCAGGAGTGCTGGCACACCCCTTCACTTCCAGCACTCAGGAGGCAGAGGCAGAGGCAGGTAGGTCATCTCTTGAGTTCCTGGTCTATAGAGACAGTTCCAGGACAGCCAGGGCTACTTAGAGAGACCTTGTCTCAAAAAGACAAAAAACATACAAACAAAAAACAGAGAGAGGGAGAGAGGCAGAGAGAGGGAAAGGGAGGAAGGAGAGAGAGAGAGAGAGAGAGAGAGAGAGAGAGACAGAGACAGAGACAGAGACAGACAGAGACAGACAGAGAAAGAGAGAGAGCAAGCACTTGCAGTACAACCCAGGCTAGCCTCTAATGAACATCAATCCTCCTGCTTCATCCTCCCAAGTGTCTAAATTATTATTGTGCACCATCATGCCTGGCAGCCATCTGGTTTTCAAGAGAAAAAAAAACTTATCCAAGAATAAGACAAAACATTCATATACACTTTAAATACATACTGTAAATCACAATTAGTTTCCTGAGACAAGTATACAAGATATACCAAACCCATTTCACTCTCAGGAAAATATAATCCACAAAACAAAAGCTCCCTCACAACCCACAAGTGTCTCTGTAGCTAACTAAGCCTCTACCCCATCAATACTTCTTGTCTCTCCTTTCTCCCTCCTTGGCTTTGTTGTTTAAAGACTGGTCTCATTCTCTAGCTCAGGCTGGCCACTACCTTCCAACAATCCTCCTTCTGCAGATGTCAGAGTGCTGAGATTAGTCTCCAAGAATAAGCTATCCTCTCATTTTTCTCTCTTGCAATGTTTACTTTTGTGCCTTTTTATCCTTTATACATGAAATATTCTAAGCCAGTTCGATTCTGAGTTAGTTGATCAGTGTTATTATGTCTTTCTCAGTACAGTGGAAGGAAAACTGGGTAACATGAGGGCACAAATGAAGGAGCAGAAGGCCATCTGAGGAGCACCATTGTTTCTCTGCCTCATGTTCCCTGTGAGTGTGCATGCCAGGTTCTCAGGATCCAAAAAAGGTCCCCAGAATCAGAGACTCAATGCAATTCATAGTAATGTCAAACTGCTATACCACCTGAAAACCACTGCAAAATAAATAACTTAATTCCTTAATACTGAAGGGATGCTTCTGCCATACTGTGTGACTCAAAATAGTTTGTCAAACTTTTCTGTCAAACTTTTCTGATTGAAAGACACAGATTTTACATTGTGACTTAAAATATGTATATAAGAAGTTTCCCTAAACAAGTGCAAGGCTAGTGTATTCTGCTTTACTTTCAATAATCCAGTTTTTTAAGATCTCAAAAAAAAAATCTTCAGTTAGGGAAGTAGCACTTTTTGATAGAGCCCATGCCTAGCATGTGTGAGATATTTAGTATCATCTACAGTACTGGGAGGTGGGGGAGAGTACTCTTTATAATAAGATGTGTTCTCCCCACCCCCACCCCCCACAATCTCTTCAGCAAGATGGGCAGGTATTCTGGTATTTTAAGGCATATTTATTGCTTCTTTTTTTCATTAAAGCAAGTTGTTCTCAGAATATGATCCCTTGAAGAATACTAAGCATTGCTTGGGCTAAATTCTTGAACCCCACCCCTAGGCCTTCTGGATCTGAAATCTCAGGTGGAACCAACTAATCTGTATGAAGGCGTTTCCAATCATGGATCTTTCTATGTAACAAACCAGTACTGAGTTCTGCACCAGTCACCACTCCAAAAACTCTGTAAATATATTAAAAAAATATCTTTTTGAAATACCTGTAATTTCAGCACTCAGGAGACAGAGGCAGAAGGATCTCTGTGAGTTTAAGGTGAGCTTGGTCTAAATAGAAACCAGCCAGGGCTTCAGAGCAAGACCCTTTCTCAAAAAATGTATGAATGAATAAAAAAGCAATACAACTTAAATCCCTTTAAGCAAAATTTGTTAGTATTACCAGATAAGTGATAGTACAAAAATTCCAAGTTATTTTCAATTTAGCAGGACATGCCAATCCGCTTCATGAATACCCTCTATCTGATCAAGTCACAGTTTCGCTCCTTTAGTTCTGCTACTCCTCCCCTTTTCCTCTCAAATTCCCCATCCTGTTGATGCCCTTATTTTTTTTCCAGTATTTTCGCTGTCATCCTAAAACTCATTTCTAAAGCCCTAGCCTCCAAGACACCGTGTAACCTTGCTTTTAAGGACAGAGTCTCTGGTTCAGCTTGGCATTTTAGTAATAATTAGTTTCTCCTGTCTTCGGAAGCCCTCACAAACACCATTGTTAAATTCTCGGATCCACTGGCCTGGCCAGCTTCCACAAGACCACTCACCCACTCCGGGGCAAGTTTCCCCAGCTCTCTCTAACTCCCTTCCTCCAGGGAAATTACTCTTCCCCCTCTTACCTCCATCCCATTTTGCTTAAGGCAACTTCCACTTTTCCGCTGAACCCTTACCCTACTCAAATCCCAACTCGTGCGGCTCGAAGCCCATACTCGTAAGGAGGGTCCTCGGTCCGGACTCCAGTCCCAGACCGCTGTGGGGGGGCAGGGCGCCGCGGTCCCTCCCCGGAGGTGTCCGTTCAAGGTCCCCACCCCGCAGACCCTTCCTCCTCCGACAGCTGCCCTTCTGCGGGGGGCTCGCACCGTACGCGGTGCCTTTCCTCCGCTCCCTGTCACCCCGGACCCCGGCCGCCCTCGGTCTCCCCACCTCCCACCTCTCTCCGACAGGGGCCACTCCCAGTTCTCTCGGCCCCCGCGGCTCCCAGAGCACCAAGAATCCCCGGTATCCCCCCTCGTCTCTCCGGTCCCGGGGCCGCTCGCTCCGGGTCGCCCCCGCTCGCAAACCCCCGACGCTCGGGTCACTTCAGGAAGCCGCGCACACACCGGCCTCCCGTCGCTGTCCCCAGGGCCGCCGCTGGACAGCCCAGGGGGACCTCCCGGCCTGCCCCCGTCGGAGTCCCGCGCCAACCTACCTTCCCAGCGCGAACTCCGCCGGCAGGAACCCGGCCGATCTCCCGCCGCGCCCGACCCCGCCGCGACCCGAACCACAGCCCCGGCCTCCGGCCTGCGGCCTCCACCTCCAGAGTGCAAAGCTAGAGTTTCCGGCCCGCCACCGCCTCCGCACCTCAGGCCCGCCTCGCCCGCACTCACCTGCCGCTGGCCCTGCACAACTCCGGCGCCTCAGACTCTACCTCCGCCGCCAGTAGCCACCAAGCGCCACCACCTCCCCCATGACAACAGGCCCGCCCCATACCACACTTCCAACTTATCCATTGGGTGGAGGGGCGGCGTCTCTCTGCTACGATTGGTTGACTCTTCCTGCCCGTCATCCCGTCTTTACCGCCCCTTTTCCTGGACCGAGTCTTCGGCCCCCGCCCGGACCTGGACCGGCCTAGATCATGCTTTAGTTGTAATTGGTTGATGAGTGGGCAGTTCGAAGTTATGATAGGCTACTGATAGTGTCTGTTACCTTAACTGGCAAGGAGTGTGCTGGCCGCGGTTGGTTCAAGCCCTGTGCACAGTTTGGTTGCGCAGTAGAAAGCGAAGAAGGGGCAGACGCTCACGTCCGAGGTTACCGGGAAGGGTTAACTCTTTGTTGTGGGGCTGGCGCAGTAAACTCTTCCTTTTCTAGTTTTCTTCCTACAAGGGGAAACATCTCTGCTAGCTTAAGGAGGTAACGCTTGCAAAACATCGACTTCAGGGGTTTGTGTTTAAGAACGGTCCAATTCTCAGCAGAAAGGTGTCTCACAGATCAAAATTTCCCTCGTGTTTTCTTCAAGTTTCCTTGAAGTTCTTTCCGGTAGTCTCCATGCTTTAGGTTAGGGCAGAGCACAGCTGTTTATTAAGCAGCAGTCTGCTTCCGTTGCATTTATAAATATCGTCAAGAAATAATATTTACAATTGTGTCTGTCGTATTAAGAGTTTTCCAGCTTCCAGACCCCACTCTCCTGGGTCTGCCAAGTGACGAAACAACCATAACCAAGTTTTGAAAACATGGGCAATAATTTATCCTTTATAGTACTTCGGAAATGAGAATTTCACGAGCCCTCACCACTACCACTTCCCAACACTACTCAGCTTTTAAGTTTAGGAGTTCTTAAATAGTATTACTAGCTGTCTGGCAGATACTAAGCAAACTCTCTCTCTCTCTCTCTCTCTCTCTCTCTCTCTCTCTCTCTCTCTCTCTCTCTCTTCCTTCCTCTTCCCTCCTCCCTCTCCCTTCCTCCTTCTCTACCTATCCTATTCTTAGCAGTCTAAATTAGAACCATTGAATGAATCGCTGGGTTTTTTTTCCCCCATCACTTGGTACAATACACGAGAATAAATGATTGCATTTCTTATTCATTTGGGTACAAATCCCAGTAGGCATTTTTGAGAAATCTGGTGTTGCTATAAAAACTCTCTGCTCCTAGAAATGCATTCATCATTAGCTTTTTCTGCTTCTCTTTTTCATCTCCAGCGCTTTTCCTGCTCCTAAATAAGAAAATGCTGGCCTGATTACTCTTTCAGTTTCTAAGTCAAATTTAAATATACCTTTTCCACAACTCCACCTGGAATATGCAAAGCTGTGGTAATAGATTTTTAAGGAGGTCTGTGCTCTCAAGCTCTCAGACACAAGGTCTGGGAATAAAGGCCTTCCTGTGGATTCAGGAATGGACTTTGGAAATTCTGTACTTTGCCCCTGCCTTCTTGCTGTAACTTGTGCCATATCTCTTCTGTTTATTAACCTTTGCCCTTTTCAGTGCAGCTCCAGGATCTAAAACTGTGCAGCTTAATATTGGGGGTAGGGAGTCAGGGTTGGGAGGAGTTGTCTATTTTCTAACCTATATTTTTAGTTGAGCTTAAATAAACTGGACATTTCTATCATCAAACTAAGAGGAAATTATTCCTCCAGTAACTATACATAACAATAACGTGGGGTGCCCCCCCCCCAGTTATCTTCTGGAACCTTCTTCCCTTTTCTCTCATCCTCACCTTCCAATTTAGAAATAACCTCCCATTCAATTCAGTGACTCACGGAAAATCCTTAAAAGGAAAGTGGGAAAGCCAAAATAACTCCAGAGATGTCTGAATCATTTCACTGAAGGAAAAAGACCACGCACTGACCACGGTAAGATGGAAGTCAGGCCGGGCGGTGATGGCGCACGCCTTTAATCCCAGCATTTGGGAGGCAAAGGCAGGCGGATTTCTGAGTTCGAGGCCAGCCTGGTCTACAGTGTGAGTTCCAAGACAGCCAGGGGAAAAAAAAAAGATGGAAGTCAGGACAGAAGGCCTTAGCTAACATCTTATAACACGGGGAAGTAGATATGCAAATAAGAAGCTACCTGGTGAGGATGCAACATCCGAGCATCCTTTACCCAGCCTTTTAATGCTTCACCAGCAGCCCCCTTCTCGCCAGCCTTGGCCGTGTGCCGTAGTGCCAATTTTAGAGCAAGTCAGAAGGCAATTAATGTCCTAGCAGATAGGAAACAATAACGTCATAGGAGAGCATGGCCATTATTATGGTACTTTTGGTAATAATGGCTCTTGCACAGCCACAGTGACTAGGTGCCATACAGAACATAGAATTAGGCCAGTCTCATGAAGGGGACTGACATCTAAGTTTAGGAACTCCCACTGCTATCACAAAAGTTGGTGGATAATTGCCACAAAGGTCAGCCAGTCATTATCTCAACCACTAAAAACAAGCTTTTGTCCTGGGTGCTTTTGGCCACGCCTAGCCATCTACTTGCACCGTTCTCCTTTGTAAAATAAGAGGAAATTTAAAATAAATGTCTACACTCAGCAGGAAGAGGAAAACTTGAAAGAAGGAAGGCTTTAAGACACATTACTTTGAAGTAACAGAGACTGTTGTGTGAACAAAGCAATGTAGCACCGGGAGATTCTGGTTCGAATCCCACGCTTTGGTTTTACACTCATGAGGTTATCCTGCAGCAATTGCCCCTCCAGCTTTGTTTTGCCTACCTGCTCTGGGCACTTCTCCAGCACTCCCAGCCCCCACACGCCCTCTCAGGAATCAAGAGCCCTGGAGCCTGGTTGTCTGCAGCTCTGTGTTGTAGGGCTGCCCATGGAGGTTGGTGCAGATGCTGTCTGTGCAGAACCTCTTGGTTCAGACCATGATGGCAGGCATGGTGGGGGCAAACGTGACTCCTAGATACCAACTGAGTGGAATACCTTGATATCTGAGGGGTACAGTAGAAGCCCAGGCCTTCATGGGCACTAATGGCATCTCCCATCTACCTTCTTACAGTGCCATGTTTCAAAGGGCAACATTCTTTTTTTTTTTTGGTTTTTCGAGACAGGGTTTCTCTGTGTAGCCCTGGCTGTCCTGGAACTCACTCTGTAGACCAGGCTGGCCTCGAACTCAGAAATCCACCTGCCTCTGCCTCCCAAATGCTGGGATTAAAGGCATGCACCACCACCTCCCAGCCAAAGGGCAACATTCAAGTCTTCTTTCATTTTTTTTTTCTTTCATTTATTTTTGGGTTTGTTTTGTTGTTGCTTTTGGTTTTTGATTTTTGTTTGTTTGGGTTTTTGTTGTTTTGGGTTTTTTGTTTTTGTTTTTGTTTTTATTTCATTTGATTGGTTGGTTGGTTGGTTGGGTTTTGGTCTAAAGGAGCAAAAAAAATTCCACCTTCAATAAGCTCTATTTCTTGCCTATGGAATTCTTCAATCCTCCCACCCCCATTTCTAGACACAATTCCAAGTCCAAATGGGCTAGAGAAGTAAGTTGCTCTGAGAGCAGACAAGGGCCAGCTTTACCTGCCACCAGCCATTGGAAGCAAGCCAAGATTACTGATAAGAGGTGGTTTCCTGATCCCAGAAGTAAAGGTTAACAAGGCTGAAGGAATTAGACAGAAAAGAGGGACTTGGGGAGGAGAAGAGGAGAAAGCAAGGGAACTGAATCTGAGAGGAAAAGGTGAGGAGAGCCCAGGAGAGTGCTGAGCCAGTTGTCGGGCCTGCCCCTGCCTGTGCTGCACTGATAAAGTGCAGTGTCTGCCACTTGTTAAAGGAAAAAAAAAAAAGTGCCTTAGGTGCACTCTATAGTGCTCTTGTTCCAGATCTTCTTGGGAATTCTCTCCAAGTTCAAAGCCTGCTGCTCTGGCAGCAGGTCAGAGCTGACAAAGGATACATTTATGTAGCCAAGCCAAGGACATGTCTTCATAAAGATGTGCTCTGGCTGAACGTAAGGGGAAAGACGGATTTACCATCCCAAGCTGAAAAACTTCTAGTAGAGGGAAGCGCCAAGCCGTTCTCCATGCTGGACCCGGGGAAAGTTCAAGACTGGTGGATAAGAAGGAGAAGCAGGGGAGTGTATGGAAGGGGCTGTTCTCACGGGCAGAACTGTTCGCTTTTTTGTTCCAGATGCCTGTGATTTTTTTTTTTTTTAAATGCCATACCATGCCTTATTAGTAAATACTCATTTTCACCCTCAAGAAAAATTATGCGCCCCTTTTACCTGATCTGCATGTTATAGGTAAAATAGTGTGCTTATTTATAAAACGGGTGAGGTGTTAGCTCATAGCGCTGCCATTGTGCTACTGAAAGGGAGCCCCTAGTTACTATCACCAAATCTCTGGGTGGACCAAGTATTCTTCTAGAGCAGGGAGGAGGCCAAGCAAAGTGCTTAGCACCATTTAAAGTCTTGTCCATCCCTGTTTCACATGCGTGCAGAGAGTTTCCTGGAAACATGGCTATTTTCCAAAGATTTCTCATGCAGAATGCCTTCGAGAACTCCCATGTCCCGGCCACGTGGAACCTTATAAGAAAGTAAATTGAAACTTGCACCCTTCTTGCTTTGTTTTGAGACATGTTCTCACTATGTAGCCCAGACTGTCCTCAAATTTAGTGACAATCTTCCCCCCTTAGCTCCTCAAGTGTTGGGACTGCAAGGTATGTACCACTTGAACTAATACCCTCTTGAATCTAGCACTCCCCCCACTCCTGGCCATATTCATAAATAATTTTGGTTCTGCCATTTACACACTGTAACTCTGGGAAAGTTGATTCGTCTCCCTAAACTTCAGTTTCTTGTTTACAAAATGAAATGTGTATTTGATGTCCTTTGCCATATAACAAATCACCCTACAGCTTACTAGCTTAAAACATGTATTCTATTTATTATTTCATAGTATCTTTGAGTTTGCAATCCTGGCGTGGCTTTGCTGTGTCCTCTGGCTCTGGATCTCTCCCAGGGGTGGTCATCTGCTTCTTGGCTCACTTTCATGGTCTTTGGCAGGATTAAGTTCTTTACCGACTTTGCCTTAAAAACCTTAGTGCCTAAGGAGCTGCAAACAGCCCTTCCTTCATCAGGGCCTTGCTTTGGAGACTTTTTATGGATCATGACACAACAGGACAGCTTATTTCATCAGAGATAGCAAGAAGCGGAGAGAGAAGGCCAGACAAAGAATGCCAGCAAGAAGGAGGTTTGCAGTCCTTTGTACTCTGATCAAAGAAGTGATGTCACATCACCTTTGCCACATTCCTTTAGTTAGCAGTATGCTATTAAGCTCCGCCTACATTTAAGGGGAGAAGCTTACACAGTAAATAAACACTAGCAGGAGGCTCATTATCAGGGACCATTTTAGAACTAGCCCACTTTAGAGTAATAAGTTTTACCTATAGGGCTCATTTTAAAATGAAATGAAATCAGAGAATGTATGCAATCCAGGGCCAGCATATATAATGCAATGTGTAATATAACAAATATATAACTATTATTACTATTAATTTTATTACTGAGTGTATATAATGATTGGTTTTCTCTCCTGGCTACTAGAAGGAAATCTTTTTATGAGAAATAAATGAGATATATCATCTAATCCTGACAAGTCATAACTACTTAACAGCCATTAGTGATTATTAACATTATTAATGTGTGATACCTAGTTGTCTCTTCAAGCTATTAGAAGGGAATACTATCAAGTGGTGACTTCTACAAGCTGATCTAACTTCCATATATTGTGTTCCCTTTTTCAGTGAGTGGCCTACTCCTGCCAGAGCACAATTCTAGGTTTAGGCTTTGTACTGGCTGGTTTTGTGTCAACTTGACACAAGCTGGAGTTATCATAGAGAAAGGAGCCTCAGTTGAGAAAATGCCTCCATGAGATCCAGCTGTAAGGCATTTTCTCAATTATTGATCAAGTGGGGAGGGACCCTTGTAGGTGGTACCATCCCTGGGTTGATAGTCTTGGTTCTATAAGAAAGCAAGCTGAGCAAGCCAGGGGAAGCAAGCCAGTAAGAAACATCCCTCCATGGCCTCTGCATCAGCTCCTGCTTCCTGACCTGCTTGAGTTCCAGTCCTGATTTCCTTTGGTGATGAGCAGCAATGTGGAAGTGTAAGCTGAATAAACCCTTTCCTCCCCAACTTGCTTCTTGGTCATGATGTTTGTGCAGGGATAGAAACCCTGACTAAGACAGGCTTCATAAAATATGTCCAACAAAATCATAACCTAGTCTAGTTTCCTATATTCCTTCTATTGAGAAGAGCGTGCTCAAGACAGGCTAACCATGAAAGCTCCTCTAATTCAAAGAGACATGCACGTCTGGGTCCATCCAGGTTCTGTTGAAGGAGGAGTGTGCCCAGAAGAGTAAGCAATGTCTTAGAGGTATGATCTTTGCCCTCCTAAAAGAAGCTGGTCACTGTGTATTATGTTGAGTCAGTCCTCACCTGAAGATCAGACAGAGAAAGCTTCGAGTCTCAGCAGAAAGGATAAGGGCATTTCCACACCTGGGTCGGGGCTGTTTGGAACCATGAGATGAGACTGGAGAATGCATAGCGATTTTACAATTAGAAGACTGTAAGACGAGAGTCCAGTTGTCAGCATGATCACTAGGCGGTCAAAGTGATCCGTCAGGGCTGGGTTGCGGCTGACTTCCTTTTAAGGGAGGAAGATATTGAGGCTTGGCCTCCAGCCAGAGAAAGGAGGAACTATAATCAAGGAAACCCCATTATTTTGGCTTTGAGTCATTTCTCAAGGCTCACCCATGACTATTATACAAGAAGACTTTGGGAGGAGGATAAAATTCCTGAAGTATAAATGGCTTTTAAACTGAAACTTCTGTTCCAGCCTCAGCCTGGTCTACTTAGCAAAAACTGCCTCAAAAGTAACCCAGCAGTGCCAGCAATGGCTAGGCCTGTGAGAGCGTCACCATACTAGCCAGAATCCCACCTCAGATCTTACTTCAGGGTGGAAGGAGAGAACTGGCTCCTGAACCTTGTTCTCTGACTTTCACATACATGATGGCATGTGCTTACACAATACAGGCATAAATTAAAAAAAAAAAAAAACTATCCTAATGCCCCTTAATACAGTCCTCACATTGTGGTGACCCCCCCCCCAACCATAAAATGATTTTGTTGCTACTTCATTACTGTAATTGTGCTTCTTTTAGGAATCATAAATGTCTGGTATGCAGGATATCTGATATAGAAACCCTGTGAGGTGAGGACTGTGACCCAAGGCTGAGAACCTCTGCTGTAGACAGAAAAAAGTCCAAGTCTTTGCAATTCATCCTATCTGTTTGTTTGTTTGTTTGTTTTTCAAAACAGGGTTTCTCTGTATAGCCCTGGCTGTCCTGGAACTCACTCTGTAGACCAGGCTGGCCTCAAACTCAGAAATCCGCCTGCCTTTGCCTCCCAAATGCTGGGATTAAAGGCGTGCGCCACCACTGCCCGGCCCTATCTCCTTTCTTCAGGCCAGGATAACTATTTAAACTTCTCTATTGCCTCTCCCCTCCTCTCCCATCCCCTCCTCTCCCACCTTTCCTTTTCTCCCTTCTAGTCTACTGTGATACACTGTCCACACGAGTAAGCACTTTTGAAGTCTTTAGACTGGAGCTGGCTCCAGATCCAGAGTCATCTCTGGCAACACCTGTAACATCTGCTAAGTGTTGTACCTTAAAGTTCAATAAATAGTCCCAAATAATGCTGTTTTACACCTTGGCCTCAAAATCAAGTCCCCTGAGGGGCTAGGGATAGAGCTGGCCCAAGGAGTATGCACAAAGCTCTGTATATAAACTAGGTGTGGTGGGGCCCTTCTGTAATCTCAGCCTTCTGAAGGCAGAAGGGAGAGGATCAGAAGTTCCTGCATATCAACTCAAGGCCAGCCTGCTTTTTGTGAGACCTTGTTTTTGTTTGGGGGGGGGGGGGGGTGTTTGTTTTTTAAAGCCCACTGGTTTTTTCTGAGCACCACTAACCCTAGCTGGCCGCTGCTTCTCCTCCTGACACATTCCCAAATGTTAATAACTACATTTGTATACAGAGAGAGTCAAAGCAGAAGTTGCCTGGAATGGAGCAGAAACATAAAGGGAAGGTATGTACCAATGTCAAGTTCCTCTTTCTGGGGACTCTTATCTTCCTTTCCAAGTTCCCTCTGTTTAAGACAGAAGAGATTAGTGAGTTTCAATACCTCTTAGTATTTTGAGAAGACCTCTGTCTGCCCCTTAGCAGACTGGCCAATTTTAGAAGGGAAAGAAGACTGGCTCCGCACAGGGATGCTGAGTTTATTTTTTCAGCCTTTTCCTACCCTGCAGTGAGAGCAAAAGCTGCTTGGTTTCACCCTCAGGAAGTGCACTTAGTGGTAGGCTTTCTTTCTTTTCCTGTTAGTTTCCTGCAAAAGAACATCATTGTCCTTTATCAGCAAGTGATAAAAAGGATGTTGTCACTCAAGTGGGGACAGACACAAAAACCGTCCCAATGGCTTAGAGAATTGGATCTGGTTTTAGAAATAACTGCAGAGGCTGGTTTTCTTCTCTGTGTGGGGATATGTGAGCGTGAGGTGTGTGTGTATGTGCACACGTGTGCACACATGTACGGAGGTCAGAGGTTGACAGTGGGTGTCTTGCCATCCTTTATTTTTTTTTTTAACATTTCTTAGAAGTATTTTTGTCTGAAATGTGTGTCTGCATGTGCGTGTGTGTTTGTATGTGCATGCGTGTTTGTATATGTGCCACATGTATGTCTGATGCCTGTGAAGGTCAGAAGAGGATGCTAAAACAGGAGATCTAGAGTTATGGATAGGTATGAGGCAACTACCATGTACATGCTGAGAGCAGAACCTAGGTCCTCTGTATAAGCAACAAGTGCCCTTAACCTCTGAGCCATTGCTACAGCCCCTCCATCTTAGTTTTTGAGATGAACCCTCTCACTGAACCCAGAGCTCACAGTGTCGGCTATACTGTCTGGCTAGCATGCTCCTGTTCGGTCTCCCCAGTGCTAGCATTACTGATATGCACATTGCGTGCCTGACCTTTTACATGGATGCTGAGGGTCTGAGCTCAGGTTCTCATGTTTGCAGAGCAAGTTCGTTCCTGGCTGAGTCATCTTCTCCTCCCTCCCTCCCCCCAGCTGATCTTCATGTGTGTTTCCCTGATGCTCTCTTCAGTCTTCCTCCTGCAGTTCCTGCTCTAGCCCCCTCTCCCTTCAACATAATAGTAATGTCTTCCCCTTGAGTAAAATTCCACACTTTCCCAAAGTAGCTTCACATTGTGTTCACATTTTTGCTTCACAAAACTGGAGGCCTGGAACTGGCATAGCCTAGTGGTTATACTGGAGTATAAGCACAAGGCAGCTTGGGGTTGGTTAAACTTTGTATTTCCTAGAATTCTTACAAACCACATAGCTTTTACCCAAAGTTGGGTTTCATTTGCTTCTTTCCATCCATTCAAAAGATCATCCCCAAAGGTACTGTGCAGCCACCACTTGTGTGTTTCTGTGATATGCACCTCCTTAATTCCTTAATTAAGTCACTCAGTTCCCTTCCATCCTACAGTGTGTCAGCCCTGTGAAACCAAGAATCATATCATTTGTCCTCATGACTGCCTTGCCTGGCTCAGGGTCCAGCCATCAGTAGATCACAGAGTATTTCGTGAATGAATGAGTGAGTCAGAAACTGTCTCTAGGAGTAGCCTTGCCACAGTCATTTATTTTGGGGGTCTTATTAAAAAAAAAAAAAGGCATGTACTAATTATCCTATCATGATGGCTGGCGGTTATAGTAATTAGTAGGTAAAAGGACAGTTGCAGAGGATGAGTAAATAGAGCTCTCCAGCACTCTGAATGTGGGATCCCACTGCTTTCTTCCATGGGACTCCCGTAGATAGAGCCATTCCTTTGGGACATTCTGTGTGGAGTTGCCTACTGCCCTTCCTATCGCCAGCACTAGGAACAGGCAAGACCCCACTTCCCTCAACCCAGCAAAACCTTTCTGGTCTGAGATTTAAAGTCCCAAGCTTCTCTGTGGCTTTCCCTTTCGGGCTCTGAGCAGATTTCCCCGTCTGCCGTCTGGGCTGAGTCACTCCTCCTCTGGCAAAAACAAGTTAACATCCTTAGGATGGGTGCTAGAAATGGACACTCAACATTCTAATCTCCTTCTCCGTCCTTTCAGGCCAAGGTTCATCCCCTAGGTCTCTCACTGGGAACAAGAGGGCAAGGCAAGAGAAAAACTGCAGTCCCCTCTCCCCCCACCCCCACCCCTCTCTCTTTTGGTCTTCTGCCCCAAAGGAAGAGGATGGAGAAGAAGAAGAAAAACTAAGCCAGAGGGCACAGTACTTCTACAGAAGGGAGATGGGGGGAGAGGAGATAAATCGGGATGAAGGATAATGAGACATGAAGAATCCCCAGAGATTCTTCCACACTTCTCACATCCAGGACAGCTGAGGCACAGCCTAGTTGCCAGGACACCAGGGAACCCAAAAATGTAGTCAGTGGGAGGTGATGACAGCTGAGAGGCTGGCAGATCTGATGCAGGGCCCTATAAAAGCTGTGCCCCGCAGGAGCATCACAAACTACGTAAGACTGGGTTGGCAAGAGAGGGAGTGGGCGTTCAGTGTGAGACCTCAAATCGAATCAGGAGGCCTAACACTATTTCCAGCACAGTAGCCAATTTGTGGGGAGGACCCCAGGCAAAAGATGAAGGGCAGCAAAGTGGCTTAATCAGCTCCCTCGGGGATGGGTACTGCTCTCAGAATGCTTTGAAATCTCTAGATGAAAAGAAGTGCCAGGGAAAGCTATCATTACTTTGAGTTCTGATCATAGGGCATTTTTGAGTTCCTGTATTGGAATCAGAGGCCAAAGTATTTTCATCTTGGGTAAGACTCGGACAGCTTTTTCCTAATGATGTTAGTTGACAACAGGATCAATAACAAGGTCTCTGAAGAGTCCAACCAGATAGGTTAGAGAGCTGGCTCAAGGGGTGAAGAACAGCTTGCAAAGCCTGGAGTTTGGGTCTCAGCAGCTCTGGGTTCAGTGAGAGACCTTGTCTCAAAGGAATAAGGTAAACGGCAGAGTGCCAGTGTCATCCTCCAGCCTGGACTCTGCATGAACACTGGTGTGCATACCTACATACGTACATGAGCATACCTACATACACACATGTGCATGCATGTGCATGCACGCGTGCACACACACACACGTAAAAAAAGAAAGAAGATATAAGCTAAACCTTATCAATGGAATATAGCAATTTCCAAGCAAATTCAAACAAGTTTTCCAAGCAGACTGACCTTCACCAGGCCAAACTTACCTAGGGGGCTGATGTACAGGCTGATGCTTTTCCCTCTCTTTTATAGTTTCATCTGTACATAAAGGCTGCTTAAAAACTAGGACTTGGGCAGAATCTACTGATATATGGGTCTCTGGAAGCTGAGGCAGGAGGATTGCTTGAGTACAGAATTACATATTAAAAGCTAAACAGGGCCACACCAAAAGGTTCTGTCTCAAACAAACAAAGAATAAAATTCACTTTGATTCACTGGAGGATGCATGGAGAATCCAGAATGTTCATCTCAAGTGTGGCTTTTACTAAATAGCCCAAATAAATAAATAAGAACAACACGATGATATGTGGAAACCAGATCCTTGTATTTGACAGAGCCATGATCTTGGTATTTTCTTTCTTTGTTCTTCCCTTTATACTTGGTCATAAATATTCCCATCAGATCCTCCCTCCTGTTCTCTGTTTCCTGGTTTCCAGACTGTTGCTCCAAAGGGTCATCTTTGTTACAAGAGCTCTCCAGTGAAATGACATTCCTTTTTTGGTAGCTCGAAGCTAACAGGCTGACCAGACTCAAAACAGACCTTTAACCCAAGCCTGAGACAGGCTCATACCTGTTGCTAAGAAGCAGTGACTTCAGGTCATAGTCATCTTAGGGACAGACAGGTACAACTTTTCTGCTCTTGCATAAAGCAGACAAAGGTTATCTTGCTGGTGCTGCTTGTGAGCCAAAAAGATCCAAGACCAAGCGTGTGATGCAAGCTTCAGGAGAGCGGAGCTAAGTCTAAGTATCAAAAACACCATGGGGGGGGGGGAACGTGGTGCATCTTTAAAACCATGAGTCCCAGGATTTTAGTGTTTCAAGTTCCAGTAGAGATAGGCTTAGGATATGTATATACACAGACAGACAGACAGACAGACAGACAGACAGACGGACAGACAGACAGACAGACAGACAGATGGACAGACAGACACAGAGGGAGGGTAACACCATTTTCAACTGTGTGTAGTGACTGCATAGAAGTCATTACCCAGAAAAGGGAATATGACCAGAATACAGAACATATCTAGGAAAATTTATAAATTATAAAACCAGGAATAAGCAAGGTTGTTTAGATCATTAAGGAGATAGTTAGCAACACCGATGCTATATGAGAACCCCAGCTCCTCTTCTACTTCCAGGGATTTCTATTTAGTTGGATAAACTAGGGTTCAGGAATCTAATTATAACTGGGTTAGCTGAATCACCTGTCCTCCAAGGCAAAACACAAAAACTACTGGATGAGCCATAGATCGAACCCAACCTGCCAATCCCTGTAGCTAACTGCTCGGTTGGTAAATGACAGTTCAGAGACAGTACAGCTGCTGACCTGGGAACAAGCTCTGGAGTAGCCATTAGATTTTGAATCAGTAGGTCAAATGAAGCAGTGTCGTTGTCTTCTGCTCCCTGGTTCAATTAGGGCCTTCCATTAAGCTCTGTGCACCCTTCCCACCTCTGGAATAAGTCAGAGCGAAGAATTCCTACCTTTGGAAGGAAATATTCAGGGTTGCTTACTTGGAAAAGGCATAGATGCTGGGCGGTGATGGTGCACGCCTTTAATCCCAGCACTTGGGAGGCAGAGGCAGGCGGATTTCTGACTTCGAGGCCAGCCTGGTCTACAGAGTGAGTTCCAGGACAGCCAAGACTACACAGAGAAACCCTGTCTCGAAAAACAAAACAAAACAAAACAAAAAAAAAAAGAATTATATACATTCTTAGTTATCAAGGTGGGTAAAACTTCTCACCTGAACACAAGCCTAACAATCCTATTTTGATCCCCTGGTTTCCACAGAAGGAGAGACTATTCCTGAGCACTGCCCTCTGACTTTACACACACACACACATACACATGTGCACACACACATGCATACACACACATTCACACACATACACATGCAAACACAGGCACACACATGCACACACACATGTGCATACACATACAAAAAATAATAAAAATATTTTAAAATAAGTATATTCTCTAGGCCAACAGTTGACTGCCACGACCATAAATAAATTAATTAAATAGTGGTAAAACATAAGACTAAAAGATCTCAAAGTCTTTTAGCAACATAGTAAGCTTAAAAAACAAAAAAAAACCAAACAAACAGTTTTTGGACTAGAGAGATAGTTCAGCTCTTAACAGCACTTGCTGTTCTTGCAGAGGACCTGGGTTTAGTTCCCAGCATCCAACATGGCATTTGCAACCATTCATAACTCCTGATCCAGAGGATCTGATACCTCTTTTGATTTTCAAGGGCTTCAGGAATGCATGTAGTATACATACATACATATATACGTACATACAGACAGACAGATAGACAGACAGACAAAATGCTCATGCAAAATAAAATATGTACACCTTTTTTTAAAAAAAAAATTAAACTGTATTTTACTCTAGTGGCTGGAGTTAATGAAACAGCCATCTCAGGAAACACATTAAGAAGTAATTTTTCACTTCTTTAGGAACACAGCATTTCTGTTCTTCAGAAGATGAGGCCAACCTGAGGACAAGAACAGCCTTGCTTGAGCCAGCCTCTTCCCAGTGCACCTACAGGTGAAGGATGCAATTGTTCAGATGAGAACTATGTGCATAGTGCGTACCCACCCTTGCCTTCCTCGGGACTGGGACAGCATCTACGTGGCTTGCTTGTGATGCAACTAGAAACCACATTCAAGAGTCACTGGAGCTGTGCCTGGCATAGTGTGGGTAACTGGCAAATGGCTCCCGTGATGGGATTTAGTTGTTACCATAAGAACAGACAACCAGAAGCTCCCAGGAACCGACTTATATGGACAAACTGACATCTAGTGGTGCGTTTTTTATAACATGGGCCAAAAGTATAGTTAATTGCTGGCTTGATATTTAGTTTGGGGGAATAAGTAGACAGCAACAGAATGCCTGCTTTTCCATGGGAACAACATTTAACTCTCATCAGGGATTTTCAAACGTGGTTGTGTATGAGAATGACTTGTGAGCCGGGCGGTGGTGGCGCACGCCTTTAATCCCAGCACTTGGGAGGCAGAGGCAGACGGATTTCTGAGTTCGAGGCCAGCCTGGTCTACAGAGGGAGTTCCAGGACAGCCAGAGATACACAGAGAAACCCTGTCTCGAAAAACAAAACAAAACAACAACAACAACAAAGAGAGAGAGAGAGAGAGAGAGAGAGAGAGAGAGAGAGAGAGAGAGACAGAGACAGAGACAGAGAGAGAGAGAGACAGAGACAGAGACAGAGACAGAGACAGAGACAGAGACAGAAACAGAGACTGACTTGTGAAGAGGACACTGTGGGGCACAACTCCAATCCCAGCACTCCAGGGACAGCACAGGTGGATCAGTCTCAGGCCAGCCTGTTCTACACGGCAAGCTCCAAGCTAGCTGAGGCTACATAGTGAGACCCTGTCTCAAAATTAATTAATCAATTAGTTAGTTAATTAGTGAGAAATATGCTAACTTGCAGAAGGTGTAGTTCAGCCTCTCTCTGCCTCTTTCTCTCCATTTAAATTTTTTTTAGCAGTGATTTTTTTTTTGGTTTTTTGTTTGTTTGTTTGTTTTTGTTTTTTTTTCGAGACAGGGTTTCTCTGTTTAGTCTTGGCTATCCTGGACTCACTCTATAGACCAGGCTGGCCTCGAACTCAGAAATCCAACTGCCTCTGCCTCCCAAGTGCTGGGATTAAAGGCATGCACCACCACCGCCCAGCCTAGCAGTGACATTTTAAAAAGTGATTTTAATATATAACCAGAAGCTGGACATGGTGATACCTGTGCTTCTAACACTTGGGAAAAAAATCAAGAGTTCAAGGTCACCTTAAACTACAGGAGATTCTATCTCTACACACACACACACACACACACACACACCATATACACACACATACATCATATGCATACACAAATACATCAAACACACACCCATACCCACACATACACATACACATCAAACACTCAAATATATATGGAACCAAGTTGAGAACCACTGCAGTGGCCCATGAGGTAACTATTTATTATTCTCTTCATTATATAATCAAAGAAAGTAAAACCCAGAGGGTAAAGTAATTGCTGCAAAGCCACATAGTAGGCACCGAGAATTTGAGCTTGAGTCTCCCGTATCCTCCAATCTGATGCTGACTTTGCAGAGGCTTTTAGAAGTCTGGTATTCTCCGAATAGCTTCTGCATATAGGAGTCTAAGTAAAGGACAGTGAGGATTTGCCCAGACTATGAGCTGAAGTCCTGCAAACAGATTGGGGTTGGTGCGGTCATTTAGTCTAAGGAAGAAGGCACCAATTATCTGCTCCTCTCTCTAAACTCATGAGCTTAAACTTCATGAGTTTTGAACTCTATTGTTCTACTGATGGATAAATTAGCAGTGTGAGGTTAATTGTGAGTCAAATTAATACAAGATGAACATTAAACATGTGTATATGTGTATGAGAAAGGGAGACAGACAGTCAGACAGACACACAGACACACAGACAGACACAAAGACAGACATATCAGGAATGTATTAGAGACAACACAGATAAAAATCTGTTAACCATCTACTATTGAGGCTCAGGAAAGAGCAGACTATGCTACCACTGACTTTTCTGAGACACACTTATCTTCCAGGCATTGGTCTTGGGGGAAGGGGGACAAAATGTCCAAGCCCTGAGGTATAAGAGCTTTGGCTAACTTGGCCTCCCACAGAGATCTTCAGGGGATGGATGGTTTTGAAAGGACCGAGGAACACAGATCTGTTCCTAGCCCATCCAGTACAAACTAAAGCTCACTGCCAACACAGGAAATGAACAGGGCCTTCCTGCGTCAGGAAGGGAGGCTGCATCTCTTAATCATATACAGGGACCAAGCCAAAGCCTGCCAACGCCACACTCAAGTAATTGCTAGGACACTTTCCCCGAATTTTATGGTGAATGTGTCTTTGATTGGCTCTTGGCAGCCTGTAAGAGCAGGCTGAGGAAACCAAGGTTCCGCCAAGTGAACAGTAGTCTAGAAACTCATCCTATGAAAAGGCTATGCTAGGGGTCACAGACTCGGCCAGAGCGTTGAACTTGGCCCACAGATGTTTTTGGCTTAGTGCTAGTTGACAGTGTTTTCAATATTTTTCAATTTTTGCCAACATTCAGCTCCAGGAAAATTTCACACAAAAACTCTGATATTTATCATGAAATACTGTTGTGTGTGTGTGTGTGTGTGTGTGTGTGTGTTTCTAGGAATTGAACCTAGGTTCTTATACATACTAGGCAAGAGCTCTATCCTATGCCCACAACCCCTTAATATAGACTTTTGTCCTTGAGAAAGGATCTTACGTAGACTAGGCTGGCCTAAAACTCGCTAAGTATTATTGGATGAGGTTGGGCTCAGGCTCACTGGGTAGCTGAGGAGGACCTTAAACTTCTGATCTTCCTGTCTTGACCTGCTGAGTGCTGGGATTACAGGTGAGTGCCACCCTGTAGTGTTTATGCACTGCTGGGGAATCAAACCCAGGGCTTCGTGCACACTAGCCAAACACTCTACTGACTGAGCTTCAGCCTGTCTTCTACTTTCTGACATATTCATGGTGTCTTAGTTAAGGTTTTATTGCTGTGAAGGGACACCATGACCATGACAACGCTTATAAAAGATATTTAACTGGGGCTGGCTTACAGTTTCAGAGGTTTAGTTCATTATCATCATGGCAGGGAAGCATGGCAGCATGCAGGCAGGCATGGTGCTGGAGAAGGAGCTGAGAGTGCTACATCTTCATCCAAAGTAGCAAAAGGGGACTGTGTGCCACCCTGGGCAGAGCTTGAGCATTGGAGACCTCAAAGCCCGCCCCCACAGTGACACACTTCCTGCAGCAAAGCAACACCCAGTCCAACAACATGATGACTACTAGTGATGTATGTAGTGTTTACTGATTATGTAGTTCATTAAGAAGCAATGGAGGAACCTGGTGGTGGTGGTGCAGGCCTTTAATTCCAGCACTTGGAAGGCAGAGGCAGGTAAGTGACTGTTCAGTGTCAGGCTGGTCCACAGAGCAAGTTCCAAGACAGCCAATGCTACACAGAGAAATCTTGTCTCGAAACCCCCCCTCCCCCAAAATCAATAAAGGTGGGGGCAGTGAGACAGCTCAGTTGGTAAAGGTGCTCCCTGCCAAGCCTGATGACCTAAATTTGATCCCCAGAACAAATGATCCCATGGTTAGGAGGAGAGAACTGACTCCCAGAAGTTGGCATCTGACACTTATCCAAATATACGTGTGCACACACACTAAATTGATGAAACAACAACAATAAAAAAAAAGGTAACAGGTCAGGCTGGGAGGATGAAGCCATACAACAGGAGCCTGTGGGAAGGGGAAAGCACACTCCTGTGCTTCCTTGGCCTCTATCCCTTTCCTATTGATTTGCTCTTTTGAAGTGGTTCACTGAGAAATGCCCCCATTAGATGGACTGTATAAAGTAAGAGAAACACAAATCTCAGTTGAAAATGGACATTTTTTCCCCCCTAGACTCACATTGAGAAAAAGAACAGCTGTTTTTTGTTTTGTTTTGTTTTGTTTTTGTTTGTTTCTTTTGTGGCTATTGCTGTTTGCATGCTGGACCACACTAGAGCTTCTTTTTCATGTCAGAACAGGGATAAGCCACTCACCTAGTCAACCAGTGAATTCACGAAATGGAAGGAAGGAGCAGATGGAAAGGAGACAGCGGAGACATTCTGTAAGAGAGGAAAACAAGCCAGCAAGGAGAGGCAGGCCGTTGTGAATGGTCATGGCTTTCCATTCTGCTTTATCTTTCCAACATTTTGTTAGTATGAAGAGATAAGCAAAACTGCAGGGTTAGGCAAAGGGACACTCGCTCCTTTCTTGTAAGATACAAGCACGCAACTCTGGAAGCCAGAGGGGAGAAAGAGGCTGCCTTTGGCTTCTGCCATCTTTCCCCTTTCCTGGAAGGTCCTCTCTCCTCCCTTTATTTGTGCAGTCTCGGATCTGATACAAGCTCCCAGGCTGTCCAGATCTCTGATACCCCCCCCATCCCTTCTCCCCAGATCTCCTTTAGCTCATCTGCTGCGTGCTACACAAGTCCCACTAGATTGAGCATATTGTCCTGAAAGACTCTTGTATGTGTGCATTATAAAACCCCTTGTAAACTCCTCGAGAACAAGAGCCATTTCTTCTGTTCCTGCTTCATCTCCCATAGTGCTGATGGCCTAAGAGACCCTCTCTATGGCCTTGCTGCCTCACTGACTGGAGAGTTCAGTTCCGATCCCAAGCTCTTGCCAGCAAAGCAAAGGCTACACAATAAAGTCCTTTCACTATTAAACGACAGATTCAAAGATAGAGGGGCTGAGAAAGTGCCCACACAGAATCCTTCATTGTCTCAAGTCTTTCCTGGGAGTCAGAGCCTGGAATCCTCAGGTTAGATATGGAAATAACTTTGATATACTGTATGTGATGTTTAATCTTGGGTTAGCACTTCATTTAGATGGACTGCATAAAATAATTGATAAATGGACTGTTTATTGGCTTTTACTTAGCACGCTCAGAGCCTGGAGTTTGATCTCAGCACTAGAAAAATAATAATAATACATGTTTGGGTTACATCAAAGGATCAAAGAAAGGAAAGATTTTCTTGTATGCAACTAATTGGTGTCTCCCAAGTCTCCCCCAACACCTGTTATGGTTCATAGTCAAGAATTCACTGGGGAAAATATTGTTTTCATATTTTAATGGTAACAGTGCTACCAGAAGAGAAAATGTGTGTTGGGGGAGGGGGCTCTGTAGCCCACATTTTCTTCCTTCCTTCCTTCCTTCCTTCCTTCCTTCCTTCCTTCCTTTTTTTCCTTCCTTCCTTCTTTCCTTCCTTCCTTCCTTCCTTCCCCACTTCCTTCATCCCTCTCCTCCCCACCTCTCTTTCTGAGCCAAAGCTTCAAAATGCAGCCCTAGCTGGCCTTGAACTCACAGAGATCCACCACCATGCCCAGCCATACTGCCATTATTTCCATTGCTAAATGTTTCAGTGCTTTTTAGGGTATACATAGCAATCAGCATTTAGGATCCTAAGAGAGTTATATTCATACCTCTTTTGTATTCTGAGTCTATCTTTTCCATGGCTACTTTGGGTATCAAGTGTACTTAGAGAACACTGTTTTCTGATTGATATGGATGCAGATTCAGCTGACCCTCCATGCTTAAATCTTTTTTTTTTTTTGAGTTATTATGTATAGGGTGTTCTGCCTGCATGTTGCCTGCACTGTAAAAGAGGCCACCAGATCTCATTATAGATGGCTGTGAGCCACCACACGGTTGCTGGGAATTGAACTCAGTATATCTGGGAGAGCAGCCAGTGCTGTTAACCTCTGAACCATCTCTCCAACCCTCATCTAAATCTTCAAAGTATTACGTAGAGTGAAAATGTGAGGACTGCTAAGCGGCCTTGGGAAGTTCCAGAACTGTTTGTGTTCCAGGGATCTAAATGTGTTCACAGACAGCAATGTGAATGGGGTAAGTTGGCTTTTTATTTTTGTAATGGTCCTGTGATATTATCTTTGTGGTGTCCTGTGGGTTGCAGTTAAGGAACTCTTCATAGAACAAAATTGGACATGAAGAAACACACACACACACACACACACACACACACACAGACACACACACTACTTGGGATGTTTCTTTCCTCAATAAACAAGATTCTACTTTGTGTCTCAGAAATCCATTTGTACATCTTGTGAAAAATTCTGAGTCTCATACTTCTATTTCTGAGTCTCATACTTCCATTCTAGTAAGGTTTATAGGTCTGGCATGCATTTAGGATGTAAATACATCCTTTTAGGGATCTGGAGAAATACATGAAGTCACTTAGTGTTCTTTAGTCCTGCGTAAACAGTGCGGAAGAGGAAACCAAGTGGAAAGCTAGGCCTGGAGGTAGCAGATCTGTAATCCCAGCTATTAGAGAAGCTAAGATAAAAATGCGCCTGGATTACAGAGCAAGGTCAACAGTACCAGCCCAGACAACCGAGAAAACGCTGTCTCAAATCTTCAAAAAAGTTAAAAAGGATCAGGTATGGGGGTGCACACCTTTCCTAGTACTTGGGAGATAGAGGCAGGCAGATTTCTATGAGATTGAGGCCAGCCAAATCTACAGAGGCAATTCAAGACCAGCCAGGGCTACATAGTAAGACCCCATGGGGGGGGGGGAGGGAGAGGCACCTAGGCTTGTAGTTTAGTGGTAGAGAGCTGGCCTCTAATATGTGAGGCCATTTATTGAATATCTAGTAATCCCCCTCTCTCCACAAGAAAAGGATACTAGAGTAATCAGGCATGGTGGCACATATCTGTAGCACCATGCTCTGGAGTCTGAGGCAGGAGGATTGCAAGTTTGTTTTCAACCTGGACTATATAGTAAATTCCAGACCAGCTTGGGCTACATAGTAAGATCTGGCTTCAAAAATAATAATAATAATAATAATAATAAAATAATAATAATAATAATAATAATAATAATAATAATAATAATAATAATGTGGGCATGGTGACATGTGCCTTTAATCCCAGCACTTGGAGGCAGAGGCAGATGGATCTCTGTGTTTGAGGCCAGCCTGGTCTACAAAGCAAGTCCTAAGACAGCCAACTCTATATAGAGAATCCCTGTTTAAAATAATAATAATAATAATAATAATAATAATAATATTGACTGATAAGTAGTTTATCTTTGTAAACATAGTGAGAACATTGTTCAGTATCAATGGACAGTGTGCCTGTCCGCTGCTGCCGGTGTCAACTAGCAGAAGAGCCATTCAGCCTAGACAGGAGCTGGGTTCCCCGCATGGAGAGAAGACTTGATGTTAGAAGACAATCTTCTTTGAGGAATTCGCATGGCTTGAAAACAGGGTCATTTCCAAAGGGTCCCCTTTCAATAAGTTTTTCCCGGGCAGTCCGTAGATCCCTGAAATACGATGGGCGGTTTCTGCGTATGGGGAACGTTACGACAGGACTCTGGAGCCAAGGATTTGGCACCTTGGGCATCACACTCTGCAGAGAAATATTAACACAAGGTCTCACATGAGAAAGCAGACTATGCAGAAGACTCATTAACCAGGTTATTAGAGTAGCTAGAAGCTATTAAACTCAATAAGAAGATTAAAATCTTGTGTCCCATGACTCTGGCCAGCCTAATGTGGAGAAGAGGCCTGAATTGCTCACTTAACAAAGCTTGGCCATTTGCATGGTGGTTTGATGGGCTATCTTTATTATTTATTGTTCTTTGATTCCCCAAGACCCACATAGTGGAAAGAGAGAATTGACTCCCTCAAGTTACTCTCTGACTTCTACATACCTGGCTGCTCTTATTTCAACATGACACAACCTAGTCATCTGAGGGGAGAGAACCTCATTGGAGAAGACGCCTCCATATGATTGGGCTGTCAGCTGGGGAGTGGTAGCTCACGCCTTTAGTTCCAGCACTCAGGAGGCAGAGGCAGGCAGATCTTTGAGTTGGGGGCCAGCCTGATCTACAGAGAAAGTTCCAGGACAGCCAGGGCTGCCCAGAGAAACCGGATCTCAAAAAAAAAAAAAAAAAAAAAAGATTGAGCTGTCTCTTAATGGCAGTTTTGAAACCATAAACAATGAGCATGCGTGGGGCTGGTGAGATGGCTCATCTGTTAAGAGCACTGACTGCTCTTCCAGAGGTCCTGAGTTCAATTCCCAGCAACCACATGGTGGCTCACAATTATCTTTAGGGAGGTCTGATGCCCTCTTCAGGCAGGCAGATGCATATGCACCAGAGTGCTCATATATTAAATAAATAACATAAAAAAAAATGAGCATTCGTGTAACATATTTGTGCATGCAACTATTTTTTTTTTTGAGACAGAATCTCACTGTTTTGCCCAGGTGGGTCTGTGGATTCACGTGATCCTCCAACTTCAGCCTCCCAAATAGTTGGAACTACAGGTGCACATCATGGAAATGACTTTTTTACATTTTTATTCTTTCTTTCTTTCTTTCTTTCTTTCTTTCTTTCTTTCTTTCTTTCTTTCTTTCTTTCTTTCTTTGTTTTTTTCGAGACAGGGTTTCTCTGTGTAGTTCTGGCTGTCCTGGAACTCCCTCTGTAGATCAGGCTGGCCTCAAACTCAGAAATCTACCTGCCTCTGCCTCCCAAGTGCTGGGATTACAGGCGTGTGCCACCACTGCCTGGCAATAAAATATATCTTAAACAAACAAATTAAAGAATAAAAATGTACGGGCAGTGGTGGTGCACCCCTGTAATCCCAGCACTTGGGAGGCAGAGGCAGACGGA
Organism: Arvicanthis niloticus; assembly: GCF_011762505.2. Lineage (NCBI taxonomy): Eukaryota > Metazoa > Chordata > Mammalia > Rodentia > Muridae > Arvicanthis > Arvicanthis niloticus. The sequence continues at coordinate 32,476,701 of NC_133430.1, read as the reverse complement.
TTTCTGAGTTCGAGGCCAGCCTGGTCTACAGAGGGAGTTCCAGGACAGCCAGAGATACACAGAGAAACCCTGTCTCAAAAACCAAAAACAAACAAAGAAACAAACAAAAAAAATTCAGCAAGATATATTTTATTATTTTTGTTTGAAAGACTATGGGTGCATATGCAGACATGTGTGCAGGTGTCTGTGCAGGCCAGAAGAGGGCATCAGATATCCTGAAGCTGAAGTCACAGGCTATTATGAGCCACCTATATGGGTGCTGGGAACCAAACTCAGGTCCCCTGAAAGAGCAATACTCATTATAACCACCGAGCCATCTCTCTAGCCCTAGATGAATGCTTTAAAAGGCTAAGTTACTATAAGTAGAAGTAATTGAAGAAATATAACAGTGACTATTGATAACGGCATCTTGTCCTTCAAAGTTCATACTGGGATTTACTAATAATAATCACTGTTAGATTACCCTGGTATCACGGTTCTCCCATTTGTCTATATTATATACAGATATATGTAGGAACACATAAATATAGACATATATACTGGCACATGTAACCCCTAGACAAATCCTGATGTAACTCTTCTTTTGCCCGATTTCCCTCTCCCTAATTTCATTCATAAAAATATTGCAGAACTGAGTGTGGTGGCTCTTGCCTGTAATCTCAGCACCAAGAAAGCTAAGGCAAAAGGATCTCCATGACTTTGAGGCCAGCCTGACTACACAGGGAATTCCAAGCCAATTTGGGCTACAGAGTAAGAGTCTATCTCACGGTAGCAACTACCCCATCCCAATATATTAAGGTCATTTTATTTCAAATCACTCAATGACACACACGGATGGAAATGGTTATTAATAGCTGCTTCTGTAGTGAGAACTAAGCGGGGCCACAGGAGACGTGATGGAAGTGATGGAATTACAGATAAGTCAGATCCCAAAGGGCAACTCCCAGCTTCAGGGGAAATGAGAAGACAGACATAGCAGCAAGTCTCTTTATTTAAGGAAATCACAACGTGTTCAAAAAAAGAAAAGGATGAGGTCACAGGAAAAACTGGGAGGAGAAGATATGTGTACAGCATATGGAAATGACAAACAGAGTCTTCTAATAGCCAAACACCGGCTCCTCGGCTTTGCAGGCAGAGAAGCCCAGTGCACCCCCAAGTTCACTGCAGGCTGTGTCCTTTGTCACCTGAAAACCACTTTTTTTTTGAAAAGATAATTCAAATGATCAAATATGTCAAATATGACCTGCCCTTTGTCTGCATCTACCCAGGAGATCTAATACCAGGATGCTTTCAGTACACACAGCCTTTATGTCAACAAGGAAGCTCTCAGGGCTGGGGAGTGGCTCAGTTGGTATAGTGCTTGCTGTGCAAGCATGGAGACCTGAGTCTGGATCCCTGTCACCCATGTACAAAGCCAGGCCTGTACACCCAGCACTGGGGAGGGAGACAAAGACAGGACTCCTGAGCTTACTAGTGAGCCAGTCTATCCAAGCCTTGAGCTCCAGGTTCAGTGAGAGATCTTGTCTCCAAGGAGTGTACACACACACACACACACACACACACACACACACACACACACACTTTGAAAAGGAAGAAAGGGCCTTGAGGGGTGATTCAGTCATTAAAAGCACTAATTTCTCTTTCAGGGAACCCAGGTTTGATTCCCAGCACTATAGTTATAACTTGACAGATCAAAACTCCCTGTAACTCCAGTTCCAAGAGGAATCTGATACCTTCTTCTAGACCTATATGGTCCATAGACATGCATACAAGCAAAACACCCATACACATACAAAGAATCTAAAAATAAAACCAAACTTTTAAATTAAAATTAAAAAACATCAATAGTGGTCATTAAAAAGGAAAAGCTATTCCTTCCGAGAGACCTTTTCTGCCAGGCTTCTGAGGCTTCCTTGTAGGGCACAGAACCTGGGAAGACACTGGCGACCCCACTCCTCGGTGCTGAGCAGACCCTTCACAACCCCTCATAATGGCTTTATCTGATACGGTCCTCTCTTAGATTTGTTACAGTAGTTTTCTCCTTGCTGTGACAAAAATGCCTGAAAAGATATTTTCAACTTAAGGGAGGATTTATGCACACTTACATTCCTTCATGGTAGGGTAGGAATGGCTGCAGGAGTAGGAGGCAGCCAGTCACACTTCATCCTCACTCAGAGCAGAGAATAAAGATGCTGTGTGGAGCGCTTGCCCCCCCCCCATCCCCCCCCCCCCCCACTACAAGACGCCAGTCCTTGGGATAGATGGTACTGCTCACTTTTAGAGCGGGTCTTCCTACTTCCTACTTTAATCTAATGTAAACAATCTCTTACAGAGGTGCCCAGAGGCTTGCCTCTTTAGTGATTCTAGATCCTGTCTGTAGGCATAATATTATTGTATACTGTGTAAAGATTATTCGTGTATTATTCAAATGTGGATTTCTGTGTCCCCATATCTGTTTGCAATCCTTATTCTGAGAATCTCCTGGCTCAAGGTGGTGTAAAAATTGCTCCACAATTATCCCCTGATTGGTCAGTAATGAGCTGATTAGCCAATGACTGAGCAGGGAAGAGAATAGAGCTGTACTTCTTCCCAGCCTGGGATGGGTGCAAGAGAGGAAGTGGTGAAACCTCATGAAAAGGAGAGACAAAGCCAGGAGTCCAGAAGCCCAGAGAACCAGAACAGTATTAAAATGCAAGTATCACGGAGATTTTTGGATGGGAGGGGCCAGATTAGCATAGAGAATTAAAATAGAGCAATACTGCTCGGTTGTTGTGCCCAGAAAGCTTTTGAGTAAATATTCTAGTCCAATCACAATTAGGATTTGATATTCCTTTCTGGCCTCTTTGGAACACACACCGCACGCACGCACGCACGCACGCACGCACGCATGCACGCACAAACCTTTTAAAAAGCCTGAAGCTTGAAGAAGAGGAGGAGGAGGAGAAACAGAAACAACAGTCTATTGAATTTGCTTGCAAAGTCTGATTGAGAGGCAAGCCCAGGAGGGTAGGAAGGACTTATGTAGGACATTGGCAAACAAAGTGGAGAAGTCCATAACTCCCTTTTCAGAGGAAGAATATTGATTACAAGGGTCTCACCCTGTAACCTCAGCCTTCCACGACCATGAATCACCATACTCAGCAAGGCTTTGTATTTGAAAGAGAGTGAGACATGAAATGGAGAGAGGCTTAACAATGGAGTTTTCTGCACTGAGGAGAGCCAGTAAGAGCTGTGCTTCAATAGAGAACATCAAACTTTGCCTTCATTCATTCTACCAGGAAACTGCTTAGGAACAAAAATACCTGCCACAAAAATGAGAAAGCAGACTAAAACAGAGGAAGCCGCTGCACACCTTTAAATCCCAGCACTCGGGAAGCAGAGAGAGGAGGATCTGTGAGTTCAAGGCCATCCTGGTCCATCTAGCAAGCTCTAGGATTATGTAGGTCTTGTCCCCCAAAAAACAAAAAAGAGGAATGAAGTTGTTTTCTTCTGAATTGCCCTGTGCCTTGTTTTCTTACATGGAACCTTTATCTGGCAGCGAGTTTTGCCTTTCCAGTGTATACTATCGCAGTTTTAAAAAGGTGACAAACAGGGCTAGCGGTAGGACCCAGAAGGATGGTAGGCTTGGCCTACCTAGGGAATGCTGGAGGACTCGCCCCCTTCCCAGAAAGCACCACGGCTGCGGAAGCGCGGGTCTCGTCGGCCGCCCCGCTATGGATGCGATTTCGAATGGCAACGGCGCGGCGCTGCTGAAGCGCGGGCGGGGGAGGCGCCGGCGGCAGCCGCAGCCCCGCGGCGCATCGGTCTCGGCCCTACCCTTGCGGCCCCGGAAGGTCCGAAGGCACCGGAAAAGTGCGGCGTCCCGCGTGGCTGCGCTGAGAGCTCGCGCGCTCCTGAGCCGGGACTCGGACTCGAAGGTGGCATCGGTCGGGGGCAAACGGGACGGGCCTGCAGAGCTGCCGGAGGCCTCGCGGGCGGCGGAGCCCAGGCCGGTGCCAGTGCGCCCGAGGCCGGCTTCGGCGACCCTGCCGCGCCGGGTGGAGGGACCGATCGCGGTCTCCCGGAACCTGGGGACGCCGGCTCCGCTGCCGGGCTCGCACGTGGATGACCCGGCGCGGCCCTGGGATTCGCCGCTGCAGCAGGTGTTAGCGGAGCTGAACGGCATCCCCAGCAGCCGGAGGCGCGCCGCCCGCCTCTTCGAGTGGCTCTTGGCGCCCCTGCCGCCGGACCACTTCTACCGGCGGCTGTGGGAGCGGGAGGCGGTGCTGGTGCGGCGGCAGGACCGCAGCTACTACGAAGGTCTGTTCTCTACCGCCGACCTGGACTCGATGCTGCGCTACGAGGACGTGCACTTCGGGCAGCATCTGGACGCCGCGCGCTACATCGACGGGCGGCGGGAGACCTTGAACCCACCGGGCCGCGCACTTCCCGCCGCCGCGTGGTCCCTGTACCAAGCCGGCTGCTCCTTACGGCTTCTTTGCCCGCAAGCTTTCTCGCCCACCGTGTGGCAGTTTCTGGCTGTGCTCCAGGAACAGTTTGGAAGCATGGCAGGCTCCAACGTTTACCTCACGCCCCCCAACTCGCAGGGCTTTGCTCCTCACTACGACGACATTGAGGCTTTCGTGTTGCAGCTGGAAGGTCGGAAACTCTGGCGCATCTACCGACCGCGGGACCCAAGTGAGGAGTTGGCCCTGACGTCTAGTCCCAACTTCAGCCAGGAGGACCTTGGTGAGCCCGTGCTACAAACGGTACTGGAACCTGGAGACCTGCTCTATTTTCCTCGGGGCTTCATTCATCAAGCTGAGTGTCAGGATGGAGTCCACTCTCTGCACCTCACCTTGTCCACCTACCAGCGCAATACATGGGGTGACTTTCTGGAGGCTCTTATGCCTCTGGCAGTGCAGGCGGCAATAGAAGAAAATGTGGAGTTCCGCAGGGGTCTGCCTCGAGACTTCATGGATTATATGGGGGCCCAGCATTCAGACTCTAAGGATCCCAGAAGAACAGCTTTCATGGAAAAGGTGCGGGTCTTGGTTGCTCGCCTGGGACAGTTTGCTCCTGTTGACGCTGTGGCTGATCAGAGAGCAAAAGACTTCATTCATGATTCCCTGCCCCCTGTGTTGACCGATAGGGAAAGGGCTCTAAGTGTTCACGGGCTCCCAATTCGCTGGGAGGCTGGAGAACCTGTAAATGTGGGGGCCCAGCTGACAACAGAAACAGAAGTCCATATGCTTCAGGACGGCATAGCTCGGCTGGTGGGTGAGGGAGGCCGCTTGTTCCTGTATTACACAGTGGAAAACTCTCGGGTTTATCATCTGGAGGAACCCAAGTGCTTAGAAATCTACCCCCAGCAGGCCGATGCCATGGAACTCTTGCTGCGCTCCTACCCAGAGTTTGTGAGAGTAGGGGATCTGCCCTGTGACGCTGTGGAAGACCAGCTTTCCTTGGCAACCATGTTATATGATAAGGGGCTGCTGCTCACCAAGACACCTCTCGTTCCGAGTTAGTTCTTGGTGGCTGGAAAGAGCGCGGTTGTTTGTGACTCTCACTACCACTGCCACCTTTGTGTCTCTTTTACAGCGGTCACGTTCTTACCTTGCTGAGCATCAGTATGCCTATGTTTACCTTTATGATTTCCTCCGTGTTGCAGACCTCAGACCTGAGAAGAACCTCTTCATCTAGGTACAAAAGTAAACACAGAAATTGAAACAAGGGGGGAAAAAGCTATTTGCAGAAGTAGCCCCTATCCCACCATTTCTGAGTACCAACTTCATTCAAGGAAGTTGCTTCCTTGAGTTCTCTTTCATCAGTTTGTGGGGTGAGCTGGGGTCAGTACTCTGTGTGTTAAGTTTGTATGAACTTTAGATTTATTAAAAAAAAAAAAAAAAGTGCCAAAGACCATCTTTCTAAGCCTAGATTTTTCTGGGGATTGATTTGAAGAAGTGTGGGACAAGGAAAATAATGGCTGAGATGAAAGGCCACATGGCTCAGGATGTCACAGGAGTATATTAACGTTTTGAAAGAAGAGAGCTGGGGTAGAGCACGCGGATGCTCGGCATGTGCAGTGCCCCGGGTTCATCCCAGCATCACACTCGTTAAAGAAGAGAAGCGTAGCTGGCTGGGGCCATAGATTAGCTTTGGAGGAAACTCACTCACTTTAGTTATGAGACTTGAACTCCGAACTGAACAGTCCTAGCAGGAAAACTTTGACAAGCAGAATCAGCTTTAAAATACATACGGTATTTGCTCAGTGCTTGGTTTAAATCAGTGACTTACGGCCACTACTCCCAAAGCGTCACGTCACCTAGTTGTACTTTCACGGGCTTTAGTCACCTAACGTTTTGCTAGCTGGCCACAGGGAAGATTGGTGTTCAAGTTATTTTCCACTCTCATTCTCCCCCACACACCCAAGGAGGACGAAACTTTCCCAAATCTGGCAAGTGCATGTTCTCGTGACTGGTGGAGGAGAGAAACAGCACCAGAAACAGCACTTGGAACCAGAAGACCTGGGTTTGGGTGGTGGCTGGTTGGCCACTGGCCGAATGGTCTGCTTACAGATCCTGTGAGTATGTTCTGCCACGGTCTGACTCCTGCACCTTGCCATTTACAGTCTGTCTGGGCCTCTTAAGATCCTCCTATCATAACTGACAGGTTCAGGTTTTAAGGCTGAGTGTTTTAAGGAAGTATTTCTTCCCCTTAAGTTAGAGTATCAAATAATTGTTTTCCTTCCAACCCCATTTTCCATGGGTGACCACTATAAAAGATTAAATGTGTACTTAAGCAAACATATGTGGTAGTTTTTATAAAGACTTGTGCTTTTCTCTATGTCCTTTGAAAATCAGTTCAGCCAAAGCTGCCCCTTAAATTCCACACAATTGCAGATGGATGAGAAGTGGGGGGTTGGGGGTACATGGAAACCAAGAAGGGGACTAAGCAGCCCTCCTGACCTAAACCATACAAGGGCTCCTTATGCAGTCCTCAGATGGCTGGGCTGGGTCCTGGGATCATTTTGTGAGAAGAGTCAAGGAATGGGCTCACCCCTAAGAAACTTACTCTCTGAAGTTTTGAAGTTTTGAAGAAAAGTGTAGAATTCCAGCGGTTTTTGGCCCTCTTTGGGTTCTGAGTAAACCCATTTAGCTCTTTCTTTCAAGTGTTTTACGGCCAGTTCCATCTTCAGTATTTTCTCCGTCAGTACGTCCTTTTGGTTTAGTGTTTGGATCTAAAGGAAAAATTTTTAAAAAGCAACCGAACCAACTGTATTAGGGAGGAAAACCCATTAAGGTAATTTGATCATGCCAAGCACGTATTGCTTGCTTGTTCATCTCAGCACTTGGGAGGCTGAGGCAAGATCTCAACTTTGAGGTAATTTGAAGTTGTATAGTAGAACTGTCTCAGAACAAACAAAAACATAAAAAATATAAAGTAATTGATTACACTGTGCTTAGTAGCAAGCCTCTTGAAGCCCTGGAAACACAGTTTGTATTTACCTTGTCCTTGATCTCCTGAATCATTTCTTGATTTCCTTCTTTTTCTAAGTTGAGTGCTTTCATTGTCTGGTGAATTTCCCTGAAAGATAATGAAAGATTGTGACCCTGTCCTAACCCTGTCCTAAAAAGAAAGCATAACGGCAAACGCCGCCACAGGATTTGGAATTAGGCGGGAATCCTAAACTCCACACGTCAACAGTTTAACGGAGACTTCTCTGTAGAAATGATGTGATAATTTACAGAGCTGTTGTGCAGTTTCAGAACTGATATGTGAAGGCATTGGCAATTGTTTATTAAACACCTTTGTGAAAGTTACCACATGCCATTAACTGCCACCACAGCGTTAGTGTGGACTTATCTGCACTGGAGGATTGAGACAAGAAAGGACTGAGGGGAGGCACAGCACGTAGAGAGGGCCCAGGCCTTCTCCAGGTTCACATGGCTATTGCATTGAAACTCTAGTATTATTGACTATCGTCTCAATAAGTACTGAATACAAGTTGAATATGTGAATAACTTAAAACTCCCAGGAAGAAGAGGAATACACAGGAATTATGGGAACCGTGACAATCTGACTGTGGCAGGGTTTTCTGTTACCCGCTTAGCAGAGCGTAGAATGATCAAGGGTTGGAGAGTTGGCAGTACAGAGGTCATGGCGAAAATGAGAGGTCTGGTGCTTACCTAAGAACAGCCTCATGCTTTTCCAGGAGCAGCACATCCAGGAAAGTGTCCCTGACCTGGCTCCCCTGAAGCTTGAGAGCTAGGATGCTCCGGCAGGCTTCCAGCCGTACACCTGGTGACTCTTCATAGTGGATAGCCCAAAGCAGATTGTTTGTCAGCTGGGGACTCACTTGTCCAATCTGTCCCAAAGCTGGATAGGTGGGAGGTCAAGCATGTTTCATTGTTACTGAAGACTAGGTTGACTACACCCTAGCATTGAGAGGGAATTAAGAGATTTGCAGACAGTATCTTGGGGCTGACAGTTAATCGCCATTTAGATAGGAGTAAAATGAAAAAAGCCTTTTTTTGAGTAGTGGAATTTAAAAAGGACATTTAGAGAGCTAGCCGAGCTCTGCCTAGCATGTTTGATTCCTGGCTTTGGGGCAGGTCCTGCTGTTTAGCCCTAGCTGGCCTCATATTCGCATCCTCCTGCGTCTGCCTCCTGAGAGTGGGATTCCAAGCATGGACCACGCCTATTTCTGCATGGGGATATTTCTTCCAAAGGACTCAAGAGGATAGTGTTTCATCCTTTCCTTGCCTACTGGGATGTAAACATAGACGAGTTTGCCTATCCAGGAATTAGATAGGGGCAGATATAACCTGAAGAGCAGTGTGGTTAAGGTGGGGGGGGGAAGGGCACAACTATTTCTCAGGTTTAACTAGGTCTGGTTTTGCTAGGGGTCTGCCAAAGGCCATTTTAGAAAACCCAAGAGCAGGGTTTAAGTTCTGCAGCTGTCTTGAACTTGGTTTGACTGTAGTTGAAATCTCTGGGGAAAGCAGGATGTAGCCAACAGTGAATTCCTACTAGAAATATATTAATTCTATTGGTGGGGACTGTGCTGTCTGGTCTTTGCTTAACAAGTTTAAATAGACCTAGACTTAGGACCCTTAACTAAGATTTTAAAAGAAACTCTTTTCTTTCTCAGCCCCGAGACTTCTGAGAAGCTAAGATAATTCCTCCCACGATACTCTAGCTAGTTTATTAGAGTTTCTGGGGATGATCTGTGTTAGCATGGAGAAGGTATTTCTAGCCTAGGGCTTGGAGCTATTCTTGAAATACCTCGAATGGCAAAAGCCTTGATTTTCCAGTAAGGATCTGTGTGCATCAGATTCAGGAGGCGCTCAGACACCTGCAGTAGACAAAGGGCAAGGTTGAACCAGAGTAAGAATGGACCAGAAACAAAGACCCCCTCAGTTCTATGGATGCTTTAACTGGAAAAACAACCACCTATCAATTCTAGTAACACATGAGCTACAGCCTCAGGGATCAGCTTGTATAGTAACTAGCTGAATTATCTACTTTTTTTTTTTTTTTTTTTGGTCTCAGCATATAGATCTATAGCCATACATATACTAACTACATGCTCTACCACTAAACTATACCATTAGTCCCAGACTCTCCCTTGCCACCCGTTCCCATTCTTGGTTTTGAGACTATCACTATGTAGCTTATAACTTAGGTTCACCTCAGATGTTTTCTAATGTGTATGCGTGTTTTGCCTGTATGTCTGTCTATGCAACACATATGCACTGTGCCCCCAGAGGCCAGAAAGTGGCATAGGATCCCTTGGAACTAGTTAGATATGGTTGTGAGCTGTCGTGTAGGTGCTAGGAATCAAACCCAGTCCTCTGGAAAAACAACCAGTGCTCTTAATTTTCTTCAGCCCTTCACCTCAAATTCTTGAAACTCCTACCTCTTGCCTTATCTCCCAAGTGCAGGGATTACCTCGTGCTTTGCTTAGACTTCTTTTGAATACCTATGCCCAGTTTCTCCCTGATAGTATAAATTCCATCCGTTGGCATTAACCCTAAAACCTCTCAGCAAGCAGGTATTAGAAGCCAGTTAACTGAGGAGACAACTGAGAATGTGGTGTGTTGTGGCTTGAAGTTTGAGCTTGTTAGGCGCTCCGTGCTTCGGATGTGTCTGACTGATCATCCCACTTCCCACAGAACAGTGAGTGTACCAGGCACCACAGAGACAGGGAAGCTCTCTCAAGGTCTATCAGATAAGATGACAGCGTCCTTGACTTACCATCTGGTCACGGATCTGCAAGGCACCTGCTGCCAAACAAGCTGCCTGTCGGATTCCTGTGAACTCATCAGAGAAGCAGGTCAGGAAGCTTGGGAGAAGCTTGGCTGTCATGAGTCTGAGCACACGGATCAGGGAGAGGGCCTTAATCCGCTCCTGGGAGTTTCCTTGACACAGCTTAATTCTGTAAAAACACAAGTGGCTTCTACTATTTCCCTTCAACTTTTCTGTGCCTTGTTCCCTTCCACCAAGCCCTCAGGTTAGAATTCTAGCTTTGTGGGCCCAGTTATATAGCCATACCCTTTCCTAGTCAGTTTATAGCCATGAAAAGTGCACTGGGTTCAGACCTCAGGTGTCTTTATTTTTTTTTGAACCCGTATCACCTAACGTATACTAGACATTCAGGTGTAATAAACAGCTAAATATAAAAAAAAGTGTCACTTTGCACCACCTCAAACAGTCAGTGTCCCTGTCCAGTCCCTCTTACAAATACAGTGCTCATTTTGGCAGTTATCTCCCAGCCTGGAATGACTGCATTCCCATGAAACAAGCCCATGGTGAGTATCTCACTTTTTTACAGCAGTTACCATTCATACCACCGTTGTAGGTTAGTACTTTTTGCAGTGGGACCTAGTATGGTGCTGATCATATAGGGAGTTCAACAGATGCTGGCTGGATCCCGGATCACCCAGGCACTTCTAAGAAAGGAAGAGTTTCTAAGCTTACAGTGGCTGGGTCCTACCTGATCATGTCATGGATCTCTTTGCCAAGGTTCATTCGCCCCAGAGCTTTGGCAGCCGCTTGCCTTACATCCCTGTTCCAGTCATTCCACATCAGCTGGATTATCTTCTGTTTCATATCCTAGAAATAGGCATGATAACTGACTATCAGTTTTTGTACTAGATACCAGGTTTTTCCCCATTCTTTAGTCACAATCCAGTTGGGCAAATGGTATCTCTATTTACAGATGGCTCAGTACAGGCTTTGATTAACTTACCCAAGGATAATCTGGTAAATGCTTATAACTGGTCTCAAATCCAGGTCTGTTTTCCAAACTTCTCTTTAAGTTTTATACCATGTTGGAGCCAAAAGAATGAGTATAAGAGACTTGAAATTTGAAAGTGTTATTTAATGGAGTAGCTTCCTCATTCCCAGATTGCCTGAGACTTTTCTGGTTTTAGTACTAAAAGTCCATGTCCTGTACAAACCAGGGCAGTTAGTCACTTCTCTCTTATAGGGGAAGGAAAACATTACTACAGTTGTGGTTGATGATGGTGTAACTTTGTGTAAACTAGTTTTCCAGCCCAAAACATCTTGCTCTACCTCTATCTGGTACCAGATATTTTCCTTTAGGACTTAGCTCAAAAGGCATCTCCTTAGTAAAGTCTCTTCTGCGCCTTGTAAGCATAGGGAACCCCTATAGTGTCTTACCAATGTAGACGGGATGTCGTCAGAAATTGCTTGCTTACTGAGTGAAGGAAAGAACTCAGGGGTACTGCCCTTTTAAACTTCTGCAGGTTATCATGGCGTCATCATCTGGACCTTGTCCACAGCTGGGGTCTCAGCAGGAACTATAGCACGTGAGAAAGATTAGCCTGTCCTCAGACCTCTTCAGGTTATTGTGCTGAATGGCCAGATTGTTGAGTGCATTCTTTAACAAAAGGTGAGGGTTAAAGAATGGATGGCCTGTTCCTGTATTCACTAATTGATGGTACCCAGGGTCATAAAAAGGTGAACACACTAAAATAAGGGCTCATTTTTCCTTCCCTAGTTATTGTAAACAAAACAGCCAGGAGATGCTCATCCAGTACCGCTTGTCTGCACACAAGGACTTTGGGGGGTGTTCTGGAGATAGGACTACAGCTATGCATTTCATCCAGGTGATATTTTATGGTCATCGTGTTTGTCAGATATCCCCACTGTAACATTCCCTGCTGGGTCAGATCAGCATTTCTAATTCAAAAGGTTGATTATGAATCACACCCAGCCACCCCCTTAAAAAAAGCAACAGAGAGAAGAAAAAAGATGAGATTTAAACAACTGAAGGACATCAGGAAGTAGCAGGACACCGACCTCCATGAGGAAATCAAAGCCTCTGCAGGCGAGTGTGGTGTGAACCCCCGACAGAAATATGAAAGGGAAAATGTTTTCCCTTTGCTGTGGTGGGAGAAGTGAAGGTGCGCCAGATCCAAGATGTAAAACATGACTTAAGAGATGACTTATATGTGTTTAGAAGTCTATTACAGCCCTTAGGAATCAGTTCAGATCTATGTGCTCTTTTTTTAGTATTTTTAAAATGTTACGTGTATGGATGTTTTGCCTGTGTGCATGTCTGGGTACCATAATAATGGGAGCATTACAACACATTGGTACCTGGTACAGGAGAGGGTGTGCTCCCTGGAACAGTAGTATTTTGGTATTTGGAATTGAACCAGAATACTTTGAAAAACAAGTACTCTTCACTCAATAACTCTTTTCCCCGTGCTATGTGTTCTTGAAAAAAAAAAAAAAAGAAAGAAAAGAAAAGAAAAGAAAAAGAAAAATTATCAAGGACTATAGCTTCTAATTTCAGTTTACTTGGACTTAGTCTCCCTACCAAAGTCTCAGTTTCAGTAAGATGGAGAGATGCCTCTGGGAGAACAAGACACCACTAAAGTGGTATGCCCCATGAGCCCTCAGGAAGTAAGCCCTGGTATCAGATATACAATTATCCATGGAGTCTGCAGTGCAACCACACAGTTCAGCAAGCATTCTGCAGTGGCATTGAAACGGCACAGTCTTTCTTCTCCCTCTCCTTTATGAGTATCTTATAATTTTATTCATTAATATAAAGATGAGAAGCAGTTTCATTCAAATGGTCAAGAAGCATTGTCAGAAGAGCCGGACATTTGTTTGTGTCTGTGCTTGTGTATTTGTGGATGCAGATTGTGTGTGTGTGTGTGTGTGTGTGTGTGTGTGTGTGTGTGTGTGTGTGTGTAGTTTTTGAGGAGTCCAAATGCACCATCTCTGATCCCTTTTAAGTAACCCCACAATGACACTAGAGAAAATATGTCCTTTTTCTGTCAAAGAGTAGGCTTAGTCCAGTTATAATCTAGCCCTTGTACAGTCCCTAAATAGCAGCATCCTGAACTTTCACTGCTGTGTGAGTCCTCCCCAAAATGTAAATGTATCACAGTCCTAGACTTAGAACAAACTATTAGGCTCTAGGTAAGCCAAAAGTGAGGTGATCTAGAGGCTACGGAAGCTCTGTTGAAGGCAGTCGGGGTTCAGGGATTATATAACAGCCCAAAGTCAGAATAGATTTTCTAAGCTTTGCCCAGCTCAAAGCATAATGGGGTACACTCTTGAAGGAGTAAAAAATATTTCTTTGCAAATAATTCTTTTCAGCCCGGATATCAGGACTCACAGTGATGAAAGCAGATCCATAAGGATGCCCTCAGAAAGCCATCTTCGATTACCCAGGTTTTATCTTCCAGTATGCAATGAACGGTGAAATGAAATATTCTTATAGATTCATTTAAATGTTGTACATGTAAGTCTGTGAGGTGCACAGCATGTGTGTATACGGGGAAGGGAGACATGCATACGTGCACGGAGGCTAAAGAGGGCATTCTCTCTCCTCCTCTACCACTTCTGCCCTTTTCCCCTGCAGGATCTCTTGCTAAAACTGAAGCTCGTGAGTTTTGGCCTCTGTGGGACTACACCTTGGTTAGATGTGGATGCTGTGATACAAATCCTGGTCTTTATATTTGAACAGTGAATGCTTTTCATCATTGAGACCTCTCTAGCTCCTCAATGATGCTTTGTAGGAAAACTGTTTTCTGCAGTCTTAGCATGAGAACTGTGAGGGAAGAAAATGCTTTTGTTTGTTTTGTTTTTTTGTTTTTTGTTTTTGTTTTTTTGAGACAGGGTTTCTCTGTTGCCCTGGCTCTCCTGGAACTCACTCTGTAGACCAGGCTGGCCTTGAACTCAGAAATCCACCTGCCTCTGCCTCCCAAGTGCTGGGATTAAAGGCGTGCGCCACCACTGCCCTGCTGCCTTTTATTTTCTACTTCCTCTCCCATATATATAATTTCATCTGAACATTGACTGAACATGTGTGTGTATTTATCATATATATATCCATCCATATGTATGCATATACACACATGGATGTAGCACAAAGGAGAAAGAGACCAGTTCCACTCCCAACAGCTAGCGATTAGAATGGAGTAATGAAAAGATGTTCAGGGTTCACTTGCTCAGAATTCCTTCAGTTGTAGCTAAGTCCCTCGCCTTCAAGTTGTTCAATACACCCTGGCTCCTGAAAGTTTCAAGAGAGCATCTTATGTTCACTCTGCTCTCAAGCCGTGAGGGCCCAGATAAGAAAGCTGTGAACTGTGGGTGGGACAGGGTGCAGAATGTTCTTTCCATAGGTGGCTTCTAGAAAGAATTGCATAAACTATGATAGGTGAATGCACATGAAAGCCAGGACACGAAGGGATGCCCTAGCGTGTCCACATCCTCTCTGGGAAAAGCAAAGGCCTTGGAAGAATATTGGCTCTTTTCACACAGACAAAGATGGTAAATAATACCAGGTGTCCTCCTCCACTGTACTTGCATTTGCTCAAGCTAACTGTGAACATTACCTCATGCTTTGCTTGCATTAATAATAAAAATACAAAATGCTTTGTTTGCACTACCCTTGAGTTCAAATTCCTGGAGTCCCCTGGTATCCCACGAAGGTCTTTGGTATATCCTTCAATCCTAGGAGACAGCTCTACTGGCCGAGGGACGGGGTGACATCAAGCTATATGTATTGTTAGTCTTGTTGCTCAAATTGCAATGCCACTGTTTTTAAAAGAAGGGTCCATGTTTTTATATGTATGCACTGAATGTTCAGAGAACCAGCACAGTCACCTGTTTGGTTGAATTGTTTGGTCTTTTCCGTCTGCTTCTCAAAGCAATCAAGGGCTGATTTTCACTGTAGGGTGAGAGGTACCGAATCATTGACTGATACTTTTATAATGTCTGCTGATACTGAGACACACACACACACACACACACACACACAGAGAGAGAGAGAGAGAGAGAGAGAGAGAGAGAGAGAGAGAGAGAGAGAGAGAGAGAGAGACTGAATCAAATTACTATAAAGTTCCTAAGCTCTTTCTCTTGGTTTGTGTGTATATTGATAGCGGCTGTGTCACAGCTTGTGGATCGCCACCCCCAACAAGAAACACTGCTTCAAGTCAGAGACGTATATAATACTTAAAGATAATCCAAGTTATGAGTAAGAGGAAGCAATGAGATACTAAGTAGAAGCAAAAAGTAGGAAGACTCCAGGCCAGCCTTGCCAAGCTTTCTGGAAGCAAAGACAGGAGACTTACTATGCAGACTTGCCCACTGATCTGAGAGAAAGCACGGCAGGCCACGATGCGGTCCTTCCACTGCCTGCTGTTCAGCTCCACAGCAAGCATCGTGTGGATCAGGGTCTGAGGAAAAGGAAGAGTTGCGTGGATAGTCTCTCTCACGCTTAAAGATAATCTTGAAGAAATTATATCCTGACATGACATCCAGCACAGTAAATGCCCAAGGTCATGAGATAACATTCCTATTGAGGTACAGGGTGGGTGATTAAGAGATCTGAGCAGAAAATGAGGGCCTTCCCATCCTGTTTTGTCCCTGGGATGGTCTGTATCTGCCTCCGTCTGTTTCTACCCAGAGTAATAAACGCAGTTGTGCTGTCCTCTGTGATAAACCTGAGACAAGCAGATCGGCATGGCAGGACTCAACCGTTTCCTATTAGAAGCTTCTAGCTAGCTAGCTTCACACCTCCCTGTACAGCTCACCATGTCCAGTTTCCCACGGACTCGGACCCCCTGGCCAATGCTTAGCCCCCTCCTCAGCCACCTGCATTTTTTCTTGTGCGCTAATCTCTTGCTACCCAAGACCTCATTTCCTTCTCTCTGAAGGTGACACATACCGTGTTTACACGGAGATGGTTCAGGAGTATACAAGCCTGTTCCTCAGTGGCCTGATTATTCTTGTGGAAAAGCTGGTGGAGGATCCTCTTAATCACTGGGTAGGTGGCTATGCCTTCCAGAGCCAGGCACTGAGCTGCAGCCCAGCTGTCCACACTGTTACCTGCCCCGTGGATTGAGAATGATGGTGTGGGTTCAGAGTGATGTTTTCTCCCATGGAGCATCACCACCTACTGTTGTCTGTGGCGTCTTACCTTCCACTAGCCCTCTGAGTCTGGAAATCTACTCCCATAGTTCAACCACATTTTTAAAAAACCAAATTTAAAAATGAGATTTTAACCAGATTTAAATTTTAAACCAGATTTAAAAACAAAAACAAACAAAAAAAAAAACAGAAAAAAACAATTTTTGAGACAGGATTTCATTTGGTCCAGGCTAGCCTTAAACCCACTGTGTAACAGAAGATGACCTTGAACCTTTTGGGGAGAGGGCTGTGGGTGGTAGTACTGGGGACACCAAGCTACAGCCCCAGTCTGTCCTTGACTTTTTTTCTTGTTTTGTTTTTAATTTTGTTTTAGTTTAGTTTTTTTATTTGTAAGATATAGTTTCTCTGTGTAGCCCTGGCCATCCTGGAACTCAATCTGTAGTCCAGTTTGGCCTTGAACTCACAGACATCCGCCTGCCTCTGCCCGCTCAGTGCTGGGATTAAAGGATTGTGCCGCCTCCTGGCTCTGACCTTGACTTCTGATGCCCCTGCTTCTGCCTTTCAAGTGCAGGCTAAAAGAATAAAAGCTCTTCTTGGGTAACAATTCTGATCTAGCTAAGAAGTGCAACCGTTTCTTCCCATGGAGATTGGGAAGGCTATAAGGAGCTAGGAGGAAGTCCCTAAAACCGATGAATTAGGCAGTGGATTGTTTATATATAGAAGGCCAGACGTTTTCTCATGCTAAGTCAAGGGAGAGCTCATCAAGAGAGGTCAGTGGCCTCTAGCCTGACAGCTCTGTTAATTCCAGCATGATGATGCCTGGGGGTCACTGTGCAGAGATCTGAAGCATAATGTGCAGGGGATGATTTAAAAACAAAACCTTACAAAATGTACTTAGAGCTATTGTTATGTTATCTTTTCAAGAATAAAATGTTATACTGGAGGCCATTCTATGTTGTATTTGTTTTTCTTGGTACTAGGGATACAATTAAAGTCTTAGTGGTGAGCAGTCACACTACCATTGGGCCAGATGTCGAGGCCTAAAATCATTGGCTAGTCATGAATCAACTGTATTATTAACAGGGTTGAGGGGGCTATTTCAATGCATGTGTGCAATGTTGAATTGATCAAACCCACTGCTTTACCCACTTTCTGCTCCCCACCACTAACCTTGAGTAATCACTCATCACCTCCAGATTGATCTTTTAATTATAGTTTCCACATAGAAACAGGATGGGGCTGGGGGGGGGGGCGTCTTAGTTAAGATACTATCTCTGGTTTCATCCATTTTAAGACATGGTTTATAGACTGTATCTGTGAAAGCTTACACCAGCCGGGCGGTGGTGGCACACGCCTTTAATCCCAGCACTGGGAGGCAGAGGCAGGCGGATTTCTGAGTTCGAGGCCAGCCTGGTCTACAGAGTGAGTTCCAGGACAGCCAGGGCTACACAGAGAAACTGTGTCTCGAAAAAACCAAAAAAAGAAAAAAAAAAAAAAAAAAAGAAAAGAAAAAAGAAAGCTTACACCAGGTACCAGTTCATGGCACCAGTTTTGTAAAAGTACCTAGGAAGAAGTAATATCTCCATATGCCTAACAGAGACTCAAAACAGCAGACATCCCAGCATTCCAGCGAAAAGGAGAGGACAGAGAGCTGACAGTGAGGTAACCTCTGTTCCACATCCCAGGTCACGGGTGGCAGTTACTCACCTGCCACACCAACCCCAGTAGAATCTGTGTGACAAGTTCCACAGACTGAGGCAAAAACTTCAAAAGAAGGAGGCCTCCTGGGACCGGTTGTGGAATTCTTGCCAGGAACAAAACATTGAGCCGTAGCTCTCATGGCAACTTACTCGTTTTAGTTTCTCTTCTTCCTTTTCTTATTTACAACATGAGCCTGATCGCCTACGCCAAGATCTTAAGCAAAGAAAATGGGTAAGAAATCATCCCTTGAGATGGGGTCACCAACATGTCCTCGCCTCCAGAGAAACTGATGCTTAAATAAGACTTTGCCAACAATAAAATTTCATATGGCTACACGCGTGTCATCGGAGGAGGGCTTTGGTATATGGTTAAAAAACCCTTAAATAAAAAGAATTAAAAGTTTAAATTTGTGCATTGAAGGTTTATTAAAAAATCAGGTATTAGATGTTAAATAATAGTTGATTATAAAGATTAACCTGCTCTTGGAGATCTGCCACTAGCCCTGGATGACTGCCCCACTGACTACACGCTTTTAGAGTTGTAATACTTGAATGATTTTTATTGTGTCAAATAATAATGATGTTACCTGTTCTCTTTTCTTTTTCTTTTTCTTTTTTTTCTTTTTTCTTTTTTTTGGTTTTTTTTGAGACAGGGTTTCTCTGTGTAGCCCTGGCTCTCCTGGAACTCACTCTGTAGACCAGGATGGCCTCAAACTCAGAAATCCACCTGCCTCTGCCTCCCAAGTGCTGGGATTAAAGGCGTGTGCCACCACCGCCCAGCAATGTTACCTGTTCTCCTTGTGACTTATTGAATATATCTTTTCAGAGTTGGTATGCTTGGATTCTTGTGCTTTGCTGATTGTTTTCCTGCAAACATCTCCTAGGAACTGTAATATTTGTTTTTTCTATGTATAAGAACCCTTGCTCGAGAGCTGCAAAATACACTTAGATTCAAACTGCCTCTGTGTTTGTTTCTGTTTGCCACCGCCGAATCCTTACCCACCCAGCCTTTGAGGACCCTCATCCCAGGGACTCCCATACCCGACTGGGGTGGTCCACGGCACTCACCCTTTATGAGGGCTGTCTGCATGATGTCCCGGGCAATGGGATTATGGGACTGTATGGAATACTGGCATACTGCGGCTGCCATCCTTACGTTGGGATTTCTGTCAGACAGAGCAGCCTCTAGAACAGGTAGAAGGACCTCTGGCAAATCCACAATGATTGGTTCTGCAATCAGAAAGATGGTGCCAGTCCTTTGCTTGTCTCTCAGCTTCCTTATCAAGGTCAACTTTCCAACCATGGCTTACTAAACCACAGGCCAGATGGCTGCCCACGATGGGCAGGACTTTATACCCAAAGGACACTGGTGCTGATACTACCAGTTTTCAGTCTGTATCATCTTGTCTCTAGTGCTGAAGCCAAAACATATTTTCAGCTAGTTATAGTAACCTTCACCATTCATCTTAGCAACAAAACCAGCCCATTCACTCCATCATAGCAATTATATTTATGCTTTGCCATTTCACAGTGTCTAATTCAGTATTTCAACTCTGGTTGAGTTTGTGCCCAAGTAGATATCACCGCAGAATCCGATGGGGGTCTTTTAGCTTTAACTGTAAACACTGATACTTGCTATAACCATTGTACCGAGGAGGATGGGAGGAGCTCACGGTTAACGTGGGGCATTCTTTCATCTGGGGTCTTTTTTTTTTTTTTTTAATTTGGGAAAGTTTTTTCATAACTTCTATGCGTTTTGTCTGCATTTATATTTCCACACCATCTACAGGCAGTGCCTGTAGACTCCAGAAAGGGCGTTAGATCCTCTGCCATTTGGGTGCTGGGAATCAAGCCTGGGTCCTTTGGAAGAACAGCCAGTGGCCTTAACCACTGAGCCACCTCTCCAGGCCTGTCTGAGGTTTATCCATAGCATTCACTGTGGATGAATTTATGCTCCATGGGTATGATAGCTCCTTAGCGATGCCATTGGTACAATTTTGGATCATGGAGGGCATGCATGGAATAGGGCATCTGGGGAGGCCCAAAGAATAGTATTGGTCAGGTGTTTTAACTTTCATTTATAGTTTTTTCCAGCTGTGGTGTGATTTATCAGCTGGGGCTTATTTTTGTCACAAGAAATTTTGCCTCTAAACATAGCAAAGCATTTTAGCTCAGTTGTAGAGCACTGGCTTTGAAAGCACAAGGTGCTGGGTTAAGTCTCCAGCACTTATCAGTGAAAACAAAACAGAAGTGTAGAGAAGAGCCGGGCACTTAACTGAAGTTTAAATTCTTAAGCTGAAGGCGAAAGGGTTGCCACCTCTTTGCCCACAAGTATCCTCCCAAGAAACAGCAGAGCCGTGAGTGGTCCTGTACTTTCATTTTGTTTTGTTTTTGAGGGTCTCTAAAGCCCAAGCTAACTCCTGATCTTTCTGTCTCTCCCTCCCAGTGCTACTATTATAGGCATACAATCCACACCCAGTCCATCTGTCTTTTTCAATTAGGTTGTAGGCCCATATTCAGACTGCTAGTTGAGGACCCTTGATCTCCAAATCCAAAATATGAACTATTCCAAATACAGACATGATTGCCCACAGGTGGGATCTCCACACCTATCATGTGACAGGTTCAATAAATATGGAGACACAGTTTAAGTATTGTATGAAATTACCTTTTGGATGGATGGATATCTCTATCTATCTCTATTTATATCTATACCTATACCTATATCTCTGTATCTCTTTCACGTTTAGACTTAAGTCTCATCTCCAAGATAACCCATGTATGTTCAAATACTCTAAATCTGGAAATAATCCATTTTTTCTTGACCAAAGCATTTCAGATAAGAGATAGTCAATTAAGGGATACAGATGGAAATGTGTACATTTCTAGTGAGCAAATAGAAGTCTATTGAGTATTTAAAAAAAAAAAAAGTTATGTTCTTTGGATAAGTAATGATTGAAACATACAAGTGCAGGACCCGTGAAAGGGATTACAAGTCTGAGGATAAAAGTGTTCTTGTATGTCCAGTCATGTGCCTCATGATGTTTCAGTCAACAACAGATCACATATACCACAGCAGCCCCATAAGGTGTGTTTCCTAGTAACGCTGCAGCTGTCTCATGTAAATACTTCTCATAGTATCTGCGAAATGATGAACCTGTATGGTGACACATCTCTCAGAACACATCCCTGCCAAGTGCCACAGACTGTATGCAGCTTTGGGTATGAGATCATAATAATCTCCATTACCCAAAGAAACAAGAAAAAGTAACAACAAAATATGTGTAGAAGCTTATAGCAGGCTTCTCAGAGGATCAGGTGAGGACAAAGTTTTCCAGTAGAGGGAGCTGCAAACTTGAAAACCTGGAGGGCGTAGATGAGTCGGCAGTGTGCTTACTTGTTGAGTTTGCATGCAGGTGTACGCCCTAGGGCCATCAGACACCAACACCTGGGGGAATGCCCGAAAGTCTACAAGTCAATAAACAGGAAGTGGAGGAACCTTTAAAAGCCCGACAAGTTGGACGAGGTACAGCCAGTCCCAGCCCCTCACTATAGGGATAGCAGAAGTGTAAGCAGGAGGCCACTCACTATCCAACCACAGGTGAGGATAGGGTGAGCTTGCGATGGCTTAGCTCAGAGAAGGAGCAAGTTGGCACAGGTTTCAGAGGTTACAGAGGAGTGGATGGGTTTCTGTCTAACATTTCATCATCAGGAGCCTGTAGTGTTGAATCATCTTGGGTTATAATTTTGGCTGTAGTGGAGGGGAGGTTTTCTTACCTGTTACTGCTAATAAGGAGAAACGATGTCAACATTATTTTCCCTAAAAGATTACACACTCTGCAAAAGTGGAAAAATTCTTAATTCACTTTTAAGATTAAGATCTATTAAAGTCATTTATGCATTTTTTTTTCTTTTCCCTTCCTACTTTTCTTTGCTGAGGCTTAAACCTAGGGCTTTGTGCCTGCCAGGCCAGCATTCCACAACTGAGTTACCCCTTCAGTCCTTACTTAGTTTTTCTCTGGATGAGTATCTCGTTTGAATGTATGTACATGTAGCACATGTGTGCCTGGTACCAACAGAGGCCAGAAGAGGACATCAGATCCCCTGGAACAGGAGTACAGACAGTTGTAAGCTGCTATGTGGGTACCAGAAACAGAGCCTCTGTAAAAACATCTGGGGCCATAACCACTGAGCTATCTCACCAGTCCACGAGCCATTAGGGTTTTACTATTAGGAGATTTCAAGGCGGGAAAACATGGACTTCATTGCAAGCCACTGAGCAAACATAAGGGCTGAGTAGATTACAAAAAGCTCTTGGGGTAGGGTGCATGCTTAGCACGCCAGAGGCCTTGAGCTCAACACCAGGGCACTGAACTAGATCCAGGCGCCTCAGTCTCCTCTCTTGAGATAAGCCGTGCAGGCAGACTGTAGGCCATGCTTTCTACATTTGGAAAGTGAGCTCAGGTTATCTCTAAGGCCTCCTTCAGCTCAGATGTTCCTAAGCAGCTCGGTCCTGGCTCTCACCTGAGTCCTCCGGGTTGGTGGCAATCCGGGGCCTTTCCAAAGCAGCAGTAGCACATGTGGTAATGGCCTGGACCCTAATGTCATCGTACATGCTTTGTATTCGCCGTAGTAGGTTCTCCACAGTCTCATGATGCCATTCAATAACTGTGTCATAGGAAGGAAAATGAAAAAGAACCACCTAGTTAGGGTCATGTTATGCATTAAACAGGAAGACAGCAAGAAGTCCCTTTCCCTAGGACATTGCAAGGAACACTTTAGCTCAGAATAAAGAATTCACAGACAGGCTCCTTCGGCAAGTTGGTTTTGTGTTGATTCCTACACTTCTAGGGTAGTTAACCCCCCCCCCCCAGTCTCATCTTACATAATATTGCTCTTTACTTAAGTAACTTTTTATGGAAGATAAATGGGAATAAAACAGTGTTTGGCTGGTTATGGTGGCACACAGTTACTCAGTGTCAGTTAGGCTGAAACAGGAAGATCATAAACTCATGAGTTCAAGACCAGTCTAGGCTACGTAGACTCCCATCTCAAAAGTGAAACAAACACGGTGAGGAATGAGGTTCTCAGTTGGCAGAGGCACTCGGCTTTCTACTTAAGGTTCTTTGAAGGAAACTAGAGCCACAATAACCTCATTCGCACCACTGTGTTTGTCAGCTTGCAGTTTCTTTTGACAGCCGCATAGACAATGCTGGGGCTGAATCCTTCATATTTCCTGTCAAAGATTATTTATCCAGCGTGTCTCAGACATGGGTAAGACAGGGTTTCTGCCTGTGACATTTTCTCAGTGTGATTGAGATAGGGGACCCCAAGAGCCAAAGAGAAGAAAAACAGGAAACAGTCATGTGGCCTACTCAGTGTTCAGGGCAGTGTAACTCCTCCGCTTCTCTCCCGTAACCCCCCTTCCTTCCCTCCCTTTCCACCTCAGCTTTTCATAGTCTCGCTGCCCAGTAAGCTAAAGTACTCTCCATTCAGAAGGTAAGTCACCTTATATGGGAGACAAACAAGCCAAAAAAAAAAAAAAAAAAAAAGGTGGGGGGGGAGCGGGGTATCAAAAGCTCTGTTTCTGGATTTCGGTGGCTCTGCCTTTGAGGAAAATCCCGCAGAGACAGTGCTAACACACACTGAACTGTTTCCTGCAAAAGAGCCTGGTGTCCTGTTTCTCTGATCAGCAAGCCTGCAACATAGTAAGTTCTCATGCATTACTGAAGTTCCCTCACGTACCGTGTGAGAAAGAACCCAGCGTAGATAAAAATAACGTTCACCTAGCACCTGCTGAGTGAAAGGCTCTTTCTTATCCAGACCCTTTAATGAGACAACCGGCCTTTTACATTTTACAAGTGAGGGCTGGAGTTTTCCAGACTGGGAAACATATTCAGAAACATCAACTATCTCAGGCTAACCCTTCACTTACTGAGTGCCCAGGAAGTCTTCCACTCCTGCAGCATCCTCCGCAGGACTGCCAGCTCCCAAGTCACATCCTCCTTCAGGGGTTGGACCTGCTTCTTTTGTCTCCTAGTCTTGGCAGACTTGGCTTCCTCACCTACCTGCAGCAGAAGGCCCTTGACGGGGGTTGGCAATGCAGTCCAACGCTGGACTCCTTTCTTGAATTTATAAGCTGTGTAATGAAGAATTGGGTTTCACCTCATGCCAGACCATGGAACCTGGGGACTTGTATAGGCTTGCAAGTGCTATACCCAGTGTGGTGGTTTGAATAAGAATGCACCCCTCCCCCATAGGCTTATGTATTTGAATGCTTAGTCACCAGGGAATGGCACTATTTGGAAGAATTATAAAGATTAGGAAGATGGAGAAGTGGTGGGGCACGCCTTTAATCCCAGCACTTGGGAGGCAGAGGCAGGTGGATTCCTGAGTTCAAGGCCAGCTTGGTCTACAGAGAAACCCTTTCTGGGGGGTGGGGTGGGTGGGGGAATTCTGTCATCAGCAGTGGGCTTTGAGGTTTCAAAAGCCAAACCAGGCCCAGTTTCTCTGTCTTTCTATCCATATGTCCATTACCATGCCTGCTGCCAGGCTCCCAACCACAATGGTAATGTACTAAGCTGCTGAAACTGTAAGGGAGCCTCTGGTTAAACTCTGTTTCATAAGAGTGGCCATGGTCATGGTGTCTCAGCACAACAACAGAACACTGACTAAGACACCCAGCTCCGTGCTCAGCCCTAGAGAGCCCATCCGAATAGTGCGAAGAATCATCGGATTTGGAGACACTGTGTCTTAGAAGATGGGTACATTTTGTTTTAGAAGCTCACTTCTTGGTCATCATTGTTTTAAAAAATAAAGAATGATATACTTTAAAAAGAAAGAAAGAAAGAAAGAAAGAAAAGTCAGGGAAGTGGCTTCGTGGGTAAAGCACTTGCTTTGCAAATGTGAGGACCACAGTTTGAATCCCCAGCACCCAAGTACGGCAGCCTGCCTAAAATTCAAACACTTGAAAAACCAAAACAGGGGATCTCAAGAAAAAAAAAATTTCAGGTTTTCTAGACTAACTGTATCAATGCTCTCTTGCTCTCTGGGTTCGATTGAGAGATCTTGGCTCAATGCGTAAGATGGAGAGAAAGTGAGGAAGACTCCGTAGCATTAGCCTCAGGCCTCCACACACATGCCCACCCCTGCATACTCACACACACAGGGACACACATCACCATACAGAGACACAGCAAGAAAAATGAAAGGAAAAAAAAAAAAAAAAAAACGACCTAGGATCTGAGGCAAGGAGGAGCTGTGTACGGTGGAAGTGGTAAAACCAGCCCAGGAACACCGAGGTGAATGAGGAGTCTGATGACCTTCCTGTGGTAACCCGAGTGCACACATCTCATTGGTATTACCCTAAACCATGTATTTATACCTAAGTAATATCTGATTCCACCTGGTAGCAAGTTCCACCATTTTACAATTAGCATTTTACAATGTTTTTAGTTGTTAGTGAGTGCCCCATTGCTGATGGTGTCCACGATTTTAAAGAAAGAGTTTCAACTCCATACTCTTGTTAGCTTTCTGAAAATGTTCCTTACGTGTCTCAGGAACAGGCTGGAAGCTCCATTTCTCTGGGCTTTCAGGGAAGACCTTAGTGAGGTGCTTGTCATACCGATTGAGGTTTTCCAGGACAATTTGGTCTCTCCTCCCACCAATCTGGTGAACAATCTTCACTTCGTCTATGAAGACAAATGCAATGAATGTATGTAGTCCAGGCTGGCCTTAAAGTTATGCTCTTTCTGCTTTTCTGCCTCCCAAGTGTCAGGATTAGAGCCATGTGCCACTATGTTCCAGACTAGAAATGTCACAGCTGGCAGCCTTGTAGAGAAACCTCATAAATGCCTCGGAGGGTCAAAGATAATGTTTCCCAGTGGTAGAGCAGAAACTAAGTGTACTAGACAATGAAGAAGGGGCACTTAGTTAACCCTGCCAGTTATGATCCCCTTAGAATAGTTTTGTTAAGCTCCTTAAGGAGACCTGAACTATAGCAGTGTAGAAGCAAAAATGGAAGTGAAGGAGCATGGAGCTGGGCGGTGGTGGCACATGCCTATAATCCCAGCACTCAGAGGCAGAGGCGAGAGGATCTCTGTGAGTTCAAGGCCAGCCTGGTCTACAGAGTGACTTCCACGACAGCCAGGGCTACACAGAGAAGCCCTGTCGAGAAAGAAAGGAGAGGAGAGGAGAGGAGAGGAGAGGAGAGGAGAGGAGAGGAGAGGAGAGGAGAGGAGAGGAGAGGAGAGGAGAGGAGAGGAGAGGAAAGAGAATAAAAAAAGAAGCCCACTTGGAACATGCAATAGACTGTATTCTGCAAGACTAGGCATTGAAAAGTTAGCTAATGGAGAGAAGAGAGGGAACAGGCAGGCGTGATGACCTCCTGTGTGCTAAGCAGAAGTTCTACAGATGCTTTCTTGTCTCCTGCACTGAATGTACAGTCTTGTTAACATTGCTTTACAAATAAGTAGCATGTTTTGTCTCAGCAGGGCGGGGGGGGGGTGGAGGGCGTGAATTATGTAATTTGCTGAAGCTCACCAAGAAGGAATCAAGCCAGTGTTTAAACAATTCTGCCAAAACCTGTGGGGTTTTTTTGTTTTGTTTGTTGTTTAAAACACAGCAGGTCAGGTAGGTGGGAGGGGATACCTAAAAGTGATGGCAGGACAAACAGAGAAAAGGGTCCTCCCAAAGTCAGCTCTGACTCACGAGCTCATCCGCCCCTCTCTCCTTGGTAAGACAGAGAAAGAAAGAGAGGCAGGCCAGCAAAAGCAGTGTGTGCTCACCTCTGGACACCCCTGCCACAATCCTGTACTAGCACTGGGAGATGCACCCAGACACTCTCATCTCCACCCACAACTATTCTTGTCTCAAGATGCCCTCATTTCCTCAGCCCATACTCCCACCCCAGAGCCCAGCATTACCAAAGTAAATCTCCTGCTCAAAGGTGTTGTCTGTAGAGTAAGCGTACTCTCCAGCTTTGGGGTTCACCTGCCGGAAGGGGCTTTTCCTTACATGATGGATGTTTCTCTGTTCTCGGATATCCTCGGCTGTCATGTTGTTGCCAGGCAGGATTTCAACTGAGTGTACTTGTGGGGAGTAACCAGGTAACCTTAGCAGAGGTGAGAGAGGGGACAAAAGGGGAAGGGGTGAAGGTGTTCCCTCCTTAGGTCTATGGCTCACTATAGCCCACTAGTGCTCTGCTCCTACATGGGACCATCTGAACAACTGTGCCTGATGACCAGCGTTCTCTCCAGCATCTGAATATGGAGCCTCTGGGAGAGCCTGTCTCCTGCCACCCTGCTCCCCTCTACTGATGGAACCATGCCTCTCGAAGTCACTGGCCGACATCATGTGCTTCCAGCTTAACTCTTTCCATTTTCTTCTCCCTCTTCTATGTATATGGGAAAACTGAGAAAGGACCCTGCCATGTAGGTCAGGCTAGCTTAGAATTATTTAGTATGTAGACCAGGCTGGCCTCAGAGTTGTGCTCTTTCTGCATCTCTGCCTCCCAAGTGCTGGGATTACAGACCTGTGCCACCATGCCCGTCTGCAACTCTTTCTTCACACTGGTTCCCTTAGAGGTTGCATGGGTGTGGGGGAGGGGAAACTGCCTTCTATGTTACCTCACGGAGTCTGTGGGGATGGACTGTGTCTATTCAGCAGGTGGACACATCTGTCCTTTTGTATTCTATTCCCACCATTCCACAGACTATCTGAAATAACACCACCAACCAAAAGAATCAACTCATATTTGCCCAATAAATAAATAACTACATTTTGACTTCTTTGTAGTTCCCTTTTGGACTTCAGGGAGATAAGAATAGCTCTGGTCTTTAGCTGGGAATGAAGAGGATTTAACCTGAGAAACATGGGGCCACCTTCACCTGTTGGATTGCTTGCTTCTCTGCCCTGAGTCTGGTCGTGTCTGAGGTCAGTGAGTCTTATTCAAAGTGAGGCAGACCAAATAGTGCCACGAACCCCCTGCCCTCCTCACTGCCAACCAGGCTACATCTCCAGGTGCCCTAGTGAGCTGGGCCATCTGCCTGAGAGCTCAGTTACTGGAAACTGAGGACAGAATCCTTTAAGACTGTGACTTTGAACAGGGTGTGATTTTTGTCCTTCAGCGATATCTGGCAGTGTGTGAGACATCCTTGCTTACCACAACTGAGAGGTGTTCCTGGTTTCTAGCAGGTAATGACCAGAGATCCTGCATAGCACTGGACAGCAGCTTACACTAGAGTAGTGTCTGGCCCAGAGTGTCAGCAGTGGAGAGGCTTAGACACCTAACTTGAGATCTCAGAAAGCAGGTGGTGGTGTGAAGAGGAGGTTGACAGGAAAGTGTATTCTGAAGTGTGGACTGGTGTGTGGCCAGGGGTGGTGGTCTTGCCCAGCAAATGCAAAGGGATGGGTTTGATTGTAAGTGCCAGGAAAACCTCAAAGATATCAAATAAGAAACCTATGGGGGAATCCTTGAAGGGGAGTCATAGACTTTGCCAGGCCTACTTAGGAGCAGCCTAACCTGAAGTAAACTGGAAGCAGCAGCTCTGGCTTCTTGATTTCCTTCGGTGGCGGCGGGGCACTTTCACCCATAAACTCCGCTGTCTCTTCTGCCTCTAGCTTTTTGAGGAGGTCCAAGTCACTGGACGAAGTGAGCTCATCCCGAATGTGGCTCCAGTCGTACTGCTGGCGCAGAAAGGTCTGCCACTTGTTGGGCGATTGTCCGGGCCTCACTGGCCGCTTGCTCTGGATCCATCGCGCGGTGCGCTTGTCCAGCTTCTCCAGCACGATGGCTTCCCAGCCTCGGGCCTCCTTCTCACCAGGTGGAAGCCAGGTTTCCCTTTCTTCCAGACTATCATCTGGAGAGAGTGACAGTTCCAGGATCTCTGGCTTTAAGTTGTGATAGCGGCCTTGTCCAGGAAATGCTTTCTGCCCCGAGCTTCGGGGCTTGAGTCTCTTCATCTTTTTAGAACCCATACAACTTTGTGTCTTCGCAGAGTAAGTGAAGTCTTCTGGCAAGAAGGTTGAGGTATGTGTCTTTGTAAAGTGAGTGATGACTTCCGGCAAGAAGGTTGAAGTATACAGAGCCCCAGTGTACTCAGGTTTCTTAGTGTCGTTCTTCTGGATCTGCGGAGGTGACCTGATGTTTTCCGTGTTGTAGATGTGCTCAAAACTGTACTGGTGGAAAGGCATGCTGGGCAGTCCTCGCTGCCACCTCACGTCTTGAGAGAAGGAAAGGTCGGCGGCTGCCTTTTTCAAATACTGTTTTTTGAGTTGCTTGCAGTGCCGTGGGCTGAAGTGGAAGACAGGCGGCACTCTGGAGACGGAGGCACACTCAGCCTTGTCCGTGGGCTTCGAGTGGAGGAAGGTCATGCCCCATCCCAGCCTAGGGGGCTGTGGCTCAAGACAGTAAAAGGAGGAACCCTTTTTTTGGGGGGGCTTGATCATGTCTCCCTTCAAAGCTTTCTGTCCACACTTCTGGGTCACAAGCAGAGCCTGCAGGCACCCAAAAGAGGAAAAGTGAATACTCTAGGCGAAGAGGAATTAACCGGAAGCCCATAGTGGAGTAAGGAAGACCTGGGAGTTTAGGGGGCAAAAAGAAGAAATAATGCAACGTTCTAAGTATTTCTTGTATCAGACCCTGGCTTCAAGTTCTCACATTAGTCTCTAAAGCTCGGACCCTCGTAGCCTCTTGTGTGAGAGATAATGGCTTTTCAACAATACCCCACACTTCCATTTCTTAAAAAAAATAATAATAATTTCTCAGTTTAAACAGCTTATAAAAAACTAGGTATGGTAGTGTACACCTGGTGTATTGTCCTAGCTACTAGGAGGTACAGGCGGAGTAGCAGGGTGAGCTCTGGAGTTCCAGGCTAGACCCCCTCTTCAGAGAGCAAGGGGTGGGGGATGACTTTATTGTGCTTTGGATCCACCCCTCCCCCAGTTCTGAGTACCCCCTTTCCTTCCCACAGTGCAGCTTACTCTCATGCTGTCTACATGAAGTGGCTTTTCATCCATATTTGACATAACTTAACCAACTCAATGCCTACCTGTCCCCAAACTCTTTCTTGTTAAGTGGCTTTTAATCTTTCTGCCACCCTGGCCTTGGGCCAGGCACTACTCCGGTCATTCAGCAGTGGGACCTGGCACTCCCAGGGGCAAGAACTTCTCTTTCCTTCTCACCAACTCCTGCCCCCTGTGAACTCCCCAGCTAGCCAGCGGGCCAGCAGACCCTTCCCTGGGCTCTGAAGCTGCAGCACACACTCTCCCCAGCATCTGACTTCTCACACTGTCTTCTAGGAATGAGTCTTGACCTGGTGATATTTCTTTCCATCAGGGTCATTTTTCCCTAAAATGTTTGCTTACAGGTGAGAATTGATAACTTCCTTCAAACTCACATGGGATGACTTTTACATCTCTCTGGGATCTTATTTTCATGGAAAACATTAGTTTGTTTCATTTCTTCACAGCCACGAGGCCAACTTTGGCCATGAAGACATTGATATTTAAATAATCGAACTAGAAAAATTAGGGCAAAGGTAAAGGTTGGTCCCAAGAAGGTATTTTTCCTGAAATAGTGCCATGCTATGTTGTGACCTTGCAGCCCTTCCCCCTTACAGTGGGCCTGCCTAATGCTTGCTCCTTGGCATGTAGCCTAGGCTATACTAAATGATATGGTACAGAACTTCCTTCCATCCCCTAAAAACCTATAAAAGAAAGGAATTTCCTTTGTTCCTTGGGAACTGAAGGGCCTCTTATCCCTTGCTCTCTCTGAATGCTGTTCCTCTTCATGAAGCAGTCTCTCTATCTGTCTCTGTCTCTCTCTTCCCTCCTCCCCCGTCTCTGGTCTCCACTCTGCTCCATTGTGGTCCTGTGCTTCTCCTGTCTGCTCTCCACGTCAAGGCCATATCATCTCCACCCCCTTCGCCACAAGTTACTCTCTGAATAAAGCTGATTCTGAAGGGTAATTGGTCTTAGCTTCTGTGTAAGCTGTTGCTCTGATAAAACATTATGACTACAGAAAACTTATGGTTTCAGAGGGTTAACAGTCAGTTGTGGTAGGCGGCACGGCAGCAAACCGCAGGCGTGTTGTCTGGAGCAGCAGCTGAAAGCTCACATCTCAAACCTAAAACAGGAAGTAAAACACAGCTGGGGATGCTGTGAGTATTTTGAGCCCTCAAAGTCCACTCTCAGTGACACACACACCTCCTCCAACAAAGCCACACCTTGTAATCCTTCCTAAACAGTCCCACCAACTGGGGACAAAGTCTTCCACCATGTGAGTCCATGGGGGATACTCTCGTTCACACTACTACAGATTCCTTTCCCAAGAAAAGCTTCTACTCTAACCGGCCACTTTCTGCTTGTTATATAACATGGGGTGCACAAGGGGGTTTAGTGCATATCCTTTCCCTGTAAGAGTGGTTTCTGGTGGGATTTGGAGAAAGTTGAAAGTTTACATCTGGGAAGGAAGAAAGGCCAGGTGTTAACTGTGTTAGAATTCTTGCTTCTCATTCAGTGAGAAGCTCCAGCTAGACTACAGGATGAAGGCTCCTCTGTCCTTGGGTAAAATGTTTCCTGTTTCCATGCTGCTTTGATTATAAGGGAAGCTTGGTTAAAGGGGAAAGCAGAACCTGGGAAGCTTAGGCTCTTAACCAGATCCATTTTCTCCTCTATTTTTTTCTACAAAATTTCCTTCCCTTCTCCGGTCTGAACCTCCACTTTCCAGTTCTCACCATGATTCACATTATAGCTGTCTCCAGCAAATACACTAGAAAATGCTCTGAACAGATAATCCCTGGAAAGAAGCCCCATGGCTCACCGAGCCTTCTACAAGGCTAGTTAACTGATTAGAACTTCAAAAGAGTGTGGAGAGTTTGGAATTCTGCAGGTCCAGAACCTAATTACAGTTTACCTAGAGGTAGTAGGTGGTGGTAGCTCACACCTTTAATTCCAGTACTTGGGAGACAGTTAGGCAGATCTCTGTTGAGTTTGAGGGCAGCCTGGTCTTCAGAGAAAGTTCCAGGATAGCCGAGGCTACCCAAAGAAACCCTGTCTGGAAAAGCAAACAAACAAACAAAGCAACAAAAACAATTTGCCTAGAGCCATCTTTAGCTCTCTCTAAATAGCCATTTCTCTCCCACCTTTATGTCTGATCTCACATCGGACATTAGGTAAAACCTTGTAGATTTTTTTTTTTTTTTTGGTTTTTTGAGACAGGGTTTCTCTGTATAGCCTTGGTTGTCCTGGAACTCACTCTGTAGACCAGGCTGGCCTTGAACTCAGAAATTCGCCTGTCTCTGCCTCCCAAGTGCTGGGATTAAAGGCGTGTGCCACTACTGCCCGGCTTATAACTTTTTTTTTATTATTTTGAAACCTTGTAGAATTAATTTAGCAGCCCACTAGCTTTCTCCAACCAAAAATCCAAGAGCGTCATCAGACAGCATCTGAGACCTGTCACAGAGGTGTGCCTGATTGACTGTTACCCTCCTAGCTTATGTTTCTATCAATGTACTTGAAACTTGTCTTGACTCATGACCTTTTTTTTTTTTTTCCTACAAAACCTTCATGAAATTGCTATCTCATTAGAACATGGCATTTTGAGAAACCTACATTCCCAGATTATGGTCACTAATATTTCACTCCAAATAAACTACCCCTTTTATTCCTTGGCAGTGAGAGCCCACCTCTTTCATTTACAATGCCGTTAAACAGCCTGCTCTAATGCCTTCATCTTACAAATTCCACACCCCAGCCACAGCCAGCAGAGACCCAACTAAGATCACAGGTCCGGCAGTTGTGAGGATGCTGAGTCTTTTATACAGCACCAGTCTTCTGGGTTACCTCAGCCTGCCCTCTCCTCCTGCAGCTGATGCTGATGAAGGCTTTCTCATCCCACCAAAGCTGCAGTGGTTTGACATTACCTCCCAAGTGCTGTACTGTCCCACAGTGAGTCTTAAAGAGAATCGACATTCTGCATCCTAAACATTCCTTGGTTGCTTAGGTTCCAAAGCTGCTTGGAGTCTTCAGAACTCCGAGTCTATTCACAGAAGCTGTGGCTTCTGTGGGATGCCTTCAATCACTATGTTAAATCTCCTTCTTTGTAAACCGAACTTTTGAGAAACTTTCATATTTGTTGGTTGGGAGCTCACTGGATTTCCTAGCCATTAGTTACAACAAACCCCTCTAGGTCTCTACAGGTCCTTAGGCCCTATTCCCCACCCCCACCCAGGAGCCCTTACATCCTGCCAAGAAGAGCCAATCACAGAACACCTGGGTAAGCAACTCTGGCATTTTCCAGATTACCAGGAAAGTAGTGAGTGATGACATAAAGCTGTCTCCTAGGTCTGGTCCACTCCCCTTTCACCTCCTCTGCTACCGCCCCTCTCCCAGTCCAACTGTAGCCAAGCCCTGGCTGGATGATGGGGTAATGACACTGTATTTTGTTTCATTCCCGTTGACAACTGCTTTCTTCAAATCTTGTATGTCAGATAGCTCAATTTCAAGCCTATGGAAATGCTGGTCTTCAAGCATCTGCTTGGAAAGCGCCCTGACAATAGGAAAACTTTCAGGCCCAGCACCGTCTAGTTGACTTAGGGTGTGATGTTCATGTGTCACTGTCCTTTTTCTTCAGTTGTACTTAAGCTTTTAAAATCAGTAGCATTCATTAGTACTTAGTGTTTTATCAAATTATTTAATGAAGCATGCTATAAATATTACATGGCTGAAGCTTAGATACACATTTTTTTTAAAAAAAATCCTTTTGAGTTAGTAAGCTTTCAGAACAAAATTAATTAAAATTATTTTTCTCCTTTTAATTTATTTTATTATTATTATTTTTAAAAGACAAGGTCTGTCTAAGTACTCCTGGCTGTCCTGACACTCACTATGGAGCCTAGGCTGGCCTTGAACTTGCAGTGATTCCCCTGCCTCTGCTAAGATTACAGATATGAGCCAGTGTGCCTGGCTTTATACTGTAGTTGTAATATTTCATTCTAATCATATAGTCTGGCTGCCTAGCATGTCAGGGTTTGTGACCTTGGAATGTTACAAGCACTGCTGCAACAATGCACTCCCAGGTACTGCCTTTGACAAGCAGTCTTAGACCAGAATAACAATCTGGAAAATCCGACAAGCTAAAGCAGGTAGAGCTCAGTTTCTGAGTGGATACAGGATCACAGGCAGAGAGCCCTACTGATGGAGAGGCCAAAGTGAGAGGATTCTCACATGTCAGGCTTCCAATTTCAGGTGCACGGATGGTTTCTTGTGCTCTGTTCACGGACCTCAGGCTCCATTATTGTGGGCTTAGGCTGAGACAATATCACAGTAGCAAGATTATATGGCAAACGAGGCTATTTGCCCAACAGATCAACATAAGGTCAGGTCTATTTCAGGTCCTGGTTTCTTTTTTTTTTTTTTTTTGGTTTTTCGAGACAGGGTTTCTCTGTGTAGCCCTGGCTGTCCTGGAACTCACTCTGTAGACCAGGCTGGCCTCGAACTCAGAGATCTGCCTGCCTCTGCTTCCCAAGTGCTGGGATTAAAGGCGTGCGCCACCACCCCCCCGGCCAGGTCCTGGTTTCAAAGGGCTCAGCCTGTGCTTGTTTGTCTGCTGTCTCTGGGCTGTGGTGAGGCAGTTGGATGCCACAGAGGAACAACCTTCAATCTCTGGCTTTGTTTGCAATATGAACTCCCTCAGATTCTCACAGAAGAGTGAGAAAGGACTTCCTCTTTTGAAAAACTAAAAGATAAAAGATTCAAACTAGACTGGGCAGTGGTGGCCCAAGCCTTTAGTCCCAGCACTTGGGAGGCAGAGACAGGCAGAGTTCTGTGAGTTTGAGGCCAGCCTGGTCTACAGGGTGAATTTGAGGGTAGCCAGGGCCACACAGAGAAACCCCTTCTTGAAAAAAACAAAAAGAAAAGCAAACAGAAAACAACAAAGCAAAACAAAACAAAAACCCAATCAACTAACCCTCCCCCCCCACCCCACCCCACCCCATAAAAACAAAACCCGTAAGAGATAGAAACCTTGTTGAAAGTTCTCAAGAAAGAAACCGAAAGACTGTGAGCCAACAACCTCTACTCAAGAGTTACAAATCAAAGAAGGAAAGAAAAAAGCAGGCAAAGACCGGGCAGCTCACCAGTTGGAGGTTACCCCAGGGTCCCTGGGACATAAATAGCCAGACTCTTTGCTACTCAAGATGCTGAGAGAGAAAAATGGTGACTTTAAAGCCAGCTTTGGGCACCTAATGAGACCCTATTTCAAAATAAAGTCCCATAAAATGCCAGAGATGCAGCTTAGTGGTAGAGCCCTGATTGAGTCCCCAGTACAGGAGGAAAACAGGAAAATCAACCCATCAAAGCAAACACAGCAACTGATTAAATCTCTTGTAATAAACATTTACACATATACATGGCTATTTAGTTATTCCTATGAGCTTCTGTGGGTGCACACCTTTAATCCCAGCGCTCAGGAGAGGTGGATATCTGTGAGTTGTAGACCAGCCTGATCTACATAAGGAGTTCCAGGAAGAGGGGGTTGGGGGGAAGGGAGAGGGAGAGAGAGGGACAGAGATGTCTTTAAAAAATAAAGGAGTGAAAGAATTACATTTCTAAAGGTAGAATTTTGAATCAAAGTATTATTATTATTTACCGATTGCTGAGTGTGGAAGGGAGGTATCTGAGTGTATTTTTAAAATAATCTTCTCAATATTATAGGACATCATTGCATGAGAGGCTCTTAAAAACTTAAAGGCACTTACAGGCAGGGAATTGATGCCCTAAGGTATGGATTCCAGCATTTCGATTTTGTCTAGCTGTGTGTGTCTTAGCAAATCAGGCTCTCCGGTTCTTAATTTTTTCCCCAATAGGGTTCTTATCAGGATTAAGAATTAGCTAGTATTATTATTTACTTTGTTTGGTTCCTGAGGCTGTATGCAAAATAAGGTAGAAGAATCCATAGTAGCAACACAAAAACAGTTATTTCTGAGTTCTGTGACCAGTGCAATGCGAGGTAATATAAAACTAGGTAAAAGCTTTTCGTGGGCAAGCTCTTCAGGGTAATTATCTTGGCCTGCTTTCTATAACTGTAATAAAACTCTGACCAAAACCAGCTAGTGGAGAAAGAGGTTTATTTGGCACTCAATTCCGGATTATGGTCTGTCCCTGAGGAAAGTCAACTGGGAACTCAAGCAGGGGGCGTGAACCACAGGGGACACTGACTTGCTTTCCTCCTGTGCATGGTCAGCCAGATATTTTGCTTGCTTATTTGCTTGTTCTCTCTCTCTCTCTCTCTCTCTCTCTCTCTCTCTCTCTCTCTCTCTCCTCCCCCCCTTTCAATTTTACTTTGTTTGTGTATGGGTGTTTTGGGGCATGTGTATGTCTCTGATCCCCTGGGGCTGGACTTGCAGAGAGTTGCAAGCTCCCTTATGGCTGAGGGAAATGAAGTCAAGTCCTTTGGAAGAACAGCCTGTGCTTTTAACCTCTGAGCTAATTCTCCAGCCCCCAGCTTTCTAACAAATCCTAGACGACCTGCTGGGCTAGGCCCTCCCACACAAATATCAGTGACGCGTAGGGGAATATGATGTAGGCATTTCCTCAAGTGAGGTTCTCTGTTCCAAAGTGTTTCTAGTTTGGATCAAGTGAACAAAAATAAACACAGTAGTTTTCTTAGGAGCAGAGACAAGAACAGCTTATACAGTTTCAGGTTTCCGTAATAATGAAGATGTGCAATTATCCTTGTTGTAAAGGTTCAAGGACTTGGAAGGAAAAAAATCAATCACTGATCGGAAATAATAGCATATGAAATAGTTGGGAAATGTGTAAAGTCCGGGTAAGTAGGAAAAAGTGTTTGCGAGCTCAATGTAAAAAGGACTAACTATGACGTCATTTGACTATTTTTACTCGAGTATGGAATGCAGGTAAAGGGTCACACAGCCCGTGAGACATTAAGTCCATTGAACATGTGACTTACGTGTAGGCTAAGCACGCGCAGACAGCACACAAACAAAACAGCATGGTGCACATTTTAAAAAGAACAGTCCTAAGATTAGTAACGAGTGTCTATTACTCTACAACGCGATGAAACTCAATTGCAATCTCACATTCTTGACTCTGCAACTTTACGAATTTGGCGACTGGAAGTCTCATTGGGTGAGTGGCTTTTAAGCGCGATCCCTGGTCCAGCCCACTCTTCATGGGGTAAAGAGCACCCGAAAAACAGTACTAGTAAGAGGGTTCCGGATATAACAGAATCTTAACGCACAGACGCCTTAGTTAAAGCCTCACTACTTTTGCTTTTGTCGCTTGCTTGGCACTCTGGTCCTCCCAGCTCAGCAAGCACAGAGCTCAGCCTACAGCTCAGTCTAAGGACTGCAGCAGGCCGCTGGCCACTAGAGGATCTCTAACTTTCTCTGCGGAACTGAGGGCTGAAGTCAAAGACAAAGTCAAAATGGTGGCCTCGTCTTTCACTGTCCTAAGAGCAAGCAGGTTGTGCCAATGGGGTTGGAAGAGCTGGGCGCGGCTGTCAGGACCTCCGATGCTTAGCACCGATGGCCGGACTACTTGGGCGCGGACAAATGCGACACTGAGCCTGGAGCCCGCGGGCCGCAGCTGCTGGGACGAGCCGCTGAGCATCGCCGTGCGCGGCCTGGCCCCCGAGCAGCCCGTCACGCTGCGCGCCGCCCTGCGCGACGAGAAGGGCGCGCTCTTCCGAGCCCACGCGCGCTACCGCGCCGACGCCGCGGGAGAGCTGGACCTGGCGCGCGCGCCCGCGCTGGGCGGCAGCTTCGCGGGGCTCGAGCCCATGGGGCTGCTCTGGGCCATGGAGCCCGACCGGCCTCACTGGCGCCTGGTCAAGCGCGACGTGCAGACGCCCTTCGTGGTGGAGCTGGAGGTGCTGGACGGACACGAGCCCGACGGCGGGCGGCTGCTGGCGCGGGCGGTGCACGAGCGTCACTTCATGGCTCCCGGGGTGCGGCGCGTGCCCGTGCGCGAGGGCCGTGTGCGCGCCACCCTTTTCCTGCCCCCAGGTGAGCTGCCTTTAACTTTCCCTTTGCTCAAAGTTCTCCGATGATTTTAAGTGAAGAAAAGGGTAGCTCTGAATGATCTGGGGCGCAGTAGGAAGGAGACAGGATTGGACTGGAAGGGGCTTGTTATGGTGATGATGTTTCCCGGAAGCTGGTCCTTCAGTTCCGCTGCTAAGTTGAAAGGGCATCCTAAGAAAAGGGGAAAGACTCCTAATAATAAAGTCCACAGTGTTACACCCACGACCCCTAATTTTAGAATGTCTTCTGTCGTTGCTTGTGGCAGTGTGGAAACTCAAACTAGGCAAGCACTACTAAGTTTCCAGTATTTGTCTTTGGTTTTTAGCTGCATCTGGAGGTTCCGGCAAATCAGGCGGGAGAAGCAACAGGACTCTAAGGCAGTGATGGGGAAAACAGTCAACTCCCAGGAGAGGCCATTAGTATTCTGACGTTGAGACAAGCTTCACATACTTGGGCTGGAGGGTGTGACTCCGTTGGTAGAGGGCTTGCTTGGAGTAGTACTGGGTGTCATCCCCAGCACAGGATAAACCGGGCATGGTGGCACAGCACTGCAATCCCAGCAACTACAGGTCAAGGCGGGAGAACCAGAAGCTCTTGGCCATTTTTGGCTACATAACAATACCGAGTCATACCGGGATATTTGGTGGTCTGCCTCAAAACAACAACGACAACAAAATGGCAAAGTAGACAAAATCAACAAAATATTTAAATGACATAAGTGGTTAAAGAGAGGTGCATACAAACCCATGGTAATGAGGAAGAAAGAACTTTTAAGGGCCCCTTCCATCTTAGTACACATCTGTTCCTGAGCAGGCTGTGGGCCCAGTGCTTGCTGTGTTCTTGTTTAAATTGGTCATGTGGAAGACGAGCCTCTTTTTTTCTTTTTTCAAAGATGTATTTATTTATGTATATGAGTACACTGTAGCTGTCTTCAAACATACCAGAAGAGGGCACCAGATCCCATTATAGATGGTTGTGAGGCACCGTGGTGTTGCTGGGAATTGAATTAAAGGCCTCTGGAAGAACAGTTGGTGCTCCTAACCACTGAGCCATCTCTCCAGCCCCGACAAGCCTCTTTATACAAATGGAAAAAAAAATGTTTAGGGCATGAATTCATGCAGAATGAATACGTAGCTCTTTCTAGTCTATATGTACTCACTGAGCAGAATGCATTTGAGATTCGTGGGGTCTTTTAGCCATGGAGATTCTGTTTTGATTCAGTTGACGGTTGACGGACTCTGGTTCCTTTGCAGTCTGGAGATTTTGCATGAAGTTATTGCAAATGCTTGCATAGGAGTTTGTGTGGGAACAAAAATTTTCATTTCTTTTGGGTATATAGGTGTGGGGTTACTGGGTCATATGGTGAGAGTAGCTTTGATTTTTGTGAACGAGGGCCACTGCATTTTACCTCCCGCTGCAGCCTACAAACCACATGGCCTTGCATAGTACCAGCATCCTGTGATGGTTCTGGTTGCTACACAGCTTCAGGCAGTTGGCACTATCAATTTTGGTTCAGAGAGGAGAGTAGTGTATGTGTGCATGCGTGTGTGCATGGGTGAGTGGGTGTGCACACGTGTGTACGTGCATGTGTGTGTGTGCTCACATGTTTCTGGAATCAAATCTAGTATGCCATACATGCTAGACAGCACTCCACCCCAGCTGTTAGTGTATTTTTAATGTTAAAAGTAACATATTCGGCAGGCTGGGCAGTGGTGGCTCACGCCTTTAATCCCAGCACTTGGGAGGTAGAAGCAGGCAGATTTCTGAGTTCGAGGCCAGCCTGGTCTACAGAGTGAGTTCCAGGACAGCC
The DNA here is from genome assembly GCF_011762505.2 of Arvicanthis niloticus. Classification (NCBI taxonomy): domain Eukaryota; kingdom Metazoa; phylum Chordata; class Mammalia; order Rodentia; family Muridae; genus Arvicanthis; species Arvicanthis niloticus. The sequence goes on along the minus strand of NC_133430.1, from coordinate 32,436,748 downwards.
AGGGCTACACAGAGAAATCCTGTCTCGAAAAACCAACCAACCAACCAACCAAACAAACAAACAAAAAAAAAAAAACAAAGAAAGAAACAAAGAAAAGTAACATATTCTTTCTGTAAAAGTCTGTGGGATTTTGAGACTTAGACATAGAGGGGAATGTGGGGGAAGAGGAAACTGTGGACTCAGGCCAGGCCACTGTGGACTCATAAAGACAGGAGGACTTTTAGCATCTTTATCATCAGCCTGAACATGCCCATCCTGAATGAAGCATCTTGAATGCTTAGTTTTGTTTTTGTTTTTTCTCCTCAGAACCTGGGCCCTTTCCTGGAATCATAGACCTTTTCGGAGTTGGAGGGGGCCTTCTGGAGTATCGGGCGAGTCTGCTGGCTGGGAAGGGCTTTGCCGTTATGGCTCTTGCTTATTACAACTACGACGACCTCCCCAAGAGTATGGAAACCATGCGCATGGAGTACTTTGAAGAAGCCATGAACTACCTGCGTAGCCACCCTGAGGTTAGATCTCCTCAAGTTTTATTGGCCCCCATCAGATCTCCTCATTGTGTGCCTGATTTCACAGGAAGAGCCTGTTGTGGCAGTCCCTCCCTGTCAGGGAGACAGGCTATATGAACTGCCTGCTAAGCTTACTCGTTAGACTTTTCTCTGTAATGCGGTATGAGTATCTGTATTTCATGCTAGTTAGAGTTCTCTATTCATTGTTCTGGTATGTTGTAGTGTTTCATAAAGAACACCCGAATGTTTGATAACCAAGGTTTGACATAAGAAGTAAAGGAAAAGAAAAAGGTAGGGCCATTGTCAGAAGATGCTCATTCAAATGATATGCTCAGCTCAGCACAGCAGCTCTCGGCTACCCGTGTCCCCTGGTCCCCGCGTCCCCGCGTCCCCGCGTCCCCGCGTCCCCGCGTCCCCGCGCCCCTGTGGGAGCTGAGATGGACAAACAGCGTGAACTGTGTAAGAGGGACTTGAGAATCAGCAGCAGGAGACCAAGTGCTTTGAGCTTTCTAGGTTCAGCATAGCACAGGCTGGGCTGGCAGCCCTTGCTTAGTTTGGCTGGAAGACGTTAATGTGGCGCTCTTAGAGAAGTGGGGCCCATGCAGGATGCATCTAGAGAGAATACATTTTGTTAATTTTCAAAAAAAATATTAATATTGTGTATTTGTGTGCACGTACAAGAACGTCCGTGCTCATGATGGAGGTCTGAGGACAACTTTGTGGAGGCAGTTCTCTCCCTCCACCTTTATGTGCACTCCGAGGGTCAGACTGAGGTCATCAGGCTTGTGCAGCAAGTGCTGTACCCACTGAGCCATCCCACCAACCCTCATTTCACCGACTTCCGGTTCTATGACTTTGGGACCTTTGTTTCTTCCTTTATTTATTATTTATTTATTTGGTTTTTTTCGGGACAGGGTTTCTCTGTGTAGCCCTGGTTGTCCTGGAACTCACTCTGTAGACCAGGCTGGCCTCGAACTCAGAAATCCACCTGCCTCTGCCTCCCAAGTGCTGGGATTAAAGGCGTGTGCCACCGCTGCCCAGCTGTTTCTTCCTTTAATAAACAGGGTAATTGCCACATCGCTCAGTTCCTAGGACTTCAGTGGCAGAGTGACGTTTCAAACTTTCCTGGGTGTTGTTATAGAAGCCACAAGAGACGAAAAAAGACTGTTGTGAGAGATCAGCCTTTTTCTTTTAGCCCAGAGGACACTGGGACTCAGGACAGGAGCAGTCCTTGTGGACAGTGCCAGTCCAAACTACCCGGAAGGCACTGAGCAGGGAATGGATGGAAGAAGAGTACAACAAACATCTTCCCACAGCTTTTGTAGGGAACCAGGACAGAGAACAAAGTCTTAGCCAGCACGGCTAAGGACTGGAGGGCCCAGGACTGTGAGAAAATAGAACAGCCCAGAGCAGGGAGGACTCGAGGAGGACCAGCAGAGAGAAGTTTACCGGGCGGGGAGGTGGGGGAGGCCGGAAGTTAAATGTGGGAGCTCATCCCCGGAGAAAGATAGTGGACAGCATCCCAGACACAACCAGAGGGTGACCGCTGAGATCATGTGGTCATCTGAGATCGTGAGCCACTGTAGGAACAGGTGGACTGGGGAGGGGGACATTCCTGCTGGAGCTTGGGTCTTCTCACTGCAGTATGGAGAGCTGAGGGGGAGGGGCATGCATTCGGGGAGGACCCAAGAGGCTGAGGAGGTAGGAGAGGATGTGAGGGGTCCTTTGGAGAAGTGGAAAGCAAAACACCAGTGATGTGAGGCAGGATTGAAGGGCCACATCGGTGCTCCTGTCCAATGAGAGATCGGGCAGCGGGAATGTGTGCATTTCTCTTAGCTCCTGCTCGCCCCTGGAGAGAGTGAGCAGGTGATTTCACTAGGACTAGCCCTTTTGTGAGCCAGTATGACCAAGGGAAGGGCGGCGATAAAGGAGTGGAGACTGCTTTCGAGGGAGCACCATGCTGATGATGCCCAGACTCTGAAGTGGAGGGGTTCATAGGAGAACGTGGGAGATCTGCAGTGAAGAAGAGACTGCTTAGTCCTCCTGGGGTAGAAAAGGAGTGTTTCTAAAAGAGCTGAGCGGGAGGGACCAAAGATGGTGGCCAGAGGGTGCAATGCAACAGAGTGAGATTTTGAGCCTAAAACAATACATGCTAGTACTGAGAGGTTTGGCTATGTAAGTGGGAATGGCTGGCTGCCTGGGTTAGAGCTAAACATCAGAGGAGTTTTAAAAGTCTGTGTGGTAGACCATCATAGGGCTGCTGCAGTCACCAAGAATGATGACAGAGAAATTGTGAGAAGAAAACTATGGCTTAGGTGTAAATAAATGTCCCAGGTTGTAATGTAGAGAGAGACACCAGGGGGAGTCCACGGCTCTCTCTCCTTCCTCCTTGCTTTCTGGTTATCGTACTGTCCTGGACTAAACTGCCATTTTTCATTTGTTTCCTTCTCAGGTAAAAGGACCAGGAATTGGGCTGCTTGGCATTTCCAAAGGGGGCGAACTTGGCCTTGCTATGGCCTCCTTCCTGAAGGGCATCACGGCCGCTGTTGTCATCAATGGCTCCGTGGCTGCTGTTGGGAACACCATATACTACAAGGATGAGACCGTACCTCCTGTGACTATCCTGAAAAATCGAGTCAAAATGGCCAAAGATGGTCTCAAGGATGTTGTGGAAGCTCTGCAAAGCCCTCTGGTAGAACAGAAGAGCTTCATCCCTGTGGAAAGGTCTGACACGACCTTCCTGTTCCTCGTTGGTCAGGATGACCACAACTGGAAGAGTGAGTTCTATGCCAATGAGATCTCCAAACGCCTGCAGGCCCATGGGAAGGAGAAGCCCCAGATCATCTGCTACCCAGAAGCAGGGCACTATATTGAGCCTCCTTACTTCCCACTGTGCAGCGCTGGCATGCACCTCCTGGTGGGTGCCAATATCACCTTTGGAGGGGAGCCTAAGCCCCATGCCATGGCCCAGCTGGATGCATGGCAGCAACTCCAGACTTTCTTCCACAAACAGTTGGGTAGTAAGAGTTAGGGAGTGTCCCCTAAAATATAACCTATTATATGGTGGTTTGGGGGAACCTCAAATATATTATCAGAATGTCAGTTCAGATTAGTTCATTTGAACATATTCTAATTTTTTTTTAAGTTTCTTTTCTTTCTTTCTTTTTTTTTTTTTTCTTTTCTTTTTTGAGATAGGGTTTCTCTGTGTACCCCTGGCTGAGACCAGGCTGGGCTTGAATTCAAAGATTGGCCTGCCTCTGACTCCCAAGTGCTGGGAGTAAAGCCACACCCAGCTTAAGTTTTTTCTCAGTATAATTAAATAAGTGCCTGTGAAGGACTGTGGCTATAGATTAGTGTTGGTGCAGTTGCCTTCTTCCATAGTGCCCTGGATTCATTCCTCAGTGCCAAAACTCTCTCGTAAAAATGTGCTTATTGACCTGGTGAGACGGCTCAGTGGTAAAGGTGGTTTACCAAGCCCGAGGACTTGAGATTTCTTTTCCCCAGGGTCTATCTACATGGTTGAAGGAGAGAACAACAAGTTCTCTCTTCAAGACAACAAGACAAGTTGTCTTCTGATGCGTGCGCGCGCGCGCGCGCGCACACACACACACACACACACACACACACACACACACGCACATGCAAATAAATTAATTTAAAAATAGTGCTTATCCAAAAAAAGAGTTCTTTTATATCACAAATTAAAGAGGAACCTTAAGTATAAACATTCTTATTAAAATAAAAATTAGATTCGTTATGACAAACTATGGTGTCCTTCCTTCAATTCTTGGGCCAGTGTTCCCACTCTTGTCTTCTTTCCAGAAGTGACTTTCTGTGACTATTCAGATGCTCAATACACGTCTGGGCAGCAGCGAAAAGAAGGGGTTTTGTTCATTTGTTTCTTTGTTTTTATGCATATATTCAACAAGAACAGCAATTTTACAAAGCAAACCAATGTTGGGAAAAGAACTTCTTGGTGTGATGAGTCCTGTCATGGAGACAGAGGGGGACGATGAGCATCTAGTCCAGGAGGCAACAGAGCCGCTGTGGAAGGAAACAGATTTCAGGAATCCCATGTGTGTCAACCTTCAGACCTGTCTAGGAGACAAGGGAAAGAAAGGATGTGTGTGTGTGCAAATGCTCTCATCTACACACATTTAAGCCACAGCCATCTGCCAGTCACATAGTGGTCAGCATAGGAGGAGGGATTTCTTTACCCATTGCTAGGTTCATGGCTGAGCCTCCATAACACAAGACAGGCAGTAAAGAGAAAGCCATAGATTGAACCCTATTCAGACTTATTATTTTTAATCACATATGTGTCCATATGTGTCTGTTTAGGTGCCCACAGAGGCCAGATGATGTCAGTTCCCCTGGAGGCTAGAGTTATAAGTGACTGTGAGTCACCACCCAACATGGGTGCTAAGAACCAAACTCTGGTCCTCTGTGAGAACAGTATATGCTCTTACAGGCCAAGCCTTCTCTGCAGCCTCAGAACCATGCTTAATAAAAATGTTGCATGAGATGATTCAGTGGGAAATGGTACTGGCTACCAAGCCTGACAGCCTTAGTTCAATCCCTGTGTTGCATGGCATGAGAGCCTTCAGAAATTAAGACCCAGGTCTGGAGGGGTGACTCGGTTAAGACAGACTAAGCACGAGCCAGAGATCAAGCCAGAATGTCATCAGGTTTTCTGCTTCAGGGTCCTGCCTTGAGTTCCTGCTCAGTGCTAGACTGTGGCCTAGAAGTGTCAGCCAAATAAATCCTTTCCTCCTAAGTGCATGTTGGTCATAGCATCCGTCACAATGGCAAAACTCAAACATTAGTTGGTGGAGGCTGGGAAGGTTAGCAGGGGAAGGACAGTAGGACAGGCTGGATATGGGTACAGTTAGATAGGAAGTATAGATTCTTGGGTTCTGTAACACAGTATCCATTGCATAGATGATAGATAGTTGTTGTTGTTATTGCTGGAGATAATATTTTTGTTATTTTATGTCTTTTGCCTGCATGTATGTTATGTCTGTGCACCACCTACATGTCTGGTACCTGTGAAGGGCAAAAAGGGCATTGGATGCCCTGGAAGTTGACTTATAGATTATTATAAACTGCAATGTGATTGCTGGGAATTGAATGAACTCTGCTCCCCTGGGAGAATAGCCACTGAGTCACCTCTATAGCCCTGATGCTATAGAACAGTATGAACAAAGCATAGAATCTACCATTATACCCTCATGGTGGTTTGAATAAGAATGGCCCCCATTGGCTCACAAATTGAGTGCTTAGTCAACTCCTTGAGAAGGATTAGGAGGTGTGGCCTTCTTGAAGTAGGTGGCCTTATTAGAAAAATCATGTCACTGGGGGTGAGCTTTGAGGTTCCAAAAGCCCAAGCCAGGCCCAGTGTCTCTTCTCCTCTTCCTGCTGCTTGCAGATCTAGGTGTAGAACTCTCAGCCACTTCTCCAGCACCATGTCTGTCTGCATGCCACCATGCCCCCTGCCATGCGGATAATGGACTAAGCCTCTGGAACTATAAGTGTGCTCCAATTAAATGCATTCTTTTATAAGAATCGTTGTGGTCATGCTGTCTTCTTACAGCAATAGAACACTGACTGATACAGTCCCCAGGCTCTAATGTGTATTTCAAAACAGTTACAAGAAAGGATTTTGAATATTTTTTTTGTTTGTTTTGTGAAAAGTTCTACATTTTATTACTAGACAAACCACACCCCCATTTTTAACTTGGCCAAGTCCCCAGGTTAAAAATGTTGAGCTCTGTCTGGTAAGATTGGTAGATCACCATGGTTCAGTATAAACCTCAGTCTTGCCATTGTGTGAATCCTTACAGACCCAGCTTCGTCCTCCTCTGGTGTCTTCTCTCAGAGTTGTACCTGAGTTTGTTACCAGTTTTCACTGGAATCCATTGAGGAATAGCATGATTTTGCTTTTGTTTCTTGGTCAGGAATCTCTTGACTGTGAAAGTCTTGTGAGAAGACTGGAGAGAAGCCGGGCTGGGGAGATGGTGCCGGACGGCAGAGGCTCCAGCTGGAAGAACACGATGAAAGGATTTTGAATATTTTCAACACAGAGAAATGATTAATATTAGCATAATGACTATAACAATGCCAGACTTGAACATTACACACTGTGTATATGTTCCTCGGAAATATTCATAGTCATTATGTATCAAAGACAATCTGAGTCTGAAGACCCCCAAACTCGGGAGACCCTTCCTCAAGTCTCAGGAAATCATGACCACCCAAAAATCACAAGAAACCATACCTGGATGCAATCAGCAGAGGTTTATAGGGGAGAGTTGGCTAGTCAATGGTCAAAACTGCTCATCTACGCAGGAACAGAATTTTAACAAAAGGCCAGCAAGCTGAGGGGTTTTTTTATAGCATGGGGTGGGGAAAGGGAGGAATTTTTGCGCAGTTACACATGATTGGTTGTTTTACAAATTTTGAACATAAATAGGCTGTAACACTGGGAAGACCTCAAGGGGGTGGGTAACCAAGAACAGTTGAAAGTTAGCTAGTTCTTGGAACCACCCAGATGACTTGCATCTTTCTCTGTGGTCAGGAATGTCTTCTTGCTTTGGGCCTTCCCCACCCTGAGGCTTGAGGAATGTTAATCCAGCAAGTGTCCTCTGATTCAGGGATAATGCCCTCCACCCGGAATGTATCCCGGGGCAGTGAAGGCCTGAAATCTTACATTCAATTCCACCTTTTGGGACCTGCATTCTCTTGCTCAGGTTTAGGGTAAAGAAAAAGCCTATATACATTTCATAAAATGGTCTTTATAATTTTTCACTCTACAAGTCCACTGGGCATGGTGGTGCAGGCCGTTAATTCCAACTCGTGAGGCAGAGGCAGGTGGATCTCTTTTAGTTTGAGTCCAGCCTGGTCTACAGAGTGAGTTCTAGGACAGCTAGGGCTAGGTAGAGAGAAAGCCTCTCTCAAAGATTAAAAAATTTAAAAAAGAAAAGAAAAAAAGAATATAGGTCTAAGTCAATTTCTGAGTTAGTCAATGAAGGAATTAAAATTAATCAATGTAACTTCTTCATAGATGCAGAGAGGCAGGAACAGAATTGAGGAACTGAGAAAAGCTAAGGGGATGGTTATGTCCTGTATATGCTTGATGCTTCCTGTCTGGTTTGTCCTGTGCATGCTTGATGCTCTGTGTCTCCTTGGTCCTGTGCATGCCTGATACTTTGTGATTTCTTGGCTGACGGATATTAGAAATCCCCAATGCACCAGAGGAAAAGGGGACAGCTAAACTTAGACAGAGCCCATACCAGACTTAAATGAAGGGTGGCTCCTGCACACATGTGCAAACATGCATGTTTGCACACACAGACACACAAATACACAGACACATGGCCAAATACATGCATGCACACACAACAAAACATCTCTTATTAAAAAAAAGAAGGAAAGAAATTGAGTTCTGAAAATTGGTGGAATGTTTCACCTACCTGAGAAGTCAGCACTTTCCTTCAAATGGACAGCCTGAGAGGAGACTGCTCTTTTTTTTTTTTTTTAGATTTATTTATTACAAGTACACTGTAGCTGTCTTCAGACACACCAGAAGAGGGCATCAGATCTTATTACAGTTGGTTGTGAGCCATCATGTGGTTGCTGAGAATTGAACTCAGGACCTCTGGAAGAGCAATCAGTGCTCTTAACCACTGAGCCATCTCTCCAGCCCGAGACTGCTCTTTTTAGAAAAACCTGTCCAGGGACATGATATTTTAAAGATTGTGGTAACTTCCGCCCTGATTTATAAAAAGTAAGCTAGTAAGTTTTGAGGCCTGGGGGAAAATAGAGTAGTTCTGAAACACTCAGGTAGGCACACCTGGCCATTCTGTGCGATGTCTGTCCTGGGAGGCTCACCTGCAGATCTGTTTGTGCTAACGTCAGTTAGGAGAACGGCATGCTCCCCCCTCCTTCCTTCATCTGCGTTTGATGCTCATCACGACATTTTGACTCGGCATACTTTGACAAGATGATCTGAAACTCTGCTTGGTCTATTTGGAGGGGAAGAACAAGAGACATCACACAGTGGAACCTTTATATTGAAATTCTTTCTCTGCTAGTGGTCAACAGGGTGTCAGATCTTTCACCAGAGACTGACAAAACTGGAAAGATGTGTTTTCCCGGCCGGGCGGTGGTGGCGCACGCCTTTAATCCCAGCACTTGGGAGGCAGAGGCAGGCGGATTTCTGAGTTTGAGGCCAGCCTGGTCTACAGAGTGAGTTCCAGGACAACCCGGGCTATACAGAGAAACCCTGTCTCGAAAAACCAAAAAAAAAAAAAAAAAAAAAAAAAAAGATGTGTTTTCCCAACTGCAGGTTCAAGCGGAGCTTTGTCCGGCATGATTGCCAAAGGATCCTCACTAAATGCAGGAGAGGAACGAGCTTCGGCAAGGCAAGCGCAGATCCAAATCGTTCTCTGTCAGATTTGAAGACAGAGAACCTGGAATGGTAAAACAAACAAACAAACAAAACACCTGATATTGCAAGGGAACACTCTACCCGAGGAGAGAATTGAGCTAAAGCTAGTGGTGCGGAGGTGTGGGGTGAGCATGTCGTCTTTCCTGGCTGGTTTCTTGGCTTCACATACACACACAAAAAAAGCAGGACAGACTGTGAGCGTCCGTGAGCATTCTCCACACCACCTTCTTGAGCAGTTTACTCCCACAGGAAGCTGAAGGGCACATTTGTTTAGTCCCTCTCCATAGGTCACCCCAGAGTGCCAGGGAGGAGAGCATGAAGCAGGTGGAGGCTATCTGCAACTGAGGGGCTGGGACTGGGAATCTGCCTAGTAACTGTGTGGGATATCCAGTGCTACATGCAGCCTGACCCTGGCAATTCTAGACTGCATGAACCATTCTCACGAAGGCAGAAGGACAGAATGATTAGACTGAGTTGGGACAGAGTCTCCTAGGGGGCTCTCCTGGAAGGAGAATTAGAAACCTGCTTTCTGTCTGATGACCATGGAGGTCACAAGAACCTCGATTCTCGGGATGTGAGAGCAGCTGCAGTCAAGGAGCCAGGAATGATCAAAGGAGGCCTTGACATCAGTTTGAAGTGGCTGTCCCACTGCCCAGGTCATGCTTTACTCAGATAAAGAGAACTGGCACTCCATTTCCCACAGACTCGCCCCCTAGTTTCTGAATGTTTCCGGCACAATGGTTGCAGGGGTGGGTAGTGGTGAACACAGGCCCCATGCAAGCCAATGTTCCATTCTGTCCATAGAACCAGTGCTGACCCAGGAACCTGGTCAGGAGTCCTGATTTCATAACATTACATTGTTGATAAGTCACCAGAGGCACCTGATAGAGTTACCCTCCCAACATTTGGGGTGAGTTGGAACTGGGGTAAAGTTCATGGCAAGCTCTCAACTGGGTGACTTCTGTTCAAAGCTCTGGGAAGTGAGCCAAGAGCAGGCTTAGCTGCATAATGTCTGTGTGCCCAGGCAGCCAGTGGCTGTGTGGAAAACCACACTGTCCATTTAATCTATCCTCTCTGAATGGAGGCACCCTCTCTTAAGAATAAAGAGTGAGGCTTTGTAAAGTGAGAGACCCAGGACTTCAATGTCTGCAACAGGAGAATACTCACTTCAATGTTTTAAGTGTTAGCTGTCAACCCCTTCCCAGGGAGGACAGCGATGGGAAGTCAGGTCCTGGCAGACATCCTCAGTTGTTATATCAGCAGGGAGGAAACCCATGTCTGCCAACAGCACAGTTATGCAGGTCTTCTGTATAGGTTACATCACTACACTGTCAGATTGGATAGGGGCTGTGGGAAAGGGGTGATGCTATAATACAACCTGGAGTAATTCTTTACTGGTCCTGTTTATTTGGGCTTCTTAGATGCCACTTCTACCTGGGTACCTCTGACTTCCCCAAGCTTTGAGAATTTTTCCTCTTTTTAAAAAACTTATTTATTTTATGTATATGAGTTCACTGTAGCTGTCTTCAAACGCACTAGAAGACGGTATCAGATCCCAGTACAGATGGTTGTGAGCCACCATGTGGTTGCTGGGAATTGAACTCAGGACCTCTGGAAGAGCAGAGCCATCTCTCTAGTCCTCCTCTGTTGTTTTATTGCATCAATGTTCCACGACCTCAGCTTTTGATGACAAAGCAGTCAGGCATTTATTTGCTTATTTCAATTTTCACTCATATATATATATATATATATATATATATATATATACACATATATATGTATATATATACATATATATATATGTATGTATGTATGATGTGTGTGTATAATTTGCTCATGCATGGTATGACACCAGTATGAAGGTCATAAGACAATAATTGTTTTCTTCTTTCACTGTAGGACTAAGAGATTGAACTTGGGCCACCAGGCTATGTACATTAAGTGTTTTATCTTAGCCACCTAGTCAGCATTATTTATTTGCCTATCTATCTATCTATCTATCCATCCATCTATCTATCTATCTATCTATCTATCTATCTATCTATCTAAGATTTCTTTGTGTAGCCTTGGCTGTATAGCCTTGACTCACTGTGTATACTAGGCTGCCTTGGAACTCACAGAGATCTACCTGTGTCTGATTCCTGAGTGCTGGGATTAAAAGCATGAGCCACCATTCAGCTCATCTCATGCTGTTTATTTTTTGAGGCAGGATTTTATGATGTAACAGAGCTGGTCTAAAATGCTCCATATAGCACAGGCTGGCCTTGAACTTACAGAAATCCTCCTAACTCAGCCTCCCAAGTTCTAGGATTACCGAAGTAACCTACCACAAGACGCTTGGCTTTTGACCATTTAGTGCTATCCTAGAAATTTTGAATATGCTCTTGCTACTTTCCTCTTTTTCCTTTGCTTTTGTCTGAATGTAATTGTTTCAAGGCCTTTCCTCATGCTCTGATATTCTTTCTTGCTCTTAATCTGGTTTGTTGGTGGTTGTTGGAATCGTCAACTAAATTATTATCTTATCTGACCTATGGAATGTTTCCTTCCTAGGACAAAGGAAGAGTTCTTCACTAGAGAGATCCCGGTTAAAGCCGTTAGACTGCCATTTTTTACAGCATGAACCATAAAGCTGGAAGTGCACAGAACGATGCTATTCAAGCCTGAAAATAGTTACCAACAAACACTACTATAACAAGGAAGGTTCTCCTTTAGACTCGAAGGAGAGATAAAGATCTGTTCATATAAATAAACTCAGAAGTTTACTGATCGCTAGCCAGCACCCCAAAAGATGCTTATGGAACTGCTACACCCAGAAGAAGGAGAATAATGAGCAGCGTGTGGAGGGATAAGTCCACTAGAAGAGTCAACACACGAGAGAAGAGGAGGAAAGAACCGGACATTATCAATACAGTAAACTCTCATCCCCAAAGATGAACATGACAGAAAGAGCCGAACACTCAAAACAACCCAAAGACAATCTACGAAATGGAGGAATAAGTCCATGCTTCCAGTAATAACTCTAAATGTACATGGACTTAATTCTCCCACGGGTGGGTTGGAGAGGTGGCTCAGTGGTTAAGAGCACATAGCTCTCTTGTGGAAGAGTGCCACACAACTGCCTCTAAGTCCAGCTCCAAGGGATCCGATACCCTCTTCTAGCTTTGCACTCAAATACACAAACCTACACGTAGACACACAGATACATACATGAAAAAAAAAAAAAAAAAAGGACATAGAATAGCTGCATGGATTCCAACAGAAGACAAGAAGAATGCTCCCTACCAAACTTATTTGTGAAGAAACACTGTAGTGGTTTAAGGAAGAAATGTCCCAAACAGGCTTATGTATTTAAACACTTGGTTCTCAGTTGGTGGCACTACCCAGAGAGGTTATTGGGCCTTTAGGAGGTGGAGCCTTGTTGGAAGAATTATATCACAGGGGGCAGGGCTTGGAGGTTTATAGCAGGCCCTATTTCCTACTCACTTACTCTGCTGATAAAGACACAATCTTAAAGCTTCCTGCTCTTGTCTTTCCTACCATTAATGATATCTACCCCTGTGGAACCAAGAGCCAAAATCAACATTTCCTTAAGTTGTTTTTATCACTTGACTGTCTTGGACCCATCAACCACCTAATATAATGACACAGAGACAATTATTATTTATTATAGCTCAGGCCTTTTCCCAACTAGCTCATATAAGTTAATTAACCGGATTATTCTGATCTAAGTTCTGCCACACGGCCCATTAGTTACCTCTCCTTCAGGTCCCACACCTATTTCTTCCTCTGTGTCTGGCAGGTGAATATTCTACCTCTCTCTTTCTCAGAGTTCCCATCTCTGCCCAAATGTTTCACCTATCTTTTCCTGATCTACAATAGGCCATATGTTCTTTACAAAACCAATCAGAAGGTGATGGGGAAGAAGTTTACAAAACACAGAAACAGATGATGCTTCATAAAAATAATAATACAAAGACAGCCTTCACGCAGTGCACAGGGAGATTATCTCGACAGCTTTTGGTCATGATATTTTATCAGGTCTCAAGAAGAGTGATTAAGGGGCTGGAGAGATGGCTCAGCGGTTAAGAGCACTGACTGCTCTTCCAGAGGTCCTGAGTTCAGTTTCCAGCAACCACATGGTGGCTCACAACCGTCTGTAATGGAATCCGCTGCCCTCTTCTGGTGTGTCTGCAGACAACGACAGTGTACTCACATACATAAAATAAATAAATCTTTAAAAGAAAAGAGTGATTAATACAGATACACTAGACAGAAAGCGAAAGGCTGTAGACTCAGAGTGAAAGATTGGGAAGTGCTATTTCAAGCAAATCGAATCTGAAAGCAAGCAGGAACAGCCAAACTTATACCTGTCAAAATATACTTTTAGATAAAAGCAGTAAGGACCGACAGTGCAGATCATAGGCACCAAAGGAACCATTATATGAAGATGTAACAATTAGAAATTATTCTTTCACAATTTTATACATATTTTTTATATTTCTTCTCATGATTCTTCTTTCTTCCATCACCCCAAATCACCCCTCCTTTTTCTAAATAACTCCTTCTACTACTTTCATGTCTTTTTTGTATGCATAGCCTTCTGCATTTACTTAGGGTTGTACCCATGAGCATGGGTTGGGGGTAATCTACTTGATCAAAGGAAGCTTACTGGTGGCCATACTATGGAGAAATATGATTTTCTCTCATCCATCAGTCATTAACTGCTTATAGTTTTTCATGGAGAAGTGAAGTGTGATGGCTAGCCTTATCTCAACTTGACACAAGCTAATGTCATCTGAGAGGAAAGAATCACTGAAGAGGAAATTTCTGGTTTCTTTGGAGACTCAGTAATGTCATGTGCTTTTCTGGAAACTGTCTTATGAGAAGATGTTTTGTTGAGAACAGACATGAGGTGATTTTCTAAAATCTGCCTGGGAGAAGGGCATGTGACGTTTTGTTAGAGTGGACACTTGAGAGAACACGTGATGTTTGCAAAGTCTATAAATATAACCTAGCAGACAGTAGGCAACACTGTGTGGCATTGGTTCGCCTTGCCACTCTGCTGGTCTTTGTTGGGCTTTGCTGATGCTGGTCTTCACTGATGACAATGTGTGGCATTGGTTCACCTTGTCACTCTTTGCTGGTCTTTGTTGGGCTTTGCTGATTCTGGTCTTCACTGATGACAATGTGTGGCATTGGTTCTCCTTGCCACTCTTTGCTGGTCTTTGTTGGGCTTTGCTGATGCTGGTCTTCACTGATGACAATGTGTGGCATTGGTTCACCTTGCCACTCTTTGCTGGTCTTTGTTGGGCTTTGCTGATGCTGGTCTTCACTGATGACAATGTGTGGCATTGGTTTACTTTGCCTTCTTCACTGATCATCATTTGTTGTGACTTTGTAGAGAGAAACACACCAAAGAACTTCTGGTGGTATCCTGGCAGCTTCTTGTTGTGTCCGTAGACTTGGGCCAATAGGAAGAGCCTCACGGTTTCTTCTGGATCAAACTGACATTGCTGCTTATAGTGTTTGTGAATGGATCGAGCTACTGCTGCTGATTTGTGTGAACTGAACTGCTGATATCCTGACAATGATGACTGGAATCGCCCCCAAAGGACTGTTTCTAAACAGGCCTACATCCCCCTTTACCCTATTAACCTTTCTTTTCTGCTACCTCTGGTGGGTGGTAAGGTAAAAGGGAGGTTAAAGCATTTAAGAACCCATATTAAAGTAGGTTTCGAAAAATATAAGCCTACAAACCATGATTAAGAAAATGCCTCCATAAGATCCGGCTGTAGGCAAACCTGTAGGGAGGTTTCTTAAGTAGTGATTGATGTGGGAGGGCCCAGCCCATTGTGAGTGGTTCTATGCATGGGCTGGTGGTCCTGAGTTCTAAAAGGAAACAGGCTGAGCAGGCAAGCTATGAGGAGAAAGCCTGTAAACAGCACCCCCTCCATGGCCTCTGCATCAGCTCCTGCCTCCAGGTTCCTGCCCTGTTTGAGTTCCTGTCCTGATTTCCACCAGTGATGAACAGTGTAGACCAAATAAACCCTTTCCCCTCGCAACTTGCTTTGGTCATGGTGTTTCATCACAGTAATGGTAACCCTGCTGAGATATGAGGGTTTATGAGTCTCCAGTACAGAGTGAAATATTGATGGGCCCAGTCTTCTCTAGGTCTTGTATCACTGTGACTATGAGTTCAAGAGTGCACCATCCATGTCATACAGAAGACAGCATTTCACAACATACCTTTCCAACTCTGGATCTTACCTTCCCTGGTCCCTCTTCCGTGTTGTTCCCTGAGCCTTAAAGGGGATTTATATAAATGCCCAGGTTAAGGAAGAGCATTCAATGGTCATTTCTTCTCAGCACTTTGACCAGTTATGAATCTTTGAATTAACTGCCACCCGCTACAAACTTCTCTATCCAAGACTGAGAGTAACACTAATCTACAGTTCTAAACAAAAATATTCAGAAGGCAGACTGACATGTCCATAGAGCAAAACAACAATGGTAGGCTCTCCCCCAGGACTTACAACCTCCCCAGCCATGGACATTTGACTGAGTTAATAGTCCCAGGCCTGAATGTCCTCCTGTTGGGACAAGCCTATAATGTAACCAGAAAGCAGATAGTTACTCTCATAAAATCCTGGCACTCTTGAGTCAGTGGCCCCATCTTGCCTGACAGGTTGATGATGTGGTAGGCAGCGTTCTCAGTTGTGTAACAGATGTTGAAGCTGTTTCTCCCCATGTAGTCTGTATAAAATTTTATAACACTGTGATTGCTAGCCAGCATTGAAGAAAGTTCTAGCTCAGTTCCAGTGTGATTTCTCTATGTCCTTTAGCCAGAATGTGTGACATCTTCAGCAATATTGTCTAACATCTAGTTCTGGTGGGGAACCAAGGGCGACAGACTGTGTTGTCTTGGGGGGCTCTGTGCCCTCTGTAGCTAACAAGTCATGAGAGAGAGAGAGAGAGAGGGGGGGGAGGGAGAGAGAAAGAGAGAGAGAGAGAGAGAGAGAAAGAGAGAGAGAGAGAGAGAGCTGCAAACCAAGACACTGAGTCTTTGATCTTTCTCTAGCTGTGACCCACATCTTCTTCCCTCGGAAGGGTTTTTCCCCCCTTGAGAAACTATTGATGTTAGCAGCACCTGGAGGAGGAAGAAGAGGAGGAAGAGAAAAGGAGAAGAGAGAAAGGTAAAAGTAAAGTCACAAACCAATATCTACAATAAACACAGATACAAAAACCCTCAACAAAATACTTGCAGATAAATAGCACCTTTAAAAGATCATGCATCTGCTGGACAGTGGTGGCGAATGCCTTTAGTCCTAGCACTTGGGAGGCAGAGGCAAGCAGATCTCTGAGTTTGAGGGCACCCTAGTCTACAGAACAAGTTCCAGGACAGCAAGGACTATACAGAGAAACCTTGTTTCTAAAACAAAACTCAACAAAACAAATAAAAGACTATGTATCATTATCAGCTGGATTTCATTCCCGGGATGGAAGAGTGGTCAAATACATGTAAATTATTGATATAAGGCTGCACAAAAACAATAAAGATAAAGATTACACAATCAATTTTCTAGATATAGAAAACATTTAATGAAATTCAGCACCTTTTCAGTATGAAAGTCCTTAAAAAGTCGAGGTACAGAAATGTACTTGACATAACAGAGTCTATTCATGACAAATAGGCAACATCATATTACATGAGAAATCAGTGAGAGAATTTCCTCTAAAATGAGGGAAAGAGAATGGTGTATCCTTCTTCTTGTTCTTTTTTTTTTTTTTTTTTTTTGACAGGGTTTCTCTGTGTTGTCTTGGCTGACCTGGAACTCACTCTGTAGACCAGGCTGGCCTCAAACTCAGAAATCCACCTGCCTCCTGCCTCCCAAGTGCTGGGATTGAAGGCATGCACCATCACTGCCTGGCCTTCTTCCTGTTCTTATTCAATAGAGTACTTAGAATTTTAACTGAAGCATTTGGCCAAAAGGAAGAATGAAATAGAAACATGAAAGGAGGAGTCACATTTTCCTTAGGTGTAGATATGTGATTCTGTGCTTAGAGCATCCTAAGGACTCTACTGCAAGACTCTCAAACCAGCAAACACATTCAGCAAAACAGCAAAATATAAAAACAAAGTACAAAAATAAGTAGCTTTTTTGAGACAAGGTCTCAAACAGGTAGCTCCAAACCCTTAATTTTCCTGTTTCTTCTCTTTTGTGTTCTGGTTACAGCTGTGCTCAGTCTTGACTGATAGTCAGTAGGAGGTCAATAACGAATCAATATTGAGCCTCCTGGGAGAAAAATTAGGAAACAATTCTATTCTTGAAGGTGTGAGAATAATCCAGGCATAAAGCTAAGCCAGAAAAGACTTGGACCTCCAGGCAGAGTTATTAAGTTAACAGGCTGGCAAGCCAAGGACAGGTAAGATTCTACACAGAGCCTTACCAACCTAAGACAGAAGTGCATTGCTTTTGATAATGCATATTCCATGGGTAAGGAAGGCATTCTTGGCAAAACAACCTAAGACAGGCTCAGTCTTGTTTATGAAATTAAAAAAGGGGGAGAGGCAGAAAGCTTTTGGGGCTGCTTGGCAGGAATATGACATTGGCCAAGGACAAGGAAGTAGGCTTCAGGCAGGAGTCTGACATTAGGCTAACAAAGTAATTTCAGGCAGGAATCTAAATCTTAGGCTAGAGCAAGGAAGTAGGCTTCAGACATGAAAATGACCTTGGACTAGGACAGGGAAGTAGGCTCAGATATTTTGGTCATCCTGATAAGCCCTTAGAAACAGTGATCATGGGCATGTTCATGGAACTTTGTTTATTGCCTTGCTTGTTCTTTGACTATTTGTGTTTATTGTCTTGCTTGGTCCTTGACTATTTGTATCTATCATATTGCTAGTTCTTCAAACTAGAACTGTCCTTAATACTTGCAAGTAATGAAAATGGTATAAAAGCAAAATGGAGGAGGGGGGATAGGATAGGGAGTTTCTAGGTAGGGGAAATGGGAAAAGGGGATGATATTTGAAATGTAAATAAATAAAATATCCAATAAGAAAAAAAGAAAAGACTTCAATAATAGACATTTAAAAACACACTGAAGATAGAAGTCAAGGACACAGGATGATAGACAAGTCCATATGTTCATGGGTTAGGAGGATTAGTATTGTTACAATAGTCTAGTCTAGAAACTGATCTACAAAGCCGGGCAGTGGTGGCGCACGCCTTTAATTCCAGCACTTGGGAGGCAGAGGCAGGCAGATTTCTGAGTTCGAGGCCAGCCTGGTCTACAGGGTGAGTTCCAGGACAGCCAGGGCTACACAGAGAAACCCTGTCTCAAAAAACACCAAAACAAACAAACAAACAAACAAACAAACAAAAACAAAACAAAAAAAAACCCCAAACAAACAAAAAAGAAACTGATCTACAGATTCAGTGCCATCTGCATCAAAATAACAGTGACACTATTCACTGTGTTGGGTTCAGAGTGGAAGCCAAGAAAACCCACTTCAGATACGGAAACTTTAAAATGAAAGCTTTGTTTTCTGAGCGCTCAGGGAGATGGCCAGTTCGGGATCTGAACTGCGACCCCAAAGGGAGATTGCACAACATTTTTAAAGGATGAAAACACATAGTTGGGGGTGGGGGGAGAGGGGAAGCTACAGTGTTATACAATTAATTGTATTTTGACATTATGGATTAGGCAAGGGAGTACTCGCTGGAGACTGGGCTGTATCCAGAGCACCTGGCTTCAAGGTCCTTAATTCATTCTCCTAGACATTAGGTCCAGAGCTCAGAGTGAAAAGGGGACAAGGTGGACAAAGGTCAGGGGCATGTAGTTAATTAGGGCATAACAGGCAACTGGTTAAATATCTTTATAATTTATGCACCTTAGTTTAGATAACAGTAACTTCTGTATTCTTTACCATTTAAGAATCAGTTAAGAAAACATTTGGAGAAGTGGGATAGGTGTTCATTCCTAGGCCTGGGAACATGAACTTGTTTGACCCTGCCAGCAAGATGGAAAAGTTGTCCCTGAGATGTCTGGACTCAGGCAACTATTTACAACAAAAACTGTTCAGCTATAGAAAAGTCCCCAGCTCCTGTGATTAAGTGGAGTCTGAAAACAAAATGGTAGTACTTAAAGATTCTTTTGCTTGCTCCCAACAATACGACCAGAAAAAAAAAAAAAAAAAAAAAAACCACACCTTTAAAAGAACAAAAGGTTCCAAATAACCAAAGCAATCATAAATTAAGAGAAATCTTGGCAGCAACACAATACAGTATTATAAGAAGTATCATGGAGGGGCTGAAGAGATGGCTCAGGGATGGTAAGCACCAGATGGTCTTCTGGGTTCGAGTCCCAGCACCCACAAGGCAGCTGGCAATCATCTGTAACTCTAGTTATGGAGGCTTCAATGCCTCCTTCTTCTGGCCTCCTTGGGCACCATGCATGCATGTGGTATATAGACATATATGCAGGCAAAACACCCACAAACATGATAGAACCAGCCAGCCAGCCAAACAAACAAACAAAAAACATCCAAACCCACAAAATAAATTTACTTTAAATAGATCTACTATAGAGTCACAGTAACAAAACAGTATGGTACTGGCATATGAATAGACACGAAGGCCAGTGGAACAGGGCCTAATGCAGATGCTTGTCCAAAGTCAGATTCCCACGGTTTCAACCTGACCTCAGTGACTGCTGGTGTGCCCATTCTGGTCTCCATATTTCTACAACAGCAGGATGTCTCACTTGGCAGGCAGTGATTTACATTTAGCCTCAAGAAATTTCAACTCTCTGCCAAGCATGGTGGTATCCCCCTGTAATCTCAGTACGTGGGAGAGATGGGCCTGGGTGATCTAGAGTCCAAGGTTGTGTTTGCATGCCCAACTTGGCAGCCCCAGTTAAATGAGAGAGATGGAGCGATAAGAGAGATACATATTCATTTCAAGTCTCCCCACATGTATCATAATCTGGCCAAGGGAGAGATAAACAAGTGTCTTAAGCCCAGTTCAACGCAGGGATGGGGTGACCCAGATGTCACAATTTTTATAGTTCAACATTTACATATTGAACTCAGAACTGAAAGCTGGTGTCATTCAATCATGGATAAATTCAGGGGACTTCAGGGGGAAACCTGTCGGGCAGTGAATGTCCTTAATTTGGGATAGCCAGAAAAATTATGTGCTAGATCAGGGAAAGGATTTTATCTTTCCATGAGACCCTTACCCAAAAGGGAACAGAAAACAGTGCTTCAGTTTAATCTGGAGACATGTCATATATCTGGGCATTGGGCCTAGTCCACTTCTAGTCAGTGAACAACACTGGAATTCTATCAGTTTACTGACCTCTCATGGGCACAGAGAATCTTTAGTGGCAGCTGACTTCCTTATAGATACTGTACTCTTGACACTGGGCCTGAGAAGGCAACTACATGTTCCAGCTTTTAGGACTAGAACCTCGAAGTGTGATCTTGCTTTGAATAGGCAGTCTCAGGCCCTCGCCCTGGCTTCTTTTCCCTCACGCACCAGAGAGTCACCTATATGTCTCTTCACACCATCTGCGGCATCATGGGAGAGGAAGAGAATCTGCGTTTCTGAATTCTGTCTGCACATTTTGATTTCTGTGTTGGGGGTTGGGGAGCCAGGAACTTTTTTTTTTTTTTTTTTTTTTTTTGCAAGCTGAGTGATTCTAGAATGAGGGGCTACTGTTACTTAGAAACAGGTATTCCAAATACCCAGCAGCAGTTGCTTCATTCGCGGGAATGGGGGAGAAAGGGGTCACTAAAACCTGAACCTGGGGTCCAATGTGATAACTTCTTTTTCACTTTGCAAGTATTTATTGAACTTCTGTTCGTCAGATACTTTCCACCAACATACCTTTGCGTCTCCCCATTTAGGTTTTAGAGCTACAGAGCTGGGCTCTGCCAAGGAGAGGCAAGGACTGGCAAGATGCCACCACCAAAGGAGAGTGAAGTCGGGAGTACTCAGTCTAGCCACACCTGCATTCCAGCTGAGGTCACCTATCTCTGGCTCAGAAAGCTGCAGTTCCTGAACCGCAGCCCTCTTCCCTTTAGATCGGAGGTCACAGTTCTGCAATAAATACTGTTGGTGTTACTTTTTGTTCATAATCTTCCCGCGCTTCAGTAAAAGAAAAACCAAAAACAGAACAAACAAACAAACAAACAAACACGTTTGTGAAGGGACTCCTGCTGCCCAGGTTGCATGGACCAATTCTGATTAGAACTCAAACCGACAGAGCCCCACTGGTAGAAACCCAAACGCGGACTAGGACAGCAGTTAGATGTGTGAGCGTGGGGATGGGGGGTAGAGGGTGGAGTGGGGGCAGAGGGGTGGAGTGAGGGAGTAGGAGGGGGGAACGGGAGTGGATGCGACACTCCTCCCCAAAGTGGTGCCCAGGCTATCAGCAGCGCATCCTTTTCTTACTTAATAGCCCCAGCAGGCCTTTCAGATAAGGGAAAGACATCCAGAAAATTGTGTACTTTGGTAAAAGTTCTCAATATCCCAGAAGCACAGTCAAACTGCACCCAGCTCTATAGATCCCATAAACACTAAGCCGTCCTGGAAAGAGAGATAGAGACCAAGAACAGGAGGGAAATTCTTGGTCAAAGACTGTGGGTTAAGATGGAACGGGGCCAAGCATGTTTCTTGGGAACCGTTTGAATTTCAATGAGGAACTGTAGCTTCTACACTTTTCAGCTTTGCCTGTCACTGTGCTTGGATTTAGACACACTGTGGATTGCCGGGCAGTGTCTTTGTTCTTAGCAAATTCTTCCTTTCAATTGAGAAACCAGGATTTGCACAAAGAAGTCTCACATCTCTTAGGATGTGTCGGTCGGAGGCCAACCAATGGGCGAGTGGTCCCGCCCGCGACTACTAACTACTCCAGGAGCCCAGTCCACACTCCTCTTCTAGTCCAACTGGAGATGGCGGCGACACTGAGCCTGGAGCCCGCGGGCCGCAGCTGCTGGGACGAGCCGCTGAGCATCGCCGTGCGCGGCCTGGCCCCCGAGCAGCCCGTCACGCTGCGCGCCGCCCTGCGCGACGAGAAGGGCGCGCTCTTTCGAGCCCACGCGCGCTACCGCGCCGACGCCGCGGGAGAGCTGGACCTGGCGCGCGCGCCCGCGCTGGGCGGCAGCTTCGCGGGGCTCGAGCCCATGGGGCTGCTCTGGGCCATGGAGCCCGACCGGCCTCACTGGCGCCTGGTCAAGCGCGACGTGCAGACGCCCTTCGTGGTGGAGCTGGAGGTGCTGGACGGACACGAGCCCGACGGCGGGCGGCTGCTGGCGCGGGCGGTGCACGAGCGTCACTTCATGGCTCCCGGGGTGCGGCGCGTGCCCGTGCGCGAGGGCCGGGTGCGTGGAACGCTCTTCCTGCCCCCAGGTGAGCTGCCCTTAACTTTCCCTTTGCTCAAAGTTCCCCTGTGATTTTAAGTGAAGAAAAGGGTAGCTCTGAATGATCTGGGGCTCAGTAGGAAGGAGACAGGATTGGACTGGAAGGGGCTTGTTATGGTGATGATGTTTCCCTGAAGCTGGTCCTTCAGTTCCGCTGCTAAGTTACCAGACTAATGCCACTGCTAAACTTCCTTAAGTTTTAAGGAAAGGGACAAGACCCTTGTAACAATAACATGAAAATTAGAGGTTATAAGCCCAGTGTGGTTTGTGGACACCTTTGATCCCAGAACTGGAGAGGCAGAGTCAGTTGGATCTCTGAGTTCGAGGCCAGCTACAGAGTGTATCCTGGGACAAGACTGGACTACACTAAGAAGCCCTATCTCCAAATCAATAGCCATCTTTAAATATTATTTTAAATGTCAATCTGTTTTGAGCTGTGCAGAAGGTTGGGACACCAAAGCGTAAGGCTGCCTTGACTTTGGAGCTCCAAGCCAGTCTGGTCAACACAGCAAAACCCCTTTTCAAAACAAGGGACATTTCTTACTTCTGCAGTTTTTCTTTCCATTGCACTTTAAGATTTACGTAGATTAGCAGTTAAAGTGGGAGGGAGGCCCGCCTTTTCTGTAGACCAGCAGTAGGAGATTGTTGTGAGCCTCCTCAGTAACTAAAGACAAATGCAAAAGCAACATGCAAAATCAAACTACAGGATCGATTGCGCAGCTTCACGAGTGACAAAACTTTCAAAGTCCGCCATTTCCAATGAATGTCAATTGCTTGGAGGAAATGCCACTCAATACACAGCTAGAGAGAGTGGAAGTGTTCTTTCAGTTATCCTGGGAAGAATCAAGTCTTTGGCTAGGTGGGTGAATATGTAATTCTGCCCTTTTGTGACATGTCTGCCCCAGAATGTTTATTGCTTGAGAACAGTCCAAACGCCCCCAGTATTGGAGCTATGAGTAAATAGAGTTGGATTTCTAGAAGTCAGAGCAATTGACCCACAGCTGCTTAAATCTTGTGCTTAAATCAACCCAAATTGAAATCACAAGGAGGCAAGTTCTGCAATCGCTGGTCATTCCCCTAGTGTTCAGTAGCAGCAGCCGCAGCAGTGGCAGAAGCAGCAATTGGTGGCATCCTCTAGTGTCACCGCCCTGTGTATCTTGGGTATCAGGTCCCTTCGCTGCTGGCCAATGTTACATCCTTAAGTCCAAGAACTGACAGACTCCAGAGTCTTCTGGTGACCAGCACTCGGGAGCTTCGAGCTTTTATTCTTTAGCCTCGGCTCACTACTCTCTCTTATTATCTCCTTATTTCCACTTTTCTTCTTTCCCTGACTACTCTTAAAATTGTTCGGTCGCTTCTTCAGCCAGCTGCCTGAACCCTTTCACAGCATAGTGACTGTTGCCACGACAACCTGGGAAGTCTGCCCTTTGCCAGGACTATGCTCAGAGGAGGAGTCGCAGGCTGACACGTGTGCCAGCCGCTCGGAAGTTGAGATATTCATTCAGGAATTGGGTGTCAGGTGCTGGGCTCACACCACCGCACAGGAGCTGAGAGGTGAGAGCAGCAGCCTACCTTAGCAGTTTCAGGGCTTGGTCTGCTAAGTACTCAGCTGTTACAGGTACTGCGGCTCTGCCTTTTCTGCCTCTCTGCTCCCTGTTGCCTTTGTTACTAGCTTAGCTTACATTGAAAGCAGGCAAGAAAAGAGCATTCGAGAGAAGCCTTTGCCTCATGTTGCTGCACAGGTAGTCGGGGAATATTAAAAAGACTGACTCCCAGGGGACTTGCTGAATAGCCTGCTTATATAGTTAAGGTTCATCTGATCAGTTACAGCCTAGCCTCTTAGCGCCAATCACAATCACTGAGATTTGTGTTTAGACCGAACACAGATTTACGTCCAGGTACAACTACCAGATTAATAGGGGAAATGCCTCCTCCACCCCCAACACACACACACACACACACACACACACACACACACACACACACACACACCGGGGTGGAATGGTTATAAGAAAAGATCTGGTACAAGTTGTTTCAAAGGGCCCTGACCACAGCTCCACCTTCGGGAGCCATGACACCCAGCCAGTCTTTGTGTAGTCATGATGGAGTGTTGAAGATGGTGTTGGTGCAAAGACCGGCGACCTGTTAGACCATTAATCCCTTTGTTCTTGGTGGCCAAGACTGCAAAGAAGAGTTCAATGGCTGTTGATTAGGGAACCAGATTCCCCTATCCCTGATTATCTTTGGTCATTTATAGGAAAATGGACACCAGGAGAACACCAAGTTTATACTCCTCAATATAAACTTGAGGAACTTATTAATAGGAATATCAATTTTAACAGACTTAAATAGTGCTTATCACCTGCCCATGCCGACAACACAGGTGGACCCCCCCCCACACATCTGTCTTCAGTCACTAAGATAAAATTCATGAAGTAGGCAAGGTAAAATATTTATTTATTTATTTATTTATTTATTTATTTATTTATTTATTTATTTGGTGTATGCCTGGGGTGCACGTGTGGAGGTCAGAGTATAGTTGGCTTGAGTTCTCTCCTTCCACCATGTGGGTCCTGGGGATTGAACTCAGGGTGTCAGGTTTGACAGCAAGTGCCTTGTTAGCTAAACACAAGCAGTCTAAGGCACTCGTGTCAGAGGCAATGATACTGAGGGACACCAGCACATAAGATCCACAGTCGCACAGAAGAAGGAACAGGCCGCAGTGGAGTTTGCTGGTGCCTATGGAGTGTTTGCTGAGAGCTGAAGTCAGGGCTCCCTACAGGAATAGAATCAACAGAAGATATATTGTGCAAAGGGATTTATTAGATTAGCTATGGGCTATGTACTTGGATAATGGCCATTTGCACTTGAGAGGCTGATAACATAATTATTGCTACTCACACCCACTGGATGCCTCCGCCATCCCAGTGTGACCATGAAAACCTGTAGAATCCTTTGAGAGCCATGTTGAAAGGCCAAAGAATCTGGGTGTCCAGTGTCAGCCAAGGTGACAGCAAACAGGATAGATGCACTTACCAGCAAACAAAGAGCAGGCAAAACCAGGCCTTTCCCTCAGACTGCTTGGTATCTGGACTGCCAGCAGAAGGCACTGCCCAGCTTGAGGGAAGGGTCTCTTCTCATTTAATCCATTCTGGAAATGCCCAGGGGTATGTCTTATTGATTCTAGATCCAATCAATTTGAAATCATGATTAACCATAACACTGAGTTATTGTTTAATTTGGACATGTGAAAGATAACCCCCCCCTTCATACAAATGGTGGAAACATTTAAGACACAAAAAAAATGCAAAATGAACATGCAGCTTTTGAGTCTCTGTCCACTCACTGGGCAGAATGCGTTTGAGATTCATGGGGTCTTCTACCCATCAGGCCTTTCTGTTTCCCCATAATGCACTGTAGCGTGGATGTAGCACGGTTTGTATCCATTTACCAGCTGAAGGACATTGTGTTTGTTTGCAGTCTGGAGATTATGGCTAACATGGCTACACATGCTTGAATACAAGTTCTTGTGTGGACACAGGTTTCATTTCATTTCTCATTTGTAGGCAGCTGACCTGACAGACCTGACGGCTGGAAGGCAGCGCCAGTTTGTCAGCTTGAAAAGCAGCTGCCCGTTTTTTTCTCACGTAGCAGCCGCTGACTCAAAGCGGCTGCCCGTTTTTGCTCTCGGTGCCACTGACTAAAAGCGGCTGTGGCTGCCAGCCAAGAGAAGCAGCGCCCCAGCCTCAGAGCAGCTGACGGGCTGACATTCGCCCATCAGCCGCTCTGAGGCGACGATCCAAGATGGCGGCTACTCAGGCTCTCAGGTAGAACTATCAGTGCACTGCGCATGCGCATGCGCATGCGCAGTGCACTTAGAAACTTGACTCCAGCCCCTCCCAAACGGGGCATGCAAATGAGGTACAACTAGGGTACCACGAACTTGGCCAATCACCCCTCCCGGGTGGGGTATGCTAATGAGTATGCTAATGAGTCATTGCAAATTGACCAATCGGACACCTCCATGTGCGTTGCCACGCCCAGGGCTGGGGGTATATAAGTAGCCCGTTCTGGGCATTCGAGTCAGTCTCTCCCAAAAACCTAAAAGAGTGTTTCCAATAAAGGCTGTTGAGAAGAATCTGGTTTGTCGCGTCTTCCTTGCTGGACAAGTGGGGCGCGACACTCATTCATACTTCAGAGTATATACTGGCTTATAAAACCATATGTAAGGTTATATATAGGTTTGACTTTGTGAGCAACCACCTGCTGGTTTCTACACTGTTTTGTGTTACACCAGGATCATGTGGTGGTTTTGGTTGTCGCATATCCTCAGTGACAGTTGGCATTGTCTGGTTTGGGAGACAGAAAGGGACAGTGTTTTTATTGTTGTTATTATAAAGGTTGGGTTTTGTTTTTTGTTTTTTGTTTTGTTTTGTTTTTTTGTCTGTGTATGTGTGTTCGGGCTAGGCACATATTTTTTCCCCCTGACTTCTAAATGTCCCTTTAATGTCTTTGTAAGCACTTATGGGGCTTTGAGGTTTTAGATATGGAAAGGGATGTGGATTTAGCCCAGGCTACCCTCCAGGTGCTTGCAGGCACGAGCTCTTTCAGGATATTTCACTGTTTAGAATCTTGACATTCTCACATAAGCAGGAAACGCCTTTAGTGCCAGTGCAAATAGTTCTAGTAATATTTACTTTTGATTTTCCCCCAGAACCTGGGCCCTTTCCTGGAATCATAGACCTTTTCGGAGTTGGAGGGGGCCTTCTGGAGTATCGGGCCAGTCTGCTGGCTGGGAAGGGCTTTGCCGTTATGGCTCTGGCTTATTACAACTATGAAGACCTCCCCAAGAGTATGGAAACCATGCGCATGGAGTACTTTGAAGAAGCCGTGAACTACCTGCGTAGCCACCCTGAGGTTAGATCTCCTCAAGTTTTATTGGCCCCCTATCAGATCTCTTCATCGTGTGCCTGATTTCACAGGAAGAGCAAACTGACAGTCGGCCTCACTCTCTTTATTTCCCAAAGAGCCCAAGCATATTTGAGGTTCCCTATGTTTGATATAAGAAATAAAGGGAAAGAAAAAAGGTAGGGCCATCATCAGCTGGTGCTCTTTCAAATGATATGCTCAGCTCAGCAGCTCTCAGCTGCCTGTGTCCCCGTGTCCCTGCGTCCCTATGTCCTGGAGTCCCTGCCTCCCCACATCCTGCACCCCCGCACCCCCGCATCCCTGCGTCACCGCATCCACTCATCCCCGCATCCACTTATCCCCGCGTCCCCAATCCCCACGTCTCCGAATCCCCGCATCCCTGTGTCCCTGCATCCCTGCACCCCTGGATCCTCGCATCCCCCCCATTCCCGCATCCCAGCGTCCCCGCATCCCTGCACTCCTGAATCCTCGCATCCCCACGTCCCTTCATCCCCGCATCCCTGCGTCCCCGCATCCCTGTGCCCCTGTGGGAGCTGAGATGGACGCACAGCATGAACTGTGTAAGAGGGACTTGAGAATCAACAGCAGGAGACCAAGTGCTCTGAGCTTTCTAGGTTCAGCATAGCACAGCTGGGCTGGCAGCCCTTGTTTAGTTTATAATTTTATAATCAGTCGTTGATGTGGCTGGAAGACATTAATGTGACGCTCTTAGAGAAGTGGGGCCCATGCAGGATGCATCTAGGGAGAATAGATTTTGTCAATTTTCAAAAAAATATTAATATTGTGTATTTGTGTGCACGTACAAGAACGTCCGTGCTCATGACTATGTGGAGGTCTGAGGACAACTTTGTGGAGGCAGTTCTCTCCCTCCACCTTTATGTGCACTCCGAGGGTCAGACTGAGGTCATCAAGCTTGTGCAGCAAGTGCTGTACCCACTGAGCCATCCCACCAACCCTCATTTCACCGACTTCTGGTTCTATGACTTTGGGACCTTTGTTTCTTCCTTTAATAAACAGGGTAATTACCACATTGTTCAGTTCCTAGGACTTCAGTGGCAGAGTGACGTTTCAAAGTTTCCCGGGTGTTGTTATAGAAGCCACAAGAGAAGTAAAAAGACTGTTGTGAGAGATCAGCCTTTTGCTTTTAGCCCAGAGGACACTGGGACTCAGGACAGGAGCAGTCCTTGTGGACAGCGCCAGTCCAAACTACCCGGAAGGCACTGAGCAGGGAATGGATGGAAGAAAAATACGACAAACATGGTCTCAGTCAGGGTTACTATTGCTGTGATGAAACACCAGGACAAAAAAGCAAGTTGGGGAGGAAAAGGTTTATTCACCTGACACTTCCACATCGCTGTTCATCACTGAAAGAAGTCAGGACAGGACTCAAACACAGCAGGAACCTGGAGGCAGGAGCTGATGCAGAGGCCATAGAGGGCTGGCTATTGCTTACTGGCTCATAGCTTGCTCAGCCTGCTTTCATATAAGATCCAGGACCCAGCTCAGGGATGGCACCACCCACCATGGGCTGGGCCCTCCCCCATTGATCACTAACTAAGAAAAGATCTTATATCCGAATCTCATGGAGGGAGTTTTCTGAGTTGAAGCTCATTCCTTTCTAATGACTTTAGCTTGTGTCAATTTGACACACAACCAACCAGGACAGCATCTTCCCACAGCTTTTGTAGGGAACCAGGACAGAGAACAAAGTCTTAGCTAGCACGACTGAGGGCCCAGAACTGAGAAAATAGAACAGCCCAGAGTAGGGAGGACCTCAGGAGGACCATCAGAGAGAAGTTCATTGTGGGGGGGGGGTAGGGGGGAGGCTGGAAGTTAAGTGTGGAAGGCCATTCCTGGAGAAAGATAGTGGACAGCATTCCAGACACAACCAGAGGGTGACCGCTGAGATCATGTGGTCATCTGAGATCGTGAGCCACTGTAGGAACAGGTGGACTGGGGAGGGGGACATTCCTGCTGGAGCTTGGGTCTTCTCACTGCAGTATGGAGAGCTGCAGGGGAGGGGCATGCATGGGGGGAGGACCCAGGAGGCTGAGGAGGTAGGAGAAGATGTGAGAGGGGTCCTTTGGAGAAGTGGAAAGCAAAACACCAGTGATGTGAGGCAGGATTGAAGGGCCACATCGGTGCCCCTGTCCAATGAGAGATCGGGCAGCAGGAATGTTTGTTTTCCTTAGTTTCTTGGGTCCATTCTCTCAATAGTTCAGTGGCTAAGGGGAGGAGTGCAAATGCCTTTTTAGAGTAGCTTCATCTCACCATGGTGGTTTTGAAAATAGAGACAATGTCGATGTTGGCCCTGGTCTATTTGGCTTTCTGGCTGGGCCTATTCACTGTTCAATACTGTCCTAGACTAAACCGCCATTTTTCGTTTGTTTCCTTCTCAGGTAAAAGGACCAGGAATCGGGCTGCTTGGCATTTCCAAAGGGGGCGAACTTGGCCTTGCTATGGCCTCCTTCCTGAAGGGCATCACGGCCGCTGTTATCATCAATGGCTCCGTGGCTGCTGTTGGGAACACCATTTATTACAAGGATGAGACCGTACCTCCTGTGACTATCCTGAAAAATCGAGTCAAAATGACCAAAGATGGTCTCAAGGATGTTGTGGAAGCTTTGCAAAGCCCTCTGGTAGAACAGAAGAGCTTCATCCCTGTGGAAAGGTCTGACACGGCCTTCCTGTTCCTTGTAGGTCAGGATGACCACAACTGGAAGAGTGAGTTCTATGCCAATGAGATCTCCAAACGCCTGCAGGCCCATGGGAAGGAGAAGCCCCAGATCATCTGCTACCCAGAAGCAGGGCACTATATTGAGCCTCCTTACTTCCCACTGTGCAGCGCTGGCATGCACCTCCTGGTGGGTGCCAATATCACCTTTGGAGGGGAGCCTAGGCCCCATGCCATGGCCCAGCTGGATGCATGGCAGCAACTCCAGACTTTCTTCCACAAACAGTTGGGTAGTAAGAGTTAGGGAGTGTCCCCTAAAATATAACCTATTATATGGTGGTTTGGGGGGAAAGGTTCAAATAAATACATTGTAAGAATATTAGTTCAGATTACTTACTTCATCTGAACGTATAACTGCTTTAGGTTTACATTTTTAAAAATTAATTTTAGTATCAAAATAGTGTTGATTCAATGGCTGGGAATGTAGTTCCATTGTAGAGTCCGTGACTGGCTCATGCAAGTTCCTGAGTTCAATCCAGCATGCTGTAAGAACAAAGCATGTTGTGTGGAAACTATAGCTAGTCAAGAAATAGTGCCTGGAATAAAAAGCAACCATTCGTAAACACACTTACGTAACTTAAAATTGTTTTGTCCAATTCTTGGGCCAGTGTTCCCACTCCATCTTCCCTCCTGAAGTGGCTTATGGGTGACTTAAGGGCATCCTTTTCAGATGCCTATTACACATATAGGCTGCAACAAAACCAAGGTCTTCCTTCCCTTCCCTTCCCTTCCCTTCCCTTCCCTTCCCTTCCCTTCCTTCCTTCCTTCCTTCCTTCCTTCCTTCCTTCCTTCCTCCCCTTCCTTCCTTCCTTCCTTCCTTCCTTCTTTCCTTCCTCCCTCCCTTTCCTTCCTTCCTTGTTGTTTCCTTCTTTCTTTCTTCATGTGTGCATATATCTACAAGAACATCAATTTTACAAAGCAAACCAACATCGGAAAAAGAACCTTTCACTTCATGTGATGAGTTCTGTCATGGAGACACAGGGGACAATGAACATTTAGTCCAGGAGACAACAGAGCAGCTGTGGAAGGAAACAGATTTCAGGAATCCCGTGTGTGTCAACCTTCAGACCTGTCTACGAGACAAGGGAGAGGATGTGTGTGCGCAAACGCTCTCATCCCCACATATTTAGGCCATAGCCATCTTCCAGTCAGCTGATGGTCAGCATAGGAGGAGGGATTTCTTTACCCAGTGCTAGGTTCATGGTTGATCTCCTATAACATAAGACAGGCAGTTATAAACTCGTTTGATAAGAGTGATAAGAAAGCATATAAACTTGTTTGATAAGAGTGTTATGAGAGCGTTCAGAAGTGAAGTCTCAAAGCCGGGTGGAAACCTGTGTATTTTAATGCCCAGTTTGATGGAAAGTGCACGGTTGAGACACATTTGCAGGAAGTATGACCTGCTGGTAATCAAGTGGGAGGTGAGGGACTTAGGAAGGTGTTGTAGGTTTCTATTGCTGTCATCAAACACCGTGGCCAATAGCATCTTGAGGAGGAAAGTCCACGTGGCTCACACTTCCACACCACAGTCCATCATGAAAGAAGCCAGGGGGCAGAAGCTCAAAGGCAAGAACCTGGAGGCAGGAACTGAATAGCGGTTATGGAGGGATGCTGCTTACTGGCTTTCTCTTTACGGCCTATTCAGCCTCCTTTCTTAAAATACCCGGGACCACCTGCCCAGTAGTGGCACCACCTGAAGTATTGGGCTCTCCCATGTCAGTCAGTGATGATGATGATGATGATGGTGACATTGCTGTTAGGGATGCAGATGGATACAACCATTTCAGAAGATGCTTGTCACTGCCACCGTAGGATCCAACAACACACTCCTTGGTGTTCGCCTAAATGCATGTCCACACAAATGCAAACTAGTGATTGTAAGGAGCTTGGTTCAGGAATTCCATTGCTTGGAAGCAACCAAGATGTCCTCCAATAAACCAACAAGGTAATTTGTTACTTTCCCTCATTTAGTACCTGTTAATCAGAACGTATTTTAAATGTGTATCCATGGGAAAACACCATTCCAAAGTAAACACCTTCATGGCTTCATTGCCAAGGGGGCCTCATCTAAAGGCTAGAAGAAATATAGGTTTCTCCAGGCAAGTACACAGATTGCAATGGTACCGATCAGCCTTGAGGAGAGGGGTCTGAAATACGGAAAACCATGATAATGTGAGATGTCCATCTCTCTGGAGAGATTTAAAGTGTAAAACTTAGGCAGGAAGATGAGGGAGGAATCGACTGAACTTCCTGGCTATTTGTCCTGGCTTTCCTGAAAGAACAGGACAGGTAGGGACCATTCAATAAACATCACCAAACCACATTCTAGGAACTGTATACTCATGGAGGAAGCTGAAGGGCACATTTGTTTAGTCCCTCTCCATAGGTCACCCCAGAGTGCCAGGGAGGAGAGCATGAAGCAGGTAGAGGCTATCTGCAACTGAGGGGCTGGGACTGGGAATCTGCCTAGTAATTGTGTGGGATATCCAGTGCTACACGCAGCCTGACCCTGGCAATTCTAGACTGCATGAAACATTTTCACGAAGGCAGAAGGACAGAATGATTAGACTGAGTTGGGACAGAGTCTCCTAGGGGGCTCTCCTGGAAGGAGAATTAGGAACCTGCTTTCTGTCTGATGACCATGGAGGTCACAAGGACCTCGATTCTTGGGATGTGAGAGCAGCTGCAGTCAAGGAGCCAGGAATGATCAAAGGAGGCCTTGACATCAGTTTGAAGTGGCTGTCCCACTGCCCAGGTCATGCTTTACTCAGATAAAGAGAGCTGGCACTCCATATCCCACAGACTCGCCACCCCCTAGTTTCTGAATGTTTCCGGCACAATGGTTGCTGGGGTGGGTAGTGGTGAACACAGG